>NC_056625.2:136253022-136974272 GCF_002870075.4 Lactuca sativa | reverse complement strand
TTACTTGTTCTTGTGAAAAACTAATTATTTATAAAATTTGAATAATTTGCTTTATGAGTTGAATTAGGTCAAATTTAATAAAAGATAAAATGATATGATTATTTTATTAGTTTTAAAAGTTTGATCTAAAGAGTTTTATTTTTGAAACCTCCATAAGTTATGGATATGAAAAGGTTTTTAAAAAAAATTGATTCAAAGTTTTTATGGAGTTACAAAATTTGGTGTTAATGTTTTAAAGGATTCCATAACTTAATAATAAGTTATGGATCACCAAAAGTTTTTTGTGTTACCTTGTTTTATGAGTGAATTTGGATTAATGAATAAAATTATGTGATAGTTGGTTTTAATCCAAATTAATCTAAAAGAAGTTCATAAAATGTGTTTATGTAACTTATAAGTCACATTTATGAATCTCAAAACTCATAAAAGTTGCCATAGGTTACAAAATGAAGAGTCTTTTTCCTCATTAAATTGTTTTATGACTCCATAACTTGTCCTCAAGTTATGGATGACCAAGAGTCTCTTCATTTAATAATAAATTTAAAAAAAAAAGTGTAACCTTAATTAATTCCATAAGTTATAAAATAAAGAAAAGTTAATTCTTTTATTAGTTTAAAGTCTTCCATAACTTGTCCTCAAGTTATGGAACTTCAAGAGTTTTTGGATTAAAACTACTTTAAACACATAAGTTATGGAATTAATTAGTTTTGAATAGTTTCAAAAACTTGCCCTCAAGTTTTGGAATTTGTAAAGTTTTCTCTTATGAATACTTTAATTCCAAGTTAGCCCTTAGAATTTTAAATAATTAAAATTCAACCCTTATACTTTATAATATTATAAGTTAATAATATATAGATATGTATAAGAGTAAAGTCAGCCTTACCGCTAGTACGCCTCATTCACGAAGCCGGTCTATAAGGTGGGTATAAGGTTGTTGCCTATAAAATGGCAACTTAATGGGTGTCCACTCTCACCCACCGCTTGCTTGACTGGTGGAGGGTCGTTAGCCGAATGGGTTTGACAGGACTATAATTTTCCCTTCATTAAAAGTATTAATGATAAATACTAAGCAACTAAACTCTTAATAATACCTAATCTTAGTTACTTAGGAAAATGTGAATAAGGTGCTAATCCATGAAATTACACTTTGCACTTTGTTTAAGTCGGTTAGTGGAGCGTGTGTGGTTAACCGGCACACTAACTCGTATTTAACAAGGTAGGTAAAGGGTAACTTAATGTTTATCATAGTATCGATGGAGCGTGTGTGGTTAACTGGCACATCGATTGAGGGGTAAACACTTAAGGGTACCAAGTAAATTGCATGGTTACTTCACACCTTGTTTTGTGACCCTCGGCATCCCAGTCACAAAACCTGAAGGGCACGCTCGAGATTGAAACATACCATTGAACAGTTCAATGAATCTCATAGATCTAGGAGTTTCAAAGACCAATTAAAACCTAATAATACATTTCGTTTATCTTGGTGGAAATTGGTGAATCGTCATTCACCTACCTTCAAATATTTTATAGCTTGGATTACGACATCCCTCTTCTAAGTTATAAAATAGTTTGTAGGGTCCTAGCCTTAATATTTCATATTGGATGTCATATTAAGGACTTAAGATCAACTATCTTGAATATCTCCTAAAAGATGTCTGGTTTAGACATTTATGATCTTCCCAAATCTCTTGAAACAAGCTTTCCGAAATGAAGATGATGTCCCATTGAAATCATACTTCTTTCGCCTTCTCCAATTATTCTCCCTAACCCACAAGTTCAAGGTCACTCAAGCCCTATTGGCAAGGCAAGGTCTAGGTGTGATCACATCTTGGAGATGTAGTGACATATGGACAAGCCGGGAGAGTTGGGTGTCAAAGTCTTGAGAAAGTTGGTGGTTCAATCACTTTCTAAGTCACATAGTGAGTTACTTTGGGACACCTATGAAACAGACTATGAAAAGACCCTTAATGATCTTATCTATTTGTTAAGATCAACTTCCTTAAATCTTGATGGACATTGACAATAGTGACACGGGAAATCCAGAAAAGCATTCTCTTCCCAATGGAAAGGGATCGGCTATAGTCAACTCGGTTGACCAAATGGTAAAGAGAAAAGCTAAGTCTGTGATAGTCCCGTGTACCATTATCAAAGGGTCCATATGTTTATATTGCCAAAGGAAAGGACATTGGTTACGAATCTGCCAAATTTACCTAAGGATGTTGAAGTCAATAAGTTTGACTCTACTTCGATTAAAGTCCACTATCTAACTCTGCTAAGTTTCTAATCTGAGATTCTTGATACATGATGTGACTGGGTCACATGTTGATGTTTTAAGAATCAAAGAAAAGTAAAGAAACTTAAAGAAAGAATATGCTGAATCTGATTGCGTAGATGGATTTCTATCGCGTAGTTTGAAGATCGGATTCTTGAGCTACTTCTTAGGAGTTATGAGATATTGCTTAGGAATAGATAACAACAAGTTTTCATATGGATTGTAAGGATAAGTTTTTCCGCAAAGTTTTAAAATAAAAGAAAATTTTTGATTTTATTTATTTTAAAATATCCTTACAATGGCATTTAAGGAAAAAATGTTGCTTATATGATTCCATTACTAGCAAGACTGGAGATATGAAATTGATTCTTTCATTTGTGGTAATGTCTAAATTTACTAAATAAGGAAAGATTCTCATCACCCAAGTTTCAATTGGACCGGAACTTGGAATCATGTAAGCTGTATAGCATGATGAATGAGAACTTTCAAGTATTGAAAAATTAAGACTAATTACTTGTTCACATGGATGTGTGAGTCAAGTAAAGGACTAAGGGATCAAGTACACATTCTTGTGCACTGGTCAAGTCCACCACAAAAGATCGATAAGATTATTCGTCATAATTTACAAAAGCTCAGTAAATATGATTATACTTACAAGCTTAAGTGTAACTCTGAGACATTGGAAAAAGGTTCCAATGTATGACAGAGCGAATAAGAAGAATCAAATTAGGCAGAAGGATAAACGTTTCTCAAATCTGAAAAGATGGGAGAGTACTTTAGTATCAGTTTTGTAATCATCTTAATGATTAAGAAACCATAGCACAATTAGTTCTCTAAGGAAATCTTAGTGCATTCTTATGATTAAGACAAAGAATCTTGAATTGTTGAAATGGTTGAATCAAGAATATGAGTCATACTTCGTTCCAAAGACAATTCTTAGAGTCATACTCCAAGATTGTAACTTCAGTGACATGTCTTAAAGAAGGTTTAAAACACTTGTCAAATGTAAGGGTAAAAGATTTCTACCCTTGTACATTTGAAATTGGTATGTTGCGATGTTTTGGATAAAACAAAGACCAGCTTAGGCCAATTGTGTGAAGTGTTTGTCTTGATTAGAATCCACACTATCCCTTGAATATTTTACAAGGAAGTCTTATAGGTCAAGAGGACAGTGGGAGTCTTAAAGGTCTTGAAAGTCTCGAGAACTAATCAAGAAGAGAACCTGAAGTTCTTCACTAGCACAAGACTTGAGGTTTATAACCTATCGTGTTGACATATTCTATGCCCATTCCAGTTAAAGTTGGCTTTGCATATGAGTTGTTAGAGTTCTCAATGTGTTGCACAACAACTTGGAAGCAATGGCAGGCTCTTGAGCTGCAAGGTGGCAAGAAGTTAAGATTGAGTTCAATCCATATGAGTTTGGATTTGTCATTATCCTTGTCTTGCGACTATGGTTTTGATAATTCACATGGATAAGAACACATACACCATTAAATCTAAGTGTTAGAAGGTTTCTCTCCGATTCATAAAAATGATGGTGAGGAAACACTTTCACTAAGAAGATTTTAGCTAGATAGCAATTGTGATATTTGCACTCTCAAAGTCGTTAGTGGAGCGTGTGTGGTTAACCGGCACACTAACCTGGACTTGTGAGAAGTGGAAAAAAGGTCTAACCATTATGATTACGGCATCCCTCTTCATAATTGTTTAGACACACTTGTGTGCTATCTAAGGGAAGGTGTATGATTTTGATAAAGTTTTATCAAAACAATCTAGTATCAGAAATCTGAACTTTGGTAAGAAAGTCAGCTGATTTCTGAGTACATGTCAAAGCTAGTGGGAGCATAAGTGTTATGCGAATAATCATCATGTTAGTGGGAGCATGATAATTATGATAAAGGTTGTAAGTTAGCAATGTTAATTATAGAAAACAAAAGGTTTCAATTGGGAAAAAGGTTGTTTTGCTATAATTAAGGGAGAGGAAATTATACTTCATCTCAAATCTATAAGCTTAGATCGTGAGGTTTTAATCATTTAGTCAAGGATATATATATATATATATATATATATATATATATATATATATATATATATATATATATATATGAATTTCATGTTGGAATGGCTCAACATAAGGAAATTCTGTATATGGGTCCATTATTTGCGTTCTAAAATTCGATTATGATTACGGCATCCCTTTTCATAATATGAATTATGAGAACTTGGCAAATTGAAATGGTAATAGTATAGCAAAAGACTGGTTTAGTCTATATGTGAGACATCATGAATCGTGTCCCATATGCTTTGGATATAGGATCGATTACATGTGCTATATTCATCCTTTCTATATGTGAGACATCATTCTGGAAGGACCATATTGACATAATATGTAAGGAGGCAACTCTTGTTCAGAAGTGATAGTCAAAATGGAATCTGGAAATGTTTCAAAGTTAGAATTTTCAATCTGTTTAAGATTAGGAAACTTAATGCAAGAAGGATGTTCCCAAGGAGCTGGTCTCCTTTGGAATACTTTGTAATGATTGTTGTCAAGTCTTTCTGACTTTGTGCATAATCATTACAAGAGGATCAATGCATATTAGTTTAGAATCTAACAGATTTCAGTAAATGACATGAATTTGGAATTCTTGTATTTGCAGTAAGGATTTGGGAGTGTGAAAAGAGAATCATTGAAGTTATGTTCAATTGATCTAGTTCACAAAGTAAAGATCATAGACAAACACAGTATGCATACTTGGTGTGTGGCATGACTAGTGTTTAGAAAACATAGTGTACATGCTTGGAGCATGGGACAACTATTGTTTTAAATTCAAGAATAAAGTTGATAGCTGAAACAATATACAATGAATAATGTGTAATCATATGGTGATAAATAAAAGGTTTTTTAATTATGTTCATAGGTTTTGATACCATATTGGATTCAATTATTCTTGTGTTTCATTTTGCATGTTTTGACTTCCCGAATAAACTAGGTTATTCTTCCGGAATCACTAAGTTATTCAAACCATCCACAGTCGGTCATATGTTGGAAGTAGATATGAATTAAGACTGTCATGGGTTGGCTTGTAGAGGTCTGAGTATTGGATTCAACCCGCGCTCATTGGAATCACTTCATGGATTTTATCACGAGTGATCATGAGACGATAATATCTTATGTTCTTCAAACCTAGAGATATGAGTTGTTACTATGAGTTGATAGTACATTGATTGCACGAAAACGCATTTGGTAACTCGGTGCTATAAAATGTGCCTTTGTGTATGATTCCACAAATAGTAGAACAAGCCATATGAGTCGAAGATTTGATGATGACAAATGGAAGTGCTCGGCCGGGCCAGGACTGATTTGATTTGTTCAATTAGTCAGTTGTCATAAATCAGAAATTGGGAAACAACAAATGGACAGAGAGAATGATTATAATCCATGTCTCAGTCCATATGATATCTAGAATGGAGGAATATATGATCACTTATCTAATGGACAAGTTCGTTGACAAGATCAGAGTTCGACAGCGGCTTTAAGAGCTACAATTGCCAGTTAGGTTTGAAGTCATACGCAATAATAGTTTTAGACTTATCCAAGTGGGAGACTGTTGGATTAATGTCTAAGTCTAAAACTATATTTGGTATGTACTTGACCCGACCCGGCATGGTCCATTTGGGTTGCACTTCACCGACACAATTTATATGGATAATCTTTTGAGAATAGTATGTTTATGATTAATATTAATATATTATAAGTTCTAATATATTAATATGGAATCATATTATTTAATTAGTATTGGTCAAGAATTAATTTATAATTAATTAAGTGATCAAAAGGAACTAATTAAATATAGACTCTTATATATATGGAATGGGCCAAGTTCATTTAGGTTGGGCTAAGCTTTCATGGATAGTCCATGGAGTGTTTAACCCATGGATCCTAGGACATGAAAGGTCATGGTTATTAGGGTTTAACCCTAATCCTCCACACTATATAAAGATGTCCTTGGTTGGTGAAATTGGCACTAGTGTCGTACACTAAGAAGGGCTAGCCAATTTCACTAGAGAGAACCAAGTACTCATATTCTCTAATGTCTTCCAAGGTGTCTTGGTGATTTGTGATTCCACTTGAGGCTTCCACACTATTGGGGCTAAGCTCTTAAAGCTTGAAGACATCAAGCTACATCAAAAGGTATGTCATCTAACTAGTACTTTGTAGTATAAGAACTTCATAATATGCTAGTTAGGATTAAAGCCTTGGAAAGTTCTTATTTGCATGTATTATAGAGAAAACATAGATCCAAGGTTTATAGGGCTGCATGTACACCATAGGAGTGTTAGAATGCTCAAAACCCAACAGTAATATCATCACAGTGTAAATTATTGAATCAAGACAACATCATCATCACACATACAATAATACAACCATCAATGTTTACATAAGTGTGTTGGATTAAAAATTGCATCCCAAAATAATAAATGTATGATGATAACAAAAATACAACAAAGTCCATGCGTTCTTGGTGACCAACCCGCTTAACGATTTCCTAAGAATACAAGTTATTTTGAAAACGGTCAACATAAATGATGTTGGTGAGTTCATAAGCATGTTTGTATGAAAAATTTTGTATCACTTGGTAACGCCAGAATATCCGATATTTTCTATAAAAATGGTTTGATAGTTTTGTGTCAAATCTTGTATTAGAGTATGTGTGTTTCTGTTTTGAAATGTATAAAGATAGTATTCAAGAAATCCTATGTTTTCTGTTGTAAGAAGAAGGTAATGTATAATGTAATTTTCTTAGAAAATCCGATATTTTCTACTTGTAAAAGCGTTGTAGTATTAAAACCCTAAGACCGTAAAATGGTGTTTGTATAGTATTGTAACTGTAAAAATGTATATGTATTACGTAAATTTTACAGTGGAATTAATTTCTACGTGAGTCGTTATAACCATGCTTGATATGACTGCTCTGCCTGTCATGACGTTTTTTTTAGGCGTCGCTTGTTTAAGGTAAGACATTTGTCACCATAGACTGGCCTAGTCTAGCTGTAGCGAACAACTCAGGTCAACTCAGGTCGTACGCCGTCTTGTCGGCTTGAGGCTGGGGAAAAGCAGTTTATGGGACCGGAGATAGTCCATCAAACTGCTGAAAAGTTGAAAATAATTAGGGAAAGAATGTTAGCAGCTCAGGACCGTCAAAAGAGCTATGCTGACAAAAAGCGAAGACCGACGAATTTTGAAGTTAGAGATTCGGTTTTGCTTAAAGTCTCGCCGTGGAGGGGACTTATAAGATTTGGTAAAAGGGGAAAGTTAAGTCCAAGGTTTATTGGACCGTTTAAAGTTCTTCAGAGAATTGGGAACCAAGCTTACAAGCTCGAACTACCAGAAGAACTGAATGGAATTCATAACACTTTTCATGTGTGTTACTTGAGGAAGTTCACAGGAGAAGTTCCCGACATAATTCCACTTTCGGAGTTGAGGATCGATGAGAAAAAAAGGTTGATTGAGGAACCGGAGGCAATCGTTGACCGAAAGACTAAGAAATTGCGATGTAAGATGGTTGAGTTAGTGCTTGTCCGATGGAAACACACGAATGGGCCGAATCTCACCTGGGAGACGGAGAGTGACATGATGAGTCGCTATCTGCATTTATTTGCTGGTGTGTGATTCCGGGGACGGAATCATTCTAAGGTGGGGAGAATTGTAACGCCCGTGTTTCTGGGCTTGCCATTTTTAGCAATGTAATGGTCTAGGTTAACCTTTGTAACCCCAAGTTGAAATAGTAAAAATATATTATTTGTGAATTATGTGATTTATGTGTGTATTTTCTTAATTATTAAATTTAATGAATTAAGAATAAAATAAGCATCAAAATTAAAGTATTAGATATGCCCAATGTCTTTGGATAATGTTGTAGTAGTTGAAACGAGGTTTCCGAATATATATAGAACGCCCAAATCTGACTTCGTATGAGGAAGTTATGATTTTTTGAAGTTTCGACTGGGCAGTATGCAGCCCGAATACTCGATTTGAGATCGAGCGGTTTTTAGCCGAAACAATCTAAACGAGAATCGAAGATCTCGTTGTTAGTAGCGAAACGATGAAAAGATAGGCGAGAACGGACGTCAGACGAAGAAGTTATGAATTTATAACGAAATTTCTGTCATGACCTCCTAAAAATAATTAATAAAAATAAAAGTCAAAATTAGCCGACGGAGTCTAAACGAAAGTTGTAGAGCGTAGTCTCACCTTCACGTGGATATAAAGAACGTCGAAAACGGAGTTCGTATGAAGGAGATATGAATTTTTGATGTTTATTAAATATTTAATATTTATTTTTAATTAAAACCTCCGATATTATCCGAAGAGGAGTCAGCCGGCCTATCCGAAGTATGCCCCGCGTACTGATGTACGCCCCGCGTAGCCTCGTATGCCCCGCGTACGTGCGAGGGTTCAGCTCCTATAAAAGGGGATCCGAAGGCAGCCGAGTTTCTTTTGCAAATTCCATCCTTCTCTCTAGTCTTTTGCCTCGTTTTGCGTGCCGTTTGTACCCCGAAGCCCCAGTAATAGTCCCGAGCCCCGAAGCAAGATCCGAAGCCCCGAAGATCCCGAAGAGCGTTATTCCCGAGCCGAAGCTCTGCCCGCGAGGAGCCCGGTTTTTGTGAAGATCTTTCAGATCTACGGAGAGAGATTACTTCTGCAAGCCGTAGTGCTGCCCGATCGTCTTCCGATCAAGTAAGTGTATAGTCCATTTTCAATACACGATATTATACAAGTAATTGTTGAAAGTATTTGAGAATACGGGAAGTATTCTATATAAAATACGTGCTATTTGTATATATTTTGTAGTTATATGTGTGAATGTATATTCATTCTCTTTTATCTCATAGATCTGATATATTCTCTATGAAATACGTGTTATGTGTGTATGCCTCATCTGTTACGTGGAATATATATTGATTAAAGCATGCTATACAGGTTTTTAAACAATGTATAAAAATGTATATTTTTATCTACTAATATGTTGGGTAGAACATGGGTAGATAATTGGTGTGAAATAAACAGATGAGACGCCTCGGTGTTATTGGTGTTATTCTAGTCATTCAACAGAGTATGGATGACGACCACAGACTATTCTAGACTATCCTGTGGAACACTAGCAGGCTCATTACCTGTAGGTGTTGTGAACGACGTGTTCACCGGTGTACTCTATCCCCCACATGGTTGCCTTTAGGATACTTATTGTTAGGAAGCCCCTCTGCAGTAGTGTCCGTCCCGATGAAAATCCTGAATTAGGTTCCTTATAATAGAAGTTATTTTAGGGACGTAAAGTGAGGATAACGGGAATGGGTAATCGGGTTTTATTGTGGATTGGTGAAATTAAATATAATTATTTATTGTGGGTTGAAAACCCTATATGCTCACCGGGCTCCCAAGCCTGACCCACTCAGTTTATTTGTATTACAGGAAGTGGTGCAAGAGCTTAAGATGGGCGAATCATTAAGTTGTTTTGTTTACAAGTCTATATATGTATATATTTGTTGAATGACTTGTAATGTTATCGTTTATGCTTTATGATCTGTATCGGAACATGACATCCCGACTTTTGATTATGAAATGTTTTGATAAATATCTATTTTACCATGTTTTGTTTTTGAGAACAAATTCCGCATCTCTTTTAAAATTAAAAGGATTACTATGAAAATGTTTTAAAAAGCATAAATGAAATCGGTCTTTTCTGGCCGAGATTTTGGGGATGTCACAGTTGGTATCAGAGCCAGGTGTAACAACCCGAAATTTCATACCACATCTTGTTACTCAATTGTAATCCAATTCGATCAACCAAACGTCGTTTCCAAATTCGTTTCCGATTCGCCATTTTATTAAGTCATTATCTTGTATTGACCTAAAATGACTTAATGGGTGTCTTAATGCCATTAGGAATCATTCTAACACCCCATTATAGTTATCGGAATAATTCTAGAATCGGCCATATCGGGTCACGACAATTTGGTCGGGTATGACCTAAAGCCCCACTTAACGCCGGTATCGGGTAGAATTTCGCCGTGTCCAAAACTTAGACACTATATAAAGTGTTTTAAGACTCCATTTGAAGCCTTTGGCCATTTTCTCATAAAACTCTTCCAACCTCTCTCCTCATCCAAAATCAAAGGTCCAAATCTCAAGTTTAAGGCTTCAAATCTTTGAGGTAACTTCCCTAGCATTCTATACAACCTCTTTAGCCTTCAATTTGATGATTAAATTAAGTTTCGGGACCAAGAACATGAGTTTATGGCCAAGGAGCAAGCCTGGGCCGTAAACTCCTCAAAATGGGGTTTTTAAGCCAAATTTACTCTTCCAAATCATAGTTGGGACTTAGATATGACCTTGAGGCTTGCAAATCTAGGCTTAAAATAATTAAAACATGAATTTTATGGGACAAAAGAGAGTTTACGGCCAAGGTTTGTTCTTGGGCCGTAAACTCCTCTAAAATGGGGATTAAGTGCCTTTAAACATGTCCAAATGCCTTGTAACTTAACCAATAGCTTTGTGGTAAATTCTTGATCCATCTAAAAATAGTTTTGGGGTTTGAAACACATCAAAAATGCCATATATAGGAGTTTACGGCCTAGGAACATACCCTTGGCCGCAAACTCATGAATCTTTATCAAATGAAGCACCTAATTCATTCCAAAGGCTTGATTAAATTTCTAAAATCACATGTGATTGTTTTAAGTATCAAAAACTAATTTTTCATGAGTTTGAGAGAGTTTACGGCCATAGAACATGCCTCTAGGCCGTAAACTCCTAAAAATGTGTTGAATGGTAACCTAAATTCATATCAAGGCTTGGAAAAATTCCTAGAATTACATATGAGTGTTTTAAGCATCAAAAGCCAATTTTTCTTAACTATATTGGAGCTTACGGCCAGAGAGTATGTATCTGGGCCGTAAACTCATGTTGATGTGTTAAATGAAGCCTAAAATTGATACCAAGCCTTAGAAAATTAGTTAGAATCACATGTGATTGTCCTTTGTAGCTCAAATTAATCATTCTTGGCCATAGGTGAGTTTACGGCCGTAAACTCCAAGTGTGTGGCCGTAAACTCCCTTTTAAATGGTATAATTATATTTAATCCATTCCAAGGCATTTTAGAAATCCATTCCAGCAATCCCCAAGTCCATTCAAGCCATTAAACCCTCAAAATCACACCACCATGAGTTTACGGACGTACACTCATGTGTGGGTGTGCTTTGTGGTTGTAAACTCATTTAAATGTTTACTTTTGGAGAGTAAACTCAATTCCCAAGTCCCAAGTGCCAATACACGTCCGTAGATGTCACTCGGGTCACTCCAAACGCTCGTTTTGAGGTGTTAAACCTCCTCGGAGTGTGATGTTCCATTTAATTAGTGAATGTATCCCTAATTAAATATATATGTACATTATTTCATTTTACATAGGGACATCGCGAGTAATCAAGCCCCAAACCCACGTCTAGTATCCAAAAACGACACATTTCCGAGTCCGGTGAGTTCATACCCCTACCTTTTACACTGATTTTCACTGTTTTTAGGGAGGAACACAAGCAAAGTACAAGCGTTCTTGTACTCAAAACTTATCTTCGTATGTGTGTGTGTTTCACAATTTATATGCTTTTAATACTGATATACGCAACTGATAATTGGTAGAACATACATATCACATAAACACTTATTTGTGAAATGGGTTTATAAACTGTTACGCTTTATATATTTCACAAATGGTATTTTCCATTTTATCAGTTAAAAGCATGACATTAGAAAACATGAACAATATAATTTGTACACTGTCTTGTCCTCGGTAACATTCCACAGAGATACGCGAATGGAGGATTATCCTATTATTACTAGTAAATTTGTTATTCCTGTATGATTGGAGACACGTCCTCGGCGAACACTCCATAGAGATACGCGAGTGGAGGACTACACCCGTAACCAGAATCTCTGGGATTTAGAGAGCGTGACTTGAGTGTATAGATCTATACGGGGCTGACTACCCCACACCTGGCTGCTAGCTACAGCCGAACCAAAATGGTTCAAGGGTGACAAAAGTCGTAAGGATGTGGACCACTTATTACCACAGGTTTTAGTCTATTGTATGGTTATGGAACTCGCAACTAGGATAATAGAGATTTACTTATAGTAATAATAAACCATTTTACACACTTTACAGATAACCAGGTTTCGGTTTACATACTTTACATTTTTTACATCTTTTACATAAGGTAACCAACATTCAGGAAAGTATGGGACTTTCCTGGGGAGAACATCAAACATAACACGTATACATCTTTTACAATGATAACCAACATTCAGGAAGGTATGGGACCTTCCTGGGAAACCTTGTACATAACCAGGTCTAATAGAATACATCTTTCATATCGAAAACCAACATACAGGAAAGCATGGGGCATTCCTGGGTAACGTATACATAACCAAAAAAGTGTAACCAACTGAATAACATTAATAACTAACATTCAGGAAAGTATGGGACTTTCCTGGGAATACACTGGTACATAAACGGAATAGAACAACGAATTTGGATAACCAAACTATACTTTACTTTTGGGAAACAACAATCAACTTTTAAGAAAATGTGGGATTTTCTTGGCGTGCGTTACATTTTCAGAAACAGAAAGGAAACATAAACATTTTCACAAAACAAAACTACTTATGAACTCACCAGCGTTATGCTGATTTTCAAACCGCTTGTGTTCTCAGGTCAACGATAGTACAGGTACCCGAAGACTTACTTGATCCAGGTCGGTGTGCGTGAAAGGCTCGTTCGTTTTGTTCATATCTATACTATGTATCACAACTGTATAAACAATGTCTTTTGAAACAAATTGTAAACCTCTTAATATGTAATGTAATGTTTGTTTCACTTTACTTACTATGTACATTGGATTTCATACTCAACATGGAGTCAACCCCGAAAATGTTTCCGCCTTCGGTTTTCGGGGTGTGACAGATTGGTATCAGAGCCCTTGTTTATAGTGAATAAAGTATACCAAACCTTACATGGTATAAAACTATAAACACTAAAGGGCCTCAGTGCTCGGAATTAAAAGTATTTTCAAACTACAAGTATTTTCAAAAGTATATAAGTATACCGACTCGTCGAGATCCGTAACTACAAGTAGAACAGAACATAAGTAAATGGGTGTTGTACGCTGCGGTTAAACCTGAGCAGTTATGTAGTCGTGTCTAGGGTCAATATAGCCTGGCCAACTATATTTATTCGAGACACGGCCAACATGTGCTTGGGAGTGACTGTAGTATACGGCATGCCTAAAAACTTACCCTAATACCACAACCAACGCGCCAGTATCGTGACGAATCATGGAATACTATGGGTGTATTTCTCGAATCAATTCTTTGTAGAAATCCTCGTACACGTATAAATCCTCGATCATTCCATTAGCGATAGTTTACTTGCTCCGATAACTCTTTCCTGCTTTATCGCTTGTTTGGAATAAATATCTATCATATCTCTCGATTCAATTTAGAGGACTTAACATCCTCTCTTTCTTGATCTTATTAGATCAAGATGCCTCCCAGAAAGAGACCCAGCTCAAAGACCAACAACCCTCCGCCACCTCCTCCTGAAATCGATCCCGTGTTATTTCAAACAGCTGTTACCGCCGCGGTGACAGCTGCCATGTCCCAACTAAACACCAGTGGTTCAGGAGGCAGTAATCAGAATCAAGATAGTAACCAGGAACGCCGTAAGGAGGGTTCCTACAAGGACTTCATGAATGCGAAGCCTTCTTTCTTTAATGGCACTGGTGGTGTCATTTCCTTGTCCCGATGGTTCGAGAGAATCGAATCCGTTTTCGAAATCTGTGCCTGCGCTGAGTCTGATAAGGTCAAGTTCACAGCTTGTACCTTCCTCGATAAAGCATTGACTTGGTGGAATGGGCGAGTCAAATCCTTGACCCTCCCCGTGGCAAATGCTATGAGATGGGAAGCTATGAAGGAACTACTCCTTGCTGAATATTGTCCCCAAGGTGAAATGTAGAAGCTAGAGCACGAGCTCTGGAATTTGAAGATGAAAGGTTCCGATATTGCTGCATACACTTCCCGATTTGATGATCTTGCCCTTCTTTGCCCTGGCCTAGTCACTCCTGAAAGCAAGAAGATCGAGAGGTTTATTTAGGGGCTAACCAATCCGACGAAGGGTCATGTCTTAGCTGCTCGCCCGGATACGTATGATAGTGCTAAGACTTTAGCTCAAGCTATAATTCACCACAGTGATGATGTTGAGGAATCACTACCACTATTGAGCCGACCAAAAGGAGCGGTGAGAAACGAAAATTCTGGAAGAAGAAGAAGGGCCAATCTTCCCAAGGGTCCTCCAAAAGACAGCAAACAGTAGCAGTCCATGCTGCTACTACCCCCGTTGCTGCTGCCTCTGGTGTGGGATCCACAGCTCCAACTCCTACCAGCCGATATGTTGGTAATCTCCCTCTTTGTGATAAGTGCAAGTATCACCACAATCCTGGCCCCTGTCGAGAACTTTCCTGTACAAATTGTGGTAAAAAGGGGCACACAGTCCGATTCTACAAAGCTCCAGCCCAATCGGCCAATCAATCATCGGGAGCAGGCGTTGGTCAAGCCTGCTACAACTGTGGTGAAGCTGGGCACTTTAAAAGGAACTGCCCTAAGAAGACTACTGCTGACAACACCAAAAGGGTCCTCACCATGGGACGGGGGGAAGCGGTCGCTGATCCCACTGTTGTCTCGGGTACGTTCCTTCTCGACTACTCATATGCTAGTATTCTTTTCGATTCGGGTGCTGAGAGGAGTTTTATTAGTCATGCATTCAAACATAACCTTAAACATAATTCCCAACCTTTAACCGAAATATTTACCGTTGACATGGCAAACGGAGAGAAAGAAAGTGCTAGTGAGGTGTTTGTAGGTTGTACCTTAACCCTGAACGACCATTCGTTTCTTATCGATCTTATGCCGGTATCCATAAAGAGCTTTGATGTCATCATTGGCATGGATTGGTTGAGTCCCAATCATGCGGATATCCTTTGTTTCGAAAAAGCCATCCGTCTCAACCTTCCTTCGGGTCAAACTCTTGTAATCTATGGCGACAAACTTAGTTCCAACCTTCGTATCATTTCCTGCATCAAAGCTCAGAAACTCCTGCGAAAGGAGTGTATTGCATTCTTGGCCCATGTAATCAACGAGAAGCAGGAAGTTAAAGACCTCGCGAGCATCCCCGAAGTCTGTAACTTTCCTGATGTGTTTCCCGAAGAGCTTCCAGGAATCCCTCCCGAGCGTCAGGTCGAGTTCCGTATTGACCTAATTCCTAGAGCAACTCCCGTAGCGAAATCTCCGTATCGCTTAGCTCCAGCAAAGATGCAGGAGTTATCCAGTCAACTTAACGAGTTGCTTAGTAAAGGATTCATTAGACCGAGTTCCTCATCCTGGGGAGCTCCGGTTTTGTTTGTCAAGATGAAAGATGGATCCTTTCGGATGTGTATCGACTATCGCGAGCTGAACAAGTTGACTGTCAAAAACCGATATCCTCTTCCGCGAATAGATGACCTCTTCGATCAACTCTAGGGAGCCAGTTACTTCTCTAAGATAGACCTTCGATCAGGGTACCATCAGCTACGAGTTCATGAAAGTGATGTGTCCAAAACAGCTTTCAGGACTCGATATGGACACTACGAGTTTGTAGTGATGCCCTTTGGTTTAACCAACGCACCGGCAGTGTTCATGGACCTGATGAACCGGGTGTGTTGTCCTTATCTGGATAAGTTCGTCATTGTGTTCATTGATGACATACTCGTCTACTCCAGAAGTGAAGAAGACCACAAACAACACTTGAGGCTAGTGTTGGAGACCCTGCAATCCGAAAAATTTTACGCGAAATTTTCCAAATGCGAGTTCTGGATTCGGAAGGTAGCTTTCCTCGGTCATGTAGTAAGCGAAGAGGGTATTCATGTAGATCCTTCCAAGATAAAGGCGATAGAGAATTGGTCAGCACCGAAGACACCCACAGAAATCCGACAATTTTTGGGTCTAGCTGGCTATTACCGAAGATTCATCCAGAACTTTTCCAAAATCGCCAAACCTCTAACCACTCTAACACAGAAAGGTATACCCTTTTGTTGGAGTGATAAACAAGAGACAACATTCCAGACGCCGAAAAGAGCCTTATGCAGCGCGCCTGTCCTGTCCCTACCCGAAGGGACAGAGGACTTTGTTGTCTACTGCGATACGTCTACTCAAGGCTTAGGCTGTGTGCTTATGCAAAGAGGAAAAGTCATTGCCTATGCTTCTAGACAGTTGAAAGCACACGAGGTCAACTATACCACACACGACTTGGAGCTAGGAGCCGTAGTCTTTGCATTGAAAATATGGAGGCATTACCTCTACGGAACCAAGTGCACGATCTTCACTGACCACAAGAGCCTGCAACATATCTTTGACCAAAAAGACTTGAACATGAGACAACGGCGATGGGTAGAATTACTCCGTGATTATGAGTGTGAAATTTGTTACCATCCCGGCAAGGCCAATGTGGTAGCAGATGCCCTTAGCCGAAAGGAGAATCCAGGCCACAAGGTGAAGAGCCAGTCGATGACCATCCATTCCAATCTACCCATGCAAATACGAGAAGCTCAGTTAGAAGCCCTCAAACCCGAGAACATGTCAACTGAAGCCTTGAGAGGAATGGAAAAGAAACTTGAGATCAGAGGTGACAGGGTCCATTGTTTCATGGATCGGATCTGGATTCCCAAGTCCGGAGGATTCAGAGAGTTAGTCATGGAGGAAGCACAAAGAACCAGATACTCTGTTCAGCCGGGTTCTGACAAGATGTATTTAGATCTCAAGAAACAATATTGGTGGCCAAATATGAAGGCTGAGATAGCTACATTTGTGGGCAAGTGTCTGACTTGCGCCAAGGTAAAAGTTGAGCACCAGAAACCCTCGGGTCTGCTCCAACAACCCGAGATACCTGAATGGAAATGGGAGATGATCACCATGGATTTCATCACCAAACTACCCAAGTGCTCGAGTGGGTATGATACCATTTGGGTGATTGTCGATTGTTTGACAAAGTCAGCCCACTTCATTCCGATCAAAGAATCATACAAAATGGAAAGACTCGCTCGAATTTATATCCAGGAGGTAGTCCGACTGCACGGTGTACCTACGTCCATTATCTCTGATCGAGATAGCAGGTTTACCTCCCGATTTTGGCTGTCTCTTCAGAAAGCTCTTGGAACCAAACTAGATATGAGAACGGTGTATCATCCTCAGACCGATGGACAAAGTGAGAGAACAATACAAACTCTGGAGGACATGCTTAGGGCATGTGTCCTTGACTTTGGAAAGTCGTGGGACGCACATCTACCTTTGATCGAATTCTCATACAACAACAGTTACCACACCAGCATTAGGGCTGCCCCATTCGAAGCCCTATACGGTCGTAAGTGTAGATCCCCTCTGTGCTGGGCCGAGGTGGGAGATACACAGCTAGCCAAGAGTCGAGTCCCCAATAGTGCTCTCACTAATCCTAAGATCATCCGTGAAACCACCGAGAAGATTATCCAAATCCGCGAACGACTGAAGGCCTCACGTGATCGCCAGAAGAGTTACGCTGATAACCGTCGGAAACCACTAGAATTCCAGGTTGGAGATTGTGTTCTATTGAAGGTCTCACCCTGGAAAGGCACTGCACGCTTTGGTAAGCATGGGAAACTTAATCCGAGGTACATTGGACCTTTCGAGATCCTCGCCAGGGTTGGTCCGGTAGCCTATAAGCTTCGTTTACCTCACGAACTCAGTAACATTCATCCCGTCTTTCATGTTTCAAACCTCAAGAAATGCCTATCCGATGAAAACCTAGTGATTCCGTTAGACGAGATTGAGATCGATGAAAACCTCAACTTCGTGGAGGAACCAATCGAAATCATGGATCGAGAAGTCAAACGTACAAAACAAAGTCGCATCCCATCGGTGAAGGTCCGCTGGAATGCCAAGCGGGGACCGGAGTTCACTTGGGAGCGAGAAGACTCGATGAAACAGAAGTATCCACAACTCTTTCTAGATCCATGATTTGTTTTTGTCTTGTATCTTGTCTTGAATTTCGGGACGAATTTCCCTCTAACGGGGGGATAATGTAACAACCCGAAATTTCATACCACATCTTGTTACTCAATTGTAATCCAATTCGATCAACCAAACGTCGTTTCCAAATTCGTTTCCGATTCGCCATTTTATTAAGTCATTATCTTGTATTGACCTAAAATGACTTAATGGGTGTCTTAATGCCATTAGGAATCATTCTAACACCCCATTATAGTTATCGGAATAATTCTAGAATCGACCATATCAGGTCACAACAATTTGGTCGGGTATGACCTAAAGCCCCACTTAACGCCGGTATCAGGTAGAATTTCGCCATGTCCAAAACTTAGACACTATATAAAGTGTTTTAAGACTCCATTTGAATCCTTTCGCCATTTTCTCATAAAACTCTTCCAACCTCTCTCCTCATCCAAAATCAAAGGTCCAAATCTCAAGTTTAAGGCTTCAAATCTTTGAGGTAACTTCCCTAGCATGCTATACAACCTCTTTAGCCTTCAATTTGATGATTAAATTAAGTTTCGGGACCAAGAACATGAGTTTACGGCCAAGGAGCAAGCCTGGGCCGTAAACTCCTCAAAATGGGGTTTTTAAGCCAAATTTACTCTTCCAAATCATAGTTGGGACTTAGATATGACCTTGAGGCTTGCAAATCTAGGCTTAAAATAATTAAAACATGAATTTTATGGGACAAAAGAGAGTTTACGGCCAAGGTTTGTTCTTGGGCCGTAAACTCCTCTAAAATGGGGATTAAGTGCCTTTAAACATGTCCAAATGCCTTGTAACTTAACCAATAGCTTTGTGGTAAATTCTTGATCCATCTAAAAATAGTTTTGGGGTTTGAAACACATCAAAAATGCCATATATAGGAGTTTACGGCCTAGGAACATACCCTTGGCCGCAAACTCATGAATCTTTGTCAAATGAAGCACCTAATTCATTCCAAAGGTTTGCTTAAATTTCTAAAATCACATGTGATTGTTTTAAGTATCAAAACTTATTTTTCATGAGTTTGAGAGAGTTTACGGCCATAGAACATGCCTCTAGGCCGTAAACTCCTAAAAATGTGTTGAATGGTAACCTAAATTCATATCAAGGCTTGGAAAAATTCCTAGAATTACATATGAGTGTTTTAAGCATCAAAAGCCAATTTTTTTTAACTATATTGGAGTTTACGGCCAGAGAGTATGTATCTGGGCCGTAAACTCATGTTGATGTGTTAAATGAAGCCTAAAATTGATACCAAGCCTTAGAAAATTAGTTAGAATCACATGTGATTGTCCTTTGTAGCTCAAATTAATCATTCTTGGCCATAGGTGAGTTTACGGCCGTAAACTCCAAGTGTGTGGCCGTAAACTCCCTTTTAAATGGTATAATTATATTTAATCCATTCCAAGGCATTTTAGAAATCCATTCCAGCAATCCCCAAGTCCATTCAAGCCATTAAACCCTCAAAATCACACCACCATGAGTTTACGGACGTAAACTCATGTGTGGGTGTGTTTTGTGGTTGTAAACTCATTTAAATGTTTACTTTTGGAGAGTAAACTCAATTCCCAAGTCCCTAGTGCCAATACACGTCCGTAGATGTCACCCGGGTCACTCCAAACGCTCGTTTTGAGGTGTTAAACCTCATCGGAGTGTGATGTTCCATTTAATTAGTGAATGTATCCCTAATTAAATATATATGGACATTATTTCATTTTACATAGGGACATCGCGAGTAATCAAGCCCCAAACCCACGTCTAGTATCCAAAAACGACACATTTCCGAGTCCGGTGAGTTCATACCCCTACCTTTTACACTGATTTTCACTATTTTTAGGGAGGAACACAAGCAAAGTACAAGCATTCTTGTACTCAAAACTTATCTTCGTATGTGTGTGTGTTTCACAATTTATATGCTTTTAATACTGATATACGCAACTGATAATTGGTAGAACATACATATCACATAAACACTTATTTGTGAAATGGGTTTATAAACTGTTACGCTTTATATATTTCACAAATGGTATTTTCCATTTTATCAGTTAAAAGCATGACATTAGAAAACATGAACAATATAATTTGTACACTGTCTTGTCCTCGGTAACATTCCACAGAGATACGCGAATGGAGGATTATCCTATTATTACTAGTAAATTTGTTATTCCTGTATGATTGGAGACACGTCCTCGGCGAACACTCCATAGAGATACGTGAGTGGAGGACTACACCCGTAACTAGAATCTATGGGATTTAGAGAGCGTGACTTGAGTGTATAGATCTATACGGGGCTGACTACCCCACACCTGGCTGCTAGATACAGCCGAACCGAAATGGTTCAAGGGTGACAAAAGTCATAAGGATGTGGACCACTTATTACCACAGGTTTTAGTCTATTGTATGGTTATGGAACTCGCAACTAGGATAACAGAGATTTACTTATACTAATAATAAACCATTTTACACACTTTACAGATAACCAGGTTTCGGTTTACATACTTTACATCTTTTACATCTTTTACATAAGGTAACCAACATTCAGGAAAGTATGGGACTTTCCTAGGGAGAACATCAAACATAACACGTATACATCTTTTACAATGATAACCAACATTCAGGAAGGTATGGGACCTTCCTGGGAAACCTTGTACATAACCAGGTCTAACAGAATACATCTTTCATATCGAAAACCAACATACAGGAAAGCATGGGGCATTCCTGGGTAACGTATACATAACCAGAAAAGTGTAACCAACTGAATAACATTACATCTTTGACAATAACTAACATTCAGGTAAGTATGGGACTTTCCTAGGAATACACTGGTACATAAACGGAATAGAACAACGAATTTGGATAACCAAACTATTCTTTACTTTTGGGAAACAACAATCAACTTTTAAGAAAATGTGGGATTTTCTTGGCGTGTGTTACATTTTCGGAAACAGAAAGGAAACATAAAGATTTTCACAAAACAAAACTACTTATGAACTCACCAGCGTTATGCTGATTTTCAAACCGCTTGTGTTCTCAGGTCAACGATAGTACAGGTACCCGAAGACTTACTTGATCCAGGTCGGTGTGCATGAAAGGCTCGTTCGTTTTGTTCATATCTATACTATGTATCACAACTGTATAAACAATGTCTTTTGAAACAAATTGTAAACCTTTTAATATGTAATGTAATGTTTCTTTCACTTTACTTACTATGTACATTGGATTTGATACTCAACATCGAGTCAACCCCGGAAATGTTTCCGCCTTCGGTTTTCGGGGTGTGACACTAGGGCACGGGTCGATGTGTTCGACGAGGACGTCGAACCCTATAATGGGGGGTGAAAGTGGGTTAGATCTGATCCCACATCGGCTGGGACGGAAAACTAAACATTCCTTTATAAGGGGTGTGGATACCTTCCCTATCACAACGCGTTTTAAAGCCGTGAGGGCAGCAGATCCCATAAGAACTCTGCAGTTAAGCGTGCTCGGGCGGGAGTAGTACCAGGATGGGTGACCCCCTGGGAAGTCCTCGTGCCGAGTGGCCCAAAGCGGACAATATTGTGATACGTGCCAGAGGAGGATGTTACAGTTGGTATCAGAGCATCAGTTTAAGCGAACTAGGAATTCGTAGGATTTCTAGACTTAAACTTAGTATGCTAAGTGGAGATTGTGAGATGTGTGTCTGATAAATTTTAGACACGAGCACTAGTTTATTTTAGGAAAGTTGCCTAAAATGCTTTTATGTGCTAAATGTTATATGTTGCCATATATGATATTGTTTGTTCGGATCTACGGTTTGTTGCCAACCGGATCTGAAGGTTTATGCGTTTAGGATTCTAAGCGTATGTATACGATATTAGAACTAGCATGTAATCGTTTGGAGTACTAAGGTGAAATTATTCGGTGTGTAGATCAAAAATGGTGAGAACAAGAAGCGGAGTTGGAAATGCTGATGAAAACAGGAATCAACCGCCTGTAAATCAACAAGTACCTGTTGTAGCTGCTGCACCTGAGCCGATAACAATGGCTGGTGTATAAATGATGATTCAAACGATGGAAGAAACAACACGCCTGCTTAGGCAGAATCTTGAAGAACCGTCAATTCAAGCGGAAGAGCCCGAGGAGAATGGAGGGCAACCTGAAGGAGAAAACGTTAGTGGGATCATTGGTCAAGAGGAACAACCAGTGGTTAGACGCAATAACCAGTATGGAGGAAATGATGGTCGTGGGTGCAAGTGTAAGGATTTCATGGCATCCAAACCACCATGTCTATCCGGAAGCCCAACGCCGGTACAAGTTATGGACTGGGTCTCCGAAATGGAGACTATGTTTGAAAGTTGCGAATGCAGCAACAGGCAGAAGACAGCTCTTGCGATCCCTCTGCTAAAATCTGGGGTGTTGAGTTGGTGGAAGTTGTTAGCTGACTCTATGCCCAAGGGAGAAGCAAGCAAAATGTATTGGGAAGACTTTGTGGAACAACTAAAAATGCAATACTGCTCCGAGCAGGACCTTCTGGAAATCAGTAATGAGTTTCAGAATTTGAAGAAAGGGAAATTGAGTGTTACTGAATACGCTGCAAGTTTCACAGAAAAGATGAAGTTTATCCCATATTTAGTGCCTACAGAACTCTCTAAGGTCAACAAGTTTGCCCTTGGACTACCAGCGGACTATGGTCCAATGGTTAAGCAAGCAACCACATTGAAAGCCGCCATCTAGGCTGCTAGAAATGTTGTGACCCAGATCAGGGAAAAAGGTCTGGAAAGGTCAGAGGTTGGTGAGAAGAGGAAAATCGATGGATCTTCAGGGTCCAGCAAGAAAAGTAAATTCTCGAAATCTGGTTCGAGAGAAAGTGGAGGAAAGGTAGAGGCGAAATGATGCGACAAGTGCAAGAAGAAGCATCATGGGAAGTGTGGCGGGGAAACCACATGCTTCAAATGTGGAAAGCCAGGGCATTATGCCAATGACTGCACCTTCACCAAGAATGTTTGTTATGGTTGTGGTGAGGAGGGGCACATCTCAAGGGATTGTCCGAAGATGAAGGAGGCATCAAGACCCAACATTCCGCCAAAGCCAAAGGCGAGAGCATTCCAGATGACACTGGAAGCTGCTAAAGATGAAGCTGATGTCGCTTCAGGTACCTTTCTCGTTAACAAATTGCCTGCCCAAATTTTATTTGATTCTGGAGCCAACTACTCCTTTATTTCGCATGAATTTGGTAGAAAACTAGCTTTGCCTGTCGATAGACTAGATAATGCTTTATTAGTCGAAGTTGCTAGTGGCAAGTTTGTACCTGTTAGCCATCGTATGAAAAACATCTTAATTGATCTGAATGGGAATAAGTTCCACGAGGAATTATTGCCAATCGAGCTTAACGGTTTCGACATCGTTTTGGGAATGGATTGGCTTAACGCCAATGATGCGGAAATTTTATGCAAGAAGAAAATAGTGAAAATGAATCCGCCTGGGAAGGAATCGTTTATGGTGTACGGAGATAAACGCAGAGTAAATTCTAGAATCATTTCTCTAATGAAGCCAGAAAATGTTTGACCAAGGGGTGTACATCATACTTAGCATTTGTAATCGATGCTAAGAAGGAAAAGAAGGTGATGCAAAATATTCCTGTTGTGTGTGATTATCCGGAAGTATTTCCCGAAGATCTTCCTGGATTACCACCCGATCGACAAGTAGAATTTCGTATCGACTTGTTGCATGGAACAACGCCAATTGCAAAAGCACCTTATCGATTAGCACCGACGGAGATGAAGGAGCTAATGATGCAACTTCAGGAGTTATTGGACAAAGGTTTCATAAGACCTAGTTCATCACCCTGGGGAGCTCCGGTGTTATTCGTAAAGAAGAAATATGGAAGCATGAGGATGTGCATTGATTACCGAGAGCTGAATAAGGCAACAATAAAGAATAGATATCCGTTGCCAAGGATTGATGACCTATTCGATCAACTACAAGGTTCAAGTTATTTTTCAAAGATCGACCTGAGGTCAGGATATCATCAGCTGAAAGTAAGAGAGCAGGATATAGAGAAGACCGCATTCAGAACGCGATATGGACACTACGAGTTTTTGGTTATGTCGTTTGGACTAACCAATGCTCCAGCAGCATTCATGGATTTAATGAACAGAGTTTGTAATCCGTTCCTAGATAAATTTGTGATAGTGTTCATAGATGACATTCTGATTTACTCGAAAACCCAAGAAGAGCATGGCAGACACTTGCGAGAAGTGTTGGAAGTCTTGAAGAAGGAGAAGCTATATGCGAAGTTCTCCAAATGTGATTTTTTGATTCGTGAAGTCCAATTCTTGGGTGACGTGGTCAACCAAGAAGGGATAATGGTTGATCCAGCAAAGATTGAAGCTATAATGAAATGGGAACAACCGAAAGTCCCACGGAGATCCGAAGCTTTTTAGGATTAGCCGGATATTACCGAAGGTTTATCCAAGGCTTTTCTTCGATCGCTAGTCCATTAACAACTTTGACCCACAAAGGAGCTACTTATGCTTGGAGTGATAAGCATAAAGAAGCATTTGTGAAGTTAAAGAAGAAACTATGCAAGGCACCGATACTTTCTCTACCCGATGGAGTTGAAGACTTCGCTGTTTATAGCGATGCGTCTGGGGTTGGATTGGGTTGCGTTTTGACCCAAAGAGATAAGGTGATCGCGTATGTATCTCGACAACTAAAAGAGCATGAAAAGAACTACCCGACTCATGATTTAGAGTTGGCAGCGGTAGTTTTCGCTCTGAAAATATGGAGGCATTACCTCTGTGGCACGAATTGCAAACTTTTCACTGATCATAAGAGTCTCCAATATCTCTTTGGTCAGAAAGAATTGAATATGAGACGACGACGCTAGCTGAAATTAATTAAAGACTACGACTGTGAGATACTTTACCACCCCGGTAAAGCCAATGTTGTTGCTGATGCTCTCAGTCGGAAAGTCGATCTTGAAAGGAGAAGTCCAAGAGCATTGAGAATTGAAGTTGTCTCGACTATTTTGGAAAGTATAAAGAAAGCTCAAAGAAAAGCTTCTGAGAAGAATGACCGAAAGGAGGAACGTTTAGGCAAAACGTTGGTGTTCGGTGTAAACAGTCACGGACTGAAGGTGTTCCAAGATCGGATTTGGATACCTAAGACAGGAGGAGTCAGAGATCTTCTGATGGAAGAAGCTCACAAAACCATGTACTCGATTCATCCCGGTAGCACAAAGATGTATAGGGACCTGAAACCCTATTATTGGTGGCCGACGATGAAGCTCGACATTGCGAAGTATGTGGCCGAGTGTGTGACTTGTGCAAGAGTCAAGGCACAACATCAGAAACCATACGGGAGTTTAGAACCTTTACCTGTGCCTATGGGTAAGTTGGAAGACATTGCTATGGATTTTGTCACTAAACTACCCAGAACAAAAAGTGGTCACGACATGATTTGGGTGGTCGTTGATCGATTCACTAAGAGTGCGCATTTCATAGCAGCCAATGAGAAATGGTCTATGAAGAAGCTTGCAAATTCTTACGTGAAGGAAATTGTGAGGCTTCAAGGTGTTCCGCTAACGATTGTGTCGGATCGTGATTGCCGTTTCACCTCACGATTTTGGAAAAGTCTACAAGAGGAATTGGGTACTAAGTTGTGTTTAAGTACAGCTTACCATCCGCAGACTGATGGTCAGAGCGAACAAACGATAAAAACACTTGAAGATATGTTGAGAGCGTGTACCTTGGAATTCCTAGGTAATTGGGATGAACATTTACCTTTGGTAGAATTTTCCTACAATAATAGTTTCCACTCGAGCATTAAGATGGGACCTTATCAAGCATTGTATGGACAGAAGTGTCGTACGCCGTCTTGTTGGCTTGAGGCTGGGGAAAAGCAGTTTATGGGACCAGAGATAGTCCATCAAACTGCTGAAAAGTTGAAAATAATTAGGGAAAGAATGTTAGCAGCTCAGGACCGTCAAAAGAGCTATGCTGACAAAAAGCAAAGACCGACGACTTTTGAAGTTGGAGATTCGGTTTTGCTTAAAGTCTCGTCGTGGAGGGGACTTATAAGATTTGGTAAAAGGGGAAAGTTAAGTCCAAGGTTTATTGGATCGTTTAAAGTTCTTCAGAGAATTGGGAACCAAGCTTACAAGCTCGAACTACCAGAAGAATTGAATGGAATTCATAACACTTTTCATGTGTGTTACTTGAGGAAGTTCACGGGAGAAGTTCCCGACATAATTCCACTTTCGGAGTTGAGGATCGATGAGAACAAAAGGTTGATTGAGGAACCGGAGGCAATCATTGACCGAAAGACTAAGAAATTGCGACGTAAGATGGTTGAGTTAGTGTTTGTCCGATGGAAACACACGAATGGGCCGAATCTCACCTGGGAGACGGAGAGTGACATGATGAGTCGCTATCCGCATTTGTTTGCTGGTGTGTGATTCCGGGGACGAAATCATTGTAAGGTAGGGAGAATTGTAACACCCGTGTTACTGGGCTTGCCATTTTTAGCAATGTAATGGTCTAGGTTAACCTTTGTAACCCCAAGTTGAAATAATAAAAATATATTATTTGTGAATTATGTGATTTATGTGTGTATTTTCCTAATTATTACAATTTAATGAATTAAGAATAAAATAAGCGTCAAAATTAAAGTATTAGATATGCCCGATATCTTTGGATAATGTTGTAGTAGTTGAAACGAGGTTTCCAAATATATATAGAACGCCCAAATCTGACTTCGTATGAGGAAGTTATGATTTTCTGAAGTTTCGACTGGGCAGTATGCAGCCCGAATAGTCGATTTGAGATCGAGCGGTTTTTAGCCGAAACAATATAAACGAGAATCGAAGATCTCGTTGTTAGTAGCAAAACGATGAAAAGATAGGCGATAACGGACGTCAGACGAAGAAGTTATGAATTTATAACGAAATTTTCTGTCCTGACCTCCTAAAAATAATTAATAAAAATAAAAGTCAAAATTAGCCGACGGAGTCTAAACGAAAGTTGTAGAGCGTAGTCTCACCTTCGTGTGGATATAAAGAACGTCGAAAACGGAGTTCGTATGAAGGAGATATGAATTTTTGAAGTTTATTAAATATTAAATATTTATTTTTAATTAAAACCTCCGATATTATCCGAAGAGGAGTCAGCCGGCCTATCCGAAGTACACCCCGCGTACAGCGAAGGATGACGAAGCCAACACTCGAGTACCTCCGATGACGCAAGCGCTTAGGATCCGAGGTGTACGCCCCGCGTAGCCTCGTACGCCCCGCGTACGTGCGAGGGTTCAACTCCTATAAAAGGGGATCCGAAGGCAGCCGAGTTTCTTTTGCAAATTCCATCCTTCTCTCTAGTCTTTTGCCTCGTTTTGCGTGCCGTTTGTACCCCGAAGCCCCGGTAATATTCCCGAGCCCCGAAGCAAGATCCGAAGTCCCGAAGATCCCGAAGAGCGTTATTCCCGAGCCGAAGCTCTACCCGCGAGGAGCCCGGTTTTTGTGAAGATCTTCCAGATCTACGGAGAGACACTACTTCTGCAAGCCGTAGTGTTGCCCGATCGTCTTTCGATCAAGTGAGTGTATAGTCTCTTTTCAATACACGATATTATACAAGTAATTGTTGAATGTATTTGAGAATACGGGAAGTATTCTATATAAAATACGTGTTATGTGTATATATTTTGCAGTTATATGTGTGAATGTATATTCATTCTCTTTTATCTCATAGATCTGATATATTCTCTATGAAATACGTGTTATGTGGGTATGCCTCATCTGTTATGTGGAATATGTATTGATTAAAGCATGCTATATAGGTTTTTAAACAATGTATAAAAATGTATATTTTTATCTACTAATATGTTGGGTAGAACATGGGTAGATAATTGGTGTGAAATAAACAGATGAGACGCCTCGGTGTTATTGGTGTTATTCTAGTCATTCAGTAGAGTATGGATGACGACCACAGACTATTCTAGACTGTCCTGTGGAACACTAGCAGGCTCATTACCTGTAGGTGTTGTGAACGACGTGTTCACCGGTGTACTCTATCCCCCACATGGTTTCCTTTAGGATACTTATTGTTGAGGAAGCCCCTCTGCAGTAGTGTCCGTCCCGATGAAAATCCTGAATTAGGTTCCTTATAATAGAAGTTGTTTTAGGGACGTAAAGTGAGGATAACGGGAATGGATAATCGGGTTTTATTGTGGATTGGTGAAATTAAATATAATTATTTATTGTGGGTTGAAAACCCTATATGCTCACTAGGCTCCCAAGCCTGACCCACTCAGTTTATTTGTATTACAGGAAGTGGCGCAAGAGCTTAAGATGGGCGAATCATCAAGTTGTTTTGTTTACAAGTCTGTATATGTATATATTTGTTGAATGACTTGTAATGTTATCGTTTATGCTTTATGATCTGTATCGGAACATGACATCCCGCCTTTTGATTATGAAATGTTTTGATAAATATCTATTTTATCATGTTTTGTTTTTGGGAACAAATTCCGCATCTCTTTTAAAATTAAAAGGATTTACTCTGAAAATGTTTTAAAAAGCATAAATGAAATCGGTCTTTTCTGGCCGAGATTTTGGGGATGTCACATAACAAGGCCCAATAAACATGTAAGGATTATACATGACCTATCAAGCATGTAAATGGGTTAATAAGGCTCAATAACATGTTTTGAAAGTATCAGGGCTAATAAGCATATAAACGAGTCACTAAGGCCCAATAAACATGTAATGAATGTATCATGCCCAATAAGCATGTAAATGGACTTCAAAGGGCCAATAACATGAAAATGAGTAAACAAGAGCCAATAAAAGTGAGAACGATGTATGTGACATCCCCATTTTCACGGCCAGAAAATACCGATTTTATTTATGCTTGTTTCAAAATCAGAGTAACATTTTACATAAAAGTGTTGCGGAATTCGTTCCCAAAATAAAAATATGATAAAGATTTATCAAAGCGTTTCCTTAGAAATGTATTTCATTAAAAAGACTCGGGATGTCATGTTTGATTTAGATCAAAAGCATAAACAGTACATTATAAGCCTTACAACAGTTATTTACAACTACTGGCCTATAATCCAAAAATCCATCATCATCATCCAAATTATGCTCTGGGTCCACTACCTATAAAATAGAAAGTTGAGTGGGTCAGGCTTGGGAGCCTGGTGAGCATATAGGGTTTTTAACCAACAATTAATAATAAATTTATTAATTTCATCGACCAACAATAAATTTATTAATTTCTTCAACCAACGAGAACCAAGATTACCCATTCCCGTTATCATCACTTTACGTCCCTAAACACCTATACAAGGGACCTAGTCTAAGGATTTTATCATCGGGATGGACTTTTCTGCTAACGGGATTCCTCAGCCATATATGTCCGTAAGGCAACCATGAGGGGGATGGAGTACACCGGTGAACATCTAGCCCAAAAACACCTAAACGTTGCGAGCCTGCTAGCATTCCACTGGACTGTCTAGAAGAGCCCATGGTCGTCATCCATACTCCTCTAGATGACTGGAACAACAACATCATCGAGGCCTCTCATCATTTTATTACTATTATATAACAGTTAAACAATACTCTTCGCCCACTATGTACAGATAGGGGCCACGCATAAGACACCGGAGGGCAGGACCATTTTGGCGTATAGTAACAACCCTATGCGGCCCTTTAAACCAGATTCCCCGTACCGCGAGTGGTTAAAAGATATTCTAAGGAAACTTATATAACTCATAATAATAGCCCAAATATTTACTATAAGGTCCTAATAACATTACTATATTGAATCATAAGCTATACTAAAGATAGGTTAGGTGTAGCTCACTTACAGCGGGTTTTCTCGAAAACCGGGCTCTGCCATAGCAGAGTTTCTGAGCCGAGGGCTCTTCTTTTTGGAGCCGTCAGGCGCTCCGGGGCTTCCGCCTGATGTTATGGAGTTACCCTAGGCTTTGGGGGGTTAGGGAGGCTTAGATAGAGGTTCTAGAGAGAGAAAGAAGTGGGGAAAGGTGTGGGAAACGGAGGAACCCGACACCTCTATTTATAGGCTGAACTCCTGATGGACTCGCCAAGTCGATTCTGTAACACCGTAAAAATTAAAACAAATTTTTGCATTTTCAAACACATTTTCGCAAACTCATTTATTCATAAAATGTCATAGTATCATGTCTTTTGTTTCACAAATATCTCCCAAGATCAAATACATAAAATCCCATGTGTGTGTACGAATCAAGCCGGCGCCTTCCCGCGGTCATCACTGGTACCTGAAACACATAACACGTAACACTGTAAGCATAAGCTTAGTGAGTTCCCCAAAATACCACTCTAACACATAATAGCCACTTGAGGCTGTAACTCTGTTGAACCTCTAGTCAATGTGTCTCAGTGGGGCCTTCCAGCCCCAACTCTCTGTGGGCCCTCTGGCCCTAACTCTAGGAACCCGAAAGTCCCAACCCTGTAACTCTGAATCATGCATATCACATATCACAATAAATCACAACACGTAAATAACATGAAAATAAACTGGCATATAACTCTATAGTACTCTGTCACATAACTCTGTTACCACACTAGGTAAAGTATAATGAGAAGACTAACCTCGGGTATCTCGGTAAATCTCTGACTCGATAAACGCTGGCCTAGCCTCCGCCTAATCATATGGAATAAATACTCTATTTAATATAACTCTTAAAGGCTAGACTATGCTCTCTTATGACACTCTCAGAAGGGTAAAAGACCATTTTACGCCTCTCATAACTCAAAAGGCCCCACAATAGACCATACCCTAAAAGTCAACTTTCCGGGTTACGCTGCGCGTACCAGATGTGTACACTGAGCGTACACGGCTGCATCTCAGAATCGGGGAACGCGACCCAGTACGCGGCGCGTACTGGGATTACGCCCGGCGTACTCCCCGACTTCAACCCCTTAGCTGTTAAGGTCTTAAACAGTTAAGACCCACATCCAAATTTTAGATCTGACCACATCTAAGCCTCTTAATCCATAAAGTTGATGACTTTAAGCCTTTGCATGGCTGAACAAGTCACCAACTCCCACAATGATCCATCCTTTAACTCTAGAAGGCTTATTACACAAGTATGACCTCAAACTAACATCCAATATGGAAACTTTATGGTTCTAAATCACTAATACCACTGAAAAGGGACAGATCTCGGACCATGGGACACTTTACACTCATAAAGTCTCCACCTTTGGGGTTTATAGCCCTAGAAATGGCACATGCAACAACAACCAAAAGAAGAAGAAAGTTTTGAACTTTATACCTCCAAGTGTAGCCCTTTTCTCTGTAGATCTCAGATCCAAAATGGCACGTCAAGCTTTAGCTTCCAAGAGCTCCTTTCCTTCTTCTTCACTAAGTCACCAAAGCACAAAAAGCTCCAATCAACACTCTCACACACTAAGGACGATGGGGGCTCTCTTTTAGGGTTTCACTCACTGATATGGAGGCTGAGAAATGAGCCTTAACACCCTTTAAATAGTGCACAAAATGGATTAGGGTTTTTGCACCTGGGTCAGGTACGCCCGGCGTAACTCTAGGTACGCCCAGCGTACCTTGGCGACTCTGCATCCAAATTAAGTGCATGAGTACGCGCAACGTACCCCTCTGGTACGCCCAACGTACTCACTTGCTACAATCCCTCCACTCAAGGACTAAACATGACCAATCAACAAAGAACAAGGATAAAAGAAATGTTCCTGAATCTCGGGGTGTTACAGATTCACTGACTCGCCGAGTCGGTGCCACGTGTCATCACCTGATGGCTTTTCTTGGGGAGAAAGCCTTGGCCCATATTCAACCACGTCACCCCTTTTGCAGCAGCACCCTGCCGACTTCTAAGCCCCATAACTTTTGCATACGAGCTCCATTTTCAATGTTAATTTTTTCCACGCGTAGGTAAAAACAAGATCTACAACTTTAATTTAGACTCTAACGGCTAATTCTCGACCGATCTTAAATTTAACAGTACGAGGAGATTAGACTGTTAAATGACTTCGAAGAATTCATAACTCCTTCATACGGACTCTGTTTTCGTCTGTCTTTTTATTGCCAAGTTCCTATTAATGAGATCTTCAACTCTCATTTAGGTCGCATAGGCCAAAAACCGCTCGAACTAAAATTCGAGTTTTGGGTCGTGCACTGCTATGCCAAAGCTTAGAAAATTCATAACTTCCTCATACGAAGTCAGATTTGGGCGTTCTTTTTTTGTTTGTTCTCGGTTTTAACGTATACAACAACTTTTTTTTAGATCACTAAGGCAAAAAAGTCCTCTATCGTACATTTAGGGGTGCAAACGAGCCGAGCCGAGCCCGAGCTTGGCAGGCTCGGCTCGGGCTCTTTTAAGTTATACGAGGCTCGAGCTCGAGCTCGGCTCGAATCAGGCTCGGGCTCGGCTCATTTTTCGTCTGACGTGCCTAAATAAACTTAAGCTCGACTCGAGCTCGTTAAGAAGCTCGTTTACTAATACCCTAAATACCTAATCCCCAAATATGTTTTTATTTTAATATATAAAATTAATAATAAATTATTTTATATAAAGGCTCGTTTAGGCTCGCGAGCCTAAACGAGCTTAGTGACATAGGCTTGAGCTCGAGCTCGTTTAATAAACAAGCTTAATATTAAGCTCAAGCTCGACTCGGGCTCGTTGAAAATCAGTTTCGAGTCGAGCTTTTAACGATCCGATCACGAGTAGCTCACGAGTAGCTTGGCTCGTTTGCACCCCTACGTACATTCACTATTTACGTCTCCTGGTGTCGTCCCGGTTTTGCTGTAAAACTTCGACGTGATATTACTTCTTCGTTATAACACGTATTTCGACATTCTTTATATGTACGAAACCCTTGAGACATATTCTACAACATAGTTAACATTATTTATTCTAAATAATCTTTTATCGGAAAGTCATTTTCGACCCCTATTATCTCTAAATTGACTAGCCCAGATCTACGGGCATTACACACGCTCCACTAACGACATAAGCAAAGTCCAAACTGTAATTTCATGGGTTAGCACCATATTCACATTTTCTTAAAGTAACTAAGATTGGGATTTTATAAAAATATTTAGTTACTTTATAATCATCATACTTAATGAGGATTAAAGTCATTTTCCTACCCGTTCGGCTAACGACCCTCCACCAGTCAAGGAAGCGGTGGGTGAGAGTGGACACCCATTTAGCTGTCATTTTATAAGCAGCAACCTTAAATCCCCTTTATAGACCGACTTCATGAATGAGGCCTACTAACGGTAAAACGACTTGATCTTATACATATATATATTATTAACTTATAATATTATAAAGTATAAGGGTTGAATTTTAACATTTAAAATTCTAACGGTTGGAACTAAAGTTTTTTAAAGTGACTTTACATGTTCCAAAACTGGAGGGCAAGTTTTGTAACTTTCAAAACTTTTCAACTTCATAACTTATAAGTTAATGGTTTATTAAAATAAAAGACTCTTCATTTTATGTAACTTATGTGTTCTTTAATTGACTTTAAAAGGAAGACTTTTGGTAATCCATAACTTTAGGACAAATAATGGATTCCATTAAAACACATCAAGATCAAGAATTAAACTACTAAGCGACTTTGCAAATAATTCCTATGATCTTCTAAACTTATAAGTGTATGAACATTTATATCAACAATTTCAAGAATCATAAATAACACATACAAAACTTGAAATTTTGATAATAGCCAATGTAAATGGATTAGCATAACCATTACACCATCTAAAACAAGTTTTATAAGACCAAAACTGTTTAGGGTAATGTTTCTAGTCCATTTCCAACATCGAAACTCGAAAAACTGCATTTTGTGCCTCCTACTCATCGAGTGCACGGACCTACTCGATGATTAGGCTGAATTTGTGCTTGGACTCGTCGATTCCCCCATGGACTCAGCGAGTTCATTCAGCAGAATGAAGGCAAAATGAGTTTTTTCAGCAATTTGCATCAAGTATCAAGAAAACAAGTCTAGGCTTTGATACCACTGAAGGGTTTTGAGCATTCTAACACTCCAAAGGTGTACATGCAACCCTAGAAACCTTAGATCTATGTCTTACTAAGATACATGCAAATTTCATTTTCCAATGTTCTTAACCTAACTAGCATGGCATCTGGAACTTTGAAACATAAAAGCTAGTAGAAGAATATACCTTTCTTGTTGCTTGGAATCCTTGAGAACCTTGTGAGCCTAGAACCTCAAATGTGATGCCTCAAGTGTTTCACACAACACCACACTCTTGGAATATCTTTGATAGTAGTACACTATCACTCCAAGTTGGCTAGGCCTCTTGTTCTACACATAGTGTTGATTTTGGTAGACCATGGGGTCCTTTTATAGTTGTGTCACAAGTAGGGTTACATCATGTAAACCCTAATTGACATGGATTTTCATATTCCATGATCCATGGGTTTATAACCTCCATGGACTATCCATGGAGCACCTTATGGTTTTAGTCCAATTCAATAAACCATGGATCATTAGACCACTATAAAAGAATGGATGATTTACACAATCAAACCCATATATTTAATTAGTCTCCTTTTGATCACCAAATTAATTCTAAATTAATTTTTGATCAATACTAATTAAATAATATTATTAATATATTAGAACTTATAATATATTAATAAACCTTAAGTGTCCTTTCTCTCATTTAGTCTATCCAAATGTTGCAATGCCATGCAACCCAAAATAGAGCATGCCAATCGGGTCAAGTATATTCCAGGAATAGTTATGAACTTAGACACCTAATCCAACATTTTTTAGGGTTCCTTATCAGCCTCCATCACCCTCAAGTTCCAGAAACCTAACCCTAATTCCTCCTTGTGGGTGGTGAGTTCGTTTTGGAGACTTTGGTTGCTTGTGAAGAAAGAAGAGGCATTGGAAAAGATTATTGTGCTTCTTGGCTAAAGTAAAAATCTCTTTTGAGCGTCTGTAGACCTTTATTAGTCTCCAAGTTCGTTGTTGCGCCGATCGCCAAAGCACCAGACCATCTTGCACCTCATGAGATGCAGGAGTTATCTTGTCAACTGGAAGGAAAAGGGTTTATTCAGCCGAGCAGGTCTCTTTGGGGAGCACCGATCCTTTTTTCAGAGAGAAGGATGGTTCACACCGGATGCGCATTGATTACCGGGGGTTGAACAATTTGACGGTTAAAAAACCGTTACCCATTGTCAAGGATTAATTATCTTTTCGATCAACTTTCAGTGGCATCTTGTTTTTCCAAGATCGATTTGACGTTCGTCTATCATCAGATGAGGGTGCGAGAGGAGGATATTCAGAATATGGCCATCCGAACATGCTATAGGCATCACGATTTCATGGTGATGCCTTTTGGGCTCACCAACGTACCATTGGTAGTCATGGATCTCATGAACCGGGTGTGCATGCCTATGTTGGATCAATCAGTGATCATCTTCATCGATGAAATTCTGGTCTATTCGAAGACTAGAGAGCAGCACAAGGAGAATTTACGTGATATTATTGGGGGTTTGAGGATAGAGAGACTCTTCGCCAAGTTCTGCAAGTGTGACTTATGGTTGTGCGAGGTTGAGTTTCTGTGGCACCCAAGATAAACGCAGTGGTGCTGTGGGAAGTGTCGAGATCTCGATCTCAGTGTAGCGCCCCGACTCTCATGTATGGATTTAAATAAAAGGTTCTTTGGTTTTAAGTCCTACTCGATGAGTTGGTTTCCCTACTCGTCGAGTAGCAGCGGGGTGAGATCGCATGTTAAGTGACCTACTCGCCGAGTCCAGGGAGGGACTCGACGAGTAAGAGCTGGCAGAGGAAACCCTAAATCTCGGGGTTTTTCACCTTATTTAAGGAAGCCTCAGCCTCCTTTGGCCTCCGTACAGTCTTTGAGAGCTCAGTGAAACCCTAATTCGTGTGGTACTCCTTGTGGTGTGTTTTAGACCTTGGAAAAATGATTGCTTGGAGGGAAGAGCTTGAAGAGCAAAGGAGTTGAGGAAAGCAAGGTGTGGGACATAGAACTTACCTCAACTAGCATCTTTTGGAGGTATCAAGTTGAAATCTTTACTCCCTTTTCTTATAGATCTCTTTGTGCTTGAGTTTTAGGGTTTTATGGATTTTTGGGGGTCATATTGGTGAGCTATAGGCTAGATCTGAAGTTGTAACTTCAGATCTAGACGCTTCTCAAGTTCTAGAATAATAAAGTTCCTGTTTTGGTCGTAGTTGAGGCCCTCCTTGTGCATGAAACCCCATTAAGAGCTTAGTTTTGGCATCAATAGACTTTTTCGTCATGCATGCACGTAAAGTTTGCTACTTTACGTGAAACGCATGTCCTAGAATCTTGGATCTGTAAGTTGGAACTATTACATGGCTTAAATAAATCTGTATGGCTTAAGAACTGAAGGGACTCGGCGTGTCGCAAGGTTGATTCGGCGAGTCATATGAAGATGGCCTTTGAACTCGACGAGTTAATGAACAACTCGGCGAGTCCGATGAAGATTGCCTTAGAATCGACGAGTTGTATGAACAACTCGGTGAGTACGATGAGTTGTACCTGAGTTATGAGTGCGTGTGTAGCCGACGTGTTGCAAGAAGGAAACTCGACGGGTGGCCTTAGGGTTTCGATCAAAAATCGTAAGAACTCGACGAGTCACCCGGTGACTCGGCGAGTGGGAAAGAACTTCAAAGAACTCGGGAAGTAGCCGAGGGTACTCGGCAAGTTAAGGTCAAAAGGGACTGTTGACCTTTGACTGAGGACTTTGACTTTGACCTGGGGTTGACTGGTTGGTTTATGGAGCACTTGTGAGGTTGAGGATTTATGAGTATGCTCGTACTATGGTAATAGGCGGTGGAGTCTTTGGTGAGTGATCCGAGAGTTGGGATTTATCTACCGAGTCGACATCTGCGAGGTGAGTTATCCTCACTGTATCAAAAAAGGTCTAAGGCACCAATTCCAGCCCTTTAGATGTTATGGCTATGATATGATGTATGCGATTATGATCTGATAGATTGAAATCAGGATAGACAGTATGTTATGTTTTATGATGCTTAGGGATTGGTATGTTAGTGGCCTGCTGGGCCTGTGCTCTAGTTATGAAAGATCGCTATGATTGATGATCCGTAAGATAATATTTTTGATGTCTGTACATGCAGGTATATGTTAATTATGTGCACATGATTATTTGTTTGTTGGTTGGGTTGAGGCGGTCCAACTTTGTGCTGCAGGCTAACATTCCCTATGAGTGGTCCGTGGGAGACTGTAGGCCCACATGGCGGTCGAGTCATGCCGAAGGGCGGTATAGATTTATGTTAGACTGTAGGGCCTGTAGGGCGGTCCAGTCGGGCCGCTGGCCCAGTATGCAAATTGATTGATTGATTATTACTGATATGATATTATCAGTGTGGTATTGGTATTTTGGGGGTAGCTCACTAAGACCTTGGGCTTTCAGTTTCTAGTTATTGTTTCAAGTACTTCAGGAGATCATTGCAAGGAGAAGGCGTGACCGTACCGCTCCTCATCCTTACGATCTGTTTTTGGGACACTCTGATGAATAAAGATTTGAAACCAATTTGTAAACAAACACTATTTGGATTTTAATAGTGATTGGAAAAGTTTAAATTTGCATAAAATTTATGGATGTTACAAGTTGGTATCAGAGCCTTGGTTTGAGTGAATTGGAGGAACACTCGTGTGAATCCAGTCTCAAATCAAGGGAATTTTCAGAAAATATTTTTTTTAGAAATGGCTTTCTAGATAAAGGATGAAGGATGCTAGCGGTACGATCAGTCGGAGCCTGTAAGTAAACCCCAAAATACCATACATATATTTGATATTATGATGTGTTAGAACAGCATGCTAGTGCTAGGCTAGGGTTCATCAGGAATCTCATGATAGACTGGCTTGATTATATGATGCCTACTAGCCTAGGGTTTCTCGTATATTGAATTGACATCATTACTGTAGTTGTTAGTGTATGCGTAACGGTTGTGTGTAATCAAGATCTTATAGCCTGAGAATGTTGGATTCAGTCTTTGGATAGGATTGGATATTCGAAAGTCTATTGGGTCCAGTGTTATGTGCGACTAGCATGCACTAGCAGTATAGGGGGTTGATGGAAGTTTCATGGATATGTGAGTTGTGGGAGTAGTGAGGTCAGTTGCGAGGTAGGCAATGCTCCCCTAGGAGCGAGGGTTGAGCGTATATTATGTTGATGATGGTATTAGCGTGTTGTGGTGATACTTGAGACAAATATGGGTACGTGTGGAAGGTAGTATGGGTCCGTACCACTGAAAGCAGAGGACCCATACGCGTAGCAAGGAAGTCACAACCCCTAGGGTATGTGGGTTTTGGTCTCCTGATATTATGTTGTTTATCTGATGTCTTGAGTGTATCTTTCAGTATGGTGGTGACAAGATGTTTTGCTGCTGGGTCCGGATCAGGATCTGGATCCGGATCAAGGTATGGGTCGGGAGACGGAGGGTCAGAGGTGTCGGTAGCACCTGAGCCCCTGGTTCAGATAGGAACAAAGGAGTTGGATGCCAGGATCCGGGGGATTCTGCACGATGAGGTCGTTGCGGCCTTTCGAGCACAGCTACCAGAGATGTTTGGTTCGATTAAGACCACGATGGTCGAGTATTTTGATGAGTGATATGCAGCTCTAGCGGAGATAGTGGCCGCTGCAGCCACATCGGCTGTAACTGCGGTAGGGGTAGGAGGAGGAGCCGGAAGGGCTTTTGTCACACCCCCAAACCAGACGGCGGAAACGTCCGGGGGTGGAGGACTTCATTTGTAGTATCACAACACATGCATCATAGTAATCAAAGCACAAACAACCATTGTATTTAAAAGTATAATATTTACATGTGTTCAAACATTGTATATTGAAACCAAAATAGTTATACAAAAGAAGAAGATAAGACTCTTAATGGCTCCATCTTCTCAAAAAGCTCGGGGAGTACCTGTTATTATTTCCCTCATAATACAAGTAATTTGAACAGAGAGTATCAACAATAAATTGAGTGAGTACATAAGTCTTTATGTTTGAATTGGTGTCTTTGTATTTTAAATATGAAAACGGTTCTAGAAAATCCCATATTTTCTGTGGTATGTGAAAAGCAGTTTTATTCACATAAAACCGTCCTATTTGTAAACGAATGTATTTGTAAAACTTGTATCTGAGAGTGTGTCTGGCTTCACCAGCTGTTATTGAAAATGTAGTATACCATTGTACTTTTTATTTTGTAAACTAGTACTTTAAAGATGTACTTACGTTTACTTGTATATACATTAACATGTTGTTAATATCTTTTTAATGAGTTATTATAACCATACTTAGACATGAACGCCTGAAACAAACGCCTTGTGAGCGCTTAAACTGTTGATAATAATTGCCACTCATTGGCGTGTATGCCTGACTATAGCTAGCAGCCTGAGTGTGGGGTTGTCAATCCCGATATAGATCTACACACAACTTGTTTCGATCTCCGGACTGGAGATTCTAGTTATAATGTCAGAGCTTTACCTTGGTTGTTTAAAATTAATTATACAACCTGAATTGAATGTCTCATAAAAAGCATATAAACGTTACATGTATATTAGTTATGAAAACCCAATCATTCTGAAATAAATGATTGACAGTGTGTTCTTGAATTAGTATCCCGAACATGTATTTGATAAGTGTAAACCCTTGATTTGTTTTGAATTAAAACCCATATTTCATGTATAATTAAATGATGAATTATTGCTCTATGTATCATAAATTATACCTATTATAATTTATACGTACTTTATGAGTTGGTAAATAACTATTTTTGCATGTAATCCTTTGCTCAACATGTAACAAAGGGTAATTAAACTGATGAAATAACTTTTATTTTTATATACATATACAATTTTATATAGAAGTAAAATTTAAACGATCTTCGGACAAATAACTGGTACTATAAGTCCACATCCAAACAAGGAAAAGGACCTAGAATGAATTATTAGTCATAAGCCTTTTAAATCTTATTTATATTAATATATATATATATATATATATATATATATATATATACACACACACACACACACACACAAATATGTATATTTGGGAAAAATATAAGTTTATAAAAGAGTTCAGTATTTGGAGTATTTTTGATGCTTTAAAATCGTTTTATCGTGAATTGAAATCATTTATTTATAACGCAAAGTTGTTGTGTTATACTTGTATTTTCCCCCCTTAAAACAATAGAAATTATGAAAATACGGGGGTATGAACTCACTTGATAGGTGGTAATACGTGCAGCGTTTCGTTTCCCGGAAATTAGTTTGTTTGGCGAAAAACCGGCTTAAATCGGGCTCCGGGGCTTGCTTCAGGCTTTAGACGTAATATCGGGGCCTTGGGGGTCGTGAGAAAGTCTAGGGGCGAAAAGGTGGAAGATGGTGGAATTTGGGGTGAAAAACCTCTCAAATACGAGAAGTCTCGCACCCTTTATATAGGGGTGCGAGGGTGCGGTCCGAAGGGAGACAGCTGGTGAGGGCGAGGAGTCAACAGCCACACATCATTCATGCAAAGGGTACACGTGCGAGGGTCGGCCAGATGGGGGCTTCGGACTTGACCAACCTTCGGTTCAATGGGAGGATGCCACGATGCGAGGGGGGTGTCCGAGGAGCATCCGCGGGGTGTCTCCTGCGAGCCTGTCCGCAGCTTAGTGGACCGCGGGGTTGGTCCAATCAGAAGACGACACACGAGGCTTCAGTCCAATCAGCAGCCCACACATTGAGGCCTCGCATGCGAGGGTGACGTGGCGTTACTGTTCATGCGAAAATTCCCGATTTTTGCTATTTTTCTTTATTTTTGTGTCAAAACTTGTAAAATTCATAACTTTTGCATACGAAATCCGTTTTTGACGTTCCTTATATGCACGCGTAGGTAAAATTATACTCTACGACTTTTGTTTAGACTTCGTCGGCTAAGTTTGAATTTATTTTTAATATTATTATTTTAAAAAAAACCGAGACGGGAATCCGTTATAAACTCATAACTTCTTCATACGACGTCCGTTTTTATCTGTCTTTTTACCGTTGTACTAATAATGACGAGACCTTCAATTCTCGTTTAGGTTGTGTTGGCTAAAAACCACTCAACCTTTATTTCGAGTTTTTAGTTGTACACTGCTATACTGAAACTTAGAAAAATCATAACTTCCTCATACGAAGTCAGATTTTGGTGTTCTTTTTATGAAAGTTCTCGGTTTAACATAAACTATAACTTTCATTTAGATTGTTAAGGCTAGAAAGCCTTTTATTAAAATTTCATTTTTTACACTAAACAGTGTTTTGCCGGTTTTGTCGCGGATTTTCGATTGGTCATAACATTTTCGTTATAACTCGGATTTTAGTATTCTTTATATTTTTGGAAACCTTGTTACAATCTCTATCACTTGGTTCAACCCAATTGAGATTATTTAATAATTTATTTTTGAGGATCAATTATGTAAATATACATAGTATGCCAAAATTTCTCTTTATTAATTTAAAACGAAGTACAAATTGACCTACACTATTACATAGGTTTGATATAACGGTTTGTTACATTATCCTCCCGTTAGATAGAATTTCTTCCCGAAATTTACTTTACAGATAGACTAGGGAAAAAGATGTGGGTATTTTTGTTGCATTTGATCCTCCTGCTCCCAAGTGAATTCAGGTCCCACCTTGCATTCCAGCGAACCTTCACTATCGGGATGCGGCTTTGTTTGGTTTTCTTAACTTCCCTGTGTAGTATCTCTACGGGTTCTTCCACAAAATTGAGGCTCTCATTTAACTCGATTTCCTCGAGTGGTATCACAAGAGTCTCGTCGGAAAGACACTTTTTCAAGTTCGAAACGTGGCAGGTAGGATGAATGTTACTTAGCTCTTGGGGTAATCAAAGTTTGTAAGCTACAGGGCCGATTCGGGCAAGAATCTCGAATGGTCCTATATACCTTGGGTTCAGTTTGTCAAGCTTTCCACAGTGTATCATGCCTTTCCAGGGTGAGACCTTTAGCAAAACTCGGTCGCCAACCTGGAATTCCAAGGGTTTTCTCCTTTTGTCTGCGTAGCTTTTCTGTCTATCTCTGGAAGCTTTAAGTCATTCCTGAATTTGTACGATCTTTTCGGTAGTTTCTCAAATAATTTCTGGACCAGTGAGAGCACTGTCAGGAGTTTGACCTCTAGCTAGCTGTGTTTCACCCACTTCAGCCCATTACAGAGGGGATCTGCACTTGCGGCCATAGAGGGCTTCGAATGGAGCAGCTTTTATGCTAGTGTGATAGCTGTTGTTATAAGAGAACTCAACAAGGGGTAAATGAATATCCCATGCCTTTCCAAAGTCTATCATGCAAGCTCATAACATATCTTCTAACGTTTGAGTCGTCCTCTCACTTTGTCCATCGGTTTGCAGATGGTAGGATGTACTCATGTCTAGCCTAGTTCCCAGAGAGTTTTGTAAAGACTGCCAAAAACGAGAGGTGAATCTACTATCTCGGTCTGAAATAATAGATATTTGCACACCATGTAGTCTAACAATCTCCTTGAGGTATGTTCTTGTTAGCTTTTCCATCTTGTCCTTCTCCTTGATTGGTAAGAAGTGTGCGGATTTGGTTAATCTATCGACGATTACCCAAATAGTATCATAACCACTTGATGTCTTGGGTAACTTGGTTATGAAATCCATTGTAATCCGCTCCCACTTCCATTCAGGGATTTCAAGTTGTTGTAATAAGCTTGAAGGTTTCTGGTACTCTACCATAATTTTGGCGCAAGTAAGGCACTTGCCCACAAAGGTAGCGATTTCGGCCTTCATGTTAGGCCACCAATATAGCTTCTTAAGGTCCAGATACATCTTGTCTGAACCTGGGTGGATGGAGTATCGGGTTTTGTGTGCTTCATTCATAACCACATCTTTGTAACCACCGAACTTTGGTGTCCAGATCCGGTTCATGAAATAATAGACTCCATCATCCCTGACTTCGAAGTTCTTATCCATTCCTCTTAGGGTTTCACATGCTATGTTTTCGGGTATCAAGGCTTCGAGTTGAGCTTCCTTGATCTGCGTGGATAGATGCGAATGGATTATCATGGTCAACGACTTTACCCGACGTCCCGAGTATTCTTTTCTACTAAGTGCGTTAGCTACTAAGTTTGCTTTACCAGGGTGATAAAGAATTTCACACTCGTAATCGTTCAGTAGCAGCACCCATCGTCATTGTCTCATATTCATCTCTTTCTGATCGAATATGTGTTGGAGACTTTTATGGTCTGTGAATATTATGCATTTCGTGCCATATAAGTAATGTCTCCAGATCTTCAAAGCAAACACCACTGCTCCTAGTTCAAGGTCATGTGTTGTATACCTGACTTCATGTGTCTTTAGCTGTCTTGAGGCATAGGATATAAGCTTTCCTCTTTGCATAAGAACACATCTAAGCCCTTGATTAGAAGCATCACAGTACACTACGAAATCCTCTGTCCCTTCAGGGAGAGACAGGATCGGTGCACTACACAAGGCTCGCTTCAGCATTTGAAACGCTGTTTCTTGCTTTTCTCCCCAGCTAAAAGTTACACCCTTTTGGGTCAAAGTAGTAAGAGGCTTACCTATTCAAGAGAAATTTTGAATGAATCTGCGATAATAGCCAACAAGACCTAAGAATTGTCGGATTTCTGTAGGTGTTTTGGGTGCCGACCAGTTTTCAATTGCCTTTATTTTGGAAGGGTTGACGTGTATTCCATCGGAACTGACCACGTGACCTAGGAAATCTACCTTCCTGATCCAAAATTCACACTTTGAAAACTTCGCATAGAGCTTCTCCGATCTAAGAGTTTGTAATATTTGGCGAAGATGTTGGCCATGTTCCTCTTTGCTCTTTGAGTAGATAAGGATATCGTCAATGAAGACTATAACGAATTTGTCCAAGAATGGACGACACACTCTGTTCATTAGGTCCATGAACACTGCAGGTGCATTCGTCAATCCGAATGGCATCACTATAAACTCGTAATGACCATAACGAGTTCTGAACGCGGTTTTGGGAACGTCTTCCTCCAAAATTCGTAACTGGTGATACCCGAATCTTAAGTCTATCTTCGAGAAGTAGTTCGCCCCTTGAAGTTGGTCGAACAGATCGTCAATGCGAGGCAGAGAGTATCGATTCTTGATGGTAAGCTTATTCAACTCGCGATAGTCTATACACATGCGGAATGATCCATCCTTCTTCTTTATGAACAAAACCGATGCTCCCCAGGGTGAGAAGCTTGGTCTTATAAAACCTTTGCTTAGGAGTTCGTTAAGCTGGCTGGATAATTCCTGCATTTCAGAAGGTACAAGACGATAGGGGTATTTGGCTAAGGGGGTAGCTCCAGGGATTAAGTCGATTCGGAATTCGACTTGTCGTTCGGGAGGCACCCTTGGAAGATCATCGGGAAATACATCGGGAAAGTTGCAGACCTCAGGAATGCTTGCGATATCTTTCACTTCTTGCTTTTTGTCTACCACATGAGCTAGGAATGTACGATACTCCTTGTGAAGGTATTTCTGTGCCTTGATGCAAGAAATGATCTGAAGGTTCGTTCTGGGTTTGTCGCCATAGATAATAAGAGTTTCGTTAGTTGGCAAGTTTAAACGAATAGCTCTTTCATAGCATATGATGTCAGCATGGTTGGGGCACAACCAATCCATACCTATTATGATGTCAAAACTTTTGATAGAGATCGACATAAGGTCTATTAGGAAAGACAAGTCATTTAAGGTAAGGGTACATCATATGTATAAATCATTGGTGGATTCGGATTTCCCGTTAGCCATTTATACTATGAAGGTTTCATTTAGTGGTTGGGAGTTTTGATTTAGTAGATGTTTAAAGTTATGGCTCACGAAGCTCCTCTCAGCACTACAATCAAAAAGAATGCATGCATAAGTATTGTTGAGAAGGAACGTACCCGTGACCACCGCAGGCTCTGCCACTGGTTCTTCGTGACCTAGTGCTAGAATTCTCCCAACCCCACCGGCATTTCCAGCTTTTGGACAATCTCTCTTGAAATGCTCCACATCACCGCATTGGTAGCATGCTCGACTTACTCCAGCGGAATGTACTTGGTTAAGGGGTTGAGGCGGTGTTCTACAGAATCGGGCAGTATGCCCTTTCCTGTTGCAGTTACGACACTGCATTTCAGGTCAATTTCCAGTGTGGTGAAAATTGCACTTGTTGCATTTAGGGAGGCTACCAACATAGGGTTTAGTTGGTGCTGGGTAGTTAGGGGCACCAGCAGGCGCAGTAGTAGGTATGGTAGCAGGCACAGTAGTAGCATGGACTGCCACTATTTGTTGCTTCTTTGAAGGTTCTAGAGGAGATTTTCCTTTCCTTTTGTTCCAACCCTTCTTCTTCTTGTTGTTGTTGTTCTCCCTAGGTTGTTCTGGAGCAGTAACCATAGAGTTTTGACGGTTCTGTGGTCAATAAGTGACTGTGCCAGTTCCTTGGCACTGTTAAAGATTACAGGTTTAGATGCAATGGCACTTGCTTGTATCTAGGCCGACAGTCCCCAAATATACCTTTCAATCTTTTGCTCTCTAGAGCAACCATCTCCGGACACAGAATTTCCAAGTCACATAATCGATTTGTGTAAGTCGTTATGTTGGCACCGGCCATAGTAATACCCCAAAGTTCTTGTTCCAGTTTTTGAATTTCCCCTCGCGGGCAGTATTCCCGCATCAACATGGTTTTTAGGTTCTCCTAGCTTATAGTATTAGCCAATATCAAAGTTAGTGACTTAACATGGCCATTCCACCATGTTAGGGCCCTATCTAAGAAAGTAAAGGCAGCAAATTTAACTTTGCTACCCTCTGGATAGGAGCAAATTTCAAATACTGCTTCTATCTTCTCAATCCACTGCCTTAAAACCATCACTCCTCTAGTTCCATTAAAGGTCATGGGTTTGGCATTCGAGAAGTATTTATAAGTGCACTCTCTCGAATGCTCATGAACCTCGGCAAGGTTAGAAGAACGTGGACCAACTCCCGACCCACTGGCACCTGGAGTATTGATATGAGATATGGCAGCCGCTACAACTTCCGTGACTGCCGCTTGGAACATGGCAGCATCGAATTGAGGGGGTGGTGGTGGAGGTGGCGTCGGTGCTTCCGTTTCATTGTTACGTCTTGGTTTCCTACAAGGAGGCATCTTTTTCTATAAAAGTCAATAAATAAAAAAGATAGTGAGATATCAAGAATGAATATGAATTTGATATCTCTGAACTTAAACACTTAATTCAACAAGAATCTTATAAAGAATTGAAAATGGATGTCCAATGCAAGTACAACTTGCAACTGGATAGATTAAAAGGAAGTGGTTATTCTTCAAAGAGTATGAAAATAAATTTCGATTGTATTGGTATATTAAGTATATGTAATTTGGATACTTAACCCTAATGTAGGTATTTAATAAACCACAATATTGCAAAAGTATCGACATCAAACCAGCCTACCGAAAATAAAAATTTTCGTGGTCGTATTTGAAAAGTATGAAAAGTAACACTGGAACATATCCATAATCCCAAAGCTTTGGAATGGAATGTTTATGTAAATTGTAATAACTCTTGTTGAAATAAAGTGCTTATTATTTTATTGATACTTGATTTATACATATCCTGAAAATAGTCTATACATTCAGTATATTAAACTAGAAAGTAGTGTAACACTACTTGCGGCGGTTGCTACAATGGTTACTGGGTTCTGCTTCGTCTTGCAATTTCCAGCGCCTTTCTTGGGCAGCTTGATGCTCCCTCAGTCCTATGATCTCTGATTCAGAAGCATTAAGTTGCCTTTGAAGGGCTTCAGTATGGTGTTGGGTATCATCTTGCATCTCGTCAAGACGAAGGATATCGGCAGTGTTAGCCTGCGCAGCCGCATTCACTTCTAGGATACGATTGATTGACATCCTTGATTGATCGAATTGTCGGGCAATTCGGTTCACTATAACTGGAAGAGCTCTATCAGCTGTTTCTCCTTCTGAGACGTTATAAAAACCTCGTGCCATTCCGTAGGGAGGGCGTTGGTCGTCTTGTCGACTCCAATGGTTTATGTATTGGCCCCACTCGGGTATGGGTATTGCTTCCTCTTGTCTTGGGGGACGTAACGCCGGGTTGCAGACTTGTGGCTCTGTATCTATACCGCTTGATTCGCTTTCCTCAAATGGTTCTTCATCTGAGTCTTCTTCTGGATCCTCCTCCGGATCCTCCACTATCCATCCTTGATTGCCATGATTTGGAAAATAAGGGTCCCCTGGTAGATGATGTCCTGCCATTGTGTCTGTACGAGAATAAGGTTATGAGAAATGCCTGAAAAAAAAATTAAAGCATATCGATGTTTATAATATTCTTATAGTATTTTATGTTTTGTTCTTAGAGTTTCTTCTATAGTTGGTAAGTTTTAGACATGTCACAACACTACTATCACTCCCAAACACATGTTGGTCATGTCTGAAATCAATATAGTTGATTAGGCTATATTAATTCTAGATATGATTACATAACTGCCCGAGTTTAACTGTAATGTTCAACATCCAAATACTTTTAATTTCTTATGACTATGTACTTGTAGGTATGAGGGTTAGTATACTTCTTGTAAAAATACTTATAATTCTTAAAAGTATACTTGTAGTCAGAGCTCTTAGCCCCAATGTATTTATAGTTTGTATATCTTTTATGGATTGATATACTGAGTTCACTATAAACACTGCTCAGATACCAATCTATCATAAACCCAAACCAGACGGCGGAAACGTCCGGGGGTGGACGACTTCATTCGTAGTCTCACAACACATGCATCATAGTAATCAAAGCACAAACAACCAGTGTATTTAAAAATATAATATAAACATGTGTTCAAACATTGTATATTGAAAACAAAATAGTTATACAAAAGAAGAAGATAAGACTCTTAATGGCTCCATCTTCTCAAAAAGCTCGGGGAGTACCTGTTATTATTTCCCTGATAATACAAGTAATTTGAAAAGAGAGGATCAACAATAAGTTGAGTGAGTACATAAGTCTTTATGTTTGAATGGGTGTCTTTTTATTTTAAATATGAAAACGGTTCTAGAAAATCTCATATTTTATGTGGTATGTGAAAAGTAGTTTTATTCCCATAAAACCATCCTATTTGTAATCCAATGTATTTGTAAAACTTGTATCTGAGAGTGTGCCTGGCTTCACCAGCTGTTATTGAAAACTGTAGTATACCATTGTACTTTGTATTTCGTAAACAGGTACTTTGAAGATGTACTTACGTTTACTTGTTTATACATTAACATGTTGTTAATATCTTTTTAATGAGTTATTATAACCATACTTAGACCTTAACGCCTAAAACAAACGCCTTGTGATCGCTTAAACTGTTGATAACAATTGCCACTCATTGGCGTGTATGCCTGACTGTAGCTAGCAGTCTGAGTGCGGGATTGTCAATCCCGATATAGATCTACACACAACTTGTTTTGATCCCCGGACGGGAGATTCTGGTTATAATTTCAGGGCTTTACCTTGGTTGTTTAAAATGAATTAAACAACCTGAATCGAATGCCTCATAAAAAGCATATAAACGTTACATGTATATTAGTTATGAAAACCCAATCATTCTGAAATAAATGATTGACAATATGTTCTTGAATTAGTATCCCGAACATGTATTTGATAAGTGTAAACCCTTGATTTGTTTTGAATTAAAACACCTATTTCATGTAAAACAGTGTATTCATGTGTAATTAAATGATGAATTATTTCTCTATGTATCATAAATTATACCTATTATAATTTATACGTACTTTATGAATTGGTAAATAACTATTTTTGCATGTAATCCTTTGCTCAACATGTTACAAAGGGTAATTAAACCGATGAAATAACTTTTATTTTTATGTACATATACAATTTTATATATAAGTAAAATTAAAACGACCTTCGGACAAATAACCGGTACTATAAGTCCACATCCAAACAAGGAAAATGACCTAGAATGAATTATTAGTCATAAGCCTTTTAAATCTTATTTATATTAATATATATATATATATATATATATATATATATATATATATATATATATATATATATATATATATATATATATATATATATACAAATATGTATATTTGGGAAAAATATAAGTTTATAAAAGAGTTCAATATTTGGAGTATACAAATATGCTTTAAAATCGTTTTATCGTGAATTGAAATCATTTATTTATAACACACAGTTGTTGTGTTATACTTGTATTTCCCCCCTTAAAACAGTAGAAATTATGAAAATACGGGGGGTATGAACTCACTTGATAGGTGGTAATACGGGCAACGTTTCGTTTCCCAGAAATTAGTTTGTTTGGCGAAAAACCGGCTTAAATCGGGCAGAGTTTTGACAGGAGAGAGGATGAATTCTCGAGAATACCAGGGCTCCGGGGCTTGCTTTGGGCTTTAGACATGATATCGGGGCCTTGGGGGGTCGTGAGAAAGTCTAGGGGTGAAAAGGTGAAAGATGGTGAAATTTGGGGTGAAAAGCCTCTCAAATCCGAGAAGTCTCGCACCCTTTATATAGGGGTGCGAGGGTGCGGTTCGAAGGGAGACAGCTGGTGAGGGAGAGGAGTCAACAGCCATGCGTCGTTCATGCGAAGGGTACACGTGCGAGGGTCGAACAGATGGGGGCTTCGGACTTGACCAACCTTCGGTCCAATGGGAGGATGCCACGATGCGAGAGGGTGTCCGAGGAGCATCCGCGGGGTGTCTCCTGCGAGCCTGTCCGCAGCTTAGTGGACCGTGGGGTTGGTCCAATCAGAAGACGACACACGAGGCTTCGGTCCAATCAACAGCCGACACGTGGAGGCCTCGCATGTGAGGGTGACGTGGCGTTACTGTTCATGCGAAAATTCCCGATTTTTGCTATTTTTCTTTACTTTTGTGCCAAAACTTGTAAAATTCATAACTTTTGCATACGAACTCCGTTTTGACGTTCTTTATATGCACGCGTAGGTAAAATTATACTCTACGACTTTCGTTTAGACTTAGTCGACTAATTGTGAATTTATTTTTAATATTATTATTTTAAACAGACCGGGACGGGAATCCGTTGTAAATTCATAACTTCTTCATACGAGGTCCGTTTTTGTCTGTCTTTTTACTTTTGTACTACTAATGAAGAGACCTTCAATTCTCGTTTAGGTTGTGTCGGCTAAAAACCACTCGATCTTTATTTCGAGTTTTTAGCTGTACACTACTATACTGAAACTTAGAAAAATCATAACTTCCTCATACGAAGTCAGATTTTGGTGTTCTTTTTATGAATGTTCTCGGTTTAACATAAACGATAACTTTCATTTAGATTGCTAAGGCTAGAAAGCCTTTTATTAAAAATTCAGTTTTTACACTGAACAGTGTTTTGCCGGTTTTGTCATGGATTTTTTATTGGTTATAAATTCTTCGTTATAACTTGGATTTTAGTGTTCTTTATATTTTTGGAAACCTTGTTACAATCTCTATCACTTGGTTCAACCCAATTGAGATTATTTAATAATTTATTTTTGACGGTCAATTATGTAAATATACATAGTATATCAAAATTTTTCTTTATTAATTTAAAACGAAGTACAAATTGACCTACACTATTACATAGGTTTGAAATAACGGTTTGTTACAACTTTCCAGTACCCGAAATTAGATAACACGAAGCCCCCGACGTTTGATGGTACTCAGGATGCGATTAGGGCTATGAGGTGGTTGTATCAGTTGAAGGGTTGTTTCTTCACGTGCTCGTGTCCGGCTGACTAGAAGGTCATGTGTGCCTTGAACCTGCTAAGGCTCGGGGCAAAGGACCGGTGGAGATTGACGACAGGGTCGTATACTGATGATCAGCGAGGTGTTGTTACCTGGGAGCAGTTCTGGTTTATGTTCCGCACCCGCTATGTTCCACGTGTTGAGCGGGAACGGCTTGCTCAGGAGTTCTTGACTTTGAGCAGGATGGGGAGTCTATGATGGAGATTACCTGTATGTTCACAGAGAGGGCGATGTTTTTACTAGAGTTTCCTTTAGAGCAGTCCCAGATGACTCATTATCTGAGTATGCTCAAGATTGATATTCGGCAGTTTGTGTCTACACAGCGTTGTGATACCCTCTTGGATCTTCAGGAAGCCGCAAGGTGGCGTGAGTTGGAGTTAGAGCTGCAGTTGAACGAGCAGGGTCAGGCACCGGTAGAGTCTCAGCTGGTGCCTAAGCGGTCTAAGACCGCTGATACTCGGACTGGGAGTCAGCAGAGCCGCACGTGTGGAAAGTGTGGCAGGGGTCATTCTTGGGTTTGTCGAGCAGGAGGTGGGTGCCACAAATGTGGCAAGGAGTGACATTATGCCAGGGACTGTCGTCAGTCCGCCCCTCCAGCAGATATGAGGATTTGATATCATTGTTATCAGGTTGGTTATGAGAAGACCAACTGTCCGCAACCCGTCGTTAAGCCGACGCAGGGTTCTGCACCAGCTACTGTGAGGATTAGGGATGGGAGGCCAGTGAAGGTGGAGCCTCCAAAGTCTCAGGGTCGTGATTTCCAGCTCACGACTGTCACACCCCAAAAGCAAGAATGGCGGAAACGTTCTGGGGTGGAGGACGTCAAGTACAGTATCCAAGTGGGGGAGAACTGGTGGTATATGGTGAGGGCACCAGGATGGGATCAGGGTTTTGTTCGGTGGCCAGGGCTCGACAGTATATTCAGCATGGGTGTGCTGGTTATTTAGCATACGTGGTGGATACGCGGGTTAGGGATCAGCCCTCGGTTTTAGAGGTCCCAAGAGAGTTTGCTAACATGTTTCTGGAGGAGTTACCCGAAGTGCCTCCGGAGAGGCAGGTTGAGTTCAGTATTATTCTAGTGTCGGGTGCGGACCCTATTGCTAGGGCGCCATACCGTCTGGCATCGCCTGAGATGCAGGAGCTATCATCTCAGTTGCAGGAGATGTTGGGTAAGCAGTTTATTCGTCCAAGTAGTTCACCCTGGGGAGCATCGATCCTTTTCGTCCGGAAGAAGGATGGGTCGCACAGGATGTGCATTGAGTATAGGGAGTTAAATAAGTTAACGGTGAAGAACCGTTATCTACTCCTGAGGATAGATGATCTATTCGATCAGCTGCAGGGTGCATCTTTGTTTTCCAAAATCGATTTGAGATTCGGATATCACCAAGTCAAGGTGAGGGAGGAAGATGTGGAAAAGACTGTGTTTCGGACTTGTTATGGTCATTACGAGTTCGTAGTGATGCCGTTTGGGCTCACCAATGCTCCGACAGTGTTTATGGATTTGATGAATTGAGTCTGCAGACCCATGCTCGATCACTCGGTCATTGTGTTTATAGACGATATGTTGGTATATTCCAAGACCGGAGAGCAGCATGAGGAGCATCTTAGAGAGCTGCTGGAGGTTCTACGGTGATAGCGGCTGTATTCCAAGTTCTCGAAGTGTGAGTTTTGGTTACGAGAGTTCCAGTTCCTCGGACATCTCGTTAATCAGGAGGGAATTTTAGTCGATCCGGCCAAGGTGGAGGCGTTTATGCAGTGGGAGACTCCGAAATCTCCCTCAAACATCTGGAGTCTTTTAGGTTTAGCAGGGTACTACCGGAGATTTATTCAAGATTTCTCCAAGATTGCAGTACCCCTCACTCGTCTCATGAGGAAGGGTGTGGATTTATGGTGGGGCCCTGAGCAGCAGAGAGCATTTGAGACCCTACGACAGTGTTTATGTGAGGCGTCAGTGTTGACAGTCCCCGAGGGAGTCGAGGATTTTGTAGTATTTTGTGATGCATCCATCTCGGGTTTGGGGGCAGTCCTCACGCAGAGGCAACGGGTGATAGCTTATGCATCGCGGCAACTGAAGCCGCATGAGACGAGATACCCTACGCATGATCTCGAGTTAGGAGAGGTTGTTTTTGCTCTCAAGATTTTGAGGCATTATCTGTAGGTGTCCGTTGCACTATATATACGGATCACGAGACTTTGAGACACATCATGGATCAGCCGAACCTGGACATCAGGCAGCGCAGGTTGCTGGATGTGTTCAAGGACTACGATTGTGAGATCCTTTACCATCCTGGTAAAGCGAATGTGGTTGCGGATGCTTTGAGTCGCAAGTCAGCTGGGTCTTTTACCCCAACAAGGTTTATGAGGATAGCGGTGGATTCCCCGCTTGTGAGCTTGATTAGGGATGCTCAGGTTGAGGGTATGAGACCGGAGAACTGGAAGTTTGAGAGAATTAAGGGTGAGAGCGCCCGGTTTGTTCAGGACAGTTGGGGGTTTTGACCCGATACGGTCAAGTTTGCGCTCCGATGTCCGAAGGAGTTCGCCAAACAGTGATGGAGGAGGCTCATAAGTTTCAATTTTATATTCATCCGGGGGCCACCAAGATGTATCGTGATTTGAGTTTGAGTTATTGGTGGCCCAGAATGAAGCGAGAAATTGTTGGGTATGTTGAGAGGTGCTTGACCTGTAGAATGGTCAAGGCCGCGCATCAGATGCCGCATGGTAAGTTGCAGCCTCTGGAAATTCCCATGTGGAAATGGGAACATATCACGATGGATTTCATTACGAAGTTGCCGAGGACGACCAAGGGGTTTGATGCAATATGGGTCATCGTGGATCGGTTGACCAAGAGTGCCCATTTCTTGGCCATACGGGAAAGTTCGTTGGCTGAGAAATTGGCCGACATGTATGTCAGCAACATTGTCTCTCGCCATGGGGTTCCAGTTTCTATCGTTAACGATCGAGATGTTAGGTTTACTTCCCTTTTTGGCAGAACTTCCATGAGGAACTGGGTACGCGACTGCATTTTAGTACAACATTCCATCCGTAGACCAATGGGCAGAGTGAGCGGACCATCCAGACCCTCGAGGATACGTTGAGGGCGTGCATCATTGACTTTGGTGAGAGTTGGGATTCTTACCTACCGCTTGCAGAGTTCGCCTACAACAACAGCTATCATTCCAGTGTGGGCGAAAGTGTAGAACCCTAGTCTGCTAGGGTGAGATTGGGCACAGGGTGATGGGGCGGACAGAGGTAGTTCTGCAAACTACCGAAAAGATACAGCGTATTAGACAACATTTGCAGACCACTCAGAGTCGGCAGAAGAGTTATGCCCACAGACACCGATCTAAGTTGGAATTTCAGGTAGGTGACATGGTACTTCTGAAGGTCTCTCCTTGGAAGGGTGTGATTCGCTTCAAAACAAGGGAAACATTGGGTCCCCATTATATTGGGCCATTCAAGATCATTTTCATGGTTAGCAAGGTGGCTTATATGCTCGAGCTCCCGGAGGAGCTTAGCCGGATCCACAATGTCACACCCCAAAACCATGAACGGCAGAAACGTTCTGGGGCGGAGGACGTCATGTATAGTACCACAACAATGAAAAGTAGTAAACAAGCAACAACATCATCCATTGCATTAATAATATAATTTTAATACAAGTGTGTTCTGTCAAATTATGATAAACACTAAAGTATAAATCAAAATGAAAGATGAGTCTTGAATGAGCACCATCTTCTCTAAACCTTGCATCAGTACCTGTCTACTGTTGACCTGAGGATACAAGTTATTTTTAAAGAGAGTATCAACTTTAAAGCTGGTGAGATCATAAGTATTTTAGTGTCTTAATTTGTAGGTAAGTATTTGTACATATATGAAATGTAAGTATTTGTATGTATATGAACTATAAGTATTTGTAAGACTGTAATTGTAAGTATGAGTATGTAAAAGTTTTGAATAACCTAGAAACCCTATGCTTCCTACTGAAAGTAGCCTTCTACCAAGGCTTCTAGTATCTAACTGTTTCTATTGTAAGAGTGTGTATTTTCCCAAATCTAACAATCATTAACTAAAATATAGTATTTACATTACCGTGCATCGTGTGAATGTTCACAAAGTGAATGTAATGGGGAAATAATAATGTACTGTAGTTTTATAATAAGTGACTACTGTTGTACTAACTACCTTAAACCAAATGAAATTTAAAGTAACATGTGATCGGCCTGTATCCTGTTACCGACTCAATAGTAAAACGACGATGTAAGACGCCATAAGAAATGACATTTGGCACCCGTAGACTTGCAAGTCCCACTATAGCGAGCAGCAAGGTGTAGGCTAGTCAATCCAGTATAGATCTATACGCAAAATTATATGCTCCCCAATTAAGGAGATTTTGGATACAAAAACAGTCATGGCAGGGAGTGCCATGGCCCGTTTAATAGCTGACATAACTGAATGTAATGTATATGTAATGTATGCTAGCTGTATTGTATGTTCTTCCTCTGTCTAGCCTGTATGTTCTCTCTGTATATAGTATTGTAATGTATTGTGTGTACTAGCTGTATTTTTTGTTCTCTCTTTCTAGCAAGTATTGTAATGTTCTGTGTGTACTAGCTATATTGTGTGTTCTCTCTATCTAGCAAGTATTGTAATGTTCTGTGTGTACTAGCTGTATTTTGTGTTCTCTCTATCTAGCAAGTATTGACTCATGCATAAACTGACTCTTTGTATGATTCATTGTTCTAGTATTAGTATTAGTAAAACCCTAAACTACGCCTATTGTAGCTTACTAGTATAACTTGTACATATGAACATGGAAGTATACCCTTGCTACCTAAGGGTATTGAATTGACTGGAAGAACCTTTATGACTATATATGTACACTTAAAACATTGATTAAGGGGTATGAACTAACCTGTAGCAAGTGGTTGGGATGAACGGACTGAAATAGGATGCTAGGTGTCAAGTGAAGACTTGTACACACTCTATGATCCTAGATAACATATAATATCAAATATGTGTACCCAATTAGTCTCTAAACAACTAATAAAGAAAGTTAAGACATCCTAGGGCATGATAAACACTTTGTATTAGTGTTATAAGTGCTAAGGAGTGCATCTAAGTGTTGTAGGGCAAGGCTATTGGGTTTTAGGGTTCAAGGGAACCCTAATATGAGTTTACTCCCCATAGACCATATCCCATTGAGTTTACGGTCATAAACACTTGAGTTTACGGTTGTAAACTCTTGAGTTTACGGCCATAAGCTCATAATCTTTTGACCATTTGTTGTTTTGAAGTCTTCTAAGCCATTCCAAGCATTCCTACTTCATGTTTAAACCTTGGGAAGTGTTTTGTGGCATCAATAGACTCCTAAATGGAGTTTACGGTCCATGGACCATTTCTCCATTAGGTTACTACCGTAAACTCTTATGGACTAGGGTATTTTGATGCTTTCAAGTCCCAAGCATAACAAGGAATAAATCTAGACTAGTTTCCTAAGCTTGTGAAGGGACTAGGGCCATTTTTACACCTCTTTGGGGTGTTTACGGTTTTGGGAAATCCCCAAACCGTAAACACATATAAATGAGGGACTTTTGTGGCTTCCATGTGCTAAACACATCAAGGAAGGATTCTAAGTTAATACTCAAGGCTTAGGATAAGATAAAGCACAGTTTGGCTCCTTAAATAGGGTTTACGGTCCAAGGTGATCTTGGACCGTAAACACCTTTGATCTTGTTGTTCTTGGACTATTTCTAGATGTATAGAAGTGTAACAAAGCTTGTAAGACTCTAGGATAGAAGCGCTTACATGTTAGAAGCTCGAAAAGGTGCTAAGGGCCAAAGAACACTAGTGTGTGTTCTTGGTGTTTTGGAAATCTAGTCAAAACACATAAATGGATGGATGAAGAGATGTACAATCACTAGATTAAGTGCTATACTAACTTGAAAGGGCTAGAAACACTTACTAGATTGAAGATATTGAGCAAAAACTTGGATGATACTTGAGAGAGTTTTTGGAGTTTACTCTTGGGATTGAAAGAAAGGAATGAGGCCCTTTGGGGAGTAAACTCATGCTTAAGGCATGAGTTTACGGTTTTGGAGAAATTTTTGGCCCAAACATAAAAGTTTGGCCATGAATTTCTTAACTACGTGATACTTGCGGTTTTGAAATTTCAAGACCCAAGACGGCATTTCCTTTCACCTGTTCGTTTAAAGAGTAACTATTAAAATAATCAAACGAACTTTAAATTTTCTAAAAACCAATAAAAGTGAACTTGACTTAGAAATTTGAAATGATTGACTCTAGGGTTTCACCGAATGAAGATTTCGGGTTGTCATACACAGCACATTCCATGTTTCGTAGTTGCGAAAGTGCATTATGGATCATGAGGTAGTAGTATCATTGGACGACATTCAGGTCGATGAGCGCCTGAACTATGTGGAGAGGCCAGTGCCATTTTGGAAAGGAAGAAGAAGATTCTTCGGAACAAGGAAATAGTTTTGGTGAAGGTGCAGTGGGAACATCGGAGGGGATCCGAGTGGACATGGGAGCCGGAGGCGGAGATGCGTGAGCATTACCCGACATTTTTTATTTCAAAGGAATTCGAGGGCAAAGTCTAGTTCAAGTTGGGGAGAATTGTAACGCCCCGAATCTCAGGTATGGATTTAAATAAAAGATACTTTGGTTTTAAGTCCTACTCGACGAGTTGGTTTCCCTACTCGTCGAGTAGCAGCGAGGTGAGATCGCGTGTTAAGTGACCTACTCACTGAGTCCAGGGAGGGACTCGACGAGTAAGAGCTGGCAGAGGAAACCCTAAATATCGGGGTTTTGCACCCTATTTAAGGAAGCCTCAGTCTCCTTTGGCCTCCTTACAGTCTTTGAGAGCTCAGTGAAACCCTAGTTCGTGTGGTACTCCTTATGGTGTGTTTTAGACCTTGGAAAGAAGATTAGCTTGAAGGGAAGAGCTTGAAGAGCAAAGGAGTTGAGGCAAGGAAGTTGTGGGAAACAGAACTTACCTCAACTAGCATCTTTTGGAGGTATCAAGTTGCAATCTTTACTACCCTTTTCTTCTAGATCTCTTTGTGGTTGAGTTTTAGGGTTTTATGGATTTTTGGGAGTCATATTGGTGAGCTATGGGCTAGATCTGAAGTTGTAACTTCATATCTGGACCCTTCTCAAGTTCTAGAAACATAAAGTTCCTGTTTTGGTCATAGTTGAGGCCCTCCTTGTGCATGAAACCCCATTAAGAGCTTAGTTTTGGCATTAAGAGCCTTTTTAGTCATGCATGCATGTAAAGTTTGCAACTTTACCTGAAAAGCATGTCCTAGAAGCTTGGATTTATAATTTGGAGCCATTACATGGCTTAAATAATTCTGTATGGCTTAAGGACTGAAGGAACTCGGCGAGTCGCACGGTTGACTCGGCGAGTCATATGAAGATGGCCATTGAACTTGACGAGTTGATGAACAGCTCGGCGAGTCCGATGAAGATTGCCTTAGACTCGACGAGTTTTATGAACAACTCGGCGAGTCAGATGAGTTGTCCCCGAGTTATGAATGCGTGCGTAGCCAACATGTTGCAAGTAGGAAACTTGACGGGTGGCCTTAGGGTTTCGATCGAAAATCATAAGAACTCGACAGGCACCCGGTGACTCAGCGAGTGGGAAAGAACTTCAAAGAACTCGGCGAGTAGCCGAGGGTGATCGGCGAGTTAAGCTTAGCAGGTACTGTTGACCTTGACCGAGGACTTTGACTTGGACGTCGGGTTGACTGGTTGGTTTATGGAGCACTTGTGAGGTTGAGGATTTATGAGTATGCTCGGACTATGGTAATAGATGGTGGAGTCTTTGGCGAGTGATCCAATAATTGGGATTTATCTACCGAGTCGACATCTGCGAGGTGAGTTATCCTCACTGTATCAAAAGGGTCTAAGGCACCAAGGCCAGCCCTTTAGTTGTTATGGTTATGATATAATGTATGCGATTATGATCTAATAGATTCAAATCAGGATAGACAGTATGTTATGTTTTATGATCCTTAGGGATTGGTATGTTAGTGGCCTGCTGGGTATGTGTTCTAGTTATGAGAGATCGCTATGATTGATGATCTGTAAGATAAATATGTTTGATGTCTGTACATGCCAGTATATGTTAATTATGCGCACATGATTATTTGTTTGTTGGTTGGGTTGAGGCGGTCCTGATTTGTGTTGAAGGCCAACATACCCTATGAGCGGTCCGGGGGAGACTGTAGGCCCACGTGGCGGTCCAGTCATGCCGATGGCTCGGTATAGATTTCTATTACACTGTAGGCCCTGTCGGGCGGTCCAGTCGGGCCGCTGGCCCAGTATGCATATTGATTGATTGAGTATTACTGATATGATATTATCAGTGTAGTATTGGTATTTTGGGGTTAGCTCACTAATCCCTTGGGCTTACAGTTTCCAATTATTATTTCAGGTACTTTAGGAGATCGTGGCAAGGCGAAGGCGTAACCGTACCGCTCCTCATCCTTACAATCTGTTTTTGGGACACTCTGATGAATAATGATTTGAAAACAATTTGTAAACAAACACTATTTGGATTTTAATTGTGATCAGAAAAGTTTAAATTTGGCATAAAATTTATGGATGTTACACTGAGATTCGAAGCTTCCTCAGTTTGGCGGGTTACTATTAGAGATTCATTAGGAATTTCTCCAAGATTTTTGTTCCTCTCACCAGGTTGACAAGGAAGGACGTTGTGTTTAGTTGGGGGCCTGAGCAGCAAACCATATTTGAGACTCTCTGGCGGAGATTGTGCAAGGCGTCGATACTTGCCTTCCTGAGGGAGTTGAGGACTCCATAGTCTACTGTGATACATCAATTTCAGGTATGGGTGTTGTGTTGATGCTGATGGGTCATGTGATTACATACGCTTAAACGCAACTAAAGGATTACGAAGCGAAGTATCCCACGCATGATTTGGAGTTGGGGAGGTGGTTTTCACCCTAAAGATTTGGCGCCACTATCTCTATTGTGCTTGATATACCATCTAATTTGACCATAGGAGCTTGAGATATCCTATGGATTAGCCTAACCAGAATATGAGACAAAGGAGGTGGTCAGATGTAGTGAAATACTACGACTGTGAGATTCTATATCACCCAGGAAAGGTCAATGTGGTGACCGACGCCTTGAGTTGGGGAATAGTGAGTGTCCCCATTTGGGATGTGTGCATGAGGATGACGGTGATGATCCCAGTTTTAGATATTATCAAAGAAGCACAGTCAGAGGCCATAAAAGAAGAAAATCAGAAAAGTGAGAGGGTGATTGGCCCGGTTTCAGCTTTTGATATTGACAGTCGAGGTATTTGACGCTTCATGGGCAGGTATGTGTACCATATGTAGGAGGGGATCTATGGATTTTGATGGGTGAGGCCCATAAGTCAAGATTCTCCATTCATCTATGGACTGTGAAGATGTATCTGATGGGTTTTGGCTATAAGAACATCCTATGTGCTCATACAAACCCTAATGCTTGGATCTAGGTTTCTCTATTGTACATGCAATTTATCCAAGACTATAAACCCTAGATCTAGCATATGATAATAAATATAACATATAATTAGGGTTTAGATCATACCTTGATTGTTATGTAGCAATAACAATCTCAAATCCTTCTTGTATTGAGTTTTGAAAGCTTAGAGTCACAAATGTCACTCCTCTAATGGTTCACAAACACCAAGATCAAGAGGATGAAGAGGAGAAGAGAAGGAGGCTTCCCAAAACGTGTGGAAACCCTAGAAAGAAGCTTGTTCACGTTTTTAAGGCGTAAGGACTCAATGTATATTTAGGCTATTAGAGTTATCTAACAAGGAAACCCTAATTTGGATGCTTAAGCCCTAAGCAACCCATGGACTCCTTTCCTTAAAGGAATTGGACAATTTCTAATGGGTTTCCCCATAGAATTCGTCCACTCCTTAATATAAGGCAATCCATAGCCCAAATTGCAATTATCTTATAATTACAATTCCAGTCCCTTAAGTTTAATTAATCTCTTTTAGTCACAAAACTAATTACTAATTAATTCTTGACTAATACTAATTAAACAATATGATTTCTCCTTTAATATATTATTCTCATAATATATTAATAAATCATATTTAATCCTTTCTCTCCATAATTCATCCTATCAAGTTGCTTTGATGAAGGCAACCCAAAAGGACCATGCACCATCGGGTCAAGTACATACCAAAATAGTTATGGACTTAGACACTAATCCAATAGTCCCCCACTTGGATAAGTCTAATAACTGTTCTGCGTATGACTTCAGATCCTGATCTGCAATCATAGCTTTCCAAAGCCGCTGTCAACTCTGATCATATCAGATACGTGTGTCCTTTAGATAAGGGATCATATATTCCTCCATTCTAGATATCGTATGACATGATTTCTAATCATTCTCTCTGTACTATTTCTTGACTTCCGATTTATGACGACTAACTAATTGAACAAATCAAATTAGCCCTAGCCCGGCCGAGCATTTACGTTTGTCATCACTAAATCATCGAGGGGCCTAAAGATATCGCTTTTATTCTACTTTGAATAAAAGGAACGGATAAACTTTGATTCAATGCTCCCTTGCACTCACTCACCGAATCACACACAACAATATGTTTTATGACACCAAGTTACTGGTGCATTTACATATTATCAATGTGCAACCGATTTGCAAGATACAACTCACACATCTCGGTTGCAAGAATATAAGATGTTATTGTCTCACCAATCACTCGTGATACAATTCCTGGAGTGATCCAAGTGATCGTGGGTTTAATCCAATGCTCAAATCATATTCATAAGCACTCATGAACGTTGCAACAAACATTTTCTTATGTCTAATACTCTTTAGACAATCCACACACCAATTCATGACAGTCTTCATTCATACCTACTTCCAACATATGAACGACTGTGGCCCGTTCGAATAATTTGACTATTCTCAACCAATTAAATTGTTCAGGAAGTCAAAACATGAAAAGTGAAACACAAGAATAATACTAATCCCATATGGCCTCAAACCTTTGAGCATAAATAAAACACCTTTTATTTATCACCATATCGATTACTCATTATTTGTTGTTTCGGGTAATCAACTTCTTACTTGAATTATTACACTTGTCCCATGCTCTTAGCATGCACACAATGTTTTCCTATGGTTATTACTTTGTGAAACAGATCAAATTGAACACATTTCCAATCATACTCATTTCACAACTCCTAATCCTTTTTCATGAGTGAAAGAATATCAAATTCTTGCCACTTATAGAATATGCTAGATTCTAACATTTTATGCAGTGATCCTTTTGTAATGTCACTGCACTAAAGTCACAATTACTATTGCCAATGAAATTACAAAGTCCTCTATCGGAGATTGTTACAATACAATTCCTTAGATATGATGTCTCTCACTCAAAGTACATTCCTTTGAACATCCTTTTGCATAAAATTTCTAATCTAGACATAGACTCTCAATATTCAATTCCCAATATGAACACGTTTCCATATTTTTCATATGACAACTCATTCTTAATATAATCTTATCTATTTATAATAATGTCGATATGTTCCATCCAATACTATACTTCTAACTACTCACAAGCGACCAATCCTCGGCAAACTTTGGATTGTCCTTTGATAGTTGTTTAATTATCTTAGTCAAAACCGATTCTTGTCCTTTTCCCTCCAAATGCACTAGACATTTGGAAAACTTTAGAATGGTCAAATATTGTAGCATTTGCAATCGATCCTAAATCCGAAGCGTATGGGAAACGATGCATAATGTCTTACATAAAGATTTGATACTTTATCAATCTTCTGCTATAATATTTTATGTGCTACGTTCTCAAAATTCGAACTATGAAGAGGAATGTTGTCATCATAATCGAAATTCAAGAACACACTGTTGATCCTTGACTAAATTTATTAACATTCCACAACCTAAGCCTTTAGATTTGAAATGAAGCATAATATCCTCTCCCTTAATTATCGCAAAACAACTTTTCAACTCTTGCAACTTTGCAAAGTATAACTATTGTTTTCTATAATTAATATTGCTAACTTGCAATACTTTCCATAATAATCATACAATCATAACATTTATGCACCCACTATCATGATTATTATTATAAAACATAACACTTATGCTCCCACTAGCTTTGACATGTATTCAGAAACAGCTTAACTTTCAGAAAAACAATACCTATTGAATTTCTTAAGTTCATGTTTCTAATACCTAATGCTTTGATATTCCTTTATCTAAGCTTATACACCTTTGCCCTTGATAACTCATATGTGTGTCTAAACAATTCAGACTAATTGCCAAACCTCACAATTCAAATCATGGAAAGGGATACCGTAACCATAATCGAATTTGAGAATACAATTTTTCACAATCACTATCTTTTTAAAATCTTTTTTAGTGAAAGCATTTCCTCACAGTCATTTTCATGAAGGAGGGAATCTTATGACACTTAGATTTTAATGGTGTATGTGTTCCTATCCATGTGAATTTGTCAAAACCAAAGTTTACGACAAATTCAAACTCATATGGACCGAACTTTCTTAATCTTGATTTCTTGCCTTATAGTAGCACAGCTTCCCACCATGTCTTCCAAGTAGTTAAGCAGCTCACCTTTTCCTATCAATGTACTTTTCATTGATCAAGGTCCTTGCCTTTTATGCATTCAAATGAGAACTCATAGGGCTCACATGCATAATTAACTCAATTAGAATGGCACATAAACAATATAGTGTCAACACGATAGGTTGTAAACCTCAACTCGTGTGTTAGTGATGATCAATAAGGTCTATTTTGATTTGTTCTTGAAACTTTTCAAGACCATTAAGACTCCTACTAACTCCTCGACATATAAGATTCTCTTGTCAATAAACATTTCTTGACAAATTTTCAAGAGTTAGTGTAGTTTTTATCAAAACACTTCATAATTAGGTCCTAGTTGGTCTTTGTCTTATCCAAGACATCACAACTTTCCTCATTTGATGAATGTTATAAACCTTCTTAATACTTATCACTCAATGTCACAATCTTAACTCTAAGACTTGTTTTGGAACGAAGTATGATTGACTTCTTGATTTAACCTTTTCGCCAATTTTTGATTCCTCTTCTTAGACATACAATTGTACTAAGACTCACTTAGAGGATCAATTGAGATATGGTTCTTAATCATTAAGACCTATCATAAAGCATAAAAGGTACTCTCCCTTCTTCTTAGAATGGAGAAACTTTTATCTTTCTGCCTACTTGATTCTTCTTATTCGTTCTGCTATTGATTTAAACCTTTTCAATCAATTCAGAATTACATTTAATCTTATAAGTATACTCATATTTACTAAACCTTTAGTAAATCATGACGAATATCTTTCTTACTCTTATGGTGGACTTTGATCAACACACAACTTTGTGTACTCGATCTCGTAGTCCTTCACTTGACACTTTTGTCAACGAATTAGTCTAATTTCCAAATATGAAATTTCTCATTCATCGTGCAACCAAGTTGCATGATTCCAAGTTTCTGTCCAATTGAAACTTGGGCGATGAGAAATTTTCCTTATTTGGTAAATTTTCGACATTTCCATAATTAAGAATCAAACCCAGTATTGCTAATAATAGAAACATTCAAACATCATTTTTTCATACACGCCATTGCAAGGATAAATAAATAATATAAAATCAAAATTTATTTTATTGCGGAAAAAATTTGTCCTTACAATGCAATTCATTGAAAAACTATGCTAATACATATTTCTTAGCAATCTAATTCTAACTCTAAGTAGCAGCTCGAGAATCTAATCTTCAAGTAATGTGATCGAAATCCATTCCTTCTCAGTTAGATTCTGCTCACTTATTCCCTTAAGCTTCCTCTCTTTTCTTCGATCCTACGAAACATCAATTGTAATCTTATCACATTATGTATTAAGAATCTATAATAGGAGCTTAAAAGAGTTAGTCAATGGATTTTACCTAAAGCAGAGCCATACGTTTTGACTCTCCCATCTCTTAGATCTCTTAGGTAAATAGGGAAGCTTCGTCTCCAATGCCCCTTCTCTTGGCAATAAAAGCAAATTGACTCTTTTGGAACAGGACATGGAACTAGTTCAGACATTTCCTTTCTCTTATGATCAAACTTTTCGATCTTAACATGTCTTTCGTTGCCATTGTCTATATCCATAGAGGTCTTGAAGGCAGATTCACCAATCAACTTTGCTTTTCTATTGCGCCAAACCATTGTTGATTCAGCAGCAATAAGCATATAGGTGAGATCTATAAGGGTCACGTCGCAGTTCATCATATAGTACTCTCTTACGAACTCACTATATGAGTTAGGAAGTGACTGAAGAATCCAATCAACAGCCATCTCCTCACAGACAACGGATCCCAACATTTTTAACCTATCAATACGTGACTTCATCCCTAGGACGTGTGCACACACCGACTTTCCTTCTTTATGTTTACTTTCCAAAAGGGCTTCAGTGAGCTTGAACTTTTCAAGCCTTCGAACTTGTGGGTTAGGGAGAATAATTGGAGGAGGTGAAGGAAGTGAAGCATGATTTCTTGTTCCTCGATCGAATCGTGGAATATCATCTTCATGTGGAAAACTTGTTCCACGGGATTTGGGAAGACCATAGTTGTCGAACTTTGACATCTACAAAACGGGAGAAAACAAATTCAAGTTAGTTGATTGATTGAGTCCTTAGTAAATCACCCAAATGAGATACTAAGGCTAGGACCCAACACAATATTCCACAATTCGGGAGAAGGATGCCATAATCCTAATTGCAGAACATTTGAATGTAAGTGAATGACGATTCACTAATTTCCACCATGAAAACGAAAAGGAATATAAGTTTTAAATCTATGAAAACTCCTAGATCCTTTCAGATTCATTGAACTTTTCAATGGCATGTTTAAATCTCGATATGCCCCTCTTGTTTGTGACTGGGATGCCGAGGATCACAAAGTGGGTGTGAATAACCATGCAAACTTACATGGTGCCCTCACATGTTACAGTCACATATTCGATGTGCCGGTAAACCACACACATTCCACCGAACTATGACAAACATTGAGTCACCCTTTGCTACCTTTGCTTAGAACCATTTAGTGTGCCGGTAAACCACACACGCTCCACTAACGTCTTCGCAAGGGCAAAAAGTGTAATTTCATGGAATTGCATCAATTCACTTTTACCTAAGTAACTAAGATTGGGAATTTGTAAAACATTTAGTTACTTTTGTACTTCATTATATTTATAATGGAAGGTTTTGTCCTATCCTACCCGTTCGGCTAACGACCCTCCACTAGTTAAGAGTGCGGTGGGTAAGAGTGGATAACCATTTAATCGCCATTTTATAGGCAATTTCCTTAAACACCTCTTATAGACCAGCTTCATGAATGAGGCCTACTAACGGTAAGACTGACTTTTACTCATACATATATATAATGTTAGACTTTTAATGTTATATATAGTATAGGGTGTATTTTACACTTTTAAAATACTAGGTGGTCAAATTTAACGATTATACTTTTAATTCAATTAAATGTAAACCAAAACTTTTATGGATTTATTAAACCTCTTTTAATTATATACCTTAATTAATTAATAAAACCACAAGGGTGTGATTTGAATTTTTCAAAACAATACTAGGTTTTTAGAATTTAACATTTCTAGATTAAACTTTTAATCAACTTTTAAATTCCAAAACTTGAGGGCAAGTTTTGAAACATTTCAAATACATTTAGGTTTAAAATTTAAATATACATCAAAATTAAACTTTTAATCAAAATTTAAATTCCAAAACTTGAGGGCAAGTTTTTGAAACTTTTTCAAAACATTAGGGTTTCAACTATTTAAATTTCAAAACTAAACTTTTGAGTTTAAATTTAAACTATAAAACCTAAAGGGGAAAATTGAAACTTTTCATAACACAATGATCAAATAACAAATAATATAAATTAAACAATTAATTTCATCATTATCTATATTTGACCTAATTTCAATTTCTTGCAAAATAAGTTACCCAATTAATACAAATAATCAACTTTAATCATATAAGGAAGTTATTATCTAATTAATTGGTAATTATCTTTTGTTTAATCAAGGAGATACTAAAAAATATGAATAAAATTGGATTTTAATGATCTAAAACAGATAAGGCAAGTATCCATGAGAAAAACAGCAAGAAATCCCGATATCCCCTCTTTCTGACGCTCGAACTAGCCGAGTACCCATATGGACTCACCGAGTAGGGGTTACTCGCCGAGTCCATCAGGTAGTTCCACAAAAATCGAATTTTTTCAACTTGAACAAACATACAAGGCATCAATACAATAGAAACCAATCTAGTCTTTGATACCACTGATGGGTTTTGGTTATAAGAACATCCTATGTGTTCATACAAACCCTAATGCTTGGATCTAGGTTTCTCTATTCTACATGCAATTTATCCAAGACTATAAAGCCTAGATCTAGCATATGATAATCAATATAGCATATAATTAGGGTTTAGATCATACCTTGATTGTTATGTAGCAATAACAATCTCAAATCTTTCTTGTATTGACTTTAGAAAGCTTAGAGTCACAAATGTCAGTCCTCTAATGGTTCACAAACACCAAGAGAAAGAGGATGAAGAGGAGAAGAGAAGGAGGCTGCCCAAAACGTGTGGAAACCCTAGAAAGAAGCTTGTTCACGTTTTTAAGGCGTAAGGACTCAATGTATATTTAGGCTATTAGAGTTATCTAACAAGGAAACCCTAATTTGGATGCTTAATCCCTAAGTGTCACACCCCAAAACCACGAACGGCAGAAATGTTCAGGGGTGGAGGACGTCATGTACAGTATCATAACAGTGTAATATAATAAACAAGCAACAACATCATCCATTGCATTATAAGTAAAGTTTAATACATGTGTGTTCTTTCATTGTAATAAGACACCAATAATATACAATCAAAATAAAAGACGAGACTTGTCTGCTCCGTCTTCTCAAAACTGGCCTCCGTACCTGTCTACTGATGACCTGAGAATACAAGTTATTTTGAAAGAGAGTATCAGCTTTAAAGCTGGTGAATTCATAAGTATATAAGTGTCATTGCCTTGTTTGTGGAAATCTGTTATGAAGGCCATGTAAAACGTTAAATGAAAATGTTGAAGTACGTATGAAAAACCCTAGAAAATCCCTTATTTTGTATCAGTTTGAGATGTAGTCTTCTACCAAGACCCGAATGTTTTGTAAGTATGAAGTGTAGTCTTCTACCAAGACCCGAATGTTTTGTGAGTATGAATTGTAGTCTTCTACCAAGACCCGAATGTTCTGTTTGTAAAATGATAGTTTTTCCTTTGTATTGACTAGTACTAAAAGTGCTTAGTCTAACTCATCGTTTACGTGAATGTATCACAAAATAAAGTAAACAGGAAAATGTACTACTGTAAGTGTTGTCACTGGGTACTAGGACCAACACCACATCGCATTAAGCGAAATGTATCACCTAATGAACATCCAAAGATTGTCCAATTGTCCTCTGTAGCAGCAGCAGGTGGGTGGAAGGGTTAGTCCCAAATCGATCTTCCTAATATAAGTAGTAACCTTAGACCTCCGTAGATGGTCATCGACCACTGGTGCTAATCAGTGGGGTTCAGAATGGTAAGTCCCGTCTAGCTATCCCATTGAACCGGGATAGGAAAGAAAATTTACACAGTAAGTACTAATAAATCATCCTCGTAGTCCTAAGTACAAGTATCCAGGTAAGTGAATACAGGATAATGCACCTATGTAAAAGTTTCCTGTATGGTATTCATGTATGTGTGTCCATGTAACAGGTAAGTATATGTAAACATATTCATGTATCAGGTAAACATATGTAAGTACTCATGTATCAAGTAATGTACTAGTATAGACTCATGAATGAACTGACTCTTGTGTGATTTCTTGTAATAGAAGTAATGTTTGATATCTTCAAATTATCCCTATTATAATTTACTGTAATATAACTGGTTGATCCTGTAGGTTTGTACACTCTTACTACTCAAGGGTGTGGGAAACTAAATGAAAGATGTAAACTATAACATCAATACATATATATATGAATATAAGTGTATATGCATAGTTTAGTTCAAGAATGAAAAATGGTTTTGTAAGACATCTTATGGGTTTTGAACAATAATTAACAATGACTTGATGTCATTTTAATAAACATTTCAAAGGTAAAACATTTGGTAACAATGTGATTTTAAGATGTAAAACCATTTCATGCATCACATTTTGTAGCGTGTGAAATCTGTTAAATGAGAAGCACAGTTATAAAATACATATCAATGATTTAATAACATGTTTGTTTCTACTTGTATTCCCCCCCCCCCCCCCCCATTAAAGCATTTAAAATCATTTAAAATATTGATTAGGGGTATGAACTCACCTGTAGTTGGTGATTGGAATGAACTGAACTGTATAGGATGGCTAGGTGTCAAGCGAGGACTTGTACACACACTACGATCCTAATGAACATATAATCACACATATATGCATTCAATTAGTCTTAAATCACTAATTGATAAAGTTAAGACATTCTATACATAATAAACACTTTACATAAGTGTTTTAAGAATTAAGGATTGCATCTAAGCTATCGTGGGACAGGGTATTTGTGTTTAGGGTTTCCAAAGGACCCTATAAGTGAGTTTACTCCCCATAAACCATCACACATGGAGTTTACGGTTGTAAACTCTTGAGTTTACGGCCGTAAACTCCCAAACATGTGTGTTTGGTGTGTTTTGAAGTCCCAAATGCTTTCTAGAATTATTCTAACTTGGTGGTTCCATTCTTGAAGGGGTTTAAGGTCTAGAAATACTCCAAATAGGAGTTTACGACCCTGAGGCCAATCCCCTTAGAGTTTACGGCCGTAAACTCTAAGTATTGGGTGTTTTTGTTGTTTTCAAGCCTCTTGCTTTTGAAGGACATGTTCTAGACAATTGTTTAAGGCAAATGAGGACCCTAGGCACACTTTGGTGCCATTCTTTCATGTTTACGGCTCAAGAGCATGCTCTTGGCCATAAACTCACTTTGTTAAGTGATTTGGATGAGTTTTGGTCTTTCAATTAAGTGGAAACAATTCCTTGTAAAGGCCTAGGGCTTTAGGTGTCTTGAAAACACCCCTTTTGTCCATTTCAATGGAGTTTACGGCCTAAGATACACTTGGGCTGTAAACTCTCATTTGTTTGTGTTCTTTGATGTGTTTAATGCCTTACACTAAATGGGATCTAGTCTAGATAAAAGCCTTAAAGTGTTAGAGCCCTTAAAACACCATTTTGAGTGTGAAAAGGGAGTTTACTGCCTATGAATATCTTTGGCCGTGAACTCCCAAACTTGGGTGATTTATGGATGTTTTCTTTTTCCTAACATGCATACATATGAGTCTAAGGCTTTAGCATAACACAAGGGTCGGTTTTGGCTTCGTTTCGGGAGTTTACCGCCCAAGAACACCTTGGGGAGTAAACTCCTAGATCTAATGATTTAGCCATCTAAATCATGTTATAAGCATCTAATAAGCATTCTAATCACTACTAGAAAGAGTTACTCACGTTTTGGTATAAAAACCCGAAGATCCGTGAGAGAGAAAATGGTTTTTCTCTAGTTGGAAATGTGAATAGTGAATGAATTTGATTCAGAAATCTATTTATAGTCCTGAGATATTTTGGCAGAAAATATTTTTATTCCTGTAATGATCTCTAATATAATGGAGTGTTGGAATAACAGTGTTGCACAAGACCCTAGTGCACCCACTCTCCTGATATTTCCTGAAGTGTAAACCCTGAATTACTCAAACTTACGCAGAAAGTCTGTAAGTTAACTGTGACTGCTATAACTTCTATTGAAGTGATATAGTTTGTACAAAATGCAAATTTCAGGTTGTCACATCATCCCCCCGTTAGAAGGAATTTCGTCCCGAAATTAGAATTTAAGCAAATAAGAAGTTACAAATAACTAAGCGAAAAGGTGAGGGTATTTCAGTTTCATCTGATCCTCTCGTTCCCAAGTGAATTCTGGTCCACGCTTTGCGTTCCAGCGCACCTTCACTATCGGGATACGGCTCTGTTTTGTTTGCTTGACCTCTCGGTCCATGATCTCTACTGGTTCCTCCACGAAGTTGAGGCTCTCGTTGATCTCGATCTCGTCGAGTGGAATAACAAGAGTCTCGTCGGATAGACACTTTTTCAAGTTTGACACGTGGAAGGTAGGATGTACGTTACTGAGTTCTTTCGGTAGATTGAGCTTGTAAGCCATAGGGCCGATTCTTGCGAGAATCTCGAAAGGCCCTATGTATCTTGGATTGAGCTTCCCACACTTTCCAAAGCGTATTAATCCCTTCCAGGGTGAGACCTTCAGTAGGACTCGGTCGCCCACCTGGAACTCCAATGGTTTCCTACGCTTGTCGGCGTAGCTTTTCTGTCGGTCTCTAGAGGCTTTTAATCGTTCACGAATTTGAACGATCTTCTCTATCATTTCCCGAATGATCTCTGGACCTGTGAGAGTGCTTTCGGGAACTCATCCCTTAGCTAACTGGGTATCACCCACTTCAGCCCAGCATAGAGGGGATCTGCACTTTCGGCCATAGAGGGCCTCGAATGGAGCTGCCTTTATGCTCGTATGATAACTGTTTTTGTAGGAAAATTTTACAAGGGGTAAATGGATATCCCAAGGTTTTTCAAAGTCAATCACACAGGCATGCAACATATCTTCTAGGGTTTGGATAGTTCTCTCACTTTTCCCGTCGGTCTGTGGATGGTAGGCTGTACTCATATCCAGCCTAGTTCCTAGGGAACTTTGTAATGACTGCCAGAACCTCGAAGTGAATCTACTATCTCGGTCCGAGATGATAGATAAAGGAACACCGTGCAACTTTACAATCTCCCAAATGTAAGTTCTGGTAAGTTTCTCCATTTTGTCTGTTTCTTTGATCGGTAGGAAGTGTGCAGACTTGGTCAGTCTATCGACGATGACCCATATGGAATCAAGTCCACCCGTCGTCTTGGGCAACTTGGTTATGAAGTCCATAGTAATCCGCTCCCACTTCCATTCTGGTATCTCCGGTTGTTGTAGAAGACCGGAGGGTTTCTGGTATTCGACCTTGACCTTTGCGCAAGTAAGGCATTTACTCACGAAGGTAGCAATATCTGCTTTCATGTTAGGCCACCAGTATAACTTTTTAAGATCCAGAAACATCTTATCTGAACCCGGGTGGACGGAATAACGAGTGTTGTGAGCTTCGTTCATGACCAAGTCTCTGAAGCCACCGTGTTTCGGTGTCCAGATCCGATCCATGAGGTATAAGGCTCCGCCACCCTTGACTTCCAAGTTCTTATCCATCCCTCTAAGGGATTGACCGCCACGTTTTCAGGTTTCAAAGCGTCGAGCTGAGCCTCCTTTATTTGCGTGGACAAGTGTGAATGGATAGTTAGAGTCAAAGATTTGACTCTACGACCAGTATATTATTTCCGACTTAGGGCGTCGGCTACTACATTGGCTTTACCCGGATGATAACGAATTTCGCATTCGTAATCACTAAGTAGCTCGACCCACCGTCGTTGTCTCATGTTGAGCTCTTTCTGGTCGAAAATGTGTTGTAGACTCTTATGGTCTGTAAAGATCGTGCTTTTTGTACCGTACAGGTAATGTCGCCAGATCTTCAAAGCAAACACAACTGCTCCTAGTTCGAGATCGTGGGTTGTGTAGTTAACCTCATGTGTCTTCAGCTGTCTTGAGGCATAGGCGATGACTTTACCTCACTGCATCAGAACACATCCGAGTCCTTGATTGGATGCATCGCAATAGACAATGAAGTATTCTATCCCTTCGGGAAGGGATAGTATTGGGGCGGTGCACAAGGCTCGTTTGAGCGTTTGGAACGCTCTTTCCTGTTTCTCTTCCCAGTCGAAGGCCACGCCTTTCTGGTTCAGGGTTGTAAGAGGTCTCGCTATGCTGGAGAAGTTCTGGATGAACCTGCGATAGTAGCCAGCGAGACCTAGAAATTGACGAATTTCGGTAGGTGTCTTTGGTGCTGACCAGTTCTCGATGGCCTTAATTTTGGAAGGGTCCACGTGTACACCTTCTTCGCTAACTACATGGCCCAAGAATTCGACTCGCCAAATCCAAAATTCGCACTTCTTTGAACTTCACGTAGAGCTTCTCCGCTCGCAATGTTTCTAAGATTTTTCGGAGATGTTGACTATGTTCTTCCTTACTTCAAGAGTAGATGAGTATGTCATCAATGAAGAGGATGAAGAACTGATCCAAGTAAGGACGACACACCCTATTCATCAGATCCATGAATACTGCGGGCGCGTTAGTTAATCCGAATGGCATCACTACAAACTCGTAGTGCCCATAACGAGTTCGGAAGGCTATCTTGGGAACATCCTCCTCTAATACTTGTAGTTGGTGATATCCGGATCGCAGATCTATCTTCGAGAAGTAGTTGGCTCCTTGAAGTTGATCAAACAAATCGTCAATGCGGGGCAAGGGATAATGATTTTTAATGGTAAGTTTGTTGAGTTCTCTATAGTCGATGCACATGCGAAACGATCCATCTTTCTTCTTGACGAACAAGAACGGTGCTCCCCATGGTGAGAAGCTTGGTCGAATGAATCCCTTCTTGAGAAGTTCGTTAAGTTTACTGGAAAGTTCCTGCATTTCAGCCGGTGCCAGACGATAAGGAGATTTAGCTACGGGGGTAGCCCCTGGCACGAAGTCGATTCTGAATTTGACTTGGCGTTGTGGTGGTACACCGGGAAGTTCTTCTGGGAATATGTCGAGAAAGTCGCGTACTTCTGGGATTTTCTGGATGTCTTTCTGTTCTTGGCTGGTATCGACGACGTGTGCGAGAAATGCATGGTACTCCTTCCGCAAGCACTTCTGGGCTTGAATGCACGAAATGATACGAAGGCTCGTACTAGGTTTGTCGTCGTAGATAATTAAAGTTTCGTTGTTAGGAAGGTTAAGACGAACTGCTTTTTCAAAGCACATAATGTCGGCACGAAGAAGACTCAACCAATCCATACCGATGATAACGTCGAAACATTTAATTGGGACTAGCATGAGATCTATCTTGAAAGTATGGCCATCTAAAGTTAAGGTACAACCTACGTATATGCAGTTTGTACTCTATGTTGTCCCGTTAGCCATTTCTACCGTGAATGAACTATCTAATGCACATGGTTTTTGTTTAACCAGGTGTGCAAATTTGTGACTTACAAAACTTTTCTCGGCTCCACTATCGAAAAGTATGCAAGCATATGAGTTATCGAGGAGGAACGTACCAGTAACTATCGTAGGATCAGCTACTGCTTCGTCGTGGCCTAGGGCCATAACTCTACCTACTCCTCCAGCCATCTCCGCTTTAGGGCAGTTCCTCTTGTAGTGGCCCACTTCGCCACAACCGTAGCAAGCTTGGCCCATACCGGCGTTAGGAACCTGGGTAGCTTGAGCTGTTGGAGTCTTGCAGAAATGGACGGTGTGTCCCTTCTTGTTGCAGTTAGAGGACTGCATCTCCCTGCAAGGTTCGTGGTGGTGGAAGTTGCACTTGGTGCACTTCGGGAGGGTCCCAGCATATGTTTTTGCTGGTAAGAGGTTCGCAGGGGCAACAGGAGTCACTGTGGCAACATTGATCGCCACAAGTTGTTGCTTATTGGAGGATCCTTGTGGAGCCCCTCATTTCCTCTTATTCCACCCCTTCTTGTGGTAGTCAGGGTTGGACTTTTGTGGTACAGGTGTAGGGATTGTTGTGTTCTGAGGTTTCCGGTGATCGATGAGGGATTGTGCTAGTTCCTTGGTGCTATCAAAGGTAATAGGCCTGGAAGCGATCACGCTTGACTGGATCTGGGGCGACAGTCCCCAGATATATATCTCGATCTTTTTGCTCTGGAGAGCAACCATATCAGGGCATAAGTTTGCCAAATCACAGAACCTATTTGTGTAGGTAGTGATGTCGGATCCAACCATTTGTAGACCCCAGAATTCTTGCTCGAGTTTTTGTATTTCACCTCGATGACAGTATTCTTTCATCAGCATGTCTTTCAACTTTTCCCAGCCAATGGAATACGCCACCACCAAAGTTAGATAGTTAACATGGCTGTTCCACCATGTTAGCGCTCGGTCGGAGAAGGTACAAGCTGCGAACTTGACCTTGCTGCCCTCCTGGCAAGCACAGATTTCAAAGAAAGATTTCATCTTCTCAATCCACTGTCTCAACACCATAACACCCCCAGTTCCATTGAAGCTGCGGGGTTTGGCATTAGTGAAGTCCTTGTAGGTGCATTCCCGAGGGTGTCCATGGCTTTCGTCGTGGTTCGAGGGTGGTGCACCTGTTCCTGATCCACTAGGGGCAGGAGCGTTGATTGCTGACACAGCAGCTGCAACTGCTGCTGTGAAAGCTGCCTGGAACATATTGGCATTGAAAGGATTTGGTGGTTGAAGAGGTACAGGTGGTTGTGGAGGTGGTGGTATTGGTGCTTCATTGTTTGGGTTCCTCCTTGGATTCCTGCGTGGCGGCATCTTTAACTATACGTTTAAAAGATGACGAAATGGATAAGAATAAATGATTAATGAATGTGTCTCATGGACTAAATCCCCATAGCCCAACAACAGAAAGAATAGTATCATTAATTGAAGAAGATAGAATTTGGATAATAATTTCCATAAGATTAGATATCCGTCAATAATACTGGAATTACAGATGTAACAAGTTCGGGAAAAATGGCCTAGAAGTAGGACTTACATCAACCAAGATGGAAAATTTTGACAGAATTAAGACTAGATCAAGACCTAACAGGTCTAAGATTTATACAGATAGGAAATTAGATCAAAGTTTTACATAAACTAAGTTATATCCAAAAGATGAGTCGACGAGATTCTATCGGTGACGAGAACTGCTAGCATGAGTCCTCGATCCCGAAAGTAGACGTTCAATGTCCCTTATACGCCTGTCCGACCTTGCTTGCTGAGCTCTAAGTTCTCTAACTTCCGCTTGGGTTTCAGCAAGTTCTCTCTGTAGATTTGCATTGCGGACCAGAGTCCTTTCATGAGCAGACTCTAGTTGGCGAATGTGGACAATGTTAACACCAGAGTTGGCGTCAACTTCCAAGACTTGATTGATAGTCGCCTGATCTATTATCGAGTTCCGAGAAATCCTACGCACCATGATTGGTAGGACTCTATCAGCAGAACCTCCTTCAGAGAGGTTGTAGAAACTTCGGTCTCCATTGTAGGGAATGGGCTGACCCTGTTCATGACTCCATGAAATCAAGTTAGTGGCCCACAAACGTGTGGGTCCTTGAAACACAGGGCGGGGGTTCAGGTTTGGGTTTTGAGCATTTGGGGGTAGGTTTTTGACTTCTGGCTCCGAGTCAGAACTATCAGAAAAACCTTCAGCATGGTGATCATCCAAAGGGATTGGGTGATCATCTTCTGGTTCAGCCTCTAGCCAACCAGCATTGCCTTGGTTTGGGAAGTACGAATCGCCATGGTGAAATCCAACCATTTTAATCTACGCGAGAAAAGGGATTATAAGAAATAGCTAAATAGACGAACTGACTAAGATAATTACAGTAAGACCAAATACCCCTATGGTATTTCTTTATGGTTGTGTTGGTAAGTTTTTAGACTTGCTGCCGTATCACAACCATTCTTGGGCATATTCTAATCACTCCTTGGACCAGCATAGTTGATCAGGCTATGCCATTCCCAAGACTGACCATATATCCCCAGGCTTACTTGTGATATTCAACAATCGTAATACTTTTGTTCTTGTCATTGTGATACTGATTTTAGTATGAATGCAAGCACGTATACTTTGTTAAATATTTTATTATTTAAAAGTATAACTCTTAGACAGAGTGTTTTAATCCCGATGTATTTATAGTTAGTATATCTATTATGGGTTGATATACTTAATTCACTATAAACAATGCTCTGATACCAATCTGTCACACCCCAAAACCACGAACGGCGAAAAGGTTCAGGGGTGGAGGATGTCATGTACAGTATCACAACAGTGTAATATAATAAACAAGCAACAACATCATCCATTGCATTATAAGTAAAGTTTAATACATGTGTGTTCTTTCATTGTAATAACACACCACAAATATACAATCAAAATAAAAGATGAGACTTGTCTGCTCCGTCTTCTCAAAACCTGGCCTCCGTACCTGTCTACTGATGACCTGAGAATACAAGTTATTTTGAAAGAGAGTATCAGCTTTAAAGCTGGTGAATTCATAAGTATATAAGTGTCATTGCCTTGTTTGTGGAAATCTGTTATGAAGGCCATGTAAAACGTTAAATGAAAATGTTGAAGTACGTATGAAAAACCCTAGAAAATCCCTTATTTTGTATCAGTTTGAGATGTAGTCTTCTACCAAGACCCGAATGTTTTGTAAGTATGAAGTGTAGTCTTCTACCAAGACCCGAATGTTTTGTGAGTATGAATTGTAGTCTTCTACCAAGACCCGAATGTTCTGTTTGTAAAATGATAGTTTTTCCTTTGTATTGACTAGTACTAAAAGTGCTTAGTCTAACTCATCGTTTACGTGAATGTATCACAAAATAAAGTAAACAGGAAAATGTACTACTGTAAGTGTTGTCACTGGGTACTAGGACCAACACCACATCGCATTAAGCGAAATGTATCACCTAATGAACATCCAAAGATTGTCCAATTGTCCTCTGTAGCAGCAGCAGGTGGGTGGAAGGGTTAGTCCCAAATCGATCTTCCTAATATAAGTAGTAACCTTAGACCTCCGTAGATGGTCATCAACCACTGGTGCTAATCAGTGGGGTTCGGAATGGTAAGTCCCGTCTAGCTATCCCATTGAACCGGGATAGGAAAGAAAATTTACACAGTAAGTACTAATAAATCATCCTCGTAGTCCTCAGTACAAGTATCCAGGTAAGTGAATACAGGATAATGCACCTATGTAAAAGTTTCCTGTATGGTATTCATGTATGTGTGTCCATGTAACAGGTAAGTATATGTAAACATATTCATGTATCAGGTAAACATCTGTAAGTACTCATGTATCAAGTAATGTACTAGTATAAACTCAAGATTGAACTGACTCTTGTGTGATTCCTTGAAATAGAAGTAATGTTTGATATCTTCAAATTATCCCTATAATAATTTACTGTAATATAATTGGTTGATCATGTAGGTTTGTACACTCTTACTACTCAAGGGTGTGGGAAACTAAATGAAAGATGTAAACTATAACATCAATACATATATATATATATATATATATATATATATATATATATGAATATAAGTGTATATGCATAGTTTAGTTCAAGAATGAAAAATGGTTTTGTAAGACATCTTATGGGTTTTGAACAATAATTAACAATGACTTGATGTCATTTTAATAAACATTTCAAAGGTAAAACATTTGGTAACAATGTGCTTTTAAGATGTAAAACCATTTCATGCATCACATTTTGTAGCATGTGAAATCTGTTAAATGAGAAGCACAGTTATAAAATACATATCAATGATTTAATAACATGTTTGTTTCTACTTGTATTCCCCCCCCCCATTAAAGCATTTAAAATCATTTAAAATATTGATTAGGGGTATGAACTCACCTGTAGTTGGTGATTGGAATGAACTGAACGGTATAGGATGGCTAGGTGTCAAGCGAGGACTTGTACACACACTACGATCCTAATGAACATATAATCACACATATATGCATTCAATTAGTCTTAAATCACTAATTGATAAAGTTAAGACATTCTATACATAATAAACACTTTACATAAGTGTTTTAAGAATTAAGGATTGCATCTAAGCTATCGTGGGACAGGGTATTTGTGTTTAGGGTTTCCAAAGGACCCTATAAGTGAGTTTACTCCCCATAAACCATCACACATGGAGTTTACGGTTGTAAACTCTTGAGTTTACGGCCGTAAACTCCCAAACATGTGTGTTTGGTGTGTTTTGAAGTCCCAAATGCTTTCTAGAATTATTCTAACTTGGTGGTTCCATTCTTGAAGGGGTTTAAGGTCTAGAAATACTCCAAATAGGAGTTTACGACCCTGAGGCCAATCCCCTTAGAGTTTACGGCCGTAAACTCTAAGTATTGGGTGTTTTTGTTGTTTTCAAGCCTCTTGCTTTTGAAGGACATGTTCTAGACAATTGTTTAAGGCAAATGAGGACCCTAGGCACACTTTGGTGCCATTCTTTCATGTTTACGGCTCAAGAGCATGCTCTTGGCCATAAACTCACTTTGTTAAGTGATTTGGATGAGTTTTGGTCTTTCAATTAAGTGGAAACAATTCCTTGTAAAGGCCTAGGGCTTTAGGTGTCTTGAAAACACCCCTTTTGTCCATTTCAATGGAGTTTACGGCCTAAGATACACTTGGGCTGTAAACTCTCATTTGTTTGTGTTCTTTGATGTGTTTAATGCCTTACACTAAATGGGATCTAGTCTAGATAAAAGCCTTAAAGTGTTAGAGCCCTTAAAACACCATTTTAAGTGTGAAAAGGGAGTTTACTGCCTATGAATATCTTTGGCCGTGAACTCCCAAACTTGGGTGATTTATGGATGTTTTCTTTTTCCTAACATGCATACATATGAGTCTAAGGCTTTAGCATAACACAAGGGTCGGTTTTGGCTTCGTTTCGGGAGTTTACCGCCCAAGAACACCTTGGGGAGTAAACTCCTAGATCTAATGATTTAGCCATCTAAATCATGTTATAAGCATCTAATAAGCATTCTAATCACTACTAGAAAGAGTTACTCACGTTTTGGTATAAAAACCCGAAGATCCGTGAGAGAGAAAATGGTTTTTCTCTAGTTGGAAATGTGAATAGTGAATGAATTTGATTCAGAAATCTATTTATAGTCCTGAGATATTTTGGCAGAAAATATTTTTATTCCTGTAATGATCTCTAATATAATGGAGTGTTGGAATAACAGTGTTGCACAAGACCCTAGTGCACCCACTCTCCTGATATTTCCTGAAGTGTAAACCCTGAATTACTCAAACTTACGCAGAAAGTCTGTAAGTTAACTGTGACTGCTATAACTTCTATTGAAGTGATATAGTTTGTACAAAATGCAAATTTCAGGTTGTCACATCATCCCCCCGTTAGAAGGAATTTCGTCCCGAAATTAGAATTTAAGCAAATAAGAAGTTACAAATAACTAAGCGAAAAGGTGAGGGTATTTCAGTTTCATCTGATCCTCTCGTTCCCAAGTGAATTCTGGTCCACGCTTTGCGTTCCAGCGCACCTTCACTATCGGGATACGGCTCTGTTTTGTTTGCTTGACCTCTCGGTCCATGATCTCTACTGGTTCCTCCACGAAGTTGAGGCTCTCGTTGATCTCGATCTCGTCGAGTGGAATAACAAGAGTCTCGTCGGATAGACACTTTTTCAAGTTTGACACGTGGAAGGTAGGATGTACGTTACTGAGTTCTTTCGGTAGATTGAGCTTGTAAGCCATAGGGCCGATTCTTGCGAGAATCTCGAAAGGCCCTATGTATCTTGGATTGAGCTTCCCACACTTTCCAAAGCGTATTAATCCCTTCCAGGGTGAGACCTTCAGTAGGACTCGGTCGCCCACCTGGAACTCCAATGGTTTCCTACGCTTGTCGGCGTAGCTTTTCTGTCGGTCTCTAGAGGCTTTTAATCGTTCACGAATTTGAACGATCTTCTCTATCATTTCCCGAATGATCTCTGGACCTGTGAGAGTGCTTTCGGGAACTCATCCCTTAGCTAACTGGGTATCACCCACTTCAGCCCAGCATAGAGGGGATCTGCACTTTCGGCCATAGAGGGCCTCGAATGGAGCTGCCTTTATGCTCGTATGATAACTGTTTTTGTACGAAATTTTTACAAGGGGTAAATGGATATCCCAAGGTTTTCCAAAGTCAATCACACAGGCATGCAGCATATCTTCTAGGGTTTGGATAGTTCTCTCACTTTTCCCGTCGGTCTGTGGATGGTAGGCTGTACTCATATCCAGCCTAGTTCCTAGGGAACTTTGTAATGACTGCCAGAACCTCGAAGTGAATCTACTATCTCGGTCCGAGATGATAGATAAAGGAACACCGTGCAACTTTACAATCTCCCAAATGTAAGTTCTGGTAAGTTTCTCCATTTTGTCTGTTTCTTTGATCGGTAGGAAGTGTGCAGACTTGGTCAGTCTATCGACGATGACCCATATGGAATCAAGTCCACCCGTCGTCTTGGGCAACTTGGTTATGAAGTCCATAGTAATCCGCTCCCACTTCCATTCTGGTATCTCCGGTTGTTGTAGAAGACCGGAGGGTTTCTGGTATTCGACCTTGACCTTTGCGCAAGTAAGGCATTTACTCACGAAGGTAGCAATATCTGCTTTCATGTTAGGCCACCAGTATAACTTTTTAAGATCCAGAAACATCTTATCTGAACCCGGGTGGACGGAATAACGAGTGTTGTGAGCTTCGTTCATGACCAAGTCTCTGAAGCCACCGTGTTTCGGTGTCCAGATCCGATCCATGAGGTATAAGGCTCCGCCACCCTTGACTTCCAAGTTCTTATCCATCCCTCTAAGGGATTGACCGCCACGTTTTCAGGTTTCAAAGCGTCGAGCTGAGCCTCCTTTATTTGCGTGGACAAGTGTGAATGGATAGTTAGAGTCAAAGATTTGACTCTACGACCAGTATATTATTTCCGACTTAGGGCGTCGGCTACTACATTGGCTTTACCCGGATGATAACGAATTTCGCATTCGTAATCACTAAGTAGCTCGACCCACCGTCGTTGTCTCATGTTGAGCTCTTTCTGGTCGAAAATGTGTTGTAGACTCTTATGGTCTGTAAAGATCGTGCTTTTTGTACCGTACAGGTAATGTCGCCAGATCTTCAAAGCAAACACAACTGCTCCTAGTTCGAGATCGTGGGTTGTGTAGTTAACCTCATGTGTCTTCAGCTGTCTCGAGGCATAGGCGATGACTTTACCTCACTGCATCAGAACACATCCGAGTCCTTGATTGGATGCATCGCAATAGACAATGAAGTATTCTATCCCTTCGGGAAGGGATAGTATTGGGGCGGTGCACAAGGCTCGTTTGAGCGTTTGGAACGCTCTTTCCTGTTTCTCTTCCCAGTCGAAGGCCACGCCTTTCTGGTTCAGGGTTGTAAGAGGTCTCGCTATGCTGGAGAAGTTCTGGATGAACCTGCGATAGTAGCCAGCGAGACCTAGAAATTGACGAATTTCGGTAGGTGTCTTTGGTGCTGACCAGTTCTCGATGGCCTTAATTTTGGAAGGGTCCACGTGTACACCTTCTTCGCTAACTACATGGCCCAAGAATTCGACTCGCCAAATCCAAAATTCGCACTTCTTTGAACTTCACGTAGAGCTTCTCCGCTCGCAATGTTTCTAAGATTTTTCGGAGATGTTGACTATGTTCTTCCTTACTTCAAGAGTAGATGAGTATGTCATCAATGAAGAGGATGAAGAACTGATCCAAGTAAGGACGACACACCCTATTCATCAGATCCATGAATACTGCGGGCGCGTTAGTTAATCCGAATGGCATCACTACAAACTCGTAGTGCCCATAACGAGTTCGGAAGGCTATCTTGGGAACATCCTCCTCTAATACTTGTAGTTGGTGATATCCGGATCGCAGATCTATCTTCGAGAAGTAGTTGGCTCCTTGAAGTTGATCAAACAAATCGTCAATGCGGGGCAAGGGATAATGATTTTTAATGGTAAGTTTGTTGAGTTCTCTATAGTCGATGCACATGCGAAACGATCCATCTTTCTTCTTGACGAACAAGAACGGTGCTCCCCATGGTGAGAAGCTTGGTCGAATGAATCCCTTCTTGAGAAGTTCGTTAAGTTTACTGGAAAGTTCCTGCATTTCAGCCGGTGCCAGACGATAAGGAGATTTAGCTACGGGGGTAGCCCCTGGCACGAAGTCGATTCTGAATTTGACTTGGCGTTGTGGTGGTACACCGGGAAGTTCTTCTGGGAATATGTCGAGAAAGTCGCGTACTTCTGGGATTTTCTGGATGTCTTTCTGTTCTTGGCTGGTATCGACGACGTGTGCGAGAAATGCATGGTACTCCTTCCGCAAGCACTTCTGGGCTTGAATGCACGAAATGATACGAAGGCTCGTACTAGGTTTGTCGTCGTAGATAATTAAAGTTTCGTTGTTAGGAAGGTTAAGACGAACTGCTTTTTCAAAGCACATAATGTCGGCACGAAGAAGACTCAACCAATCCATACCGATGATAACGTCGAAACATTTAATTGGGACTAGCATGAGATCTATCTTGAAAGTATGGCCATCTAAAGTTAAGGTACAACCTACGTATATGCAGTTTGTACTCTATGTTGTCCCGTTAGCCATTTCTACCGTGAATGAACTATCTAATGCACATGGTTTTTGTTTAAGCAGGTGTGCAAATTTGTGACTTACAAAACTTTTCTCGGCTCCACTATCGAAAAGTATGCAAGCATATGAGTTATCGAGGAGGAACGTACCAGTAACTATCGTAGGATCAGCTACTGCTTCGTCGTGGCCTAGGGCCATAACTCTACCTACTCCTCCAGCCATCCCCGCTTTAGGGCAGTTCCTCTTGTAGTGGCCCACTTCGCCACAACCGTAGCAAGCTTGGCCCATACCGGCGTTAGGAACCTGGGTAGCTTGAGCTGTTGGAGTCTTGCAGAAATGGACGGTGTGTCCCTTCTTGTTGCAGTTAGAGGACTGCATCTCCCTGCAAGGTTCGTGGTGGTGGAAGTTGCACTTGGTGCACTTCGGGAGGGTCCCAGCATATGTTTTTGCTGGTAAGAGGTTCGCAGGGGCAACAGGAGTCACTGTGGCAGCATTGATCGCCACAAGTTGTTGCTTATTGGAGGATCCTTGTGGAGCCCCTCATTTCCTCTTATTCCACCCCTTCTTGTGGTAGTCGGGGTTGGACTTTTGTGGTACAGGTGTAGGGATTGTTGTGTTCTGAGGTTTCCGGTGATCGATGAGGGATTGTGCTAGTTCCTTGGTGCTATCAAAGGTAATAGGCCTGGAAGCGATCACGCTTGACTGGATCTGGGGCGACAGTACCCAGATATATATCTCGATATTTTTGCTCTGGAGAGCAACCATATCAGGGCATAAGTTTGCCAAATCACAGAACCTATTTGTGTAGGTAGTGATGTCGGATCCAACCATTTGTAGACCCCAGAATTCTTGCTCGAGTTTTTGTATTTCACCTCGATGACAGTATTCTTTCATCAGCATGTCTTTCAACTTTTCCCAGCCAATGGAATACGCCACCACCAAAGTTAGATAGTTAACATGGCTGTTCCACCATGTTAGCGCTCGGTCGGAGAAGGTACAAGCTGCGAACTTGACCTTGCTGCCCTCCTGGCAAGCACAGATTTCAAAGAAAGATTTCATCTTCTCAATCCACTGTCTCAACACCATAACACCCCCAGTTCCATTGAAGCTGCGGGGTTTGGCATTAGTGAAGTCCTTGTAGGTGCATTCCCGAGGGTGTCCATGGCTTTCGTCGTGGTTCGAGGGTGGTGCACCTGTTCCTGATCCACTAGGGGCAGGAGCGTTGATTGCTGACACAGCAGCTGCAACTGCTGCTGTGAAAGCTGCCTGGAACATATTGGCATTGAAAGGATTTGGTGGTTGAAGAGGTACAGGTGGTTGTGGAGGTGGTGGTATTGGTGCTTCATTGTTTGGGTTCCTCCTTGGATTCCTGCGTGGCGGCATCTTTAACTATACGTTTAAAAGATGACGAAATGGATAAGAATAAATGATTAATGAATGTGTCTCATGGACTAAATCCCCATAGCCCAACAACAGAAAGAATAGTATCATTAATTGAAGAAGATAGAATTTGGATAATAATTTCCATAAGATTAGATATCCGTCAATAATACTGGAATTACAGATGTAACAAGTTCGGGAAAAATGGCCTAGAAGTAGGCCTTACATCAACCAAGATGGAAAATTTTGACAGAATTAAGACTAGATCAAGACCTAACAGGTCTAAGATTTATACAGATAGGAAATTAGATCAAAGTTTTACATAAACTAAGTTATATCCAAAAGATGAGTCGACGAGATTCTATCGGTGACGAGAACTGCTAGCATGAGTCCTCGATCCCGAAAGTAGACGTTCAATGTCCCTTATACGCCTGTCCGACCTTGCTTGCTGAGCTCTAAGTTCTCTAACTTCCGCTTGGGTTTCAGCAAGTTCTCTCTGTAGATTTGCATTGCGGACCAGAGTCCTTTCATGAGCAGACTCTAGTTGGCGAATGTGGACAATGTTAACACCAGAGTTGGCGTCAACTTCCAAGACTTGATTGATAGTCGCCTGAGCTATTATCGAGTTCCGAGAAATCCTACGCACCATGATTGGTAGGACTCTATCAGCAGAACCTCCTTCAGAGAGGTTGTAGAAACTTCGGTCTCCATTGTAGGGAATGGGCTGACCCTGTTCATGACTCCATGAAATCAAGTTAGTGGCCCACAAACGTGTGGGTCCTTGAAACACAGGGCGGGGGTTCAGGTTTGCGTTTTGAGCATTTGGGGGTAGGTTTTTGACTTCTGGCTCCGAGTCAGAACTATCAGAAAAACCTTCAGCATGGTGATCATCCAAAGGGATTGGGTGATCATCTTCTGGTTCAGCCTCTAGCCAACCAGCATTGCCTTGGTTTGGGAAGTACGGATCGCCATGGTGAAATCCAACCATTTTAATCTACGCGAGAAAAGGGATTATAAGAAATAGCTAAATAGACGAACTGACTAAGATAATTACAGTAAGACCAAATACCCCTATGGTATTTCTTTATGGTTGTGTTGGTAAGTTTTTAGACTTGCTGCCATATCACAACCATTCTTGGGCATATTCTAATCACTCCTTGGACCAGCATAGTTGATCAGGCTATGCCATTCCCAAGACTGACCATATATCCCCAGGCTTACTTGTGATATTCAACAATCGTAATACTTTTGTTCTTGTCATTGTGATACTGATTTTAGTATGAATGCAAGCACGTATACTTTGTTAAATATTTTATTATTTAAAAGTATAACTCTTAGACAGAGTGTTTTAATCCCGATGTATTTATAGTTAGTATATCTATTATGGGTTGATATACTTAATTCACTATAAACAATGCTCTGATACCAATCTGTCACACCCCAAAACCACGAACGGCGAAAAGGTTCAGGGGTGGAGGATGTCATGTACAGTATCACAACAGTGTAATATAATAAACAAGCAACAACATCATCCATTGCATTATAAGTAAAGTTTAATACATGTGTGTTCTTTCATTGTAATAACACACCACAAATATACAATCAAAATAAAAGATGAGACTTGTCTGCTCCGTCTTCTCAAAACCTGGCCTCCGTACCTGTCTACTGATGACCTGAGAATACAAGTTATTTTGAAAGAGAGTATCAGCTTTAAAGCTGGTGAATTCATAAGTATATAAGTGTCATTGCCTTGTTTGTGGAAATCTGTTATGAAGGCCATGTAAAACGTTAAATGAAAATGTTGAAGTACGTATGAAAAACCCTAGAAAATCCCTTATTTTGTATCAGTTTGAGATGTAGTCTTCTACCAAGACCCGAATGTTTTGTAAGTATGAAGTGTAGTCTTCTACCAAGACCCGAATGTTTTGTGAGTATGAATTGTAGTCTTCTACCAAGACCCGAATGTTCTGTTTGTAAAATGATAGTTTTTCCTTTGTATTGACTAGTACTAAAAGTGCTTAGTCTAACTCATCGTTTACGTGAATGTATCACAAAATAAAGTAAACAGGAAAATGTACTACTGTAAGTGTTGTCACTGGGTACTAGGACCAACACCACATCGCATTAAGCGAAATGTATCACCTAATGAACATCCAAAGATTGTCCAATTGTCCTCTGTAGCAGCAGCAGGTGGGTGGAAGGGTTAGTCCCAAATCGATCTTCCTAATATAAGTAGTAACCTTAGACCTCCGTAGATGGTCATCAACCACTGGTGCTAATCAGTGGGGTTCGGAATGGTAAGTCCCGTCTAGCTATCCCATTGAACCGGGATAGGAAAGAAAATTTACACAGTAAGTACTAATAAATCATCCTCGTAGTCCTCAGTACAAGTATCCAGGTAAGTGAATACAGGATAATGCACCTATGTAAAAGTTTCCTGTATGGTATTCATGTATGTGTGTCCATGTAACAGGTAAGTATATGTAAACATATTCATGTATCAGGTAAACATCTGTAAGTACTCATGTATCAAGTAATGTACTAGTATAAACTCATGAATGAACTGACTCTTGTGTGATTCCTTGAAATAGAAGTAATGTTTGATATCTTCAAATTATCCCTATAATAATTTACTGTAATATAATTGGTTGATCATGTAGGTTTGTACACTCTTACTACTCAAGGGTGTGGGAAACTAAATGAAAGATGTAAACTATAACATCAATACATATATATATATATATATATATATATATATATATATATATGAATATAAGTGTATATGCATAGTTTAGTTCAAGAATGAAAAATGGTTTTGTAAGACATCTTATGGGTTTTGAACAATAATTAACAATGACTTGATGTCATTTTAATAAACATTTCAAAGGTAAAACATTTGGTAACAATGTGCTTTTAAGATGTAAAACCATTTCATGCATCACATTTTGTAGCATGTGAAATCTGTTAAATGAGAAGCACAGTTATAAAATACATATCAATGATTTAATAACATGTTTGTTTCTACTTGTATTCCCCCCCCCCCCCCCCCATTAAAGCATTTAAAATCATTTAAAATATTGATTAGGGGTATGAACTCACCTGTAGTTGGTGATTGGAATGAACTGAACGGTATAGGATGGCTAGGTGTCAAGCGAGGACTTGTACACACACTACGATCCTAATGAACATATAATCACACATATATGCATTCAATTAGTCTTAAATCACTAATTGATAAAGTTAAGACATTCTATACATAATAAACACTTTACATAAGTGTTTTAAGAATTAAGGATTGCATCTAAGCTATCGTGGGACAGGGTATTTGTGTTTAGGGTTTCCAAAGGACCCTATAAGTGAGTTTACTCCCCATAAACCATCACACATGGAGTTTACGGTTGTAAACTCTTGAGTTTACGGCCGTAAACTCCCAAACATGTGTGTTTGGTGTGTTTTGAAGTCCCAAATGCTTTCTAGAATTATTCTAACTTGGTGGTTCCATTCTTGAAGGGGTTTAAGGTCTAGAAATACTCCAAATAGGAGTTTACGACCCTGAGGCCAATCCCCTTAGAGTTTACGGCCGTAAACTCTAAGTATTGGGTGTTTTTGTTGTTTTCAAGCCTCTTGCTTTTGAAGGACATGTTCTAGACAATTGTTTAAGGCAAATGAGGACCCTAGGCACACTTTGGTGCCATTCTTTCATGTTTACGGCTCAAGAGCATGCTCTTGGCCATAAACTCACTTTGTTAAGTGATTTGGATGAGTTTTGGTCTTTCAATTAAGTGGAAACAATTCCTTGTAAAGGCCTAGGGCTTTAGGTGTCTTGAAAACACCCCTTTTGTCCATTTCAATGGAGTTTACGGCCTAAGATACACTTGGGCTGTAAACTCTCATTTGTTTGTGTTCTTTGATGTGTTTAATGCCTTACACTAAATGGGATCTAGTCTAGATAAAAGCCTTAAAGTGTTAGAGCCCTTAAAACACCATTTTGAGTGTGAAAAGGGAGTTTACTGCCTATGAATATCTTTGGCCGTGAACTCCCAAACTTGGGTGATTTATGGATGTTTTCTTTTTCCTAACATGCATACATATGAGTCTAAGGCTTTAGCATAACACAAGGGTCGGTTTTGGCTTCGTTTCGGGAGTTTACCGCCCAAGAACACCTTGGGGAGTAAACTCCTAGATCTAATGATTTAGCCATCTAAATCATGTTATAAGCATCTAATAAGCATTCTAATCACTACTAGAAAGAGTTACTCACGTTTTGGTATAAAAACCCGAAGATCCGTGAGAGAGAAAATGGTTTTTCTCTAGTTGGAAATGTGAATAGTGAATGAATTTGATTCAGAAATCTATTTATAGTCCTGAGATATTTTGGCAGAAAATATTTTTATTCCTGTAATGATCTCTAATATAATGGAGTGTTGGAATAACAGTGTTGCACAAGACCCTAGTGCACCCACTCTCCTGATATTTCCTGAAGTGTAAACCCTGAATTACTCAAACTTACGCAGAAAGTCTGTAAGTTAACTGTGACTGCTATAACTTCTATTGAAGTGATATAGTTTGTACAAAATGCAAATTTCAGGTTGTCACATCATCCCCCCGTTAGAAGGAATTTCGTCCCGAAATTAGAATTTAAGCAAATAAGAAGTTACAAATAACTAAGCGAAAAGGTGAGGGTATTTCAGTTTCATCTGATCCTCTCGTTCCCAAGTGAATTTTGGTCCACGCTTTGCGTTCCAGCGCACCTTCACTATCGGGATACGGCTCTGTTTTGTTTGCTTGACCTCTCGGTCCATGATCTCTACTGGTTCCTCCACGAAGTTGAGGCTCTCGTTGATCTCGATCTCGTCGAGTGGAATAACAAGAGTCTCGTCGGATAGACACTTTTTCAAGTTTGACACGTGGAAGGTAGGATGTACGTTACTGAGTTCTTTCGGTAGATTGAGCTTGTAAGCCATAGGGCCGATTCTTGCGAGAATCTCGAAAGGCCCTATGTATCTTGGATTGAGCTTCCCACACTTTCCAAAGCGTATTAATCCCTTCCAGGGTGAGACCTTCAGTAGGACTCGGTCGCCCACCTGGAACTCCAATGGTTTCCTACGCTTGTCGGCGTAGCTTTTCTGTCGGTCTCTAGAGGCTTTTAATCGTTCACGAATTTGAACGATCTTCTCTATCATTTCCCGAATGATCTCTGGACCTGTGAGAGTGCTTTCGGGAACTCATCCCTTAGCTAACTGGGTATCACCCACTTCAGCCCAGCATAGAGGGGATCTGCACTTTCGGCCATAGAGGGCCTCGAATGGAGCTGCCTTTATGCTCGTATGATAACTGTTTTTGTAGGAAATTTTTACAAGGGGTAAATGGATATCCCAAGGTTTTCCAAAGTCAATCACACAGGCATGCAACATATCTTCTAGGGTTTGGATAGTTCTCTCACTTTTCCCGTCGGTCTGTGGATGGTAGGCTGTACTCATATCCAGCCTAGTTCCTAGGGAACTTTGTAATGACTGCCAGAACCTCGAAGTGAATCTACTATCTCGGTCCGAGATGATAGATAAAGGAACACCGTGCAACTTTACAATCTCCCAAATGTAAGTTCTGGTAAGTTTCTCCATTTTGTCTGTTTCTTTGATCGGTAGGAAGTGTGCAGACTTGGTCAGTCTATCGACGATGACCCATATGGAATCAAGTCCACCCGTCGTCTTGGGCAACTTGGTTATGAAGTCCATAGTAATCCGCTCCCACTTCCATTCTGGTATCTCCGGTTGTTGTAGAAGACCGGAGGGTTTCTGGTATTCGACCTTGACCTTTGCGCAAGTAAGGCATTTACTCACGAAGGTAGCAATATCTGCTTTCATGTTAGGCCACCAGTATAACTTTTTAAGATCCAGAAACATCTTATCTGAACCCGGGTGGATGGAATAACGAGTGTTGTGAGCTTCGGTCATGACCAAGTCTCTGAAGCCACCGTGTTTCGGTGTCCAGATCCGATCCATGAGGTATAAGGCTCCGCCACCCTTGACTTCCAAGTTCTTATCCATCCCTCTAAGGGATTCACCGCCACGTTTTCAGGTTTCAAAGCGTCGAGCTGAGCCTCCTTTATTTGCGTGGACAAGTGTGAATGGATAGTTAGAGTCAAAGATTTGACTCTACGACCAGTATATTATTTCCGACTTAGGGCGTCGGCTACTACATTGGCTTTACCCGGATGATAACGAATTTCGCATTCGTAATCACTAAGTAGCTCGACCCACCGTCGTTGTCTCATGTTGAGCTCTTTCTGGTCGAAAATGTGTTGTAGACTCTTATGGTCTGTAAAGATCGTGCTTTTTGTACCGTACAGGTAATGTCGCCAGATCTTCAAAGCAAACACAACTGCTCCTAGTTCGAGATCGTGGGTAGTGTAGTTAACCTCATGTGTCTTCAGCTGTCTCGAGGCATAGGCGATGACTTTACCTCACTGCATCAGAACACATCCGAGTCCTTGATTGGATGCATCGCAATAGACAATGAAGTATTCTATCCCTTCGGGAAGGGATAGTATTGGGGCGGTGCACAAGGCTCGTTTGAGCGTTTGGAACGCTCTTTCCTGTTTCTCTTCCCAGTCGAAGGCCACGCCTTTCTGGGTCAGGGTTGTAAGAGGTCTCGCTATGCTGGAGAAGTTCTGGATGAACCTGCGATAGTAGCCAGCGAGACCTAGAAATTGACGAATTTCGGTAGGTGTCTTTGGTGCTGACCAGTTCTCGATGGCCTTAATTTTGGAAGGGTCCACGTGTATACCTTCTTCGCTAACTACATGGCCCAAGAATTCGACTCGCCAAATCCAAAATTCGCACTTCTTTGAACTTCACGTAGAGCTTCTCCGCTCGCAATGTTTCTAAGATTTTTCGGAGATGTTGACTATGTTCTTCCTTACTTCAAGAGTAGATGAGTATGTCATCAATGAAGAGGATGAAGAACTGATCCAAGTAAGGACGACACACCCTATTCATCAGATCCATGAATACTGCGGGCGCGTTAGTTAATCCGAATGGCATCACTACAAACTCGTAGTGCCCATAACGAGTTCAGAAGGCTATCTTGGGAACATCCTCCTCTAATACTTGTAGTTGGTGATATCCGGATCGCAGATCTATCTTCGAGAAGTAGTTGGCTCCTTGAAGTTGATCAAACAAATCGTCAATGCGGGGCAAGGGATAATGATTTTTAATGGTAAGTTTGTTGAGTTCTCTATAGTCGATGCACATGCGAAACGATCCATCTTTCTTCTTGACGAACAAGAACGGTGCTCCCCATGGTGAGAAGCTTGGTCGAATGAATCCCTTCTTGAGAAGTTCGTTAAGTTTACTGGAAAGTTCCTGCATTTCAGCCGGTGCCAGACGATAAGGAGATTTAGCTACGGGGGTAGCCCCTGGCACGAAGTCGATTCTGAATTTGACTTGGCGTTGTGGTGGTACACCGGGAAGTTCTTCTGGGAATATGTCGAGAAAGTCGCGTACTTCTGGGATTTTCTGGATGTCTTTCTGTTCTTGGCTGGTATCGACGACGTGTGCGAGAAATGCATGGTACTCCTTCCGCAAGCACTTCTGGGCTTGAATGCACGAAATGATACGAAGGCTCGTACTAGGTTTGTCGTCGTAGATAATTAAAGTTTCGTTGTTAGGAAGGTTAAGACGAACTGCTTTTTCAAAGCACATAATGTCGGCACGAAGAAGACTCAACCAATCCATACCGATGATAACGTCGAAACATTTAATTGGGACTAGCATGAGATCTATCTTGAAAGTATGGCCATCTAAAGTTAAGGTACAACCTACGTATATGCAGTTTGTACTCTATGTTGTCCCGTTAGCCATTTCTACCGTGAATGAACTATCTAATGCACATGGTTTTTGTTTAAGCAGGTGTGCAAATTTGTGACTTACAAAACTTTTCTCGGCTCCACTATCGAAAAGTATGCAAGCATATGAGTTATCGAGGAGGAACGTACCAGTAACTATCGTAGGATCAGCTACTGCTTCGTCGTGGCCTAGGGCCATAACTCTACCTACTCCTCCAGCCATCCCCGCTTTAGGGCAGTTCCTCTTGTAGTGGCCCACTTCGCCACAACCGTAGCAAGCTTGGCCCATACCGGCGTTAGGAACCTGGGTAGCTTGAGCTGTTGGAGTCTTGCAGAAATGGACGGTGTGTCCCTTCTTGTTGCAGTTAGAGGACTGCATCTCCCTGCAAGGTTCGTGGTGGTGGAAGTTGCACTTGGTGCACTTCGAGAGGGTCCCAGCATATGTTTTTGCTGGTAAGAGGTTCGCAGGGGCAACAGGAGTCACTGTGGCAGCATTGATCGCCACAAGTTGTTGCTTATTGGAGGATCCTTGTGGAGCCCCTCATTTCCTCTTATTCCACCCCTTCTTGTGGTAGTCGGGGTTGGACTTTTGTGGTACAGGTGTAGGGATTGTTGTGTTCTGAGGTTTCCGGTGATCGATGAGGGATTGTGCTAGTTCCTTGGTGCTATCAAAGGTAATAGGCCTGGAAGCGATCACGCTTGACTGGATCTGGGGCGACAGTACCCAGATATATATCTCGATATTTTTGCTCTGGAGAGCAACCATATCAGGGCATAAGTTTGCCAAATCACAGAACCTATTTGTGTAGGTAGTGATGTCGGATCCAACCATTTGTAGACCCCAGAATTCTTGCTCGAGTTTTTGTATTTCACCTCGATGACAGTATTCTTTCATCAGCATGTCTTTCAACTTTTCCCAGCCAATGGAATACGCCACCACCAAAGTTAGATAGTTAACATGGCTGTTCCACCATGTTAGCGCTCGGTCGGAGAAGGTACAAGCTGCGAACTTGACCTTGCTGCCCTCCTGGCAAGCACAGATTTCAAAGAAAGATTTCATCTTCTCAATCCACTGTCTCAACACCATAACACCCCCAGTTCCATTGAAGCTGCGGGGTTTGGCATTAGTGAAGTCCTTGTAGGTGCATTCCCGAGGGTGTCCATGGCTTTCGTCGTGGTTCGAGGGTGGTGCACCTGTTCCTGATCCACTAGGGGCAGGAGCGTTGATTGCTGACACAGCAGCTGCAACTGCTGCTGTGAAAGCTGCCTGGAACATATTGGCATTGAAAGGATTTGGTGGTTGAAGAGGTACAGGTGGTTGTGGAGGTGGTGGTATTGGTGCTTCATTGTTTGGGTTCCTCCTTGGATTCCTGCGTGGCGGCATCTTTAACTATACGTTTAAAAGATGACGAAATGGATAAGAATAAATGATTAATGAATGTGTCTCATGGACTAAATCCCCATAGCCCAACAACAGAAAGAATAGTATCATTAATTGAAGAAGATAGAATTTGGATAATAATTTCCATAAGATTAGATATCCGTCAATAATACTGGAATTACAGATGTAACAAGTTCGGGAAAAATGGCCTAGAAGTAGGCCTTACATCAACCAAGATGGAAAATTTTGACAGAATTAAGACTAGATCAAGACCTAACAGGTCTAAGATTTATACAGATAGGAAATTAGATCAAAGTTTTACATAAACTAAGTTATATCCAAAAGATGAGTCGACGAGATTCTATCGGTGACGAGAACTGCTAGCATGAGTCCTCGATCCCGAAAGTAGACGTTCAATGTCCCTTATACGCCTGTCCGACCTTGCTTGCTGAGCTCTAAGTTCTCTAACTTCCGCTTGGGTTTCAGCAAGTTCTCTCTGTAGATTTGCATTGCGGACCAGAGTCCTTTCATGAGCAGACTCTAGTTGGCGAATGTGGACAATGTTAACACCAGAGTTGGCGTCAACTTCCAAGACTTGATTGATAGTCGCCTGAGCTATTATCGAGTTCCGAGAAATCCTACGCACCATGATTGGTAGGACTCTATCAGCAGAACCTCCTTCAGAGAGGTTGTAGAAACTTCGGTCTCCATTGTAGGGAATGGGCTGACCCTGTTCATGACTCCATGAAATCAAGTTAGTGGCCCACAAACGTGTGGGTCCTTGAAACACAGGGCGGGGGTTCAGGTTTGCGTTTTGAGCATTTGGGGGTAGGTTTTTGACTTCTGGCTCCGAGTCAGAACTATCAGAAAAACCTTCAGCATGGTGATCATCCAAAGGGATTGGGTGATCATCTTCTGGTTCAGCCTCTAGCCAACCAGCATTGCCTTGGTTTGGGAAGTACGGATCGCCATGGTGAAATCCAACCATTTTAATCTACGCGAGAAAAGGGATTATAAGAAATAGCTAAATAGACGAACTGACTAAGATAATTACAGTAAGACCAAATACCCCTATGGTATTTCTTTATGGTTGTGTTGGTAAGTTTTTAGACTTGCTGCCATATCACAACCATTCTTGGGCATATTCTAATCACTCCTTGGACCAGCATAGTTGATCAGGCTATGCCATTCCCAAGACTGACCATATATCCCCAGGCTTACTTGTGATATTCAACAATCGTAATACTTTTGTTCTTGTCATTGTGATACTGATTTTAGTATGAATGCAAGCACGTATACTTTGTTAAATATTTTATTATTTAAAAGTATAACTCTTAGACAGAGTGTTTTAATCCCGATGTATTTATAGTTAGTATATCTATTATGGGTTGATATACTTAATTCACTATAAACAATGCTCTGATACCAATCTGTCACACCCCAAAACCACGAACGGCGAAAAGGTTCAGGGGTGGAGGATGTCATGTACAGTATCACAACAGTGTAATATAATAAACAAGCAACAACATCATCCATTGCATTATAAGTAAAGTTTAATACATGTGTGTTCTTTCATTGTAATAACACACCACAAATATACAATCAAAATAAAAGATGAGACTTGTCTGCTCCGTCTTCTCAAAACCTGGCCTCCGTACCTGTCTACTGATGACCTGAGAATACAAGTTATTTTGAAAGAGAGTATCAGCTTTAAAGCTGGTGAATTCATAAGTATATAAGTGTCATTGCCTTGTTTGTGGAAATCTGTTATGAAGGCCATGTAAAACGTTAAATGAAAATGTTGAAGTACGTATGAAAAACCCTAGAAAATCCCTTATTTTGTATCAGTTTGAGATGTAGTCTTCTACCAAGACCCGAATGTTTTGTAAGTATGAAGTGTAGTCTTCTACCAAGACCCGAATGTTTTGTGAGTATGAATTGTAGTCTTCTACCAAGACCCGAATGTTCTGTTTGTAAAATGATAGTTTTTCCTTTGTATTGACTAGTACTAAAAGTGCTTAGTCTAACTCATCGTTTACGTGAATGTATCACAAAATAAAGTAAACAGGAAAATGTACTACTGTAAGTGTTGTCACTGGGTACTAGGACCAACACCACATCGCATTAAGCGAAATGTATCACCTAATGAACATCCAAAGATTGTCCAATTGTCCTCTGTAGCAGCAGCAGGTGGGTGGAAGGGTTAGTCCCAAATCGATCTTCCTAATATAAGTAGTAACCTTAGACCTCCGTAGATGGTCATCAACCACTGGTGCTAATCAGTGGGGTTCGGAATGGTAAGTCCCGTCTAGCTATCCCATTGAACCGGGATAGGAAAGAAAATTTACACAGTAAGTACTAATAAATCATCCTCGTAGTCCTCAGTACAAGTATCCAGGTAAGTGAATACAGGATAATGCACCTATGTAAAAGTTTCCTGTATGGTATTCATGTATGTGTGTCCATGTAACAGGTAAGTATATGTAAACATATTCATGTATCAGGTAAACATCTGTAAGTACTCATGTATCAAGTAATGTACTAGTATAAACTCATGAATGAACTGACTCTTGTGTGATTCCTTGAAATAGAAGTAATGTTTGATATCTTCAAATTATCCCTATAATAATTTACTGTAATATAATTGGTTGATCATGTAGGTTTGTACACTCTTACTACTCAAGGGTGTGGGAAACTAAATGAAAGATGTAAACTATAACATCAATACATATATATATATATATATATATATATATATATATATATATATATATATATATATATATATATATATATATATATATATGAATATAAGTGTATATGCATAGTTTAGTTCAAGAATGAAAAATGGTTTTGTAAGACATCTTATGGGTTTTGAACAATAATTAACAATGACTTGATGTCATTTTAATAAACATTTCAAAGGTAAAACATTTGGTAACAATGTGCTTTTAAGATGTAAAACCATTTCATGCATCACATTTTGTAGCATGTGAAATCTGTTAAATGAGAAGCACAGTTATAAAATACATATCAATGATTTAATAACATGTTTGTTTCTACTTGTATTCCCCCCCCCCCCCCCATTAAAGCATTTAAAATCATTTAAAATATTGATTAGGGGTATGAACTCACCTGTAGTTGGTGATTGGAATGAACTGAACGGTATAGGATGGCTAGGTGTCAAGCGAGGACTTGTACACACACTACGATCCTAATGAACATATAATCACACATATATGCATTCAATTAGTCTTAAATCACTAATTGATAAAGTTAAGACATTCTAGACATAATAAACACTTTACATAAGTGTTTTAAGAATTAAGGATTGCATCTAAGCTATCGTGGGACAGGGTATTTGTGTTTAGGGTTTCCAAAGGACCCTATAAGTGAGTTTACTCCCCATAAACCATCACACATGGAGTTTACGGTTGTAAACTCTTGAGTTTACGGCCGTAAACTCCCAAACATGTGTGTTTGGTGTGTTTTGAAGTCCCAAATGCTTTCTAGAATTATTCTAACTTGGTGGTTCCATTCTTGAAGGGGTTTAAGGTCTAGAAATACTCCAAATAGGAGTTTACGACCCTGAGGCCAATCCCCTTAGAGTTTACGGCCGTAAACTCTAAGTATTGGGTGTTTTTGTTGTTTTCAAGCCTCTTGCTTTTGAAGGACATGTTCTAGACAATTGTTTAAGGCAAATGAGGACCCTAGGCACACTTTGGTGCCATTCTTTCATGTTTACGGCTCAAGAGCATGCTCTTGGCCATAAACTCACTTTGTTAAGTGATTTGGATGAGTTTTGGTCTTTCAATTAAGTGGAAACAATTCCTTGTAAAGGCCTAGGGCTTTAGGTGTCTTGAAAACACCCCTTTTGTCCATTTCAAGTTTATGGCCTAAGATACACTTGGCCGTAAACTCTCATTTGTTTGTGTTCTTTGATGTGTTTAATGCCTTACACTAAATGGGATCTAGTCTAGATAAAAGCCTTAAAGTGTTAGAGCCCTTAAAACACCATTTTGAGTGTGAAAAGGGAGTTTACGGCCTATGAATCTCTTTGGCCGTGAACTCCCAAACTTGGGTGATTTATGGATGTTTTCTTGTTCCTAACATGCATACATATGAGTCTAAGGCTTTAGCATAACACAAGGGTCGGTTTTGGCTTCGTTTCGGGAGTTTACCGCCCAAGAACACCTTGGGGAGTAAACTCCTAGATCTAATGATTTAGCCATCTAAATCATGTTATAAGCATCTAATAAGCATTCTAATCACTACTAGAAAGAGTTACTCACGTTTTGGTATAAAAACCCAAAGATCCATGAGAGAGAAAATGGTTTTTCTCTAGTTGGAAATGTGAATAGTGAATGAATTTCATTCAGAAATCTATTTATAGTCCTGAGATATTTTTGCAGAAAATATTTTTATTCCTGTAATGATCTCTAATATAATAGAGTGTTGGAATAACAGTGTTGCACAAAACCCTAGTGCACCCACTCTCCTGATATTTCCTGAAGTGTAAACCCTGAATTACTCAAACTTACGCAGAAAGTCTGTAAGTTAACTGTGACTGCTATAACTTCTATTGAAGTGATATAGTTTGTACAGAATGGAAATTTCGGGTTGTCACACTAAGCAACCCATGGAATCCTTTCCTTAAAGGCCTTGGACAGTTTCTAATGGGTTTCCCCCATAGAATTCGTCCACTCCTTAATATAAGGCAATCCATAGCCCAAATTGCAATTATCTTATAATTACAATTCAAGTCCCTTAAGTTTAATTAATCTCTTTTAGTCACAAAAATAATTACTAATTAATTCTTGAATAATACTAATTAAACAATATGATTTCTCCTTTAATATATTATTCTCATAATATAATAGTAAATCATATTTAATCATTTCTCTCCATAATTCATCCTATCAAGTTGCTTTGATGAAGGCAACCCAAAAGGACCATGCACCATCAGGTCAAGTACATACCAAAATAGTTATGGACTTAGACACTAATCCAACAGTATCTCGTACTGAAGAATAGTTATTGGTGGCCATGTATGAAGAGTGATGTGGCGTGCTTTTTAGAGTGGTGTTTGACCTACTGGAAGCTCAAGGTCGAGCACGAGTGCCATCATGGAAAATTGAAGCCCTTAGAGGTTCCCTTATGGAAGTGGGAGCATATCGCTATGGATTTTATTACGAAATTGTTGAAGACTATGAAGGTGTTTATGTCATATGGTTGATAGTGGATCGTTTGACGAAGAGTGCTCACTTCTAAGCCATTAGTGAGAGCTCTCCTGTAGAGAAGTTGGATGGGATTTATGTTCGAGGGGTTGTGGCTCGGCATGGGGTTCTGACTTCTATCGTGTTGGATCCGTATTTGTTAGGATTAGGTTGGACAGAGGGTCGTAGGGAGCATGGAATCAGTGCTCAAGACGACTGAGCTTGCATAACAGGTTAGACAGAGGTTGCTGACAGCTCAGAACCATTAGAAGAGTTATGCAGATAGGCAGCGCTACGAGCTAAACTTTCATGTGGGGAATTTAGTGGTTCTGAAGGTGTCACCCTGGAAGGGTGTTATCCGCTGCAGGAAATAGGGCAAGTTGTCCCTTGGTTTATTGGTCCTTTCTGAGTTTTGGCTCCTGTCGGCAAGGTAGATTACCGATTGGAGTTATCGGAGGAGTTGAGACAGATTCATGATACATTCAATGTATCCCATCTAAGGATGTGTATAGTTGATGAAGCAGGCTTGGTCCCTTTTGGAAAATGTTCAGATCAATGATCGCCTGAACTACGTTGAGAAGCCTATTGCACTTATGGACCGAAAAGAGAAGACCTTGAGGAACAAGGTAGTGAACTTGGTCAAAGTCTAGTGGTAGCACTAGAAGGGATCAAATTGGATGTGGGAACGTGATTCTGAGATGCGTGAGCACTATCCAGAGTTGTCTCCTGATAATTGTAACATTCAAATATCAGGTATTAATATTATAGCTCTTTATTTTATGAGAAATGGCACAATTGGTCGCCAAGAAGAAAAGGCTTGCACTTTGATCGTACGTTGGGCTTACCCGTAGGTACGCGCAACATACTCTTTCATATTGGAACGTGGATGACCCACTAGTATATTGCGCGTACGTGCAGTACACCGGGCGTACTAGCTCAGACTCCAAACGCTAATATTAAGGGTTGCTCTCTATTTAAACAACATTATATCCCTATTTGACCATCCTTATCAGCCACCATTCCTCCCCCAACCCTAATTCCAAGTCTAAGTTGCTTGTGTGAGCTTTGTGAACTTATGGAGTGTTTTGTTGCATTTTCTTGAAGAAGGAGTCTAGAGAAGAAGAAGTGGTTTCTTGCAAGCTTATAGATCCTGGAACCATTCCTCCTTGTGTATCTTTTTTCAGGTATAAAGTTTATACCTTGATCAGTTTTATATTTGATCTATATGGTTGAAGTTTTATGAGCTTTTGTCTGTGAGATTGGACCTTTATGAGTTTGGAGACTCTAGGGAGTTGTAGTTGTCCCTTCACGCATTTTAAGACCTATAGGTTAATAAAAATGGTTGTTTGATCATTCCCTATGGCTCATGTATGAGTAAAATAGCTTGGAGTGTGTTAGAAGTTAGGTTTGTTGCATTGAGTCCTCCATAGTTGTGCAATGGCATAAAGTCGTCGACTTTATGGATTAAGGCATCTTAGATTGGTCAGATCTGAGGTTTCGTTAGTAGTCTTAAAGGATTAAGACACAAGGTTGGTGAAAATGGATGCAGACGGTGTACGTCGGGCGTACTCCTGGCTATACCCCATAGCTAGTTCCGCCCTCGATGGGTTTTGATTGAGTTGTACGCCCTGCGTAAGGACGTGTACGCCCAACGTACGCGTTAAGCAGTTGACTTTCACTGACTTTTTAACTTTTGGTCAAGTTTTAGGGTATTTAACCATGTAAAGGGAAAAATGGTATTTTTACCCTTGGAGGACTTAGTTGTGGGATATGGAGTTGTGAGTTAAGTCTTAGACCTTAATTATTATCTAGGGTTAATTATTTCCTTGATTAGGCGGAGTCTAGTTCCGGTAGTTCGGGTGCGAGATTTACTTTTTGGTAGTGTCAGGTAAGTCTCCACACTTATTCTTACCTGTATGGTAAGATAGTTATATCTGCGATGACCGGCTCTCCACACTTATTCTTACCTGTATGGTAAGATAGTTATATCTACGATGACCAGCTGGGTCTACCTGTTATTATTGTTTTATGTTGTTTATGTGTGACTTAGATTATTGATAGTCTCCAAGGTTGCTGATAACCCACCGGCCGTGCTGTTAGCCCATTAGTACTGCTAATAGTCCATAGGGTTGATGATAACACATAGTTGTTTATTTGTGATGTGTTGTGTATGGTATTTTGGGTAACTCACTAAGATTGGTGCTTACAATTGTTGATTTATGTGTTTCAGTTACTTCTGAGGACCGCAGGAAGACGAATGTCTGATTGTACACACTCGTTGGGGGATTTCTTGTTGGGACAATTTACCAACTCTAATGTTGTGACAATGTTGTTTTGGATAATTATATATTTGAGAACTTGATTTGTGAAACCCTAGTCTTTGATAAATTAAATATAAAAAAATTGGTCTAAAATTTGAGGTCTTACAAAAATAAGTTACTAAAATGCACTATTAGATCCTCGTAATTTATTTTTCTTGAATTATGGTTATTATAGATATGTTATCATCATTATTAAACATTTAGACTTTACTTATTTATTTAGATAAATACTTGACATTTAAATGGTGAAATCTTATAATTACTTATTTAAAGTAGTTATCACGTTCAAGATCCCCTATTTATATATACAATTATTCGATAACTATTTTCCTTTTTGAAAATATTAAAACGAAAAACATGGTGTTACACTAATTTAAACGATAACCACTAATTTAAGAGATTGATTCGAAAATTAATTTTAAAGAGATCAAATTCTTAATTTTTATTCAACATAAATAGACACCTTTATTAATATAGTTTTTATGCAAAAGAAAAATAAAATTTTAGTTTCAGCTGCGTCACATGGTATATTTATATGTAAATATAATAAAGATAATTTTTTTATTACAATACATTTATTATTTATATGTGAACAAAACATGTATCGAACTTTTACTATAAAAATGAATCACATTTAAATGTTTTTAGTCACGAACACATGAATAACCTAATAGTGTGTATCTTAATAACACGTGGCATGTTCTCAAAATTTCATATACTACTTATTCATATCAATAACTAATAAACTATAACAAAAATATGATAAATGTTTTATTATAGCATGAGATGAAAATTAATGTAAAAAATATAATAAAATGTACTTTATATAAAACAATCTCACATCTTATATTCATATGTGAATAAAGATTGTTATAGGTACTTATTACAACACATTGTTATTTATATATGAATAAAATGTTTGCTTAATTTTTATACATTTTAAGTATCATTTACATGTGAATAATGTTGTTATATATATATATATATATATATATATATATATATATAGAGAGAGAGAGAGAGAGAGAGAGAGAGAAAAAAGTGAATATACCCTTAAGAGTATATAAGCTTAGGTATCCATACTCATTATACTACGTCGGTTTGTATCATATAATACATTGTAATTGTCCAATGTTCTTATAAATTAACTTTTAACTTGATTTACTTTCATGAATTTTATAAATTACACATTTATCTTCCTCTTACATAATTTTCATTTTCAAGTAGAATATATATAGCCTAGTAGATGTTCGGCAAATAGTGATATAAGAGAAAGATAATAGTGAAATTTGAATTTTTTTGAAAGTAAATCATGTTAAGGGTTGAAGTTTAAGAACATTATAATGAATATATCAAACAAAACGATATATTATGATGTGTTTGGGTATCTAAGCTTATATACCCTTAAGGGTATATTCACTTTTCCCATATATATATATATATATATATACTTATTTTCTTTCTCTCTTAGCTGGAGAACACAAATCTAACATCAGACGTCACCACCACCATACAACTTCATCTCCCAACAACCAATGCCTCCGTCTCATAGAATAACTGTATTCACCTCCTTTTTCTCTCTAACTAAACGTATTCACCCTTCCATTATTCCTCTACCACCATCTTTATCGTTACACCCCTTATACAAGCTAATGGTGGTGGTTATGACAGTGGCTGAAGGTGGTGTTTAAGGTGATGGTTGAAGGTGGTGGTCGTGTTCAAGGGACTGTGTGTATTGAAGATGAAATCCATAAATCTAGAGTGCCTAAAAGTTTGTATTTATGGGTTTCTTGGAAGAACAAACCTAAAGATATATATGTAGTATGGTTATAACCTCTCAAAACCACGGTCTGTATGTTTAAAAAAATTATATGGAAAAAAATAGTAAATAAAATGTCATATATATGATATGAAAATTAAATGGAGGATCAGGTAAATAAGGTAAATTTGATAATGTATTATGGAATTGTTAGGATATATTACATTCTAAGAGATTTTTTAGTATTTCAAAAAGTTATTCTCCAATAATTTCCAAAATGTTATGCTATTAGCATTGGATTTAGTTTTTTTTTTTTTTTTTTAATTTTAAACCAAAGTTGATATTTTATATAAAAAAAAACAAAAATTGAAGAAAAAAACATAGAAAAATGACACATGTGAAATATGCTTGTTAGAAAGTAGACATACCATATTTTTAGGTTTTATTTATAAAAAAAATAGATTCGTTGATAAAACAAGTTAAAATCAAAATATAGCATGCTAAATATTTTTCTAAATTATTTTTTGTTTTATACATGTTAATGTGTAAATTCGTGTATGATACTAAGGTACAAAACAGTAATTCGAAATTCATGTCAAATGTTCTTACAGCTATATCGGGTGTTGCATTTTCTCGTAAAAGTTTAGGAATAAATTTACTATTTTTTGTCGTTTTAAAAAGATCAGTTTTCAAGTAACATTTCTCTTAATTACCGTTGAAGATTAAGTACATTACATCTTACCACACTAGTTCGGAAGTATTTTCCATCTCAACTTAAATAATTAATAACAATAAATAATATAAAACTATTAACTCGAAAATACAGATATTTCAAAAGTATTTCTTCCATTTGAAAACCACTTTTACAATTTATTCAAAATTTTTGCCATTTCAAACATTCCTTGACAACTTTTCTGATAAATAGTTTACAAATTTGAAACGATAAAATATTTTGAAAGTCGTGTGCGTTTGAGGAAAATAAAATAAAAATGATTAGTAGTTTTACAATATACAAATAATTTATCAATGGGGTCAATAGCACATAAAATAACAAGAAATAATTAATCTGCAACCCATTTTATTTAAATAAAATGCATCGACGACAATTTGTGTTGTTTTACACATATACGTCACATTTCTGTATAGGTATCATACATGGGGTGATTTGAGGTGGATTCCTGAACTTGAGGGTACAAAGACTAGAAGACATATAAAGCATAAAATATTTTATTTGGAATTTTTCTGCGAAGGAATTCTCTTCCTTCCATAAAATTCCTTTATGTTTATGTTTCATTCAAAACAAACACTTGACCATGTGCCTAAGATGCCCAACTTTTCGTTATTATTATTAATATTTTTTTGTTTTATTACAACATAACATCTAATGATTTGCATTTTGGAATTTTGATATTTTCTGAATTTTATATTCTCATGGAAAGTGCCAATTTCAATATATATATATATATATATATATATATATATATATATATATATATATATATATATATATATATATCACTTTTTGTTAAATCTCATTCATTTTAAACCTTTTTTTTAAACTTCCTCAAACATATTCATTTGAAACCGTATTTTTTAACTAATGCAACTCAAAAGTTTTTTTAATTATGATTTATCACTCAAAAATTTTATAACTTATATTATGTTCAATAAGCATTTATTGAAAAAATTACTATGAAAATATCAATTTTTTGGGAAGACATTCATACATATCAAATACAAATTTCAGTAAAAAAACAAACTTAAAGGTTTTTATGCTTGGTTGAGATCTTATGACCACTTTTGGAGATATGCTATTATCTTAAATTTTTTAATTTGTAAGTTTATTATACTAATTTGTTTTATATTTTCTTCGGTTTTTTATTATCGTAATACAATCGTTATACATTATGGTTTAATCGTTAATATATTGATCATATGTTATATAGGGTGATCTCGAAAATATTTAATTAAATATCTTAAATATGTTTTTTTTTTTGTTTTGTAACTATACCATTTCAAAAAGATAATTAATTAAAACTCATACATATGTTATACTTTTCATCTCTCTCTCTCTCTCTCTCTATTATAATAGATGTCAAATCACTTCAACCAAAATTCATTTAAAATCTAATATTTCAAATGTTTTTTAATAATGATTGTAAAAATTTCAACATGTGTTACTTAATTGATTGATTAATAAAAATATTAATGTTTTGGAACTCCTAACTCTTAAACTTATATTATTTAATTTTTTAGTTTATTAAAATATTTTTCCTACATAAAAATAACATTTTTATGTTTTGTTACTCATATTTGTTTATGTAATTAGAAAACAAGGTGTATATAGAATGACTATTTTAATTTCACATAGGAATCGATACCACTAGAGGGGTATATTGTGTTTAACATGTGGTAGGAGATCCACATACCCTTTTTTATTATTTATATTAATGCTTAGTGGTATCTATTTTATATTTCTATTCACCTTAATCTTTTAGGTACAAATTAAGGAAGATGATTTTTGGCGCACCAACATAAAGTCAAACGTACGCCTTGCAAAATATGTAATTAAAATTAAATATCATATTTACTAATCGACTTATTTTAAAAATCTTGATGACATTAATGTATAATGATATATTTTGTATGACTTTATTCTTAATTTCAATGTTTAATATTTGAAAGTTCATATATGATACTTTGGATGTTTTGGTGTAATATCAATAGTGTAATACAAAGTTTATTAGTTCAATATTGTTTATTAATAGCTCATTCAAAACAACTTATTTCTTGTTTTATCCGAAAAATATTATCGGACATAAGAAAAGTAAATTATATTAATGTTATACAAAAACTTATAATATATATTGGATATTATAAATGTAAAATTAAACTTTATAAGGTTTGAAATATATTAGATAGTATCAAAATATAATTTGATGAAATACCATTTCATTAGACATCGAATAGAAGAAGGACTCCTCGTGGCAAAAAAGGTATCATCAGATGAGAACCCAGGAGATCCCTTCACAAAGGGACTGAGTAGGGCTAAGCATCTCCAGCATGCTTGGAGCATAGGGATGAAGGATGATATTAGTTTTAGTAGTTAGATAATTTTGAAATTTGTAAAGTGTAATTGACATTTGATGATGAATAGAAGTTGTGTTTATTTATGAGTAAAATGTTGCTATCTTTTGTCAATCGTTTACTATATTTCTTTTGCATGTTTTGACTTCTAGAATAATTATGTTTGGTATATCATATTATTCGAATCACCACAGTCAGTCATATGTTGGAAGTAGGTATGAATCAAGACTGTCATGAGTTGGTTGCAAAGGTCTAAGTTCTTGGACATGACTACAATACTCATGAGTGCTCATAAGTTATGAGCATTGAACTCAACCCATGCTCACTGGTATCACTTCATGTAATTTATCTCGAGTGATTGTAAGACGATAATATCATATAAGTCTTCAAACCTAGAGATATGACTTATTGCCTATGAGTTAGTTATGCATTGATCGTACGAAACCGCATTGGTAACTCGATGGTATAAAACGTACTTTTGTGTGTAATTCAACATGTAGTAGAATAAGCATATGAGTCGAAGTTTATTTGTTCCTTCTTGGATTAGAAGCGATATCTGGGCCCCTCAATGATTTTGTTTTGACCTACGTACCAGGCCCGATCATAACCAAATTGATGTGTTCAATTTAGTTCTATGTTAAACAAATCGGAAATCGAGAAACAAACTGTTGGACAATAAGAAACACATTGTTCCATGTATTTGTCCGGCTGATATCTAGAACAGAGGATTATATGATCACTTATCTAAATGGCGTATCATCATCTTCTCAGTTCCGAAAGACCTTGAAAGAGCAACGATTGCTGATCGGTTCCCAAAGTCATACTTACAGATATAGTTATTAGACTTATCCAAGTGAGAGACTTTTGGATAAGGTGTCTAAGTTTGTAACTATATTTGGTATGTACTTGACCCGACCCGGCATGGTCCATTTGGGTTGCATGACATCATGCATTTGGATAGACTTAATGAGAGAAATAACACTTGTGGTTTATTAATATATTATAAGTTCTAATATATTAATACTATTATTTAATTAGTATTGATGAAAAATTAATTTGGAATTAATTAAGTGGTCAAAAGATAACTAATTAAATATATGGGTGATTATGTAAATCATCCATAACATGTATAGTGGGCTAAAGGCTCCATGGATTATCAAGTTGGGTTAAACCCATAGGATGCTCCATGGGAGTTACAAACCCATGGGTCATGGAAATGAAGAGTAATGTCACATTAGGGTTTACATGGTATAGCCCTAGATGTTACACACTATATAAGGAACATGATACTCACCAAATTCAGTGACACTAAGAACTAGTGAGGGCAAGCCGATTTATACAAATGTTATACATACTCTAAAGTTATTCCAAAGCATTTGGTGTTGTGTTAAGCATTTGAGGCATGACACTTGGGGTGCTAGGCTCTCAAGGATTTCAAGGAATCAAATCAACTACAAGGTATGTAATGCTAGCCATCTTTTAGATAAAAAGTTCCCCATGTATGCTAGATATGCTTATGAACCTTGGAAATCATATTTTACATGTATTTTAGACAAACATAGATCCAAGTTTTTCTAGGGTTGCATGTACACTTAGGAGTGTTAGAATGCTCATAACCCATCAAATATTTCATATTGGGTGTTATGTTTAGGACTTTAAATCAACTATCTTGAATATCTCCTAAAAGGATGTCTGGTTCATACATCTATGATCTTCCCAAATCTCTTGGAACTTCACTTCTTCCACCTCCTCTAATTATTATCCCTTACCCATAAGTTCAAGGTCACTCAAGCCCTATTGGCAAGCAAGGTCTATGTGTGCTCGCATCTTGGAGATGAAGTCATATATTGACAAGCCGGGAGAGTTGGGTGTCAAAGTCTTAAGAAAGTTGGATGTTCAATCACTTTCTAAGTCACATAGTGAGTTCCTTTGGGACTTTTATGAAACGGACTATGACATGACCCTTAATGATCTTCTCTATTTGCTTGGTCCTGCAGAATTAGCAATGAATTTGGAGCTTTGGTAAAGAAAATTTGATTAGTAGATCAACTTCCCAATCTACCATGGACATTGACAATGGTAACATTGGATATCTAGAAAAAGCCTTCTTTTCCCATGGAAAGGGATTGACCAAAGTCAACTAGGTTGACCAAATGGTAAAGAGAAAGGCAAGTCTAAGATAGTACAGTGCACCATTCCCAAAGAGTCCATATGTTTTGCTAAAGGAAGGGGAATTGATTATGAAGTTGCCTATTTACCTGAAAGATCATAAGGTTGATCAAGTCAAGAAGTTTGACTCTACTTCAGGTAAAGACCACTATCTAACTCTGTTAAGTTTCTATTCTGAGATTCTTTTTACATGATGTGACTGGGTCACATGTTGATGTTTTAAAAATCAAAGAAAAAGTGAAGAAACTTAAAGCAAGTATATGCTGATTCTGATCGCGAAAATGGATTTCGATCGTATGGTTCGGTGATCAGAATTTTGAGCTATTACTTAGCAGTTATGATATAGTGCTTAGGAAAAGATAACAAAAAAGTTTTCATATACTTTTGCACTATAAGGATAAGTTCTTCCGCAAACTTTTTAAAATAAAAGGAAATTTTTTATTTCATTTATTCTAAGTATCCTTACAATGGCATTTGTGGAAAATTGTTGCTTATATGATTACATTGATAGCAGTATCGGGCAATATGCCCTTTCCTGTTTGCAGCTACGACAATGCATTTCTTGGCAATTTCCGACGTGGTGAAAATTGCACTTGTTGCATTTAGGGAGGTTACCAGCATAGGGCTTAGTTGGTGTTGGGTTATTATGGGCAACAGTAGGCACAGTAGCAGGTATGGTTGCAGGTATAGTAGTGGCATGGACTGCCAGTACTTGTTGCTTCTTTGAAGGTTCCAGAGGATATTTTCCCTTCCTTTTGTTCCAACTCTTCTTGTTTTTGTCGTTGTTGTTCTCCTTAGGTTGTTATGGGGCAGCAACCACAGAGTTTTGACGATTTTCGTGGTCAATAAGTGACTGTGCCAGTTCCTTGGTACTGTCAAAGGTAACAGGCCTAGAAGCAATGACACTTGCCTGTATTTAGGGCGACAGTCCCCAAATATACCTTTCAATATTTTTGCTCTCCAGAGCAACCATTTCTGGACACAGAATCGCCAAGTCACAGAACCGATTCGTGTAAGTTGTTATGTCTGCACCGGCCATGGTAAGACCCCAGAGTTCTTGCTCAAGTTTTTGAATTTCCCCTTGCGGACAGTATTCCCGTATCAACATGGGTTTTAGGTGCTCCTAACTTATAGTATTAGCCACTATCAAATTCAGTGACTTAACATGGCCATTCCACCATGTTAGGGCCCTATCAGAAGAAGTACAGGCAACAAATTTAACTTTGCTACCCTCCGGACAGGAGCAAATTTCAAAGAATCCTTCTCTCTTCTCAATCCATTGCCATAAAACCAACACTCCTCCAGTTCCATTAAAGGTCTTAGGTTTGGCATTCGAGAAGTCTTTATAAGTGCACTCTCGCGAGTGCTCATGACTCTCGCCATGGTTAGAAGGATGTGCACCAGCTCCCGACCCACTAGCACCAGGAGTATTGATATGAGACATGGCAGCCGCTACGGACGCCGTGACCGCTGCTTGAAACATAGCAACGTCAAATTGATGAGGTGGTGGTGGAGGCGGCGTCGGTGCTTCATTAACATTGTTACGTCTTGGATTTCTACGAGGAGACATCTTTTTCTATAAAAGTTAAAAGATATAAAGATGGTAAGATATCAAGAATGAATATGATTTTGATATCTCTTAACTAAACACTTAATTCCATATGAATCTTGTAAAGTATTAGAAATAGAAGTCTACTGCAAGTACAACTTGCAACAGGATAATATGAATTTGAGTGGTTATTTTTCAAATAGTATGAAAATATATGTCGATTGTATTGGTATATTAAGTATATATAATCTGGAAAACATGACCTTAAAGCAGGTCTACAATATACCACAATATTGAGAAAATGTCGATATCCAATCGACCTACCGAAAATACAATTTTTGCGGTCGTATTGAAAAACATGAAAAATAACACTAGAACATATATGTAGATTTAGAACCAAAACTTTGAAATAGGATTGTTTATGAAAACTGTAATAACTCTTGCTGAAGTAAAGTGCTTGTTATTTTATTGATACACGGTTTTGTACATATCATGAAAAGTAGTATATACATTCTATATATTAAAATAGAAAGTAGAAGTAGTGTAAATACTACTTGCGCTGGTTGCTACAATGCTTGCTGGGTCCTGCTTCATCTTGTGTTTTCCATCGCCTTTCTTGTGCAACTTGATGCTCTCTCAATTCTCTTATCTCAGATTGATCAACATTGACTTGCCTTTGAAGGCCTTTTGTATGATGTTGGGTGTCGTCCTGCATTTCATCAAGACGAAGGATATCTGCGGTTTTAACCTACGCGACCGTATTTACATGCAGGATTCGGTTGATTGAAATCCTTGCTTGATCGGCTTGACGGGCTATTCGGTTTACTATAACCGGAAGAGCTCTATCGGCTGCTCCTCCTATAGAGACATTATAGAAACCTCTTACCATACCGTAATGAGGGCGTTGGCCATCTTTCCAACTCCAGTGGTTTATGTACTGGCCGCATTCTGGTATAGGCTCTGCTTCATCTAGTCTTAGGGGACGTTCCCCAGGATTGTATACTTGTGGTTCCGTGTTGGTACCACTTGATTCACTGTCTTCGAATGGTTCCTCATTTGAATCTGGATCTTGTTAATTGTAGGGGTCTCCAGGTAAATTGTATTTAACCATATTGTATGTACTAGAAGTAAGGATAAGAATAGTAAAATACTCCTATAGTGTTTAAATCTTTATGTTATGATCTATAGTTCTTCTGAATATGTATGGTTGGTAAGTTTTAGACATGTTCCAACACTACTATCACTACCAAACACATGTTAGTCATATCTTAAATCAATATAGTTGACCAGGCTATATTAATCCCATATATTATTACATAACTGCCTAGATTTGACTATAATGTTCAACATCCAAATACTTTTATGTTCTTATGATTATGATACTGTACTTGTATGTATGAGTGTTAGTATACTTCTTGTAAAAATAATTAAATTTTTAAAAAGTATGCTTGTAGTCAGAGCTCTTAGCCCCGATGTATTTATAGTTTGCATATCCTTTATGGATTTATATACTGAGTGCACTATAAACAATGCTCTGATACCAATCTGTCACATCCCCAAACCAGACTGTAGAAACGTCTGGGGGTACAAGACTTCATTTGTAGTATCACAACACATGCATCATAGTAATCAAAGTACAAACAACCATTGTATTTAAAAGTATAAGTATTTACATGTGTTCAATCATTATATATTGAAACCAAAATAGTTATACAAAAGAAGAAGATATGACTCAAAATAGCTCCATCTTCTCAAAAAGCTCGGCGAGTACCTCTTTATTGTTTCCCTGAGAATACAAGTAATTTGAAAAGAGAGTATCAACATAAATTTGAGTGAGTACATAAGTATTTATGTTTAAAAGGATGTCTCTGTATCTTGAATATGTAAATTGTTCTAGAAAATCCTATATTTTCTGTTGTATATGAAAAGTAGTTTTATTCCCATAAAACCGTTCTATTTGTAATCCAAAATTTTGTATTTGTATTCCTTTATGTAAAACTTGTAACTGAGAGTGTGCCTAGTTTTACCAGCTGTTATTGGAAACTGTAATATGCTATTTTATTTTGCATTTTGTAAACTGGTACTTTGAAGATGTACTTACGTTTAGTTGTTTATACACTAACGTATTGTTAATATCTTTTTAATGAGTTATTATAACCATACCATGACTGGATGGCCTGGAACAAACGCTTTGTAGGCATTTAAACTGTTGATAACAATTGTCACCCATTGGTGTGTATGCCTGACTGTAGCTAGCAGCCTAAGTGTGGGGTTGTCAATCCCAATATAGATCTACACACAACATGTTTCGATCCCCTGACTGGAGATTTTGGTTATAATATCAGGACTTTAACTATGTTATTTAAATGAAATAAACAGCCTAAATTGAATGACTCATAAAAAGCGTATAAACGTTACATGTATAATAGTTATGGAAACCCAATCATCCTGAAATAATGATTGATTGTATATTCATGAATTAATATTCTTAACATGTATTTGAAAACTGTAAACCCTTGATTTGTTTTGAATCAAACCTTTGTTTCTTGTAAAACGATGTATTCTAGTACACTTGAATCATGAATTATTGTTCTATGTGTCATAAATTACACTTATTATAATTTATATGAGCTTTCTGAATTGGTATTTAACTATTTTTTCATGTAATCCCCTGATCAACTTGTTACAAAGGGTATTTAAACTGATGAAATAATTTTTTTATTTATATACATATACAATTACATATAAATAAATTTAAACGACATTCGGACAAATAACCAGTACTATAAGCCAACATCCAAACAAGGAAAAGGACTAAGCCTTTTAAATCTTATATATATATATATATATATATATATATATATATATATATATATATATATATATATATATATATATATGTATTTTGGAGAAAAATATAAGTTTATAAAAGAGTTTAAAATTTTGAGTATTTTTGATGACTTAATGTAATTTTATCATGATTTTAAATGATTTGTTTGTAACACAAAGTTCTTGTGTTAGACTTGTATTCCCCCCCCCCCCCCCCCCCTTAAAACAGTAAAAATTATGAAAATACGGGAGTATGAACTTACTTGAGAGATGGTGATTTTGATAGCATTTCGTTTTCTGGAAAGGAGTTTATTTGAAGAAATACCGACTTTATTTGGACAGAGTTTTGACTGGAGAAAGGGTGTTTTTCTCGGGAATCTTGGGGCTTCTAGGCATGCTTAGGTTTTGGATATGCTACCTGGGCTTTGGGGGTTGTATGTAAGCTTATGGGAGTTAAAGGGGTGAAAAAAGATGGAAAATAGTGAAAAAAGTGTGTTAAATCCGAGAAATCTCGCAGCCCTTATATAGGTTCCGAGGGTTCGGCCGAAGGGTGAGTCACCGGACACGCGACATCAACAGCGATGGCCACGAGGCCGAAGTCGGAAGCAGCGATGCAAGGCTCGGAAGCGAGACACGGAGGCAAGGCGCGTCGGACGCACATTGGATCATGACTTTAGTCGAATCAGAAGGCTACGCGTGTCGGATCCGGGTGTGGCGGTTACTGTTCATGCGAGATTTCTAAGTATTATCCATTATTTCTCGGTTTTTGAGCCAAAAACTTCTAAAATTCATGACTTTCGCATAGGAACTCCGTTTTTGACGTTCTTTATATGCACGCGTAGGTAAAATTATACTATACAACTTTCGCTTAGACTTCGTCGGCTAATTTTGAGTTTATTTTTAATATTATTATTTTTAACAGACCGGAACAGGAAAATCCGTTAAAAATTCATAACTCTTCATCCGACGTATGTTTTTGTCTGGCTTTTTACCGTTGTACTATTATTGACGAGACCTTCGATTCTCATTTAGGTTGTGTCGGCAAAAAATTAATCGATCTTTATTTTGAGTTTTTAGCCGTATACTGCTATTCTGAAACTTAGAAAAATCATAACTTCCTCATACGAATTCAGATTTTGGCGTTGTTTTTATGAAAGTTCTAGGTTTAACATAATCTACACCTTTCATTTAGATTGTTATGGCTAAAAAGCCTTTGATAGAAAATTCACTTTTTATTCTGAACAGTGTTTTGTCAGTTTTGTCGCGGATCTTCGAGTGGTCAGAACTTCTTTGTTATAACTCATATTTTAGTGTTCATTATATTTTTGGAAACCTTGTTACAATCTCTACCACTTTGTTCATCCAATCAAGATTTTTTAATACTTTATTTTTTAGGGTCAATTATGTAAATATACACAGTATGCTAAAATTTCTCTTTATTATTTTGAAAAGAACTACAAATTGACCTACACTATTACATAGGTTTGAAATAACGGTTTGTTACAATTTGGAATGTTTTGGTCATGAGCTTTGCAAAATTATCCACCATCCCTTGATCTGTTGTAAAGTCCCAAATCTTAGATCCAAATCAGTGATGAAATGATATTGCAATCAATCAGAGTGTAGAAGGAGTAGAAAGAAATTAACCCAAGCATGAACACATTCATATCATATAAATGTCAAATACACATTGGAAAACACACTCATACGTCACCCTAAGACTGACACAGACACCTACAGTTTATAGCACCCCAACAGTACACGAGTGTACATCCGCACACGCGTGTACGGCCGTACACAGGGTGTACGGTCGTACACACATGTCCAACCGTACACAGCCACACAAAAGTTGCAATCACTATGACAAACCTCAAGACCCTACCAAGACCTATACAAAATGAATGCCTAGCCCAAACCATTAAATTATGACCTATCAATCTCCCCCTTGGTTTGAGGCTAGCATAGACTTGGTCTTCAATCTTCTTTTGGATTCTCGAACAGCCTTAGGTCAGATTTTCCCATGGATCCCATCCAAAGTCTTCCATTGATAATCGTAGCAACCATTCCTATGAATTCTTTTGCAGCAGCCTCCATGACCTCCCTCGTACATATGATTTGATGACGGGTCAAAGTGTGAATGTCTGTTTCTCTGAACCTCAGAAGATCCTTAGCGCTAAAGAGCCTGGGAACATCTTCTCTATTTTTGAATTTTATGGCTGCAGTTTTTGTTTCAACATCAAAGGCCCAAATTTCAATATTATCAAGGTATCCATCATGAAAATGTTGTGGAATTGGAATCTCCTTCAATTGATTAGTGGCTGGCACCAACATAATATTCATTGGTTGGTTAGTTTCAGGATCAAGAATATCTTTGTCTTTTCTGACCAAAGCTTTTGTTGTCTTCATCGAGGGGGAATTATCCTTGAACTGTCTATCCAAAAATTGTTTGAAGCTGAATTCACTAGGATCTTGTGAGGGATTGTGAAAAGGAGCCCTTGAGAGATCACAGAGAACAAACTTTGTCCAGGAGTTGATTTCGTGAATGATTTTGTAGTACTCTGGATTTCTAAAAATTCTCTTGACTACTCATAGTTTAAGCTCATGTTCATAACCCCATATTTTGATCCCCGTACGGTCAGCATATTGATCACCAAATTTTCTTTTTTTAAGATCTGTCACAGTAAGTTGAGGTTCATCTGCTTTACGATTCTCATTTGAGCTTCTCATGACGATCAAACCTTCTTTCTTCTCAGCTGTGATTGTTCTTTTTCCATGTTTGATTTTGATCCGGGTATTGGTATTCACAGGCTCTTTCTCAAATCGATCAGCAACTCTTGTTGTTCTTGGAGGTGGTTGGTCGACACAAAATTCGACTTCGGAAGGCTGGATGGGAGCTGTGGGAGGATCTTCAATACCGTCTGGCTGTTTAAACAGAGACTGAAATTTATCTCCAAAGGCTTCGAACAATTTGTTTTTCAAGTTAAAATAGAACGCGATCAATGATCTAAGATTAGTCTGAAGCTCAGTGATTTGTTTTGACTTTAATGCATTATCTTCCTCAAGCTCAACAATCCTAACATCATGCTTGTTGATTAAAATGTCCTTCTCAATATTTTGCTGTTTTAGAATGCCAATTTCTTCTTTGAGAGATAACATATCAGAATCATCATCTCCCGAACGACCTTCCTCAATATATATTCCTTCTCCACGTGAGGAAGGTTCTGAAATTTGTTGAGCCAAATGCCTTGCTAGCCTTATGGAGTCTTCATCTAGCGAAGGCCTTATGTGGGAGCATTCTGGGACAGCAGATTCCCCGCCTGTTTCGAACGTGGTGCTTGGGCCTTCTTCAGTAAGTGTAGGTGGTGCAACAAATGTTGTGGTGACGACTGTGGATGGAGCTGGAGGTGCTTGATCTTGAATAAGCACTCCCTGCCTTGGATCAAGATTCCTTTTTTTCACCGGAGGCGGAGAGGTCTGTGTCTGTGTTGGATCATTAGAACATGGTACAGATGTAAGAATAGCTATATATCAGAGGGAGGAATCCCTGAAACTGCATCCTTAAGGATTGAAGATTCTACCATCAATCTTGATGTAGGAGGCATTGGTTTAAGAATGTCATCAGCAACCCTAGAATCAGTTGGTCTTTGAACAAGTTCATTGTCATTGATAAAGAAACTGTCAAAGAATGCTGAACTTGGACCTAGTTTTTCATGATCAATATTAAGATTAAGTGGGATTTGTTCATTTTGAAAGCTAGACAAATCCATGTCTCTGAGAAAATCACCATCACCATCATTTTCTTCATCATCACCCTCTACATCAAAGTTACTCCGAACCTCCACATTTCGTACTTGGTCATGCTCTTCTGCCATGATTGCAATAGGGGAAACACGTCCTTCCTCGTTTTCATGTTCAGAGGCCAAGATAATAATCTCCTCGGTTTCCGTGGGGCTAGAGAGATTAGCTGATTCAGATTGTTCACTCTCTTCAGAAAACATTCCAAACTTGATCATTGGATATTTCCCTTCAAAATTAACCTTTCCTGGTCGATTCTGCTTCATCAGACCAAAAGCACTTAAGCCAATAGACTTGAGATCAATCACTCCTCTTTTGTATCCAGATGAAACAAGAAATTCTGAGAGAGTCTCGTACCAAGACCTTGGAGCTTGCTTTAGACCATAAATTGCTTTTTCAAGCTTGTAAAAGTGATCTGGGAATTCAAGACTTTCGAAGACCGGAGGTTGTTGAAGATAAACCTCCTCTTTCAATTCACCATTTAAGAAGACACTTTTTGCATCCATTTGATGTACTTTGATGTTCTTGTGAGCTGCATACGCTATGAAGATGGGTATGGCTTGCATCCTAGCTACAGGGGCGTATGTTTCATCATAATCAACACCTTCTAGTTGACTTTACCCCTTAGCGACTAGTCTCGCTTTGTTTCTGACAATCGCACTGGATTCATCCAATTTATTGTTGTATACCCATCTTGTTCTGATAATAGTGTGACCTTTTGGCTTTCGAACGAGTTGCCACACTTTGTTTCTTTCAAATTCTAGTTCCTCTTGCATCACAGATATCCAGTTAAGTTCCATTAAGGCTTCTTTGATGGTTCGGGTGTAACGCCCGGGTTTCAGGGCTAAGCATTTTTGTCAATGTAATAGTCTAGGTCAACTCTTGTAACTCTTTTTGAAGAAATAAAGATGAAATATTTGAGTATTATGTGAATTATGTGTGTTTATGTGTTTATTATTTAATTATAAGTGTATAATTAATAAAGAATAAAAATAAGCGTCAAAATTAAAGTATGAGATAAGCCCGATGTCTCTACATAAAGTTGTAGAATATGTCTCAAGGTTTCTGTACATATAAAGAACGCCGAAATCCGAGTTATAACGAAGAAGTTATGGCCCGTCGAAGTTTTACGGCAAAACCGGCACGACACCAGGAAGCGTAAATAGTGAATTTACGATAGAGTGAGATTTAGCCTTATCAATCTAAACGAAAGTTGTAGAATATGTTAAACTAAGAACGTCGATAAAAAGAACGCCCAAATCTGACTTCGTATGAGGAAGTTATGATTTTTCTAAGATTCGGCTTAGCAGTGCACGGCCCGAAACTCGAATTTTTGTTCGAGTGGTTTTTGGCTTATGCGACCTAAATGAGAGTTGAAGATCTCATTAATAGGAACTCAACGGTAAAAAGATGGACGAAAACGGAGTTCGTATGAAGGAGTTATGAATTCTTCGCGGTCATTTAACAGTCTAAACGCCTCTTACTGTTAAATTTGAGATCGGTCGAGAATTAGCCGACGGAGTCTAAATGAAAGTTGTAGATCTTGTTTTTACCTACGTGAGGAAAAAAAGAACGTCGAAAACAGAGCTCGTATGCGAAAGTTACGGGGTTTAGAAGTTGGCAGAGTGCTGCTGCAAAAGGGGTGATGTGGCTGAATATGGGCCAAGGCTTCCTCCCCAAGGAAAGCCATCAGATGGTGACACGTGGCACTGACTCGGCGAGTCAGTGAACCGACTCGGCGAGTCCGTCAGGATTTCACCCTATAAATAGAAGTGTCGGGTTCTCTCATTTCTCACACCTTTCCCCACTTCTTTCTCTCTCTACACTCTCTCTCTAAGCCTCCTTAAGCCCCCTAAAGCCTAGGTAAACCCCCTAGCACCCGAAGGAAGCCCCGAGGCTCCCGGAGTCCCGAGAAAAGAGCCTTTCGGCTCGGGAACGCTGCTCCAGCGAAGCCCGGTTTTCGAGAAAACTCGCTGTAAGTGAGCTACGCCTAACCTATCTTTAGTTTAGCTTACGTTTTAATATAGTAATGTTATTAGGACCTTATAATAAGTACTTGGGCTATTATTATGGGTTATATAAGTATCGTTTAACGCTTATATAATAATAATAATAGCTAGACTATTAATTAATCGCGGTTATCGTTAGACTAAACCCTAGTGGTGTTGGTACTAGGTTTTATCAAAGGAATATCATTTTGAGAGTATCGAAGCGCTGTCCGAGTGCTGAGTCACCACCTTTCAGGTGAGTGCATAGTTACTTTCAGCTTACACATAGATATGAAGTATTTTATAAATTACGTGCTATGTGTGCATATTATCTGATTACTTGCTATCTATGCTGGATGAACGTTGTTATACATGTTTTCAATGATTTAAACTGTATATGTATTTTATATCTACGAAAATGTTGGGGTAAAACATGGGTAGATGTAATAGGTGATGTGTGATAAAATGATGAGAGGCCTCGATGTTGATGTTGTTGTTTCTGTCATCTAGCGGAGTATGGATGACGACCACGGACTCTTCTAGACAGTCCAGTGGAACACTAGCAGGCTCGCAACCTGTAGGTGTTTGTGAACGACGTGTTCACCGGTGTACTCCATCCCCCACATGGTTGCCTTTAGGACATTTATTGCTGAGGAATCCCCTTAGCAGTAGTGTCCGTCCCGATGATGATCCTTAGGCTAGGTCCCTTATGATAGGTGTTTAGGGACGTAAAGTGAGGATAACGGGAACGGGTAATCGGGTTATTGTTGATCGATGAAATTAGTAAACTTATTTATTGTGGGTTGAAAACCCTATGTGCTCACCAGGCTCCCAAGCCTGACCCACTCAGTTTTATGTATTACAGGTAGTGGCGCATGAGCATAGGTGTGATGTTTTGGACGAGGGATTACGGATATAGGCCTGTAGATATGAAATAATGTAGTGAGGCTTATATTGTACTGTTTATGCTTTTGATCTGTACGAACATGACATCCCGAGTCTTTTAATGAAATACATTTCTATGGAAATGCTTTTGATAAATCTTTATCATATTTTTGTTTTGGGACAAATTCCGCAACACTTTCATTTAAAATGTAACTCTGATTTTTAAACAAAGCATAAACAAACCGGTCTTTTCTGGCCGTGATTTTGGGGATGTCACAGTTGGTATCAGAGCATTAGTTTAAGCGAACTAGGAATTTGTAGGATTTCTAGACTTAAACTTAGAATGCTAAGCGATGATTGTGAGGTGTGAGCACTAGCTTATTTTAGGAATTGTGCCTAAAATGCTTTTATGTGCTAAATGCTTTGTGCATGATATGCTGTTATTTGTTCGGATCTATGGTCTGTTGCCGACCGGATCTGGAAACCTTATGTGTTTAGGATTCTAAACGTACGACTACGATATTAGAACTAGCATGTAAACGTTTCGGAGTGACAAGGACAATTCAAACGTCTATCCTAAATAAAGATCTAAATTCACCTTATGCGGTGTATAGATCAAGATGGCAAGGACCCGTAGCGGAAACGTGAACGCGAATGGAGATAGGAACCAACCCCCAGTGGTTCAACAAATACCTGTTGTAGAAGAAGTTGCACCTGAGCCAGTCACGATGGCCGGAGTGCAAGCGATGATCCAGGCTATGTTGGATCGTCAAATGGAGGAAACCAGACGTTTGTTCCAGCAAAATCGAGAGGAAGAGACTATTCAGATCGAACAGCCCGAGTTGAACGAAGGGCAGACTGAGGAGGGAAACTATAGTGGGACTGTTGGTCAAGCCAACCCACCGATAGTTAGGAAAAACCACCAGGAGGGAGGAAATGACGGACGTGGATGCAAATACAAGGATTTCATGGCATCCAAGCCACCGAGTCTATCTGGAAGCCCGACGCCGGTGGAAGTCATGAATTGGATCTCTGAGATGGAGACAATGTTTGAGAGTTGCGAGTGTAGCAATAGGCAGAAGACCGCTCTTGCGGTTCCTTTGTTGAAATCTGGAGTACTAAGCTGGTGGAAGCTACTAGCTGACTCAATCCCCAAAGGGGAAGCAAGCAAGATGTCGTGGGAGGATTTTCTGGTATATTTGAAGATGCAATACTGCTCTGAGCAGGATCTTCTGGAAATCAACAACGAATTCCAAAATCTGAAGAAGGGAAGAATGAGCGTTACGGAATACGCTGCAAGCTTTACTGAGAAAATGAAGCTTGTTCCTCACCTCGTCCCAACTGAACTCTCCAAGGTTAACAAATTTGCCCTCGGATTACCAGCGGACTTCGGTCCAATGGTCAAACAATCTACCACTCTGAAAGCCGCCATCTGGGCTGCTAAGAATGTGGAGACCCAGATACGAGAGAAGGGTCTGGAGAGAGCAGAAGTGGGAGAGAAAAGGAAATTTGACGGATCCTCAAGGTCCGGTAAGAAAGGTAGATTCTCGAAGTTTGGTTCGAGAGGAGGAGGATCAGAAGAGAAGTGGTGTGACAAGTGCAAGAAGAAGCACTCTGCGAAGTGTGAAGGAGGGGTCACTTGTTACAAATGTGGAAAGCCTGGGCACTATGCCAATGAATGCACGTTCACTAAGAAGGTCTGTTATGAGTGCAACGAGGAGGGGAACATTTCAAGGGATTGCCCGAAGAAGAAGGAGACAGGAAGACCCAACATACCACCGAAGCCGAAGGCGAGAGCCTTCCAGATGACGCTCGAGGCTGCAAAGGAGGCAGCAGACGTCGCTTCAGGTACCTTTCTTGTAAATGGTTTGCCTGCAAATATACTATTTGATTCCGGAGCCAACTACTCCTTTGTGTCGCATAAATTTGGTGGGAAATTAGCATTGCCTGTAGAAAAACTAGATAATGCCCTGATTGTAGAAGTTGCCAGTGGCAAATTCGTACCTGTTAGTAATCGTATTAGGAACATCGTCATTGACCTAAACGGAAACGAATTCGATGAAGAGCTATTACCCATAGAGTTAAACGGTTTCGACATCGTTTTGGGTATGGATTGGCTTAGCGCCAACGATGCTGAGATTCAATGCCGAAAGAAGATAGTAAAGGTAAACCCACCCGGAAAGGAATCATTTATGGTGTACGGGGACAAACGCAGAGTGAATTCTGGAATCATCTCCCTGATGAAAGCCAGGAAATGTTTGTCCAAAGGATGCGCATCGTACTTGGCATTCGTAATCGATGCTAAGAAAGAAAAGAAAGAGGTGCAGAATATACCGGTTGTGTGTGATTATCCGGAAGTCTTTCCCGAAGATCTTCCCGGATTACCACCTGATAGACAAGTGGAGTTCCGTATAGACTTGTTACTAGGAACAACACCAATAGCAAAAGCACCTTACCGATTAGCACCGACGGAGATGAAGGAGCTCATGACGCAACTTCAGGAGCTATTGGACAACGGTTTTATTCGACCTAGTTCATCACCCTGGGGAGCTCCGGTGTTATTCGTGAAGAAGAAGGACGGAAGTATGAGAATGTGTATAGACTACCGAGAGCTGAATAAGGCAACGGTGAAGAACAAGTATCCATTGCCAAGGATTGATGACCTATTCGATCAGCTGCAAGGTTCGAGCTACTTCTCAAAGATCGATCTTAGGTCAGGATATCATCAGCTAAAGGTGAGAAAGCAGGATATTGAGAAGACTGCATTCAGAACGAGATATGGACACTACGAGTTCTTGGTTATGTCATTCGGGCTAACCAATGCTCCCGCAGCATTCATGGATTTGATGAATAGGGTTTGTAAACCATTCCTCGATAAATCCGTGATAGTGTTCATCGACGACATTCTCATCTACTCAAAAAGCCAAGAGGAGCATGGAAAGCATCTACGGGAAGTATTAGAAGTGTTGAAGAAGGAGAAGCTTTTTGCAAAGTTCTCCAAATGCGACTTTTGGATACGGGAAGTCCAATTCTTGGGTCATGTTGTTAACCAAGATGGAATAATGGTTGACCCCGCAAAGATCGAGGCTGTAATGAAGTGGGAACGTCCAAAGAGTCCCACGGAGATTCGAAGCTTTCTAGGATTAGCCGGATATTATCGACGATTTATCCAAGGCTTTTCTTCCATAGCTGCTCCATTAACAGCTTTGACTCATAAAGGAGCTACGTATACGTGGAGTGAGAAACACGATGAGGCATTCGAGAAGCTAAAGAAGAAGTTATGTGAAGCATCGATACTTTCTCTACCCGATGGAGTCGAAGATTTCGCGGTTTATAGTGACGCTTCTGGAGTCGGGATGGGTTGTGTTCTGACCCAAAGAGAAAAGGTGATAGCATACGCATCTCGACAATTGAAAGAGCACGAAAAGAACTACCCCACTCATGATCTGGAGTTGGCAGCGGTAGTTTTTGCCTTAAAGATATGGAGGCATTACCTCTACGGCACGAAGTGCAAGCTCTTCACTGATCATAAGAGTCTCCAGTATCTCTTTAATCAGAAGGAGTTGAACATGAGGCAACGACGCTGGCTAGAACTTCTCAAGGACTACGACTGTGAGATACTTTACCACCCAGGTAAAGCAAATATTGTTGCTGATGCTCTCAGTCGGAAAGTCAATCTGGAAAGGAAAAGGCCAAGAGCGTTAAGAATTGAAGTCGTCTCGACGATTGTGGAAAGTATCAGGAAAGCTCAAGAAGAAGCTTTAGAGAAAAATGACCGAAAGGAAGAACGCTTGGGAAGAACGTTAGTGTTCGGTACAAACAGTCGAGGACTGAAGGTATTCCAAAATCGAATCTGGGTACCTAAGACGGGAGGAATAAGAGATCTTCTGATGGAAGAAGCACACAAGACCATGTACTCGATTCATCCCGGTAGCACTAAAATGTATAGGGACCTAAAACCCTACTACTGGTGGCCGACGATGAAGCTCGATGTTGCGAAGTATGTGGCCGAGTGCGTAACATGTGCGAGGGTTAAGGCACAACATCAGAAACCATATGGGAGTTTGGAACCTTTACCTGTACCCATGGGTAAATGGGAAGACATCACCATGGATTTTGTGACTAAACTGCCCAGGACGAAGAACGGTCACGACATGATTTGGGTAGTCGTGGATCGTTTCACCAAGAGTGCACACTTCATAGCAGCCAACGAGAAGTGGTCTATGGATAAGCTCGCAAATGCTTACGTGAAGGAAATTGTAAGACTTCACGGTGTCCCTCTTACGATTGTATCAGATCGTGATAGTCGTTTCACGTCAAGGTTTTGGAGGAGTCTACAAGAGGAGTTAGGTACAAAGTTGTGTTTGAGTACTGCTTATCATCCGCAAACTGATGGTCAGAGCGAAAGAACGATTCAGACGCTGGAAGATATGCTGAGAGCATGTACCCTCGAATTCCAAGGGAATTGGGACGAGCACTTACCTCTGGTAGAATTCTCCTACAATAATAGTTTTCACTCGAGTATCAAGATGTCACCTTACCAAGCCTTGTATGGACAAAAGTGTCGTATGCCGTCTTGTTGGCTTGAAGCCGGAGAGAAGCAGTTTATGGGCCCCGAGATAGTCCATGAGACTGCTGAGAAGTTGAAGGTGATTAGGGAAAGAATGTTAGCAGCTCAGGATCGTCAGAAGAGCTATGCTGACAAGAAAAGACGACCGATAACCTTCGAAGTTGGGGATTCCGTTTTGCTTAAAGTCTCACCGTGGAAGGGACTTATAAGATTCGGGAAACGAGGAAAGTTGAGTCCAAGGTTTATTGGACCGTTCAAAGTTCTTCAGAAGATAGGGAACCAAGCTTACAAGTTGGAATTGCCCGAAGAACTCAATGGTATTCATAACACTTTCCATGTGTGTTATTTGAGGAAATTCACGGGTGATGTTCCCGACATAATTCCAATCTCAAAGTTAAGGATGGATGACAATAAAAGGCTGATCGAAGAGCCTGAGGCAATTGTTGACCGTAAGACTAAGAAGTTACGACGCAAGATGGTCGACTTAGTGCTAGTCCGATGGAAACATTCGAATGGGCCGAACCTCACTTGGGAAACAGAGGATGACATGATGAGTCGCTATCCACATCTGTTTGCTGATGCATGATTCCGGGACGGAATCATCCTAAGGGGGAGAGAATTGTAACGCCCGGGTTTCAGGGCTAAGCATTTTTGTCAATGTAATAGTCTAGGTCAACTCTTGTAACTCTTTTTGAAGAAATAAAGATGAAATATTTGAGTATTATGTGAATTATGTGTGTTTATATGTTTATTATTTAATTATAAGTGTATAATTAATAAAGAATAAAAATAAGCGTCAAAATTAAAGTATGAGGTAAGCCCGATGTCTCTACATAAAGTTGTAGAATATGTCTCAAGATTTCTGTACATATAAAGAACGCCGAAATCCGAGTTATAACGAAGAAGTTATGGCCCGTCGAAGTTTTACGGCAAAACCGGCACGACACCGGGAAGCGTAAATAGTGAATTTACGATAGAGTGAGATTTAGCCTTATCAATCTAAACAAAAGTTGTAGAATATGTTAAACTAAGAACGTCGATAAAAAGAACGCCCAAATCTGACTTCGTATGAGGAAGTTATGATTTTTCTAAGATTCGGCTTAGCAGTGCACGGCCCGAAACTCGAATTTTTGTTCGAGCGGTTTTTGGCTTACGCGACCTAAATGAGAGTTGAAGATCTCATTAATAGGAACTCAACAGTAAAAAGATGGACGAAAACGGAGTTCGTATGAAGGAGTTATGAATTCTTCGCGGTCATTTAACAGTCTAAACGCCTCTTACTGTTAAATTTGAGATCGGTCGAGAATTAGCCAACGGAGTCTAAATGAAAGTTGTAGATCTTGTTTTTACCTACGCGTGGAAAAAAAGAACGTCGAAAACGGAGCTCGTATGCGAAAGTTACGGAATTTAGAAGTTGGCAGAGTGCTGTTGCAAAAGGGGTGACGTGGCTGAATATGGGCCAAGGCTTTCTCCCCAAGGAAAGCCATCAGATGATGACACGTGGCACTGACTCGGCGAGTCAGTGAACCGACTCGGCGAGTCCGTCAGGATTTCACCCTATAAATAGAAGTGCCGGGTTCTCTCATTTCTCACACCTTTCCCCACTTCTTTCTCTCTCTACACTCTCTCTCTAAGCCTCCTTAAGCCCCCTAAAGCCTAGGTAAACCCTCTAGCACCCGAAGGAAGCCCCGAGGCTCCCGGAGTCCCGAGAAAAGAGCCTTTCGGCTCGGGAACGCTGCTCCAGCGAAGCCCGGTTTTCGAGAAAACTCGCTGTAAGTGAGCTACGCCTAACCTATCTTTAGTTTAGCTTACGTTTTAATATAGTAATGTTATTAGGACCTTATAATAAGTACTTGGGCTATTATTATGGGTTATATAAGTATCGTTTAGCGCTTATATAATAATAATAATAATAGCTAGACTATTAATTAATCGCGGTTATCGTTAGACTAAACCCTAGTGGTGTTGGTACTAGGTTTTATCGAAGGAATATCGTTTTGAGAGTATCGAAGCGCTGTCCGAGTGCTGAGTCACCACCTTTCAGGTGAGTGCATAGTTACTTTCAGCTTACACATAGATATGAAGTATTTTATAAATTACGTGCTATGTGTGCATATTATCTGATTACTTGCTATCTATGCTGGATGAACGTTGTTATACATGTTTTCAATGATTTAAACTGTATATGTATTTTATATCTACGAAAATGTTGGGGTAAAACATGGGTAGATGTAATAGGTGATGTGTGATAAAATGATGAGAGGCCTCGATGTTGATGTTGTTGTTTCTGTCATCTAGCGGAGTATGGATGACGACCACAGACTCTTCTAGACAGTCCAGTGGAACACTAGCAGGCTCGCAACCTGTAGGTGTTTGTGAACGACGTGTTCACCGGTGTACTCCATCCCCCACATGGTTGCCTTTAGGACATTTATTGCTGAGGAATCCCCTTAGCAGTAGTGTCCGTCCCGATGATGATCCTTAGGCTAGGTCCCTTATGATAGGTGTTTAGGGACGTAAAGTGAGGATAACGGGAACGGGTAATCGGGTTATTGTTGATCGATGAAATTAATACTTATTTATTGTGGGTTGAAAACCCTATGTGCTCACCAGGCTCCCAAGCCTGACCCACTCAGTTTTATGTATTACAGGTAGTGGCGCATGAGCATATGTGTGATGTTTTGGACGAGGGATTACGGATATAGGCCTGTAGATATGAAATAATGTAGTGAGGCTTATATTGTACTGTTTATGCTTTTGATCTGTACGAACATGACATCCCGAGTCTTTTAATGAAATACATTTCTATGGAAATGCTTTTGATAAATCTTTATCATATTTTTGTTTTGGGACAAATTCCGCAACACTTTCATTTAAAATGTAACTCTGATTTTTAAACAAAGCATAAACAAACCGGTCTTTTCTGGCCGTGATTTTGGGGATGTCACATCGGGGCTCGACCGAGGACATGAATGCTGCATAGTGACGGTGGTCAAATAATTCCTTTGAGGATCGAGTTTAGATACCTGCGGATGGGATTCCGATGATTTGACCCGGTGGGTGATCCTTTGTCCATACATGAAGACAAGGTTGCAGATGATCGGCGACTGCGGTAGAGGGAATGTCTTCTATATCAGAGGATTCTTCGATTGCAGACTGTAGTTCCCCCTGGACTTAAGAGCAACCTGCTAAATTGAGTTCAACAAAGGGAGTTGGATCAACATTTTCTTGAGTAGTTGAGAGAGGTTCCCCTTTAATTGCGGATAGGACTTCCCCTTGAACTTTAGATGGTTCCCACTGGAATTTTGAGAGAGTAATAACCCTTGGATCGATTCTTGTGTCAAATGTCTCTCTATTGTCATTGTCTGAGTCTGAGGATACATTCGAAAGTAAAGATCCTTTGTAGACTGGAGCTACTTCCTCAAGTATTGGAACATCGATAGTTGTCACCTGATCCAGAGTGGAACTTTCTCCTTCAATCGGTAGAGTGGAAGTATTTAGTTACACTTCATCGGATAGATTAGGACCAGAAACTTCGGCATGTTGCTGTTGAGCTTCCTGACACACGAGAACTTCGGATAGTTGAGATGTATCTATTGGGTCAAAAAGATCATCATAGTTTATTTCAACTATGTTAAGGGGACCCAAAGAGGATGGGATATCACTTTCCAAGATTGCTTTAGTTTGATTTGATGGAGCAGAGTTGCAGACGTAATAGTCATCGAATTTTACATCGAAGCTTTCGAATATTAATATTGTGCGTCTTATGAGAACCCTATAGGCTACTTTGTTAGTTGAGTAGCCAAGGAAAATGCCTTCATCTGACTTTGGTGAAAACTTGTTCAGATGATCCTTGTTGTTGATCAGAAAACATCTACACCCAAAAAATGTGAAAGAATCTGACATTTGGCTAACGATTGTTAAAGCCCTCATACATAATTTTGTTGAGATGCTTGCAGTCAATGCTTCGATTTTGGACAAAACAAGTTGTTGCCATTGCTTCAACCCAGAAGTAGAGAGGACCATTTGCAAAGTTGAGCATAGATATGGATACTTCTACCAAAGTGCGATTTCTACGCTCTACTACTTCATTCTGTTACGGTGTGTAAAGAGATGAGAAATTGTGACTAATTACCTTTGAAAAAGGTAACTGTTCCTCGGTTTCATTATCACTTCGTATGTGTCAAACTGGTAATTTGATCTGCAGTTCAATCTCCTTGATGAAATTGATCAGGACTTGTGGTGTTTCAGACTTGAGTCTCAAGAAAAAGACCCATGTGAAACGAGTGAAGTCATCCACTATAACCAATATGTATTTCTTGTGACGGAGACTAGCCACACTGGATGGACCGTAGAGATCGATATGTAAGAGCTCTAGGGGTTCAGAAATTGAAGAATCAATAACCATAGGATGAATTGCTTTGGACTGCTTGCCACATTCACAGGCAGAGCACATAGTATCGTTTCTGAATTTGAGAATTGGGAGACCTCGGACGAGTTCTCCGGTGACCAGGTTGTTATTATATCGGAAGTTAAGATGAGCTAGCTTGTGGTGCCATAACCAGCTGACCTATGATACTGCTTTTGACAGAAAGCACAACTGTGGTTTTCCAATTATCAGAGAAATGTCCAAGGGGTACATGGTCCCTTCAGACTTGGATTTGATCAAGAATTTGTTCCTATCACTTGTCATTATGTACCGGTAGTCGTTATCAAATTCAACCCTATGGCCTGCTTTACATAGTTGGCCTACACTGATGAGATTGTGTTTGAGACCTTCCACATAAGCAACCTTTTGGATAGAGAAATTCCCCATAGTAAGAAGACCACAACCTCAGATTATCCTGTTCGCGTTGTTGTCTAAGGTGACATTTCCACTATTGCAGATTGGCCTGAAATCCTGAAGGTGCTCTAACCTTCCGGTCATGTGCAAGGAGTAGGTACTGTCAATTAACCACTCCTCTTCTTGTTCCTCCTTGCACAATGCCTGAAGTTTACACGGTTAGTTTGGGCACCCAAAGAAGTTTGGAGCCCATGGCTACAGGTGGATTTTTCATAGATGCATGAAACAAGGTTGCAGTGACAGATTCTGTGTTAACTTTTAATCGTAGACCTGGGTACTTGTGAGCTTTTGGAGTGTTGTGAGATTTTGAAGAGTTTTGAGACTTCTGAAAAGTGAGAGGTTTTTGAGATTTCTAACAAGTACAAGGTTTTTGAAAAGTATGATTCCTTTGAAAAGAACGAGGTGGAGTTCGAGATAACCTATTTTGACGACGAATGTATGATTCCTTTGTAAAGTACGATTCCTCTTTTGAAATTTACCCTGACATTACTTTTGGTCAGCGATCTGAAGGGTGTGGGATTAGTCATGTGACTAGTCTGAGTGCATTTTGTTTTCGAAACAGTACGATTTGCACATGTGAATCTCTTAGGATGTGATTTTGCAAAAGGTTGAGGTGTCTTGAAAAGTGCTGTTATTGGCAAAATCCATTTCCATTTTGGGCCGTCTAAGGAATAGATTATAAAACCTGTGCTTCGAAAAGACTTTACTTGCTTTTGGGTTTTTTTCAGAGGAATTTGAAAAGGTTTTAGGAATAATACATTCCTTTTTGCTTGATTTCTTGTCTGTCGTGATTTTAGAAAGATAGTTTGAAAAAACAGGTTTTTCTGGACTATTGTGATTTGAGATTTTGACTTGGATTTTGTTTTTCGAAAAGGTTTTCAAATTTTTATAACGAGATTGAAATTTCTCATTGAACGCCAATTTTGCCAGAGCTTTTGAAGAACCGCGGTCAGTGAGGTTCAACTGCGTTTTCTTAGAGTCTTTAGATTGCTTTTGAAAACGAGGGCTTGACTCATTTGAACTAGAATGTTCAGGATTTTGGGAACACTGACCATATTCGAAGTTTTCTATAGGCAACTCATGATGAATTGGTTGAATAATCACTGAACTTTTAACTTCGGTCTGCGGTAATGGAGATTGGACTATCGCAACGTAAGTCTGAGTTAATTTCTTTTTGGGACATTTGATGAGAGGTAGTTGGTCAGACTGCGGTTCAGAATTGCAGTGACCGGTACTGCAGTCTGAAGGCAGTGATGGGAAGTTCACAAAAACTTCGGATTCTTTCATAAGAATTTATTCATCATCGACTGATGAAGTCTGAGAGTTGGGATACATTGTGCTAGAGATAGGAATTTGATCACTTGGGTGACATGATATTTCAGGAAGAATTTCCTCAATAACACAATTATTACTCAAATTATGAAGTCGACCAAAATGAGCTTTGATATCCTCAGGAAAGGTTTTGCCATTGACTGGGAAATGGAACTCTCAGTCCCAAGGGACATACGAACGGTCTTTGGTAAATCAGGGTGATGAAGCCTTTGCGGTAGATTACCCATTGGACCAACCCCAATTATAATTGTAATCTACTATTCCATTATTCACAAGGTTCTCAATTGCTTCGCTTTCATTAAACAACTTTTCTATTAAAAGATTTAAACGAACATTTTCAGTTTGAGCTAAATCTCTTTGATTCAAAGTTATTCCTAACTGCGTTTAACATAACATTCTACAATCTTTTTCTAACACTAGATCCCTTTCTAAAATAGCTACTTTGAGCCTCTTGTCCTCCAGTCATCCTCTTACATGAAACATTTCTTGGGACGCTATATTCTTCTCATCTAGGGCTTTGTTATAGTCCGAAAGGATGGCAACACACGTGTCATTTAGCTTGTCTATGAATGGTTGAGATGTTGGGTTTTGATCATTCTAACACTCCTATGTGTACATGCAACCCTAAATACCTTGTATCTATGTTTTCTCTATTATACATGCAAATATGAATATTCCAAGGTATTACCCTAACTAGCATACAATCTTTAGATATGTGAATAATAAACTAGATAGAAATACATACCTTGTTGATGTAGCTTGACTCCATGAAACATTTCTTGGGATGCGATATTCTTCTCATCTAGGGCTTTGTTATAGTCCGAAAGGATGGCAAAACACGTGTCATTTAGCTTGTCTATGAATGGTTGACATGTTTGGTTTTGAGCATTCTGATACTCCTAAGTGTACATGCAACCCTAAATACCTTGTATCTATGTTTTCTTTATTATACATGCAAATATGAATATTCCAAGGTATTACCCTAACTAGCATACAATCTTTAGATACGTGAATAACAAACTAGATAGAAATACATAACTTGTTGATGTAACTTGACTCCATGAAGCTCGAGAGCCTAGTGCCCCAAGTGTGACACTTCAAATGGTTCACACAACATCACCAACACATGGAATAACCATGAGAAGAAGACACTCATGCTCAAATCATCTAGCCCTCATATGTGTATCACTAGTGCCCATTTCTTGAGCTAAAGGGGTCCTTATATGGTGTGCAGATTAGGGTTACACCATGTAACCCATGACTTTACCCATTCCTTATGCTCCATGGGTTTTAACCTCCATGAAGTATCCATGGATCACCACATGGGTTAAACCCAACATAAGGAATCTTGGATCATAAGCCCGCATATATAAGAATGAATTATTTACACAATCAATCCCCATATATTTAATTAGTCTCTTTTTGATCACTAAATTAAGTCCAAATTAATTCTTGATCAATACTAATTAAATAACATGATTTCATATTAATATATTAGAACTTGTAATATATTAATATGTCACAAATTTCCTCTTCTCACAAACAGTCTATCCAAATGTTCTGATGCCATGCAACCCAAATGGACCATGTCAATTCGGGTCAAGTACATACCAAATATAGTTATGGACTTAGACACTAATCCAACAGTCTCCCACTTGGATAAGTTTAAAACTATTATTGCGTGTGAATTCAAAAAGCAACTGGCAATCGTAGCTCTCAAAAGCCGCTGTCGAACTCTGACCTTGTCGATGAACTCTGACCTTTGTCAATGACTTGTCCATTAGATAAGGGATCATATATTCCTCCATTCTATATATCATATGGACTGAGACATGGATTAAAATCATTCTCTTTGTCCATTTGTTGTTTCCCGATTTCCAATTTATGACGACCAACTAATTGAACAAATCAAAATTGTCCTGGCTTGGCCAAGCACATCGGGGTGTCATCACTAAATCTTCGAGGGGCCCACAAATATTGCTTTGATCCCTTTAAGGGTAAAATGAATGGATAAACTTCGACTCATATGCTTGTTCTACTACTTGTTGAATCATACACAAAGGCACGTTTTATAACATCAAGTTACCAATGCGTTTTCGTACAATCAATGCATAACCAACTCGTAGGCAACAAGTCATATCTCTAGGTTTGAAGAATGTAAAATATTATTGTCTCATGATCACTCGTGATAAAATCCATGAAGTGAGTCAAATGAGCGTTTTTTGAATCCAATACTTAGAACTTATGAGCACTCATGAATGTTGCAGCAACTCTTGCTATGTCCACTACCTTGGACATCTACAAACCAGCTTCATGACAGTCTTTATTCATATCTACTTCCAACATATGACCGACTGTGGATGTTTTGAATAACTTAGTCATTCAGGAAGAATGACCTAGTTATTCTGGAAGTCAAAACATGCAAAGTGAAACATAAGAATAATCGAATCCAATATGGTCTCACAACTTATGAATATAAATAAAACATCTTTTATTTATCACCATATTGATTACCCATCATTCATTGCATACTGTTTCCAACCATCAACTTTATACTCGAATTAAAACAAATAGTTATCCCATGCTCCAAGCATGTACACTATGTTTTTCTAAACACTAGTCATGCCGTACACCAAGTATGCGCACTATATTTTTCCAAACATTAGTTATGCCATACACCAAGTATGCACACTAAGTTTGTCTATGATGTTACTTTGTGAAATAGATCAATTGAACATAATTCCAATGATTCTCATTTCAGAATCCCAAATCCTTACTGCAAATGCAAGAATTCCAAACTCCTGCCATTTACCTAAATCTGTTAGATTTTAAACTTATATGCATTGATCCTCTTGTAATGATTTTGCACAAAGTCACAAAGACTTGTCAACAGACATTACAGAATATTCCAATGGAGAGCATTCCATGTAAACAAAGTCTCAAATTCAAAGTACATTGCTTTGAACATCCTTCTTGCATTAAGTTTCCTAATCTTACACAGATTTAATGAATAACTTCCACCTATGGGAACATTTCCATATTCCCATTTTGACTATCACTCCTTAACAAGAGTTGCCTCTTTTCAGAATATGTCAATATCGTTCTTCCAAAATTTACACCATACTTCCAATAGTACCTGAGCAACCAATCGTTGGTAAACCTTAGATTGTCCTCGACAATTGCTTAATCATTCCAATTCTATACTTTTCCCCTGTTAATGCCCCGAGCATTTGGAAAATTTAGTAAGGATGAATATTATAGCACATGCAATCGATCCTATATCCGAAGCATATGGGACACGATTCATGATGTCTAACATAAGAACATGATAATAGACTAGTCCTTTTGCTACAATATTTCTATTTGCCAAGTTCTCATAATTCAGATTATGAAAAGGGATGCCATAATCATAATTGAATTTTAGAACGCATATAACGTACCTATATATATATATATATATATATATATATATATATATATATATATATATATAGAATTTCCTTATGTTGAGCCATTCTAACATGAAATTCATATATATATATATATATATATATATATATATATATATATATATATATATATATATCCTTAACTAAATATGATCAAAACCTCAATCTAAGATTTTAGAATTCAAGTGACCTATATTTTCCTCTCCCTTAATTATAGCAAAACAACTTTTTCCAAATTGAAACCTTTTGTTTTTCAATAATTAAAATTGCTATCTTGCAATACTAATAATAATTATCATGCTCCTACTAACATGATGATTATTAACATAACACTTATGCTCCCACTAGACTTGGCATGTACTCAGAAATCAGTTGGACTTCTAGAAATCAATACATTATTGATTTTCTTACCAAAGTTCAGACTTCCGATACGAAAGGCTTTGATAAGACTTTATCAATATCACACTCCTTTCCTTAGATAGCTCACATGTGTGTCTAAACAATTTCATAACTATGAAAAGGGATGTCGTAATCATAGTCTCAATTGTTTAGACCTTTTGCCATTCCTTACAAGTCCATGTTAGTGTGTCGGTTAACCACACACGCTCCAATAATGAATTTGAGAATGCAAATATCACAACTTTTTTCTACATAAAATCTCCTCAGTGAAAACGTGTCCTCACCATCATTTTCATGAATCAGAGAGAAACCTTATGACACTTAGATTTTTATGGTGTATGTGTTCCTATCCATGTGAATTTTTCAAAACCATAATCACAAGACACGGTTAATGACAAATCTAAACTAATATGGATTGAACTTGTGCAGTCTTAACTTCTTGCCACCTGGCAGCACAAGGGGCTTCCATTGCTTCCAAGTTATTATGCAACCAATTGAGAACTCTTAGAACTCATATGCAAAGCCAAATTTCATTGGAATGGGCACAGAGATAGGAATATGTCAACACGATAGTTTATAAACCTCAAGTCGTGTGCTATTGATAAACTACAGGTTTTACTCTTGATTAGATCTTGAAATTCTTTCATGATCTTTAAGACTCCCACTGTCCTCTTGACATATAAGACTCTCTTACCAAATATTCAAGAGATAGTGTGGATTCTTTATTAAGACAAACACTTCACACAATTGTCCTTAGTTGGTCTTTGTTTTATCCAAAACATCACAACTTACCAATTTCAAATGCACAAGAGCAGGACACTTTTACTCTTATATTTGACAAGTGTTATAAACCTTTCTTTAAGATATGTCACTCATGTTACAATCTTGGAGTATGACTCTAAGAATTGTTTTGGAACGAAGTATGACTCATCTTCTTGATTTAACCATTTCAACAATTCATGACTCCTCTTCTTAGCCATAAGAATGCACTAAGATGTCCTTAAAGGATGAATTGTGATATGGTCTCACAATCATTTAGATGATCATAAAACATGATAATAAATTACTCTTCCATCTTTTCAGATTTGAGAAACTTTTATCTTTCTGCCTAATTTGATTCTTCTCATTCGTTCTGCCATACATCGAAACTTTTCCAATGCTTCAGAATTATACTTAAACTTGTAAGTATAACCATATTTACTAAACTTTAATAAATCGTGACGAATAGTCTTATCAATCTTTTGTGGTGGACTTGACCAGCGCACAAGAATGTGTACTCGGTCCCTTAGTCCTTTACTTGACTCACATATACATGTGAACAAAGAATTAATATTAATTTTCCAAAGATGAAAATTCTCATTCATCGTACTAGACAACTTGCATGATTTCCAAGTTTCTGTCCAACTGAAACCTTGGGTGATAAGAATCTTTCCTTCTTTGGTAAATTTAGACACTACCACAAATGAAAGAATCAAATTCATACTTCCATTATTGTTAGAAATATACAAACATCAATTTTCCATAAGTGCCATTTCAAGGACATATAAAATAAAACAAAATTTTATTTATTTATCAAATGCAAAAAAAAAACTTTCCTTACAATGCAACTTTAAATGGAAACTATGCGATTGATATCCATCTTCGCATAACTTTATAAGTAGTAGCTCATGAATCCGATCTTCGAACCATGCGATTGAAATCCATCTTCGTGATCAGATTCAACATACTCTTTTTCTAAGTTCCCTTCCCTTTGCTTGATCCTGCCATACATTGAAAATGTATTAAGAATCTTCAAATTGGAAATTAAGAGAGTTAGATATTGGACTTACCTGAAGCAGAGTCAAGCTTTTTGACTAGACCTTATCTCAGATCCTTTAGGTTGTAAGCCAGCTTCACAATCAATACCCCTTCCTTTGGCAACAAAAATATATGGACCCTTTGGGTATGGTGCACTGTACTATCTCACGCTTGCCTTTCTCTTTACCATTTGGTCAACCGAGTTGACTATGGCCAATCCCTTTCCTTTGGGAAGAGAAAGGTTTTTTGGATATCCAATGTTACCATTTTCAAAGTCCATGGAAGTTTGGGAAGTTGATCTTCTAATCAAATTTGCTCTACCAGTGCTCCAAATCATTGCTGATTCAGCAGCACAAAAGCAAATAGATAAGATCATAAAGATTCATATCATAGTCTTTTACATAGTAGTCCATAAAGAACTCACTATGTGTCTTAGGAATTGATTCGCCAATATCCAACTTCCTCAAGACTTTGACACCCAACTCTCCCGGTTTGTCAATTTGTGACTTCTTGGCGAAGATGTGAGCACACATAGACCTTTCTTGCCAATAGGGCTTGAGTAACCTTGAACTTGTCGGTTAGGGAGAATAATTGGAGGAGGTGGAGGGACTGAAGAATGATTTTCAGGACCTCATCTTCATTAGGAAAAATTGTTCCAAGAGTTTTTTTTGGGAAGATCATAGATGTTTGAACCAGACATCTTTTGGGAGATATTCAAGATAGTTGATATAAAGTCCTTAATATAACACCCAATATGAAATATTAAGGCTAGGACCCAACACAATACTTTTATAACTTGGAAGAGGGATGTCATATTCCAAGCTATAAAATATTTTAAGGTAGGCGAATGACGATTCACCAATTTCCACCATGAAAACGAAATAATATTTTTGGTTTTAATTGGATTTGAAACTCCTAGATGTTTTGAGATTCATTAAATTGTTCAATGGCATGTTTCAATCTCGAGTGTGCCCTTCAGGTTTTGTGACTGGGATGCTGAGGTCACAAAACAAGGTGTGAAGTAACCATCCAAATTACTTGGTACCCTTAATATTTACCCCTTAATAGATGTGTCGGTTAACCACACGCGTTCCATCGATACTATGATAAATATTAAATTACCCTTTGCCTAACTTGTTAAACCCAACTAGTGTGTTGGTTAACCACACGCGGTCCAATAACCGACTTAAGCAAAGTGCAAAGTGTAATTTCATGGATTAGCACCTTATTCACATTTTCCTAAAGTAACTAAGATTGGGAATTATAAAAACATTTTACTTACTTTATATTTATCATTAATAGTTTTAATGAAGTGAGAATTCTAGTCCTTGTCCTACCCGTTCGGCTAACGACCCTCCACCTGTCAAGGAAGTGGTGGGTGAAAGTGGACACCCATTAAACTGCCATTTTATAGGCAGTAACCTTATACCCCCTTATAGACTGGCTTCATGAATGAGGCCCACTAACAGTAAGACTGACTTGCTCTTATACATATATAAATATATATATATATATATACATATATATATATATATATAACTTATAATACTATAAAGTATAAGGGTTGAATTTTAACTTTTAAAATTCTAAGGGCTTAACTTGGAATTAAAGTATTCATAAGGGAAAATTTTTCAAATTCCAAAACTTGAGGGCAAGTTTTGAAACTATCCAAAACTATTGAATTCCATAACTTATGTGTTTAAAGTAGTTTTAATCCAAAAACTATTCAAGTTCCATAACTTGAGGACAAGTTATGGAAGACTTTAAACTATTAAAAGAATGTGACTTTTCTTTATTCATAACCTATGGAAATATTTATGAGTTTTATGAATCTTAAATGTGACTTTTCATATAACTTGAGGACAAGTTACAAAAACACATTTTAGAATCAACATTTAGATTAATTTGGATTGAAAACAACAATTTCACATAACTTTTCTATTAATGTAAGAAACTCATAAGAAAAAGATACTTCAAATCAAACACTTTCATGTAATTAGCCTAATCCTTAAACTAATACAAAACATGAATCTATTGACAATTATCTTTGAAATTGGAATGAACATTACCACATCAAAAACAGGTTTATAGGTTCAAAAACAGCTTAGGGTAATGATTCTAGTCCAATTGCAGCTTTAAAAGTTGAAAATATGTTGTCTGGGGGTCCTACTCGTCGAGTGTATGAACCTACTCGACGAGTAGGATGAGTTTCTTCATGGAATCGGCAAGTCCATCAGTGGACTCGGCGAGTCCAGTGCCCAGACAACCCGAAAAATCGATTTTTTCAACATTTTTCAACACTCTGTATCAAGTAGAATTGAAAACAAGACTAGGCTCTGATACCACTGTTGGGTTTTGAGCCTGCTAACACTCCTAAATGTACATACTACCCTAAATACCTTGGATCTATGTTTTCTTTATTATACATGCAAATATGAATATTCCAAGGTATTACCCTAACTAGCATACAATCTTTAGATACTTAAAAAATAAACTAGATATAAATACATACCTTGTTGATGTAGCTTGAATCCATGAAGCTCGAGAGCCTAGTGCCCCAAGTGTGCCACCTCAAATGGTTCACACAACATCACCAACACATGGAATAACCATGAGAAGAAGACACTTTTACTCAAGTCGGCTAGCCCTCATATATGTATCAATATTGCCCATTTCTTGAGCTAAAGGGGTCCTTATATAGTGTGCACATTAGGGTTACACCATGTAACCCATGACTTTACCCATTCCTTATGCTCCATGGGTTTTAACCTCCATGGAGTATCCATGGATCACCACATGGGTTAAACCCAAGATAAGGAATCTTGGATCATAAGCCCACATATATAAGAATGATTGATTTACACAATCAATCCCCATATATTTAATTAGTCTCCTTTTGATTACTAAATTACGTCCAAATTAATTCTTGATCAATACTAATTAAATAACATGATTTCATATTAATATATTAGAACTTATAATATATTAATATTTCACAAATGTCCTCTTCTCACAAACGGTCTATCCAAATGTTCCGATGCCATGCAACCCAAACGGACCATGTCGAGTCAGGTCAAGTACATAACAAATATAGTTATGGACTTAGACACTAATCCAACATGACAATCATGCATGCTATAATTAAAATTTTGGATCATGAATTTTACTTGTTCAACGATGCTTAGAGTTCCATCCTTAGCCATGTAGCAGTATTTTTTTTCCAGCTTGGTTGACCCATCCTTATCCGCAGTTGCCATCATGCAGATCTTGCCTTTTCCCTTGATGTTGTTGACATCTTCATCCTTATCCACGGATGACCACACCTGATGGTCTCTCTTGACTTGGGCTTCGTATGCCCTTGCTTTCAAATTTTCCTCCATTTCTTGAGCCATTCAAAGGTAGAATTCTCTGTCTTTCACCACATTGTCTTTGCAATATTTTCCTTGTTTCACTTGTGACAAATTACGACATCAGATTTGTCTTCATTTAAAGTACCGAAGTCATTCTTGACGGGCTGTGGGTTCCACTTTGGATTGAATCTCTTGAGGTTGCGGTGATGGGTGTGGGTTTTTGGGATATCGAGAGTGATTATTTTGAAGATTGAAGTTGCGGTTAAAGGGAGTTTTATTAAATTGTTGATTTTTGCGTAAAGATGAGGATGGAAGTCGATTGAATTGTTGGATTACCAGGGCAATGGCGCTTTGGAATTCTTCTTCATCATCATACTATGAGTCAGCTTCGTACGATTGCAGAGGGTTGTCATACGTAGGAGATTAAGATTCAGTATGCGGTGCTTGGGCTATACGAGCGAGTGGTCCTCCGAAGTCAACACATTCCTTAAGTATGGTTGATTCTTATGCTTGTATTTCATCATAGAGCTTGTATAGAGATAATGAGGGAATTTTTCTATCTCCTTGGACTATCATCTTAGCTGTAGTCCAATGTCTACCCAAACCATTGAGAAACTGAAGATCTGTCCAATGGTTACTTCGGATGGTGCCAACATTTGATGACTTTGTGAAAATTAGGTTGAACCTTTTAAAGGAGTCTTCCAAACTTTCACCAGCATGGGCTTTAAATTTTTTGAATTCATTAAGTGCAGTTGTGAGCTTCTTATCTTGAGCTTGTTCTGAGCCTTCATACAAGTTCTTGAGAACATCCCATATTTCTTTGGCTTACTTGCAATTTATGATGATGTCGAAGTTGTTAGGAACAAATCCACAGGATATATCTCATAAAATGCAACAACATCATTTTCCATCATATCAAGATCATATTTGGTGGGACGATTCATGGCTGGTTGACCTCCTCCTAGTCTTACTTGAGCGTCATCGGTTTGAACTGGGGTAAGAACTGGGACATGAGGTCCTTCTTCTATAGATCTCCATACATCTCTTCCAAGTCTCCTTAGATATCTTTCCATTCTTTGAGACCAGTGATGATACTCGTCTGCCACTAGTATTGGGGCTCTATTCGAACCTCCAACACTGTTGGAAACATTGAGAGATAATGCTTGTGCCATATTTCCTTGTTTTGTAAAGATTTCTTTGTTGTTTTCTTAAGAAGAAATGAGTTTTAGTGGTATAGAAGTCCATTTAAAATCAGAGTTTTTTTTTGTTTAAAAAGAAACCAATTTGGCTCTGATACCAATTGTTAAGAAGAAAACTTGAGAAACACACTTGAACACACATTAGTACAAGCAATATTGCTGAATAAAGTTTAACTCAAAGGATCATAAAGCTCAAAAATATTAACTTAAAGGTTAGATAGTTAGATTATTAGATAGTTAGGTGTGGAAATTTAAGGAAATATAAATGACGACAAGTATTATATCAAGTATACACTTAAGTTGATTCTTTACTTACATTGCAATCAATCCAAGTTAGTGAGCGCGATGAAACTTAGTGATGAAGTCAATAATGACTTGCTCTGATGAGATATTACAATCAGAAATTCTGAAGATGAGTTAGCAAGAAGATAGTAAGAAGATGGTAAGATAAGATATGAGATTCAAGAGATGTTTATCTTTCATTTAAAAAGAGAACTATATTTATAGAGTTTAAAAGGTTACAAGTTCTCTCTGTTCTAATGTGGACATGAAAGGTACATTAGACAAAGAGATGTAAAGACAAAAGTGAACAGACAAAACTAAAGCTAAGTAGTAAATTGAAGACTGCAGATGCAGTTCTTGATTGCGGTTGAGATAATGATTGTAGATCTGGAGATGGCTTTGGATCTGTGAAGTTTAAGAGGGACGCTTACATGTTTCGACACAGTTGCATGTTGCAAGTGTTTAACCCTACTCAGTCCCTTCATAAGAGGATCTGCTGGGTTATCCTCTGACGATATCCTCTTCATAACGAGGTGTCCTTCTTCTACTTGATGTCTTATGAAGTGGTACTCTCTGTCGATATGCCTGGCTCTACCATGATCTCTCGGTTCCTTGGTTAAGGCAACCACCCCTTTATTATCGTAGAAAATCTCCACAGGCTCCTTGATGGATGGTACAACTCCAAGGACTCCGATGAAGTTTTTCAAACATATCGCCTCTTTCGATGTTTCGCTCGCTGCTATGTACTCTGATTCACACATTGAATCAGCTAAAGTCTCCTGCTTGGAACTTTTCCATGTTCCTGCTCCTCCATTTAGGGTAAACACCCAGCCCGACTGAGAACGCAAATTATCTCTGTCGGTCTGAAAACTGGCGTCAAAATACCCTGTCACTCTCAAGTCATCTCTCCAACCGAGGGTAAGAAACCAGTCCATAGTCCTCCACATGTACTTAAGAATGTTCTTTACTGCAGTACAGTAAGCTTTACCAGGATTCCCTTGATATCTGCTGACCATGCTTAAAGCAAAGGCCACATCAGAGAGAGTACAAGTCATAGCATACATGATCGAGAAAACCGCGAAAACATATGGTATTTGAATCATCTCTGCTATCTCAACCTATGTACTCGGACTCTGAGTCTTACTCAATTTGTTATTGCTTTGGATAGGTAAGTCACCTTTCTTGGAGTTCTCCATGCTGAAACACTTCAACACCTTGTCCAAGTAGGTAATTTGACTAAGTCCTATTAGTATTTTACTCCTGTTTCTCAATATCCTTATCCCTCTAATATAGGCAGCTTCTCTAAGGTCCTTCATAGCGAAACACTTCCCTAGACAAGACTTAATTTCTATCAAGGTTGGAATGTCATTTCCTATGAGAACTATGTCATCTACATATAATACTAAAAAGCTAACTATACACCCACTAGCTTTGTCATATACATAGGACTCATCCTCGCTTCTCGAAAATTCAAACTCTTTGACATTCTCATCATAACAAAGATTCCATCTGTGAGATGCTTGTATCAATCCATAGATGAATTTCTCAAGCTTACACACTATATTAGGTTACTTTGCATTGACAAAACGATCTGGCTCACACATGTAAACATCTTATGCCAACTTTCCATTAAGGAAAGTAGTTTTGACATCCATTTTCCATATTTCATAGTCATTTGCGTTCATGACTTCCTTTTAGTTGTTAGGTTCATCCAGATTTATCAATGTACTATCACTGATAAATGTATCACCTTCAGCTGTTATATGAAAACCATATAACACAGGTGGAACACTAACTCTACTGGAACGTCTTAGACGTACAGAATCGTCAATCGATTCTACAGGAGTTTCCTCCTTAGATTGAGCACTAGTGTTTAAGGTTCCTTCATAACTTAACTCTCGAAGCTCTTCGAGGTCAATTTGTCTCCCACTGTCCTCTTGGCATATGAGTTCTCTCTCGCGAAAGACTCTTCTCATCGCAACGAAGACAACATTGTCACTCGGCCTATAGAAGAGATACCCAAAGGACTTCTGCGGGTAGCCGATGAAAATACATGCTCACTACTAGGTTTGAGCTTGTAGCGAGTCTCTCGTATTACGAAAGCCTCACAACCCAAACCTTTATGTGATCCAACAAAGGGAACCTTCCATGTCCACATTTTGTGAGGTGTTTTGGCAACCTTCTTAGTTGGGACTAGCTTAAGGATATGGGCGGCAGTCTCTAAGGAATACCCCTGGAATGAGATAGGTAACGAAGCTCGACTCATCATGGAAAAAACCATGTCTACCATGGTTCGATTGAGCCTTTCAGCCACACCATTAAGTTGTGGTTTCCTAGGCGGCACAACTGTGAAACAGTTCCACATTCCTTAAGATAGTCGTGAAACTCGATACTAACGTACTCACCACCCCGATCGGATCAGAGCATCTTTATCTTCCTTCCCAATTGATTATCCTCTTGTTGTTTAAACTCTTTGAACTTTTCAAAGGTTTCTGACTTATGCTTGATTAAGTAGATATAGCCATATCGACTGTAATCATCAGTAAAAGACACATAGAAGCGGTTAGCATCCCTTGTAGCGGTTCTGAAGGGTCCACACACATCAGTGTGTATGAGATCCAAGAGACCTTCGCCCCTTTCATAAGTACCAGTGAAGGGTTACATGGTCATATTTCCAAGAAAACAAGATTTGCAAGTGTCATTCGACTTCAACTCGAAGGAATCCAAGACTTCGTCCTTTTGGATTTAGGCTATGCACTTCATGTTGACATGTCCAAGATGACAATGCCACAAGCATGCCTTATCCAAAACATTGGACGAATCAATATTCAACACGTTATTTCCTAGGTTATCTACAACCTCAGAGTTTCATATATACCATTACAAGGTAATGCTTCAAAATACAATGTACCATTATAATAAGCATTAGTACTACCAATTTCATTATTATAGAACAGGTAAAACCTTGTTTATAAAAACTATGAAAAGAAATAATATTTCTCATCATATCAGACGAGTAACAACAATTATTCAACTCTTAAGTCCAACCATTACTAAGAAATAAAGAATAAACTCCAATCTTTGTTAAAAGTGACAATTTCCTATTTCCCATGATTAAGTTTATCTTCCCACTCTCCACAGCCCTCCTTCTTTTTAGTCTATGCAAATCAGAACAAATGTGAAATCTACAACCTGTATCAAGGACCCAAGAATTAGCATGTGATGAGTTACTAAAAAGAATAATGTAAATATCTACAAAGGTGGGCTTTATCTTCCCATCCTTGATGTCCTGTAAGTATTTGGGGAAGCTTCATTTCTAGTGCTCTTTTTCATGACAATGGAAGCATTCTTCTTCCTTTGGATTGGTAGAGGGATTTGCAGAACAAGCTTTGGTCCCACTGGAAGAGGATCCATTAAGAGACTTTCCCTTGCGGCTATTATAAGGAGCCTTCCTGTTCTTCCCTTTCCCATGTTCAATTACCAGAACAGGGGAAACAGTAGTAGGAGTAGGTACAACAGCCTTGCCTTTCAAATTGCTTTTTGCAGTTCTTAGTAGGCCTTAAAGATTGCTCAGAGTGACTTCTTCTTTGTTCATATGATAAGTCATTCTGAACTGATCATAATAAGGAGGAAATGAATGTAGGATCATGTCAATAGCCAACTCTTCATTGAAGTTCACATTCAACTTCAGCAAGCGGTCCAGATATCTCTGCATCTTTTGTAAGTGGGCCGTGATGGACTCTCCATCCTTCATTTTAGTTGTGATCATGGAGGAAATGATCTCATACCTTTCCTGTTGAGCACTTTGATGGTACATTTCCATCAAATCTTGGTGCATTTTTTAGGGCCAGAAGTCCTCATAGGACTTTTGAAGCTCAACAATCATGGTAGCAATAATAATGAACGACACCTTTGTCGTGTCCCTATTATGAACCTTGTATTCCTTGATTTGCTCGGGAGTAGTAGTTTTTTCATCAATATCCTTCAGCTCTTTATCGAGGACATATTCCTTGTCCTCGTAACGAAGGGCCGTACGAATGTTTATAATCCAATCGTTAAAGTTCGACCCATTAAAGATAGTTCTCCCAACCAAGTTCATGAAGGAGAATGAGCTAGAAGGGTTGGAGCCTGAAGCATTGTTTGGGATAGACATCTAAAAAGAAAAAGAACAATCTTAAGATTAGATGAGAATATTTAATATTACAGCCTAATTAAATAATAAGGCTAGGACCCAACATCATTTTTTACAATTCGGAAGAGCGATGCCGTAATCCGGTTGCAAAATATTTAAAGGTAGGTAAATGACGATTTACCAATATCCACCATGAAAAATGAAATTGATTATTAAGTTTTAATTTGGATTCAAATTCCTATATTCTTTTGAGATTCATTGAACTTTTCAATGGCATGTTTAAATCTCGATTATGCCCTTCAAATGTGTGACTGGGATGTCGAGGATCACAAACAAAGTGTGAATAAGAATGCAAATGTGTTTGGTACTCTTGATGTTACAAATCACCTAATTAATGTGTCGGTTAACCACATACACTCCATTGATCTATGATTAACATCAAGCTACCCTTTGCCACCCATGATAGTCCCAAATTATTGTGTCGGTTAACCTCACAGGCTCCACTAACCACTTAGCAAGGAGCAAAGTGCAATTTCATGGAATAGCACAATTTTCACATTTTTCCTAAAGTAACTAAGATTGGGAATTTAATAAAACATTTAGTTACTTATATAATTATCATTATACTTATAATGAGAATTAATGTCCTATCCTACCCATTCGGCTTACGACCCTCCACCAGTCAAGGAAGCGGTGGGTGAGAGTGGACACCCATTAAACCGCCATTTTATAGGCAATAACCTTATACCCCCCCCCCCCCTTATAGACCGTCTTCGTGAGTGACGCCTACTAACGGTAATACTGACTTGTCTTATATATATATATATATATATATATATATATATATATATATATATATATATCAAAATTATAATATTATAAAAGTATAATGGTTGAATTTTAAACATTTAAAATTCTATGGTTTGGAATTAAATGTTTCATAAGGGAGACTTTACAAATTCCAAAACTTGAGGGCAACTTTTGAAACTCTTCAAAACTTTTGATTTCCATGACTTATGAAAACGAATGAGTTTTAATGTTCATGAATGAGACTTTTCATATAACTTGAGGACACTTTACAAAAGTCACTTCAAGAACAACTTAGATCAATTTTAACTAAAAACATTATCATATAATTTACCATTGATCTAATCTAACTCATATAGCAAGGCAATTCATATCTAATAATACAAATAATTACCTTATTATCTTAGATTTTGACAATTGTCCTTTAATTGGATGAGGATCATCATTACCAAGTCAGAAAATACGATCCTTATGAAACAAAACATTTTGTGGTAATGATCTTAATCCAATTTTGGCCAAAAACTCGAAATTCTTCAAACAAAAGCCTCTACTCGAAGATTACATGAACTGGACTCATCGATTTTCCCTTTTAGTGAATAAAATCGCCGATTTAGATCATTATACTAGGCGACTTCATCAGTTAGAGGCCAGAAAATCGATTTTTTCAGCTTTCAAAAATAACCAAGCATCAAATTTAATAGAAAACAATCCTAGTCTCTGTTACCACTGTTGGGTTTTAAGTACTATAACACTCTTATGGTCCACATGCAACCCTAGACGCTTTGGATCTATGTTTTCTCTAATTATACATGCTATTTCAATTTTCCAATGCATACATCCTAACTAGCATACAATAGAGGATATACAACATAAAAATCAAGTTATATGAATACCTCTTTATGTAGTTTGTAATTCTTGGCCTTAGAAAGCTTTAGCACCTCAAGTGTGATGCCTCTAATGTGTCCCAAACACCAAATGTAAAAGGAGGCTTGAGAGAGTAGGTCAGTTAGCTCAAAATCGGTTATCACTCTCTTAAAATGAATGGGCAACCAATTTTAGGGCTAGGGGTTGCTTTTATTGTGTAACAAAGGCTAGGGTTTCATCCATGCAAACCCATATGCATCATGACCCTTCATATTTCTTAGGCTCTATGGGTTAAACCTCCATGGACTATCATATAGTTGTAGCCCATCCCAATCAACCATGGATCATTGGCCCACACTATAAGAATCATTGGTTTACTTAATCAGTCCCCACATATTTAATCAATCTCTTTTGATCACTAAATTAATTCCAAATTAATTTTTGATCAATACTAATTAAATAATATCATTTATCAAATAATACATTGTACTTATAATATATTAATAAATCAAAAATAACATTTTTCTCAAAAGTCCATCCTATCAAATTGCTCTGGTGAAGGCAACCCAAAAGGACCATGCTACTATCAGGTCAAGTACATATCAATTATATTTATGGGCTTAGACACCTAATCCAAAAAATAGAGATATGATATGTTCCAGATTCTTCTTATGTTCTTCTTCCTGTCTATTCTGGATAAGTCTTTGTGGAAAGATGATTGGTGGAAAATACGGTTTGACTGTTTGGGATTTCAATTTTTTTGTTAGGCAGCATTGCATTAGGTTCTTGGTGACAATACATTTCATGTGTTGTTTCGTTCTTCTTCTTGTTTTCTCTGACCCAATGAAAGTCAAATGAATCGTTAGTATTAATAAGAACTAAAGGTTCAGTAACCTTACCACCTCATGTAATGACAATCTTCACATGCGTCTTTGGGTTAAATTTCGTTTTCATTGGCAATGTTCTCTGAAGACGCTCATGTATTAGGCATGAAATTTAACCAACTATATTTCTGATGTTCACGATTGAAGCCCGTTGGTTCCTCAAGGAGACTTTTTTATCTGAATGTCTCTTTATAAATGCATTTTTGAAACGAGCTAATATTCCTTTGAATTCCGAATTCTTTTCTTGTGCACTTTGTTCTTTTTGGTAAAATCTTTGACGTTGTTGTCAATATCTTTCCACCTTCTCTATTCTTATTCTTTATATGGATTCCATTCTCTCTCTAGCCTCTAGTTTTCATACTTATTACTAGATGAATAACACACCATGCCCATTTTGTTCCCATTCTCATCCAAGTCGTAGTATTTTGTTAAATATGGACTTCTATACTTGTGATAACTGAAATGCATGGTATGAATAGTTTAGTTCATTTCATCATATCCCGACCCAAGTTGTAAAGTTTAGCATTATGTAGCAAACCCATCAGAATTGTTGCTAAGTGATCGTCCTCTTAAAGATCCTTCATGCGAAGAATTGGCAATGATGCATGTGACTTGTGAGCTCTTTTATAATGTTTTTACCATCCATGGGATTCTTCTTTGTAAGAGGCCTTTGTGAATTGACTGATTTTCTTGTGCACACATTGATACCAATATAGAATATTTGTACTACATGGTGAGCATTTAGACTGATGAGGGTAATTTTGGAGTTGCTCCTTGTGTCAATCACATGCCTCTAACAATGTCTACTATTGTTGGCATTTCAAAATTTTCATCTTTAATTTGGTAATCATCGATAGTGAATTGAATTGCTGGATGAACTTTGATTTGTGGTCATCCAAAGTCGTAATTATTTAAGCTGGTAAGGATTTTACACATCTCTTTCTCACATCTTTAAATGTGTTCGAAGAAACATGTAACATAACAATGTCCTTTGATACTCCAAGAATATTGAAGTAATTTATGATCTCGATCACTTCATTTATATGCTTATGAGAAAATTCGTGGTATTTTTTGAAAAATGGCGTTTATTTTACTACCAATTCTGATGCCCCTCCTGCCTCTGATCCAAAGGATGGTACTTGCTTTTGCTTCCATGACATTAGGCATTGGAAGAGAAGCTTCCCGAAGTACTTGAAAGACATAAAGGATGGCAAGAGTAGCCAACGTCGGTTGGTATTTACACTATCCAATCTAGATCTCATCACATTCTAATTCTTGGGTCCTTGATAAAGGATGTGTTTTTCACATTTGTTCTGACTTGCATGGGCTAAAGGGAAGTTGGGATGTGGAGCATGGGAAGATGAACCTAATTATGGGCAATAGGATATCACCGCCTGTTAACAAGATTGGTTTTTACTCTTTAGTGCTTAGTAGTGGGTTGAGTTTAGATTTGAAAATTTGTTGCTATTCGTGAGAAATGACGAGGAATATTATTTCTTTTCATGGTTTACATAGAAAATGTTTTAAATATTATTTTGATAATGAGAATGGTTATATTTATGCTTATTATAATGGTGTGTTTTATTTTGATGCAATACCTTGTGATGGCGTTTATGAAACTGTGATGCTTGTAGATTATTTCAGAAGTTGTGTTTTGCAAATTGATTCTTCTAATGGTTCAGACATGGCATGCTTATGGCATTGTCATCTTGGACATGTCAACAAGAAACACATTGCCCATCTCCAAAAGGATTGAGTGTTTGAATCATGTGACTTAAGGTCAGATGATACATGAGAATCATGATTGCTCGGAAAGATGTCTAAATCACCTTTCATTGGTTTTTTGTGAAAGAAGTGAAGGATTATTGGATCTTATACACACAGATGTGTGTGGGCCCTTCAGATCCACCATAAGGGGTGAAAATCGATTATTTGTGACTTTTACCGATGATTATAGCAGATATGGATATATCTACTTAATCAAGCATAAGTCAGAAACCATTGACAAGTTCAAACAGTTCAAACAAGAAGTCGATAATCAATTAGGCAGGAAGATCAGGATGCTCAGATCTGATAGAGGTGGTGAGTATCTTAGTATCGACATCCATGATTATTTTAGGGAATATTGAATTGTTTCACAATTGAAACCTCATAGGAAACCACAAACTAATGATGTGGCTGAAAGGCGTAATCGAACCTTGTTGGACATGGTTCATTCCATGATGAGTCGAACTTCACTTCCAATCTCATTCTAGGGGTATGGCTTAGAGACTGCCGCCCACATTCTTAATCATGTCCCAACAAAGAAGGTTGCCAAAACACCTAACGAGATATGGACAGGGAAGGTTCCGTCGTTGGCGCATATCAAGGTTTGGGGTTGTGAAGCTTTCTCTAGATGAGAGACTCACGACAAGCTCGAACCTCGAAGTGAGAGATGTATTTTCATCGGCTACCCATAGTAGTCCTTTGGATACTTGTTCTATAGACCTAGTGAAAACATGGTCTTTGTATCATGAAGGGGAGTCTTTCGCAAGAGAAAGCTCATATTCAAAGAGGACAGTGGGAGTACAATTGATCTTGAAGAAATTCAAGAGTCAAGTGATGAAGTAATCTCTAAAACTATCGCTCAACCTGAGGAAGAAATCCCAGTTGAACCATTTGACGAGTCATTACCTCTCAAACGTTCCAACATAAATAGAACGACACAAGAGTTTTATGGTTTCCATATTACTACAGATGGTGATACGTTTATATGTGATAGTACATTGGTAAATTTGGATGACCCTTCTAACTACAAGGAAGCTATGGCGGGCCCAGAGTTTGCCAAATGGAAAGAGGTGATTGGCAACGAGATCAAGTCCATGTGTGACCACCAAGTTTGGAATTTGGTTGACAATGTACCTGGTAGTAAGACAGTTGGGTTCATATGTATCTTCAAGAAGAAGACCTACATGGATGGAGAGGTACACACTTTCAAGGCTCGAATGGTTGTGAAGGGCTTTACTCAAACCCAAAGGTTTCACTATGATGAGACCTTCTCACCAGTGACTAAGATTAAATCTATTAGGGTTATGTTATCCATAGTTGCATTTCATGATTATTAAATTTGGCAGATGGATGTCAAAACTACTTTCCTTAATGGAAATTTGCCTGAGGATGTTTACATGAGTAAACCAGAGGGTTTTGTGGATGCTAAATACCCCAATAGAGTGTGTAAGCTTGATAAATCAACCTATAGACTGAAACAAACTTCTCACAGATGGAATCTTTACTTTGACGAGAAAGTTAACGATTTTGACTTCTCTAGAAGTAATGATGAGTCTTGTGTATATGTCAAAGCTAATGGGAGTATAGTCACCTTCCTAGTATTGTATGTTGATGACATACTACTTATATGAAACGACATTCCAACCTTGTAGGAAGTTAAATCTTGGCATTGAAAGTGTTTCCCTATGAAGGATTTGGGAGAGGTTGCTTATATTCTGGGAATAAGGATTTTGTGAAATAGGAGTAGAAGACTAATTGGACTTAGTCAAAGCACATATTTGGATAAGGTGCTAAAGCGTTTTAGCGTGGTGAGTTCCAAGAAAGGAGAGTTGCCTATCCAGAGCAATACCAAGCCGAGTAAGACTTAGAGTCCGAGTATTGATGCAGAGATAGCAGAAATGAGTCAAGTTCCATATGCGTCCATTATTGGATTGATCAAGTATGTTATCACATGTACTCGCCCTACCGTGTTTTTTGCTTTGAGCATGGTTAGTTGATATCAGGGAAATCCGGTTAAAGCTCATTGGATAGCAGTCAAGAACATTCTTAAGTATCTGCGAAGCACTAAGGACCGGGTCTTTGTGCTTGGTGGTAGTGATGCTTTAAGAGTTACTAGGTATAGTGATGCTTGCTTTCAGACAGATAGAGACAACTTCCGTTCTCAATCTAGCTAGGTGCTTACCCTTAATGGAGGAGAAGTGACATGGAAAAGTTCCAAGCAAGAGACCGTGGCTGATTCTACATGTGAATCAGAGTATATAACTGCGAGCGAAGCATCGAAGGAGGCTATATGGTTGAAGAACTTCATTAGAGACCTTGGAGTTGTGCCATACATTAAGGTGTCGATGGAGATTTTCTATGATAATGAAGGAGCAGTTGCCTTGACCAGGGAACAGAGAGATCACAGTAGATCTCAACATATCGACAAAATATATCACTTTATCAGACATCTAGTAGAAGAAGGACCCCTTGTTGTGAAGAGAGTATCATATGAAGATAATCCAGCAGATCCCATCATAAAGGGTCTTAGTAGGGTCAAGCACGTTCAGCATGCAAGGAGCAATGGTCTGAAGGATGGTATTAGTTTTAGTGATTATATAGATATTTCGAAACTTGTAACAAATAAATGTAATTGACATTTGATGATTAAATAAATGCAGATTTGTTTATAAGTATTGTTTACTATCTTTTGTCAATTGTTTATCATTATGTTTGACTTTTGCATATTTTACATCCCAAATAATTAGATTATTCAAATATCCAGAGCCGATCATACTGTGGAAGTAAGTAGTGAATTAAGACTATCGTGAATTGGGTTGTAGATTGTCTAAGTGTTTAGACATAGCAATGGTTTGCTGCAACATTCATGCGTACTATTGAAATGGGGATTTAAGTATTGGATTAAACCCACGCTCAGTAAATTACTTCATGGAATTTATCACAGGTAATTTTGAGACGATTATATCGTATAACTTTTAAACGAAGATATATGAATTGTTTGCGAGTTGGTTGTGCATTGATAATGTGTAAACGCATCCGTAACTTGGTGTTATAACACATATTGTTGTGCATGATTTGATGAGTAAATAGTGCAAGAATATATTTCAAAGTTTATTTTTTCCTTTTTCCCTAACAAGAAAAGCGATATCTTGGGACCCCTCGATGAGTTGGTGTTGACTTATGTGTCGGGCCAGGTCAGGACTGAATTGATGCGTTCGATTAAGTTCTTTTTCATTAAAAATCAAAATCCAGTAAGCAAACTGTTGGACAATGAGAATGATTTTTTTCAATTTCATTTGTCCACGTGATATCTTGTAGAACAGAGAATTGTATGATCACTTATCTTTGGAAACGTTACTAACTAGGTCAAAGTTCGACAACGGCTTTGAGAGCTACAATTTGCTGGTAAATTTTGAAGATATACTTGCAATTATAGTTATTATAGTTATGCAAGTTGGAGACTATTGGATTAGGTGTCTAAGCCCATAACTGTACTTGGTATGTACAGGAACTGATAGTAGCATAATTCTTTTGGGTTGCCTTCACACTAGCAACTAGACATGATGATTATTTCAGGAAGAACTTGAATTTATTGTATTTAATAATAAATTAGTATATAAAATGGTTTATTAATATGTTATGAAAATAATATATTAATTAGAAATCATGTTATTTATCTAATATTTAATCAGAGATTAATTTGGAATTAATTTTTGGATTAAAGGAATTAATTTAAAGTACAGGGGCTATTTTGGAAATAATTAATAGTTGTGATTTGGGCTCTTAGATCATCCTAAATAGGGTTGACCGAAAATCATAGGAAGGCCCTAAGGATTTCCATCCAAGGCCTTGAGGAGGGGAATAGAAGGGCTGCTTAGCCCTTATGCTAGAAATTATGGTTTCCACCTTCGAACCCTAGCTTTGGGACTATGCAACCTTAACTATAAAAGGAGCATCAACCCATCCAAGTTTCAGACATATTAAGAAACCCTAGAAGAGCTGAAACTTTGAGCAACTTCCTCCTCTCTCCTATCTCTCATAATCATCCTCTTGTTTTGGTGTGTTTGTGAGCCATTAGAGGTGTTACATTTGTGGCGCTTGTTCTCAAAGTCAATATCTTCAAGGAATATGTTGTTATTACTACATAACAATAATGGTATGTATCTGAACCCTATTTTTATGTTAATTTTGAAAATTGTAGATGCCTCTTAGGGTTTCTAGTTTTTGTGTTCAATGCGTGTATGTCTAATAGATAAAACATAGATCCAACAATTAGGATTGCATGTACACATAGGATTGTTGCTATGTATAAAACCCCTCAGAATTCTTATTGAGAGATCTACTTCTTCATGTTCCAGGGCTTCAAAACGGCTGCACACTTTAAGTGTTTTGCTTCATATCATCTAAAGAAGAAATTAGGGTTCAATTTGTAGTAATATGACATTGTCTTAAATTGCGTCGCGACAATATATTTGCGGCGCAATTTGCGAATATCTTCAAAATCTTCTATTATTCTGCAAATTTCTTAAATTATTTTTTTCTTAGTATTCAAGCTATGAATTTATTCTTGAATATGCTCTAAATATATTCTATTATATCATTTAGTCCTTATAACACGAAATACAAATTTATACCATTTCAGTATCAAATATCTATAAAAGTGTGAAGAAAAGTATTAAATATCCCTTCAAATATGTATAATTCATTACATATCTAAACCACTATCCCTGAATCTTCAAATTTTTGTAACATCATAGATCACCCCATCTCCGAAGTAATTTGTTAAATGTCTACCGATCTCCGCACTCAATGTCAAGATACTAGTAATTTTTTTTCTTTTTTTTTTTTTATTTTTTCAAAATAACTGAAGCAAATAAAAGTGGTGATGCCATCCATGATTCAAACTGGACAACAATTATATAGAATGCACTGCATGAATTCGAAAGAGAAAAAGTATGGACTCGTGTTACACGTCCTATAAGGAAAACAATTGTTATCACATGTTGGGTATATTGAAACAAAATGGATGAAAATGGATTTGTAATTCGAAACAAGCCAGGGATTGTCGCTCAACATTTGACTCAATTTGAAGGGTTAGGTTATGATGAGACTATTTCTCCAGTGGCAAGATGAAAAGAAATCAAATTAATTTTCGTTTACGAATCCTATATGAACTTTAAAGTTTTTTATATTGATGTTAAAACTACATTTCTTCATGATGATATTCAGGAAGAATCTTTCCTCAAATAACCTCTTAGTTTTGAATATGCAAATTTCCTTGATCATGCTTACAGCTTGGACAAAGTCATGTATGGACTGAAAAAATCTCCCAGTAACGGATATTACCCTTTTGAAACATATCTACTTAAGAATGGCTATAAAAGAGGTGTAATCGAAAATACCTTATCCATCAAGCAATCAAGCCCTGATATTATTCTTGCTCAAGTTTACTTGGATGATATCATCTTTGGATTGATGAATGAGTCACCAAGTCAAGAATTTGGCAACATTATGTCTTAAGTAGTTTTTTATGTTTGGTGAGTTATCCTGCTTTGTAGGTCTTCGTCTATGACACTTCTCATCATATATTTTTATTAATCAAAGCAAGTACATCTCTAATATCCAAAAAAAAATTACTCTTGTTGATTGTAAGTTTGCTAAAACCCCAATGTCTCTCACTACAAGAATTATTACTGACACATTAGGGAAGGATGTAAATTCAACACTCTACAAGGGAATGATCGGTTCATTATCGTATCTTATAGTGAGTTGCCATGACATCATGTTTGAAACAATTATGTTTGCTCGCTTCCAAGCCAATCTGAAGGGATCACATGTTCTCGCTGTGAAAAGAATTTTTCTCTATCTCAAGCATACTCCAAAATTGGGTCAATGATGTCTGAGGGACTAATCATTTGAATTTTGTTAGGTACATTGATTTTGATTATCCAGGGTGTGCTCTTGACAAGAAAAGTACATTAGGATGATGTCAATTGTTGGGAAATAGATTGATAAGCTGGCCAAACAAGACACAATGTTCAATAGCATTTTCAACTACTAAAGTAGAATGCATTGTTTATGGAAGATGTTATGCACAAGTATATGGATTTAGAACCAAATCTTCGACTACAATCTGAAGTTTATAAAGACGCATATCTACTACGATAATACCAATTCCATTTAGATCATCCTAAATCATGTCCAACACATGAAAACAAAACTTATCGAGATTAGATATCTCTTCATTCATGATATTATTAGAAAGGAAAAAGGCAAACATTTCTATGTTCTCACTAATAATCAACATGTTGATTTCTTTACAAAGGAACTGGATAAATAGACAATTAAATTTATCATTAGTGAGATGTGAATGCTTTCCCAGTCCTAAGGTTTCTTTCTACTATTTTGCAAACAATTGTGTGCTCTTAATTTTTGGTTTCATAAAGCATCTTTGTTCTTAATCTTTGTGAGCCTTTCATTTTATTTAAAAACTAAAATAAAATAAAATAAAATTTGTAAACAGTGAAAACAAGTGTTTTATTGAATATTTCTTGTAGTATATTACACAATTCATTTCAGATACCACCAATGACTTTAAGGATTATTTCTCCATTTCTAATCAATTCAAAGATCTCCAAGCTTAAACATATAATAATGGTTTGTCAAAAGATAATGTAAAACCTATCTTTCATACTTCCTCTCCAGAAGTCTTCATATCCACCAATCTTCATTATACCATGAATCTATAATATCTTTTTCCTTTAAGCTCACCTCAACTTTTTTTTTACGGTCTCAACTTGCTCATGATTGCTAACTTTTAAAAATGACTCCATTGTTTTAGAAATTTATATCAAAATTCACAAAATATATGTCCTCTTCCTTTATTCTTGCTATCACACTAGAGTAATATGATCCATTGAATCCTTCACTAGTCATGATCACCTCCACTCGATCATCGACCTAGAAACCATACTTTAAAAAAATTGAAATGTTGCATTTCTAATATTTTGTTTGTGTATAGTTGTGTGATTCAGTTTTCCTTTTTTCCAGAAACAAAAGTTGAAACTATTGAGGTATTTCAAGGCAAAATTTATTACTCTTGGTTTACTTAAGCATATTCCCACAAAGTATCTTTCCAATTCTCCAGGAAAATATCTCTGATAATATATCATCATGTTAATGTTGGTTTGAAGATGTTCTTTTAAATATCTATTATGTAACTTTCTCCTTAAATTTTCCTTGGAAGCATGTTGTTGTATGTGTCTTAAGTCTCTAAGGTCACATCAACATGACTATTTTATAAGAATCGTTGAGCCAAACTCTCACACTGTCAATTTGTAGTGTTTGCTTAAGAATGCATAGTCCCCTATTAAAATATTTTTAATGGGCTTAGGTGTTTTCTTTATTGCATTTTCACCCCGACCCTGACCTGGACCTTGGAAACATGTTGTCCAAGTACTCAGTCTTATATTATGCTAAAATATAGAACACAACCCATTATTTCCAACTGTAGCATTGTATACATCTCAAGCATCATGTATGGTCCTCTTTTAGATAGAGAGTTATTTGTTTGAAAAAAAAACCCTCATTGATAAACTTCTTGTTCCTACTACTGACAAATATAGTTAGTCTTATCTCTCACTACTAATGCTTAAATGTTGACTTTGTCAACCTGCCATTTGTGAAATCAAGATGGTTTTAAAACGAGTATTTTGTAAGGATTACAAGATTTGTGGATTATTTTCTACAATTATCATTACATGAAATCCAAACATTTGAATTCATTTCAAATTCCCTCTCTTAAATACCCTCTTATTGCTTACTTCTCTAAAAAAACAATTTTTCATTCACAAAAATCCTAACTACACCTCTATTCCAACCCCAAATATTGTTAAAGCTCCAAACACTATGGTTACTCCCATCGACATCCACTTCAACAATGTATTTGTTGCCTTCAATGTTTTGAAGAAGTTGAGAGATTAAGGACTGGAAGTCTTCATAGAGTTTCTCCAATCTCATCCTCTATGATATTTTGTTACTAACCTCTATATTGTTATCCTTGTCAATGTTGTATTTGAATTTTGGTACACCTACACATATAACTCCAATGATGACAAAATTACTACAACCACACAAGATAGAGAACATGAACTCCTATTGTCCTCTGAAATCTTTAGGGGATTTTTACACCTCTTCCATTCAAATATATCTTTCGCACTATCCTTCCTCCCATAAGCTATGATCTTTCACTTCAAGGGAATAGAGATAGAACAAAGTATGTTCATCGATAATGCTTCCATGCAGGTTGGAAATTTCTTACATGGGTTATTTGAAAATCCTTGGGCTACAAAACTTGAAGTATACATGAACTGAATCTTTTTTAAAAATAAATTCTCCATACCCTGGTACATAACAAGAATTATTACTTTGTACAAATGATTTATGATTACCTGGTTGGTCTGATTGTAGACAATAAAGGTCTAAAATATGTGCCATATCTTATAGCATACTTGTCATGGCACTAGAGTTCACTAGGCTAGGGTAAAATGATAGTAACCCTAGTAGTGTTCACATTCTTCTGCCAACTCTATCCTCCAAGATATTTCATACTATTCCATCCCATGATGTCCACCTCTCTTTGCGTATATGTTTTGCTAGATTACAAAACCATACACTCAAGAACAAAGGCCTCTTAGCACTGGAGCTTACATCTATTTTTCATTTTCCTTAATTCCCTAAAGAGCCTTTTAGTGAATAGTTTGATTCTGAAGAAGAGACTGATGATGATATGGATATTAACAAGAAAGGTGTAATGCCCAGTTCCGGGTATGTATTTAAAATCAAATTATTCATTTACTCAAGTGGACTTCACGAGTTAGAGGCCTCAAACTCATCGAGTAGGAATAGAGTTTGGACGCGGAATTGAAGTCTACTCGACGAGTTGAGAGCCTCAACTCGATGAGTTGTGCTGCCAGAGTGAAACCGTGTTTCTCAAGATTTTGCACCCTATTTAAAGACGTTAACCTCCAAATGTTGGCCTCACTTGCAACCTCCATCACCCCAAACCCTAGCCAGGAAACCCTAATCCACCTCTGAGTGTTTTTAAGCCATTTTTGTGTGTTCTATGTGATATTGAAGCTTCAGAAGGCAGGAGAAGCTAGGGGATTCAAGTGGAAGTTACTAGATCTGGAGTTTGAGTTGCATTTCTGACTCATTTGAGGTATAAGTTTGATACCTTGTCATTCTATTGCGTAGATCTTCATTTAGGGTTGTTTTTTGTCACTTTGGGCCATATTGAAGTCATTTTCATGATTTGAGTGTATTATGAAGTTTCCAGCTTTATCAAGCCTTGTCCTTTCCCCATGCCCTATTTCTCTTATATAACTTAGTTTTGGTGTTTCTAGCTTCATGATACCATGCATGAATGTAAAGTTAGCAACTTTACGTGGTAACTTAGTCCTAAGGGACCAGATCTATGGTTTGGAAGCATTGAACTTGATTGGAAGTGATTAAATGGATTTAGACTAAGGGGGGACTCGACGAGTTATTCATCCAACTCAGCGAGTTGGGTCTTGGTCCCCCAACCCTTTCTGTTACTAGGTAAACTCATCGAGTCTAGGAGATGACTCAGTGAGTTGGACATGGTTTTTGGGAGTTGAAGATTGAAGAACTCAGTGAGTTCAAGACGGAAATTGTCTAGTTCAGAGCAAAATATCCCGACTCTGTATGAGGAGGAACTCGACGAGTTCATGAAGGAACTCAACGAGTTGGATCGAGATTTGTAGGACTTCATGGATCATGTAACTCGCCGAGTTAACAGACCAACTCAGTGAGTTGAGTCAACCAGGATGTTGACTTTGACCAGGATATTGACTTTAAATTTGACCATTGACTGGATATAAGCCTTAAATGGGTTATGAGTTTGAAATGGTAATTAAAGGAGATTTTTATGTGTAGGAGTTTAATAAGAGTTGATCCGAGATCCGAGGACAGTTCAACTACTACACGAAATTTGAGGTGAGTTACCTTCCAGCAGAAGTGGGTCGAAGGCACCAATGTCGGCCTACTAGTAAGAGTTACAATAGAGATGATTGTCTCTGTGATAATTATCTGTTATGCCACTATATGTTATGCTTTATGTGCTAGTATGCTATGATATTATGTGATAGTAGTAGGAGGGGTAAGATAGGCCCCAATACCGGTCGAAAGGATCGAAGGGGTTTGCCAGCACCCTAATAAGCTAGGCGGTATATGACTTATGTGTTTATGTAGTAGGATGTTATATGGTAGAAGTAGGAGGTGAAATAGTCCCCGGTACAAGTTAAAAGGACCGAAGGGGTAGGCCAGCACCTTGATATGCTAAGCGAGGTACCGGTCGAAAGGAACAAAGGGGGTAGGCCAGCACCCTGATCTGCTAGGCAGTTATCGGTTGAAAGAGACCAAATGGGTAGTCCAGTACCTATACATGTTAGACAATATTTTATTGTATGGTATGTTGGTTGATGGAGGAAATCACTAAGTTTTGTGCTTACAGTTTTCAGTTTTTGTTTCAGGTCCTTCTTCTTTGAAGGGAAAGGAGTCAGCATGATAGCAGCACATCGCACACATGATTTTTTGCACGTGAGATTTTTGGGATTTGTACTCTGACATTATTTTCCTATGATATGTTTTTGAGATGGTTGACTTATGGTTTTCATGATATGAGATAACATTGATGGCATTTTCAGTAAGGATCTAGAAAGATGTCTAATATGCCTGTTGTATGTGCTTATTGAGCTGCATGATAGTACTGATTAGTCAGTGATATGATAGCTTGATTAGGATATGCTTAGTTTCGGTTACTCAAAGCCTGAATGCTGCTTGCTTGGTGCTTATAGAAGTTCTAGTTATCGTTAACTAACTAGTAAATGAATACGTTAAGTTACATATTACGAGGACTAAATAATTTCAGAACGTTTGGTTTAGCCCTATTTCATAGCTCTCGTTTGAGTCTAACTGTTGTAAGGAGAGACCTATCATTCGAAGTATTATCTATTCTTAGTCATATGTAATGGTATTTGCGATCTAGTTAAGAAGAGGTAGTGGGGACTTCTTATGCATCTGATGGCGGAGAGTGGGTTGGAGGTTATGCTAGGGTAAGCCTAGGATGAGATTAGTGCAGCGAGCAATAGTTGTGAATGGGACTTGGTGAAGTCAAGGCAATCCTTGAGGAAAGTACAGATAAATATGGAAGGTAGTATGGGCCCGTACTACTGAAAGCAGAGGATCCGTACTTGAGTCAAGGAGGGTTGAGGTAGATCCAAGGAACTTGTAGAGTATGTGAGACCTCACGAGGTTATGTATGACCCTGACGATTATGTGTTCTGTTTCAGAATGGTGGTAACACGTCACATGGCAGGAGGTTCATGGTTTGGGTCAAATTCAGGTTGAGGTTCGGGTGCAGTTTCCGAGCCGGTTGATGACAGATTATGCATGTTCATCGCATCTGAGATTACGAGAGGCATCCTTGAGGCGACCCCGGTGAATTTCGGTCGATCAAGGAAGGGATCATTGAGCCGATGGAGGATCACTTCAGGATATTCCGAAGTAACATGGCATCTAGACAGTTAGGGACGTGCACACTCACCTTCAAGGATTTCAGGGGTTGTGGTGCGCCAGACTTTCACCGGGTGAAGGACCCCATTATGTCCAGGAGGTGGATTTGAGACATCGAGTCTGCACAGTTGACAAGCTTCTGCCCTGAGGGGTCAAAGGTCTAGTATGTTGCGGGTTGTTTGAGAGACAGAGCTAGAGACTAGGGGGAGGAAATAAGTGATTCGTTGGGATCCCCAACCATTGAGGCTATCACTTGGTCGGACTTTATGACCAGGTTCAAGGCCGAGTTTGCGTTAGCTGTGGAGATTCAAAAGTTAGCCAGGGAGTTTCTTGATATGAGGCGGACGACTGAGTCTGTGGCGGAGATTACTGCCAAGATCAGGGAGAGGGCCTTACTTTTGCCTCGGTACGTGGGTGATTAGGAGATGAGGAAGACCTGATATGATGATTTGTTGAGAGCTAACATCCGGAAACATGTCAGCTACTCGGCATGACCGACTTTGGAGGATATGATAGCCAGGACGAGAGAGCAGGATATTGATATAGAGCACATCCAGAAGAGGAAGGTAGAGGCTAAGCAGGGCCGGAGGGCCAGCAGGGCCGGAGCTGCTGTGGGAAATACGGAAACACACACGAGGGAGTTTGCAGATTAGGATCGTCGGGCTGCTATAAGTGCGACAAGCTTGGGTACTTTGGCAGGGATTGTACTGCCCCTACCCCTACCTTACAAACAACAAACCTGATTTTCTTTCATTGCAATCAGTCGGGCCATAAAAAGGCCAGCTGCCTGAGATTGACATCAGGAGCACCAGTGGCGGTACCAGCACCAACGACCCTGCGAATCACGGATGGCCGACAGGGCAAGACAGATGCTCCAATGGTGTGGAGCCGATCCTTCCAGGTGACCGCCGAAGAGACGCGTGCCACACCGGATGTGGGGACGTGTATGTTTTCTCCTCCCTAACTGTTATTACATTTCTATTTTGTTATTTAAGTTCTATGTTTTATGTTTTTTCTTTAGGATCGTTCCATGTGAACGGTATCCGAGTTCAGGTATTATACGATTCGGGGGCTAACCCGATCATTTGTCTCTCTTGCACTTAGCAAGAGGTTTTCTGATTCTTCAGGCGTGTTGGATTGTCCTTTAGAGGTCAAGATTGCTGACGATCGATCTATACAGGCATCAGAGGTTTTCAAAGATTGCGTCTTGAGATTGTACGACGAGCGGTATCTTGTGGATTTGGTTACCATTCCTTTAAGGAGGAACAATTGTCATAGGAATGGACTGGCTTAGCCGTAATAGGGAGGTAATCCACTATGCACAACAGTTGGTACGCGTCAGGACCCCATGTGGGGGAGAGTTGTTGATTAAGGGCATGAGGCCGCAACGTGGACCAACTTTGTGTTCGGCCGCGAGGGCTAAGCGTTATCTCCACAAAGGTTGTGCGGGGTATGTTGCCTATGTTATGGATACCCGGTAGGCGGGTAAGGTGAATGTGAGTGATGTGCCAGTGGTCAAAGAGTATCCGAACATATTTCCCGAGGATTTTCCTGGGACACCTCTAGAGAGACAGGTGGAGTTCAGGACCGCCTTAGTCACTGGTACGGCTCCATTAGCCAAAGCACTATATCGGTTGGCTCCTCCTGAGATGTAGGAGCTGTCTACACAACTTCAGGAGCTATTAAACAAGGGATTCATAAGGCCGAGTCGTTTGCCTTGGGGAGCCCCGATCCTATTTGTGAATAAGAAGGATGGGTCACATTGGATGTATATAGATTACCAGGAGTTGAACAAGGTAACAGTGAAGAACCGTTACCCACTTGCGAGGATTGATGATCTCTTAGACCATTCAGGCTACGAAGACTGCTTTCTGTACTCGCTATGGCCACTACGAGTTCGCGGTGGACCTCATGAACCGCGTGTGCTGACCGTTATTGGATTGGTCTGTGATAGTCTTTATGGATGACATCTTGGCTTATTGTAAGACGTAGGAGTAACATGAGAAGTACTTTTAGGAGGTGTTAGATACCCTGAGGAGGGAGAGATTGTATGCCAAGTTCTCCAGGTGCGAGTTCTGGTTACACGAGGTGCAGTTTGTTGGGCACCTTGTCAACCAGAACGGGATTTTGGTTGACCTTGCCAAAGTGGAGGCCGTGATGAGATAGGAGGTTTAGAAGTCTCCATCTGAGATTTACAGTTTCCTCGGGTTAGTAGGCTATTATCGGAAATTTATTCCAGACTTCTCCAAGATAGCAGTACCCCTGACCCGACTGACGAAGAAGGTCGTTGTATTTCACTGGGGGCCTGAGCAGCAGGCAACATTTAAGACGTTGAAGCAGAGATTGTGTGAGGTGCCGATTTTATCCCTGCCAGAGGGCATTGGGAATTTTGTAGTATACTGTGATGCGCCCATTTCGGGTTTGGGCACATTGTTGATGCAGATAGGGTACGTCGTCGCCTACACTTCGAGGCAACTGAAGCTTCACGAGGTAAACTACCTGATGCATGATCTAGTGTTGGGGGTGGTTGTTTTCGCCTTCAAGATTTAGCGACACTACCTCTATGGGGTCCGTTGTACCAGTTACACGGACCACAATAGCTTGAGGTACCTCATGGATCAACCAAATCTAAACATGAGGCAACATCGGTGGTTAGATGTGGTGAAGGATTACGTTTGTGAGATCCTCTACCACCCGGGGAAGGCCAATGTTGTGGCCGATGCACTTAGCCGCAAGGCATTCGCAGGCTTGATTAGAGATATCTGTCTGAGGATGACAATAGTGACTCTACTTCTAGAGAAGATCTGGGAGGCCGAGTATGAGGCTATTAAGGAGGAACACCGGAACAATGAGCATATAGTGGGCCAGATTTCCTACTTCGACTATGATAGTTGTGGGCTATTGCCACTTCACTGTTGAGTGTGGGTTTCGTACGCAGGCGGTGTGTACAGGATCCTGATAGAGGAGGCGCACAACTCCAGATTTTCCATCCATTCCGGGGCGATGAAGACGTATAGATATCTTTTTCCCAAGGTTGTAGAAATCGCTCGACGGTAGCTTGACGGTGGACTGGGGTCAAGGGATTAATCGGCTAGGCGGGGATTAATCGGGGGATTAATCAGGGACCATTAATTATTAAAAAATTAATAAATAAAACATTAATCCTAAGAATATAACATTATATCTATTTAAAAGTTACTAAAAATTAATAAATATAACATTATAACATGATGCTATGATTACAAAAACCCTTTTGATCCCTAATACATCAGACCTAAATTACCAACAATTGCATTTGGATCCAAGTCTGCATAAAATGGGGAGGAAAAAGTGTTATGAACAATGGGTTCCAATAGCATCAGGAAGAGATGTGGACCTGCAACCTGTTGTCTACTGCGTTTGGAACTTTGTGAATGTTAAGGGAATTAAATAGCAGGAGGCTGTGGATATGTGGGAATTCCATGATCGATGATTCCATCCTGATTATTGCTATATAACTATATAACACAAAGGATGCGGCGACTATTGTAGAAGCTTCAGAAGGCGAAGACTGGTTTAGCTTTGAGGATGACGACTGACAGACTGTGACGACGTGAATGTAAGAAAAAGACGGTGTCGGAGGAGGGACAGATGACATCGAAGAAGAAGATGGCGTCGTTTTAGAAGCTTCAATTCATGCTTTCTTTCATTCCTTCATACTACAGAGAGAATTTCAAAAAAGAAAAGAAATGAATGCGATGGAGTGAGAAGAACCCTAGCAGAAATTCTAACAATTTGACACTTTTGCCCTTAAAGTTTTTTTTTTACCGATTAGGGCGCCTAGGTCCGACTAGACCCGACTAGACCCGATAATCTCCGTCTTTGACCGATTTTGACCACGTCCGATAATAGGGTCTGATTAGCTATAAACGTCGACGGTGGAGGACCGCCAAGCGCCTAGGCGCCGATTAATCGGCCGCCTAGGCCGATATTTACAACACTGCTTTTTGCTAATTATTGGTGGATCTGCATGAAGAAGGATGTAGCCTGGTAAGTTCAGAGATGGTTGACCTTTAGGAAGGTCAAGGCTAAGCACCAGGGGCCTCATGGCAAGACGCAGCCGTTGGATATCCCTATGTGGAAATGAGAGGGTATTACTATGGATTTCATCACGGAGCTTCCCATGACCATACGGGGAGTGGATTCGTTTTGGGTCATCGTGGATCTATTCACCAAGGGTGCCCATTTCAACTAATCCAGGAGAGCATTTTGGCCGAGAAATTGGCCGACATCTACATCATAAATGTAGTAACTCGACACGGAGTGCCAATCTCCATGATTTCTGACCGATACGTACGGTTTACTTCCAGATTCTGGAAGAAATTTGTCGACGATTTGGGTACTCGTCTGCACTTTAGAACGAATTTTCACCCGCAGACGGATGGTCAGGGCAAACTGACCATCTAGATCTTGGAGGATATGTTGTGGGCATATGTTCTAGACTTCGGTGGTAGTTGGGATACCTACCTCTCCTGGAAGATTTTTCCTACATTAATAGCAACCACATGACCATCGACCGTCCTCCCTTCGAGATGTTATGTGGGAGGAAGTGTAGAACCCTAATATGCTGGGGTGAGGTTGAGCGGAGGATCATGGGGAGTACCGAAGTGGTACTCAAGACAATAGAGAGGATCCTGTAGGTCTGCAGCAGGCTTCAGACGGCTCAGAGTCGGTAGAAAAGTTATGCCGACAAGCACGGTTCAGACCTAGAGTTTCAAGTAGGAGATATGGTTCTCCTGAAGTTGTCAACTTGGAAAGGTGTCATCTGGTTCAGGAAGTGGGGCAAGTTGGGCCCCCGGTACATCGGTCCTTTTAGGATTTTAGCCTGGGTCGGCAAGGTGTCGTATAGGCTGGATCTTCTATTCGAGCTTAGTCAGATCCACAACACCTTTCATATCTCCCAGATGTGGAAGTGCTTGGTAGATGACACTACTGTTGTGCCTCTACAGGATATTCAGGTGGATGACAGCCTGAACTACATCGAGCGACTGGTAGCCATCCTCAACAGGAAGACGAAAGATTTGAAGAACAAGAGGTTCGAGTTAGTGAAGGTGCAATTGAAGCACCGCAAGGGCTCATAATGGACTTGGGAGCCGCAGGACAAGACGAAGGAGCACTACTTAGAGCTATTTCTAGATGCAGCAGACTTCGAGGACGAAGTCTAAAATAACTGCGGGAGATTTGTAACGCCTAGATCCTAGTATGTATTTTAAATCAAATTATTCATTTTATGCAAAGGGACTCTACGAGTAGGAGGCCCCAAACTCATCGAGTAGGAATAGAATTGGGACGCAGGACTTGAAGTCTACTCGACAACTTGAGAGCCTCAACTCAACGAGTAGGGCTGCCAGAGTGAAACCCTAATTTTCAGGGTTTTGCACCCTATTTAAACACCTTAACCTCCAAAGGTTGGCCTCACTTGCAGCCTCCATCACCCCAAACCCTAGCCATGAAACCCTAATCCACCTCTTAGTATTTTTGAGCCATTTTTGTGTATTCATTGTGATTTTGAAGCTTGAGAAGGAAGGAGAAGCTTAGGGATTCAAGAGGAAGATAGTATATCCAAAGTTTGCACTGCATTTCTGAATCATTTGAGGTATAAGGTTGATACCTTGGCTTTCTATTGCTTAGATATGCATTTAGTGATGTATTTTGTCACTTTTGGACCATATTGAAGTCATTTTTGGGATTTGAGTGTATCATGAAGTTGTGACTTCAGATCTAGGCACCCATGAGTTTATGAGGCTTAAAGTTGCCATCTTTATCAAACCTTGGGACTTCCCCATGCCCTAGATCTCATATATAGCTTAGTTTTGGTGTTTCTAGCTTCATGACACCATGCATCAATGTCAAGTGAGCAACTTTACATGGTAACTTAGTCCTAAGGGACAAGATCTATGGTTTGGAAGCATTGAACTCGATTGGAAGTGACTAAATGGATTTAGAATAACGGGGGGCTCGATTAGTTGTTCATCCAACTCGGTGAGTTGGGTCATGGTCCCCTAACCTTTTACGTTAATGGGCAAACTCATCGAGTCTAAGAGATGACTCAGCAAGTTGGACATGGTTTTTGGGTTTTGAAGATTGAAGAACCCGACAAGTTGAAGGAGGAACTTGGCGACTTGTTAGCGAAATGTCTCAAATCTATATTAGAATTATATCTATTATATGTTTGAGAAAACTACAACATGCATCCTTGCGTATTTTAAAAGTGACATTGTCAGTCATACCATGACTGGGCTCACCCACTCTAATTTAGAGATTTAAGGAGGCCTCTATGATTTTTAATGGATTGGTTTGATATGTGTCGTGCTTACCACCCTTACCGCCTTATTTCATTTTGAGAGTGGAGTTACTGAAAAAGTTTGATAGTGATAATGGTCAATCGAAAAGTATTAGCACTAAAAATTTGAAACAAATTCTTGTTTTATTAATTAAAAGTATAAGTAGAGAATGATGTAGAACTTGCGAATCTAAAGTGTAAATTAAGCTAGGGACCGCACAATTTTGCATGGTTGATTCACCATCAGTTGAATAATCAACGGCGACCCTGTCATTGAACTTGAGATGAACATAATCTGATATTAAAATGCTATTGATAGTCAATGAATCTCAACGACCTAGTAATTTCATAGTGATCGAAATTGGCAATGTGCTTTGCCTACCTAGATAACGTTAAGGTGTTTTTACGGAGACCCTTTACCCATTATAGAGCCAAATATATATCCTAGATTATTAAATAATTTTATTGAGGGCAACTATTTTATAAGAATTAGTAAAAACCTTTAATGGAAATTTATAATGAATGATGTGTATAACCTTATCCACTAAAATCTACTACTTCAAAACCTCTAAAAGGATTAGCTATTAGTTTGATCATTACTTCAAAACCTCTAAAAGATTAGCTATTAGGATGATCAATTTTGTCGAAATTCTTAATTTAGGAACAGTTCTCATAAAGTGTGCAGTAAAAAGAGAAATTATAAACAAGTAAAAAGAGAAATTATAAAGTGTGCATTGTAAAATGACATACTGAAGTAAGACGGAATTTCATTGAGCTAGAAGTTGATTAGGGTTAGTCAACTAGCTAACATATACATATGATCAGTTCACTCTAATTTTGGTATGAACAACTTGGAATGTCCCTCGAAGAGTTGTGTAGCATGTTGACGATTCTTTTTCGAACTAACACAGTCAATTATAGAAACTCAAACTTCAAATACTCCTGTATATTTAGCATCATGAATAGGAGTTCCAATAAGAAGAAAGTTAGTCATTCATGGCTAAAAGGATATTAGTGTTCGTATACCTAATTTGGGCCCAAACTGACGAAAAAGGAAGGCTTATTATGAGACAAGTTATGATACTTATTCGTCTCTATACCAATAAAGAAATAAGAAAGCATACATGCCCAATATATATTTGAAGCGAAAGGAATGAATCATGATAAAGTTAAATTTGATCATGGATTACGAGCCCATACTACTATCCATATGATAACAATACAACTACTTCTCCCATGTCATGTGTTCAATCAGTTACATGAATTCGTAATACCATTAATTTTTTTTACTTCTAATCCTTTTTGCTAATGATTAATTACTATCATTTTCAAGAATGTGCAGCGACTGAAATGAAGTAAGAAGATTGAAACCTCGAGAAGATAAGTTGATAATGATTGTCAAGCCCTTTCTACTATTCATAGGATCAAAAGACAACTCTTTTTCCCAAACGTTTAGTCTATGCTCTTATAATTCAATTTGTCTATACTATGTTTCATTGGATAGCTTTGACTTATTTAAATTTAGAAAATGTTAGGAATAAATCCGAGATGACGAATGCGGAATATCAAGAACAACCAAGAATCAATCACCAACATATGCAAGTAATCTAATAAAGGTTTTTCTTGTATTGATTATGAGATGAACGTACAGACAAAACCCTAATCTAGTCAAAAGCTTACACCAAAAGTAAAATTAATAATTATTTATAAGGAACAATAAATATATGCCGTAAATATAAAATCTATGCCTAATATAAAACCAATGCCTTAGAAGAGCTCGATTAAGAACTTCTACTGTAAAGGCACCGTAGGGAATCATAAAATGATTAACCCTAAAAAGGCTTCCCTAAATAAACAAATATGCCATATCAGTGTCAATATCTCAAATACCCAGCAAACTCCCCCTGGATGTTGAAACTGATGAAGATCATGATTTCCGATCTTCTTGGCATTTCAACCCCTAAATTGTGAGAATCATCAGTACATGGGGCCTTCAAAGAGAGAGAAATAGAATAAATCTTCCAAATACAAACTCCCCCTTGAATAATCATCACTCCCCCTTGCATCTTCAACAATTACCATAGAGACACTTTTTCTTCAGAAACTTGAAGAACAACATGAACTTCTTCTTTTTCTTTTTCAACTCTTTTCATCTTCAACATCTGTTTATTTTCTCGATATAAATGTTCATAGATAATATGAAATTGTTCTACTATTCTCTCATTCGTTTGCAATTCATGTTCATTAACCCGTGAGTATTCATTTATTTTCTTATCAACAAGAGAATTATATAACTTAGTAACATCCGTTAACGTAAAATCTCCAAGAACATGAAACAAATTCCTTTTGTTGACACCATAGATTGGTTTAGTGACCTTTAATCCAAATTCTAAAATGGAGTTACGGAATAAAAGGTACATTAGATCTTCAACAAATGATAGAACTTGAAGAGGGCGAAAGTAGATCTGATAAGAATTCTAGAGAGAGAAAAACGTATCTAAAAGGATTTGTAGTGAGAGAAAATAGATATGAGATGGATTTTAGAGAGATAAAGTAGATCTGAACAAGAAAATCAAATAAACATGAAATTTTCTTCTAACTCTCTTCCAGAACACAAATTAAGCGCCAATCATATGATAAAATGGGTATAAGATAACCGATTCGAACAAGATTTTGAAATAAAACGATGTAGTAGACTTTTTCTTTTTAGAAAACTTACAAAACTTGAAGAACAATGTGAGATTCAAGATAAAATTTCACCATAAACAAGATCGATTCTTGCAATAATCGCTGAGATCTATAGGAACCTGTTGTGATACCACTTGTTACGAATAAATCTGAGATGAAGAATGCGGAATATCAAGAACAATCAACAATCAATCACCAACATATGCAAGTAATCTGATAAAGGTTTTTCTTGTATTGATTATGAGATGTGATGGGTTTTGAGCATTCTAACACTTCCTAAGTGTAAATGCAACCCTAATAACCTTAGATCTATGTTTGTCTAATTATCATGCAAAGTTGAATTCCAAGGTTACATTCCTATCTAGCATACATGGGGAACAATTTTTAACTTGAATGTAAGATAGAATAACTTACCTTGTTGTTGCTTATGATCCTTGAAACTTGTGAGTCTAGCACCCCAAGTGTGATGCCTCAAATGATTCACACAACACCAAATGCTTTTGGAATGACTTTAGAGAGAATACACACTTCTAAAATCGGCCTAGCCCTCACTTGTTCATGTGTGTAGCCGATTTTGGTGGTGAATATGTTCTTTATATAGTGTTGACACATCTAGTGTTACACCATGTAAACCCTAATGTGTCATGACTCTTCATTTCCACGACCCATGGGTTTGTAGCTCCCATGGAGCATCCTATGGGTTTAGCCCAGTATACAAGTTATGGATGATTTACATAATCAACCCATATATTTAATTAGTTGTCTTTTGATCACTTAATTAATTCTAAATTAATTCTTGATCAAACTAATTAAATAATATTATTAATATATTAGAACATATAATATATTAATAATCCACATGTGTTATTTCTCTCATTTAGTCTATCCATTTGCATGGTGCCACGCAACCCAAATGGACCATGTCGGGTCGGGTCAAGTACATACCAAAAATAGTTATGGACTTAGACACCTTATCCAATAGTCTCCCACTTGGATAAGTGTAATAACTATAACTGTAATACTTCAGGAACCGAACGGCAATCGTAGCTCTTTCAAGGTCTCTCAGAACTGAGAAGATGGTGATACGCCATTTAAGATAAGTGATCACATAATCCTCTGTTCTAGATATCAGCCGGACAAATACATGGAACAATGTCTTACTTATTGTCTAGCAGTTTGTTTTCTAATTTCCGATTTGTTTGACAAAGAATATAATTGAAAACATCAACTTAGTTTTGACCGGGCCCGATACATAGGTCAAAACAAAATCATCGAGGGGCCCAGATATCAGCTTCTACTCCAAGAAGGAACAGATAAACTTCGACTCATATGTTTGTTCTACTACTCATTGAATTATACACAAAAACACGTTTTATAACATCGAGTTACCAATGCGTTTATGTAAAATCAATACATACCCAACTCATAAGTAACAAATCATATCTCTAGGTTTGAAGACTTATATGATATTACCGTCTCACGATCACTCGAGATAAATTCCATGAAGTGATTCCAGTGAGCGTGGGTTGAGTCCAATGCTCAGAACTTATGAGCACCCATGATTGTAGTAGCCATGTCCAACACCTTAGACCTCTGCAACCAATCATGACAGTCTTGATTCATACCTACTTCTGAATATGACCGACTGTTGAGGTTCGAATAATATGATATACCAAACATAATTATTCTGGAAGTCAAAACATGCAAAAGAAATATAGTAAACGATCGACAAGAGATAGCAACACTTTACTCATAAATAAAACACCTTTTATTCATCATCAAATGTCAATTACACTTTACAAATTTCCAGGTTATCTAACTACTAAATCTAATATCATCCTTCAGCCCTATGCTCTGAGCATGATGGAGATGCTTAACCCGAGTCAGTCCCTTCGTGAGGGGATCTACTGGATTCTCATATGATGATACCCTCTTTGCCACGAGGAGTCCTTCTTCTATTCGATGTCTGATGAAATCGTATTTTCTATCGATGTGCCTGGATTTCCCATGATCCCTAGGTTTCTTGGCTAAGGCAACAACACTTTCACTATCATAGAAAATTTCCATTGGCTCCTTAATAGCTGGTACAACTTCAAGGTCTCCAATGAAGTTCTTCAGCCATATTGCCTCCTTTGCTGCCTCGCTGGCTGCAATATACTCTGATTCGCAAGTTGAATCAGCCACTGTCTCTTGCTTGGAACTCTTCCAAGAAACTGCTCCTCCGTTTAAGGTAAAGACCCAGCCTGACTGAGAGCGGAAATTATCCCTATCAGTCTAAAAGCTAGCATCACTATACCCTACAACTCTCAAGTCATCACTCCCACCGAGGATAAGGACCCAATCCTTAGTCCTCCGTAGGTACTTGAGGATATTCCTTATCGCAGTCGAGCATGCCTTGCCAGGTTTCCCCGTGATACCTGCTAACCATGCTCAAGGCAAAGGCTACATCAGGTCGAGTACATGTCATAGCATACATGATCGATCCTATAGCCGAAGCATAAGGTCTTCGACTCATTTCTGCTATCTCAGCCTCAGTACTAGGGCTTTCTGTCTTACTAAATCTGGCGTTACTCTGGATGGGTAACTCTCCTTTCTTGGAGTCCTGCATGCTAAATCTCTTCAGCACCTTATCCAAGTAGGTACTCTGACTAAGTCCAATTAGTCTTTTACTCCGGTCTCTCAAGATCCTTATCCCTAGAATATAGGCAGCTTCTCCTAGGTCCTTCATAGAGAAACACTTCCCAAGCGAGTACTTAACTTCCTGTAGAGTGGGGATGTCATTTCCTATGAGTAGTATGTCATCCACATACAATACCAAAAATCTAACTATACTCCCACTATCCTTGACATATACACAAGATTCATCTTCACTCCTAGAAAATCCAAATTCCTCTACTTTCTAATCAAAGCAAAGATTCCATCTACTAGGTGCTTGCTTTAACCCATAAATGGATTTCTCAAGCTTACACACTCTATTAGGGTAATCTGTATTGACAAAACTCTCTGGTTGACTCATGTAAACATCCTCAGCCAACTTTCCATTAAGGAAATCGGTTTTGACATCCATTTGCCATATTTCATAGTAATGAAATGCAGCTATGGCTAACAGAACCCTAATAGACTTAATCTTGGCCACTCGAGAAAAGGTCTCATCATAATCAACTCCTGGAGTTTGTGAGAAACCCTTTCCAACCAGTCGTGCCTTATAAGTGTGTACCTTACCATCAATGTCGGTCTTCTTCTTGAAGATCCATTTGCACCCTACAGTCTTACGACCTGTTACATTCTTAACCAAGTTCCAAACTTGATTGTCATAGATGGATTGTATCTTGCTGTCCATTGCCTCTTTCCACTTGGCTGACTCAGGGTCTGCCACGGCTTCCACGTAACTGTTAGGTTCATCCTGACCTATCAGTGTCTCATCACTGATAAGTGTATCACCTTCCGCAGTAATATGGAATCCATAGTAGTGCTCAGGTGTATTCCTAACCCTTGTGGAACGCCTCAGAGGTACAGACTTGTCAATTGGCTCAACAGGAGTTTCCTCCTCAAGTTGAGTGCTAGGGTTTGAAGTTCCTTCACCACTTGACTCTTGAATTTCTTCAAGGTCAACTTGCCTCCCACTGTTTCCTTGGCTTATGAACTCTCTCTCTCTCTCTCTCTCTCTCTCTCTCTCTCTCTTTCTCTCTCTTCTCTCTCTCTCTCGAAAGAAAGCCCTCCTAGCTACAAAGACCACATTTTCACTAGGTCTGTAGAAGAGGTAACCAAAGGATTGTTGTGGGTAGCCGATGAAAATACACCTCTCTCTTCGAGGTTTGAGCTTATCATGAGTCTCGCATCTCACGAAAGCCTCGCAACCCCAAATCTTGATATGGTCAAGTTTGGGTATCTTACCAGTCCATATCTCATGAGGAGTTTTGGCAACTTTCTTTGTAGGGACCAGATTAAGGATATGGGCGGCAGTCTATAAGGCATACCCCCCAAAATGAGATTGGCAGCGAAGCTCGACTCATCATGGAATGAACCATATCCAACAAGTTTTGATTACGCCTCTCAGCCACACCATTCAATTTCGGTGTCCTGGGAGGTGTCAATTGTGAGAAAATCCCACATTCCCTAAGATAGTCGAGGAACTCTGAACTAAGATACTCACCACCTCGATCGGATCAAAGCATCTTCATATTCCTGCCCAATTGATTCTCGACTTCCTGTTTAAATTCATTAAACCTTTCGAAAGTCTCTAACTTATGCTTGATTAGGTAGACATATCCATATCTACTGTAATCATTAGTAAAAGTCAAATAATAATGATTAGCATCCCTTGTGGCATGTTTGAAGGGTCCACACACATCTGTGTGTATGAGATCCAACAAACCTTCACCCCTTTCACAAGAACCTGTGAAGGGTGACTTTGTAATTTTTCTAAGTAAGCATGATTCGCAACTATCATCTGACTTTAGGTCAAATGACTCCAAGACTCCATCCTTTTGGAGTTGGCCTATGCGTTTCTTGCTTATATGTCCAAGACGACAATGCCATAATGATGCTTTATCCAAGTTATTATCATTAACAGAATCAATACACAATACATTATTTCCTAAGTTATCAGCCACAAATACTGTTTCATACACACCATCACAATGTAATGCTTTAAAATAAAGAACATTATTAAAGAAAGCATTAATCGAACCAACTTCATTATCAAATGAAAAGGTAAAACCTTGTTTGTACAATGTATGAAAGGAAATAATGTTTCTTGCCATTTCTGGCGAATAACAACACTTATTCAAATCTAAACTAAACCCACTACTTAGCGATAAAGTATAAACTCTAATCTTGGTGACAGGTAAAGCTTTCCTATTCCCCATGATTAAGTTTATTCTTCCATGCTCTACATTCTCACTCCTTCTTAGTACCTGCAAATCAGAACATATATGAATACCACAACCAGTATCAAGGACCCAAGAGTTAGAATGGGGTGAGGTATTAGATAATATAGTGTAAATACATGCATGGTTGGGTTTAACTTTCCCATCGTTCACATCTTGCTGGTATTTTGGGCAGTTCGGCTTCCAATGTGATTTTTCATGGCAATAAAAGCATTCCGCCTCTTTTGAGTCAGAAGAAGGGGTGACAAAACCTTTCTTGGTGCCACTTGAAGAAGACCCGTCAAGGGTCCTCGCCTTGGTACCCTTCGAAGAGATCTTCCTCTTCTTCCCTCTACTTTTCCTGATTTCCAAAACCGAAGCGGAGTTTGGAGTATGAGTGTTTACAACCGACTTCCCCTTAAGACCTGTTTCTACGGTCTTGAGAAGTCCCTGAAGTTTGCTGAGTGTGACCTCTTCCTTATTCATGTGATATGTCATGCGAAATTGATCATAGCACGATGGTAAGGAGTGCAAAATGATATCTATTGCAAGCTCCTCAAGGAAGTTCACATTAAGCTTCAGCAACCGATCCGCATCCCTTTGCATTTGCTGCATGTGGCTCGTAACCGACTCTTTTTCCTTCATCATGGTTGTTATCATGGAGAAGATGATTTCATACCTCTCTTGTCGTGCACTTTGATGGTATATTTCCTTCAGATCTTGGTGCAGTTCAAAAGGGTAGAAGCCCACATAGGACTTTTGGATTCTGCTGTCATTGTGGGCAACATGATGCATGCCACTTTGGTAGCATCCCTTTCATGTACCTGGAAGTCAGCGATCTCCTTGGGAGTTGTAGTGGTCTCATCAATCTCCTTAACCTCCTTGTTGAGGACATATTCTTTGTCCTCATAGCGGGTAATCATCCTGATGTTTCTGATCCATTCACTGAAGTTGGATCCATCAAAAGTGACTTTCCCACACAAGTTCATAAGGGTAAAGGAGTCATTAGGATTAGAGCCAAAAGCATCGTTGTTTGAAGACATCTGAGATAAGAGGACAAGATTAGTTTAGATATTAAGAGAGTCCTTAATAAAACACCCAAATGTAATATTAAGGCTAGGATCCAATCACAATATATTATAACTTAGAGGAGGTATGCCGTAATCCAAGCTATAACATATTTGAAAGGTAGGTGAATGACGATTCACCAATTTCCACCATTAAAAACGAAATATTAAATATTAGATTTTTCATTGGTTCTTAGAAATTCCTAGATTCTTTCGAGATTCAATGAACTTTTCAAAGGCATGTTTCAATCTCGAGTGTGACCTCCAAGTTTTGTGACTGGGATACCGAGGATCACAAAACGAGGTGTGAAGTAACCATGCAAATCACTTGGTACCCTTAAATTTTATCACTCAATCGATGTGCCGGTAAACCACACACGCTCCACCGATACTATGATAAACCTTAAGTCACCCTTTACCAACCTTGTTAAGTCCAAGTTAGTGTGCCGGTTAACCACACACGCTCCACCAACGACTTAAACAAATTGTAAAGTGTAATTTCTTGGATTAGCACCTTATTCACATTTTTCCTAAAGTAACTAAGATTGGGAATTTAAAAAAGCATTTAGTTACTTATAATATTCATCATACTTTTAATGAGAATTTATAAGTTCTTGTCTTACCCGTTCGGCTAACGACCCTCCACCGATCAACAAAGCGGTGGGTGAGAGTTGACACCCATTAATTTGCCATTTTATAGGCAACAACCTTATACCCCCCTTATAGACCGGCTTCGTAAATGAGGCGTACGAGCGGTAAGATGACTTGATCTTATATATATATATATATATATATATATATATATATATATATATATATATATATATATATATATATATATATATAACTTATAATATTATAAAGTATAGGGGTTGAATTTTAACTTTTAAAATTCTAAGGGTTGGAACTAAAGTTTTAATCAAGACGTTACTTGTTCCAAAACTTTAGGGAAAGTTTTGTAAACTTTCAAAACTTTTCATTTCTTATAACTTATGATTTAATTGAGTAATAAAATGAAGACTCTTCATTCTTATGACTCATGTGTTCTTTTAATGGTTTTAATAAAAGTGTGACTTTTGATTTTCCATAACTTGAGGATAAGTTATGGACTCCATTAAAACATATTCTGATCATGAATTAAACTACCATGAAGGTTACAAGCAATTCCTATGATCATCTAATCTTCATAAGTTCAAGAACATGAATTATGAACACTTTCTAGAATCAAAAACTACACTTAAAAGCTTTGTAATTTTGATAATTGCCATTGCAAATGGATTAGCATAAACATTACACCATCAAAAACAAGTATTCAAGTACCAAAACAGGTTAGGGTAATGTTTCTAGTCCACTTCCAGCAACAAAAGTCGAAAATCTGCATTCTAAGGCTCCTACTCGTCGAGTGCACAAACCTACTCGGCGAGTCCTCCCATGGACTCGGCGAGTTCAGCAGGTAGACAACAAAAAATTGACTTTTTTCAACAATTTTGCACAAATAACAAACAAACAAACCTAGGCTCTGATACCACTGATGGGTTTTGAGCATTCTAACACTTCCTAAGTGTACATGCAACCCTAATAACCTTGGATCTATGTTTGTCTAATTATCATGAAAAGTTGAATTCCAAGGTTATATTCTTATCTAGCATACATGGGGAACAATTTTTAACTTGAATGAAAGATAGAATAACTTACCTTGTTGTTGCTTATGATCCTTGAAACCTTGTGAGCCTAGCACCCCAAGTGTGATGCTCTAAATGCTTCACACAACACCAAATGCTTTTGGAATGACTTTAGAGAGAATACACATTTCTAAAATCGGCCTAGCCCTCACTTGTTCATGTGTATAGCCGATTTTGGTGGAGAATATGTTCTTTATATAGTGTTGACACATCTAGGGTTACACCATGTAAACCCTAATGTTTCATGACTCTTCATTTCCATGAGCCATGGGTTTGTAACTCCCATGGAGCATCCTATGGGTTTAACCCAACTTGATAATCCATGGAGCCTCTTAGCCCACTATACAAGTTATGGATGATTTACATAATCAACCCATATATTTAATTAGTTATCTTTTGATCACTTAATTAATTCTAAATTAATTCTTGAACAAACTAATTAAATAATATTATTAATATATTAGAACTTATAATATATTAATAATCCACAAGTGTTATTTCTCTCATTTATTCTATCCAATTGCATGGTGCCATGCAACCCAAATGGACCTTGCCGGGTCGGGGCAAGTACATACCATAAATAGTTATGGACTTAGATACCTTATCCAACAAGATGCACGTACAGAGAAAACCCTAATCTAGTAAAAAAAATTACTCCAAAAGTAAACCTAATGATTATTTATAGGGAACAATAAATATATGCCATAAATATAAAATATATACCTAATTTAAAACCAATTCCTTAGAGTTGTTCTTAACTATCCAGATTCTCTCCATGGTATTTGTTGAAGATTCAAGGGGGAGTGATGATTATTCAAAGGGGTGTTCGTATTTGGAAGATTTATTCTATTCCTTTCGCTTTGAAGGCCCCATGTAACGATGATTCTAACAATTTAGGGGGAGAAATGCCAAGAAGATCGGAAATCGTGATCTTCATCTGTTTCAACATCTAGGGGGAGATTGTTGAGTATTTGAGATATTGAAACTGATATGGCATATTTGGTTATTTAGGGAAGCCTTTTTAGGGTTAATCCTTTTATGATTCCCAACGGTTCCTTTACAGTAGAAGTTCTTAATCGAGCTCTTCTAATGCATTGGTTTTATATTAGGCATAGATTTTATATTTATGGCATATATTTATTGTTCCCTATAAATAATCATTAGGTTTACTTTTGGTGTAAGCTTTTGACTAGATTAGGGTTTTCTCTGTATATTCATCTCATAATCAATACAAGAAAAACCTTTATCAGATTACTTGCATATGTTGGTGATTGATTCTTGATTGTTCTTGATATTCCGCATTCGTCATCTCATATTTATTCCGCTTAAATGCTTTTGTTTTATTTATGCGGATTGGGCCTGTCCATACGTGGTTTATTCTTTGGGTTAGACTATATATTATGCATGCATGTATAGCATTAAGATAGAGATCTTATTAATTGCTTTTGCATTGTAACCCTATACACACCTCTACAGTCGAAGTTGTACATCGAGCTCTTCTGAGGTGTGAGAGATTAATCATTCAACATCATTTGTCTCATTCTAGTGTTCTTAATTACTTCTTATCTGTTTTAAATCTATCGATCTAACAGCTCAATATTCTGATCAGAAAACATTAACCTATTAACAGAAAGTTATGAAATTTATAAAACTAGTATAGTAACAATAGTTCAAAGTTAATTTGAATATTTGAATAAGGTGTACTATTGTGGAATAATCTTCTTGGATATAAGAATTACATTACCAAATAACCATTTGAAAAGGATTTTGAAATTCATTTGACTACAAGTCTAATGATAAATGTAAGTATGATGTGAAGAGGTGTGACTCGAGCATTGTATTATGGTGTGAATATTTGTTAAAATTAGTTTAACTAATGTGAAGTGGCATTCACTACTCGCTTGCGCATATTGAAGTCTACGATTATGAGGATAACACTCATGGTGAAGCGATAAACAATCTAAGACTTAGAATTGGTATGTGTTATCTCGTTAGAAAACCCATCAAACCTTTTGGGTGGTTGTTTAACCAACCTTTTTAGAACAAAGTGTATGTTGCTTGAAGGGAAATCTTTTAAGTAAAGGAGCAGATATCCAAAAGGGCTAAAGGGAGCCATACCGATCTTAATAAGATTCAAGAGTCAACCAATGAATAACCCACACGTGTCCTTAGCATTCAACTCAAGATTTAAATAGCTATTGAAGAAACTAACATACCTCCACCTCTTCCTTATAAAACTGAGATAGGATGGAATACACCTAGGTATATAAGAATTTATACTATTAAGGTATATAAGTCACTAGTGGATCATAATGTCACAACTAGAAATTTTATGCCTTGTAACTACAACACTTAAGTAAAATTATGAATCAAAAACTTAAGAACATGTATGATGCTTACTTTATGACAACAAAGTTTCAATCAAATACACCATGCAAGCATTTCAAGTAGTCAATAGGCAATTGGAAACCCTAGAAGTTCTTGTTTAAGTCCATTTTTGGATTAGGACTTCCTTATTGGGCCCAATGGACCAATAAGCTTCCAATTTGACCATCTTGGGTTTAGAACTCTTAAATGGGCTCTAATTGGACCCATTTTCATTTAATTCAATATTTTGGGCCATATTGGGCCTAGAATGAAATAGATTAATTATATGAACCCTTTTGGGCCATATTTAACCTAATGTAGCCCTAATAGGTCATAAGAATCATATTTATGGTTATTTAGACCAAACACCACTTAACATAATCATGAAAAAGGCTTAAGCCTACAAGGCCCAAATTCTTTTCTCTTCCTCTCAAATTCTCGGCCCAAGCCCATGTAAAAAGGGAGAGTTGACTTTCATGGCCACCTCATTTTTACATTATGGTTTTCCATGCATCTTATCTCATACTTCCATGCACACATCACTTCAAGATCTCTCTCTTTCCCTCTCTCTTGCTCTCGGCCGATTCCAAACACACACACACACACACAATTCTCCCACAAATCTCTCAAGAAAACTCGCTCCACTCTTCATCAAGATCTCGAATTTTAGAAGGTTTTTCAAGAAGATATTTCCACAAATTCTTCATCTAAAGTAAGATTATGCTTGGATATATGATCTAGATTCTTTGTTTTATCAAAAATCTCTTTCTAATCCTTGCAAAAATCATGATCACTCTCTTAGAAACTCCCTAAGTTCGAAATCAACAAGGGAAGACTTGTTAGAGCCGAAAACAACGTCAAACTTCTTCCAATCTTCTCCAAAACCGAAACCCAACTCAAGGTGAGCTTCATACCCCCTATTTTTCGGTTTTTATAAGTTTTGTGGGGGAGAATACAAGAAAATGTGTAGATCTATGAGTATACGTATGCTTGGTGTGATTTCTATGTTTATATATATGTTCTTATGTGATTGTGGTGTTGGATCTAGTCAAAAAGTCCTTAAAACCAAGATCTACATTAAGTTGTATCAAATGAGTATAAACTATATTATTTCACACAAAACATTTCTAGAAAAATAACCAAGTTGGTTAATATGAACATCTATGGGCTTAAAACCCATTTTTGGGCTCAAAATGCTAAAAATATAAAACTAAAGGGCCCAAAACGACAAAATACAAATTCTGAAGGTTGAGATGAGTCAAAACAATTCCAAAAATGTATTTTCTGAAAATTTACCCTTTTGAAGGATTAAAATGTGGATTTTTAAACATAATGGGCCAAAAATGAACTTTTCGGCCCAATATAGCCCAAATTGCGAGATTTTTAATTTAGAAGGGCTGCAACTGCACTTTTCTGTAAAACAGGGGACTACTAGTGTACCAATTCCATTTCAAGGGTTAAAAATACATTTCAAATTTAAAAGGGACCAAAGATGCAAAAATTTTCCATTTTGGGTCAAAATTGTAAAAATTGCGAAAATATAGGTTTCAACCGAGAAAACTTCATTCTGAGGGACTAAAACTGTTTTTCAAGAAAATTTAAGCTGAAAAATACCTTTTCAACAAGTTTTGATACTAAAGTGTCAAGAAAAATGGTTTAAGGACTAAAATGGAAATTCTTTTATGTAAAGGGTTAAAAGTGTAAATTTATCTAAGAAGGGGCTTCAAAAAGAAAAATTCTAATGTTTTAAACAATAAATCCTTTAAGATAAAATACGAGTATCACGACTACCGGCGAAACATAATACACCTACAACACCAAAATCGTTACCAAACGAATTGATTCGGTCTTGAATCAATAACGAATCAAAAATCAATACACAACGATACTTCAATACACACGCGGAAATTATGGGAAGTCAATACACACATGGGAATTCACCAGACGTCGATACACCATCTTTGGGCCCAAAAAGTTCAAATCGTGCTTGTTGGGCCTAGCTAGCCCAATGACATGATCTTTAGGCCCGAAGGAAACGCGCTTACATGTTGTTGGGTCTTACACGACCTAGTACCGTGTAAAAGGACTTTCAATAGCTTTTGTGTTGTTGGGCCCCAAGGGTCCTTTGGCTCTGCTATTAGAGTCGAGAAGTTAAATGCGAGCCGGGCCAAGGGCCTTTCGCATTCACGATAGCCTTTAACGACTCATGGAATTAACGGGGGCTTCGCACCCTCTTTTCTTCCTAGGTTGTGGGGCTATGGGAAGTCAGGGTAGTTGGATTAGGTGACTAGTACAGACGACGCCTAAGGGTTCGTTTGTATAGTCGTAAGCTAGCCATTTTTCATTAATTCTTGATTACAACAACTCACCACCCTTAATTAATCCAATGTCACCTGGAATTATCGAATACACACGTCGCTACGGTATAACCAAAGATAAAACGCGTAATTTAAAGTATTAGGAAAACATCGGGTTTTCCTAGGGATTTCAACCCTTACACCTACGAGATGCATACCAAGTATAACAATTTTTCACACTTATAGAAACAAACAAGCATACTTACGGATCCTCACACTTTTTTCTTACTTACAATAATCTTTTCAGAAAATATCGGATTTTCTGGTGGTTTTTCAAAATAATACAAAACACTGTGTTTCAAACATTACTTATGAACTCACCAACATTTTATATGTTGACGTTTTTCAAAATACTTGTATTCTCAGGTAACAGGTAAATCGAAGGAAAAATGTACTCAGTGATGTCTTGTTGTTTGTTTAACTAGTATCGAACAATTTACTTTTTGGGAATGTAATGTTTTGAAACAATGTACTAAATGTAAACACTACCAGTTGTAATATTTCAACGCATGGTGATGAATGATGTTATGTTTCATGTATATTCACTGTGATGGTATTTAATTGAGTCACAACAGCCCTCGGACGTTTCCGCCGTCTGGTTCGGGGGTGTGACACATAATCTGAGTATACCAGGTATCAAGATACTCCATAGTCTTGACCTTATCACTGCTAGAGCGTTAGATAATGCGTCTTTTTTAGGTCTGTTCCTACTGCTCTAAGAAAAATTAGAAAAGAAGACAGTGCCCCTCATTTACTTCCTTTTGGTTCATTTGTTATTAACACTTTTTTTCCACTAGGTGTTGAGCTAGAGGAGTTCAAGTTTGTTCGCTCTCCAATGCATGGGATGTTCAATAAAGGTGGAAATTAGAATATCTGCTTCATGAGAACTACTAATATTCCTAAAGTTCCAACAAGTCAATTGTTTTAGTTAAGGCTAGTGTACATGAAACAAAACATTACATGTAGTTTTCATATTCTACTATCATCTAAATTGAGTAAAAGAAAGGTGCATTGAATGAAGATTACTATTCGTGAATCAAAACAGGAATTATCAAGGAAGCTGAAAGTGTCAATTTTCACATCCATGAAGTTTTTTGGGGCTCCTATTAAATGCTTTGACATCATTACAATGGAGGAAATTATTAGGTCACAACTCTTGTGTTGTCCAAGGTTATTAACTATTGCTAATATATCTAATAATAACAGGGTCCTCTTGTGTTGCCCATATGACTCAAAGTGAGTAGAATAAATAAAGTAGGAATTGGTTTATTAGTTATTATGGATTAATAATTAGTTAGAAACTATATGAAAAATATTTTGGGAAATAATTAACATTTTAATTAATTAAATGCTTGAATATTAATTAATCAATAGTTGATTAATCATGAATGTTCCAAAACCATTTATAGGATTAGTGTTGGACAAAATATCTCTTGGATAAGAGAGAATTTCGTTTTTGGCTCATTGTCACACATGGGATAGAGTACAAAACCTAGGAAGGGATCCAAGGCTATAAATAGGGCGTTAGGGATGTCATTCTTCCTTTCACCTTCACTTGATGTTTCTGATGGGTTTTAGCCATAAGAACTATCCTATGTGCGCATGCAAAACCCTAATGCTTGGATCTAGGCTTTCTAATAAACATGCTTTGAATCCAAGACTTCTAATTACTAATTAGGTTAAATAACAACATTGAAATAGATCTAGAATCATACCTTTGAGTTCCTTGTTGATCTTGAGGTCTTGGAGCTTCTAGAGTCACAAATGTCACTCCTCTAATGGCTTACAAACACCAAAGCAAGGAGGATGATTTGGGAGAGAGGAGAGGGGAGGAATTTCGACCAGAGTTCTCTTACTTAATCAGAGGTATCGAATTCCCTATGCCATGGGGTCTATTTATACTTGTAGACTCCTTAAGGGTTACAACCTAAACCCTAATTGGATAATCTTCTCTTAAGGCTATCCAAATCCATTCCTAGATAAGCATATGGACGATTTTAGCTTTCCTAAAGCTCTTAGAATCCTTCCAAACCATATCCTAATGGATTTACAGTCTAAAGCTTAACTATCAAACAATTGACAGTTTATACCCCTTTATTTAATTAATCTCTTTAAGTCACCAAATTAATTCTAATTAATTCTATGACTTATATTAATCAAATAACAAATATATTATTCATTATATTATTCTCATAATATATTAATAATATTTATTCTCTCTTAATAAATCATCCTATCAAGTTGCTATGGTGAAGGCAACCCAAAAGGACCATGCACAACCGGATATAGTTACAGCCTTAGACACTATTCCAACAGTCTCCCACTTGGATAAGTCTAGTAACTATACAAGTACAATCCGGTTTGCAATCGTAGCTCTCAAAGACGCTGTCAACTCTGATCTAATCAATCTTGTCCTTTAGATAAGGGAACGTACAGTCCTTTGTTAGATATCATGCTGACAATCCTATGGAATGGTTAGTCAAGCATTTAGGTTTCTCGATCTGTGATTTATTTGACATAGAACTTAATCGAACACATTAATTCAGTTCTGACCGGGCCCGGCACATAAGTCAAATCAAATCATCGAGCGGCCGAGATATCGCTTTTACCTTCTTAGATAAAAGTTACAGATAAACTTCGACTTATATGCATTTACTTATTCATTTACCAACTATACACAACAATATGTTTTATAACATCAAGTTACTGATGCGTTTTCGTATTATCAATGTACAATCAATTAACAAATAATAAACCATATATCTAGGTTTTAAGACTATATGATATTATCGTCTTGCGATCACCTTTTATATCTTATTCCATAAGGTGATTCCATCAAGCGCGGGTTTATTCCAATGCTCAAAACTAGTTCATAAGCACTCATGAACGTTGCAGCAATCCTTTGCTATGTCTAACACCATTTAGACATTCTACACACCAATTCATGACAATCTTCTTTCATATCTACTTCCAATATATGAACGATTGTGGACCATTTGAACAATTCTATTATTCCTAATAATTTCAATTATTCTGGAAGTCAAAACATGCAAAGTGAAACAATAGCTAAACAATTAACATAAGATAGTAACATTACTCATAAATAAAACTCCTTTATTTAATCATCAAATGTCAATTACATTTATCTATTACACGTTTCTAATACTATCTAATCTATGCTAATATCATCCTTCAGCCCAATACTCCTAGCATGCTGCAAGTGCTTAACCCTACTCAGTCCCTTCGTAAGCGGATCTGCTGGGTTATCTTCTGATGATATCCTCTTAACTACGAGTTGTCCTTCTTCTACACGATGTCTAATGAAGTGATACTTTCTGTCGATATGTCTTGATCTACCATGATCCCTCGGTTCCTTGGTTAAAGCAACCGCACCTTCGTTATCACAGAAAATCTCCATTGGCTCCTTTATGGCAGGTACGACTCCAAGATCACCGATGAAGTTCTTTAGCCATATTGCCTCCTTCGACGCTTCACTCGCTGCAATGTACTCTGATTCGCACGTTGAATCAGCTACAGTTTCCTGCTTGGAACTTTTCCATGTCACTGCTCCTCCATTTAGGGTAAAGACCCAGCCCGACTGCGAACGGTAGTTGTCCCTGTCGGTTTGAAAACAGGCGTCACTATACCCTCGCACCTTCAAGTCATCACTTCCTCCGAGGACTAAGAACCATTCCTTCGTCCTCCGAAGGTACTTAAGGATATTCTTCACCGCAATCCAATGTGCTTTGCCAGGATTCCCTTGATATCTGCTAACCATGCTCAAAGCGAAGGCTACATCAGGTCGAGTACAAGTCATAGCGTACATGATTGAGCCAACTGCGGAAGCGTATGGTACTCGGCTCATTTCTGCTATCTCAGCTTCGGTACTCGGACTTTGAGTCTTACTCAACTTGGCATTACTTTGTATCGGTAGTTCTCCCTTCTTTGAGTTTTCCATACTAAAACGTTTTAGTACCTTCTCTAAGTAAGTATTCTGACTAAGTCCAATTAGTCTCTTACTTCTTTCTCTTACTATCCTTATTCCCAAAATGTAAGAAGCCTCTCCGAGGTCCTTCATAGCGAAACACTTCCCGAGCCAGGACTTTACCTCCTGCAGAGTCGGGATGTCGTTTCCTATGAGTAATATGTCATCGACATATAGAACGAGGAAGCTTACTATACTCCCACTGGCTTTGACATATACACAAGATTCGTCTTCGCTTCGTACAAATCCAAACTCTTTGACTTTCTCATCGAAACAAAGATTCCATCTGTGAGATGCTTGCTTAAGTCCATAAATGGACTTCTCAAGCTTACACACTCTATCCGGATGCTTCGGATCCACAAACCCCTCTGGCTGAGCCATGTAAACATCCTCAGCCAACTTTCCGTTAAGGAAAGCGGTCTTGACATCCATTTGCCAAATCTCATAATCATGAAATGCGGCAATTGCTAACATCACTCTAATAGATTTAATCTTCGCAACTGGTGAGAAGGTCTCATCATAGTCAACTCCGGGAGTTTGAGTAAAGCCCTTCGCGACCAATCGCGCTTTATATGTGTGTACGTTCCCATCCACGTCGGTCTTCTTCTTGAAGATCCATTTGCACCCAACGGTCTTACGTCCGGGCACGTAATCAACCAAATTCCAAACTTGGTTATCATACATGGATTGGATCTCGCTATCCATTGCCTCTTTCCACTTTACAGACTCCGGGCCTGCCATGGCTTCCTTGTAGCTATTAGGTTCATCAAGATTTACTAGTGTACCATCACTAATATACGTGTCCCCTTCGGTAGTAATATGAAAGCCATAAAACTGGGGATGAACTCTAACTCTATCAGAACGTCTAAGAGGTAAGGATTCGTCAATTGGTTCAACCGGAGTTTCCTCCTTGGGTTGAGTGCCAGCGGTAGAGGTTCCTTCATCCATAAACTCTTGAATCTCTTCAAGTTCGATTTGCCTCCCACTGTCTCCTTGGCTTATGAGTTCTCGCTCTCGGAAAACTCCTCTCCTCGCAACGAAGACAACATTGTCCTTCGGTCTATAGAAGAGATATCCAAAGGATGTCTGCGGGTAGCCGATGAAAATACATCGCTCACTTCGAGGTTCAAGCTTGTCGTGAGTATCTCGTCTTACGAAAGCCTCGCAACCCCAAACCTTGATATGTGCCAACGAGGGAGCTTTCCCTGTCCACATCTCGTGAGGTGTTTTGGCAACCTTCTTAGTAGGGACTCGGTTAAGGATATGGGCGGCAGTCTCTAAGGCATACCCCCAGAAAGAAATTGGTAGTGAAGCACGACTCATCATAGAGCGAACCATATCCAATAAGGTTCGATTACGCCTTTCTGCCACACCATTCAACTGCGGTGTCCTAGGAGGCGTCAATTGCGAAACTATTCCACACTCCTTGAGATAATCGTGGAATTCAAGACTTAGGTACTCTCCTCCTCGATCGGATCGAAGCATCTTGATTTTCCTGCCCAATTGATTCTCCACTTCATTCTTGAACTCTTTGAACTTTTCAAAGGTGTCTGACTTTTGCTTGATTAAGTAGATATACCCATATCTACTATAGTCATCGGTAAAAGTCACATAGAAGCGGTTCCCATCCTTCGTGGTTGATCTAAACGGTCCACATACATCGGTATGTATTAGGTCCAATAGACCCTCGCCCCTTTCACAAGTACTTGTGAAGGGCGACTTAGTCATCTTTCCAAGCAAACAAGACTCGCATGTGTCATCTTCCCTAAGGTCGAATGACTCCAACACTCCATCCTTTTGGAGTTGGGCTATGCGTTTCTTGTTGACATGTCCAAGATGACAATGCCACAAGGATGCTTTATCCATACTAGTGGAAGAATCAATATTCAAAACATCATTTCCTAGGTTATCAATAATCATAACGGTTTCATATATTCCATTACATGGTATAGCTTCAAAGTAAAAGACACCATTTAGATAAGCCAAAATAGAACCATTCTCATTATTAAAAGAAAATCTAAATCCTTGTCTATATAAACCATGAAATGAAATGATGTTTCTTGCCATTTCTGGCGAATAGCAACAATTGTTCAAATCTAAAACTAAACTATTCCTAAGCACTAAGGAATACACTCCAATCTTGGTCACAGGCGACGATCTTCTGTTCCCCATGATTAGATTGATCCTTCCTTGCTCCACATCCCTACTTCTTCTTAGTCCCTGCACATTAGAACAAATGTGATAACCACAACCGGTATCAAGAACCCAAGAAATAGCATGATTAGAATCGTTAGATGTGATTGTATATATACCTGCGAAAGATGGCTTGATCTTTCCTTCTTTGATCGCTTGCAGGTAATCCGGGCAGCTTCTCTTCCAATGTCCTATCTTGTGGCAGTGGTGGCACTCTGCCTCCTTCGGGTTAGAGCAGGGCTTGGCGGGATCAACTTTGGTCCCACTAGAAGAGGCACCATCTCGGGCTTTCACCTTGCGATAGTTCTTCGATGAAGCTTTCCTCTTCTTTCCCTTCCCTTGTCCAATAGCCAAGACAGGAGCAGCGGGCGGATTGGGAGTAGGTGCAACAGACTTGTCTTTGAAGTTGCTCTCAGCAACCCTCAAGAGACCTTGGAGCTTGCTTAGGGTGACCTCTTCTTTGTTCATGTGGTAGGTCATCCTAAATTGATTGTACATCGGAGGCAAAGAGTGAAGCACCATGTCGATCGCCAAATCCTCACCGAAGTCAACATTTAACTTGCGAAGGCGGTCGACATACCTTTGCATCTTTTGCAAGTGCACGGTAAGAGATTCTCCATGACCCATCTTTGCGGAAATCATGTTAGTGAAAATCTCGTACCTCTCTTGTCTCGCGTTTTGGTGGTACCTTTCCAATAAGTCTTGGTGCATCTCGTACGGGTACATGTCCTCGTAGGACTTTTGGAATTCGGAGTTCATAGTGGCGATCATGATGCAATGTACCTTCGTTGCATCTCGCTCATGAGTTTCAAAGGCGGTGATTTCGGCTGGAGTAGCGATTTCGGTGTTGATTTTCTCGAGCTTCTCATCGAGGACATACTCTTTGTCCTCATAGCGAGCAATGGTGCGAATGTATCTTATCCATTCGCTAAAGTTCGTTCCATCGAAGGTGACCTTTTGGCAAAGGCTCATCAATGTGAAAGAACTAGCAGCAGCGTTGTTTGCGTTCGACATCTACAATTAGAAAAGGACAAAGATAGATTAGAATAAGAATCCCTAATTATCACCCAATAAGAAAATTAGGGCTAGGATCCAACAATAACATTTACATACTAGAAAAGGGATGCCGTAATCTAACATGCAAATAAATTGAAGGTAAGTGAATGACGATTCACTAATTCTCCATTACGAAACTTAAACTATTAATCCTAAGTGTTTTTGAGAATTCCTAGGTTCGGATGAGATTCATTGAAACTATTCAATGGCATGTTTAAATCTCGATATGCCCCTCTTGTTTGTGACTGGGATGCCGAGGATCACAAAGCGGGTGTGAATTACCATGCAAATTCACATGGCGCCTTCATTGTAACAATCACCTATTCGATGTGCCGGTAAACCACACACGCTCCATCGAACTATGATAAACAACGAATCACCCTTTGCCACCTTCGCTTAGAACCAATTAGTATGCCGGTAAACCACACGCGCTCCACTAACATCTTAGCAAGGTGCAAAGTGTAATTTCATGGGATTGCATCAATTCACTTTTCCTAAAGTAACTAGGATTGGGAATTTTTTTTTTAAGAAAATGTGTAGTTACTTTATATTTCTTATTATACTTTTAATGAGAGGATGAGGTTGCCCTATCCTACCCGTTCGGCTAACGACCCTCCACCAATCAAGCAAGCGGTAGGTGTGAGTGTACACCTATTAAGCGCCATTTTATAGGCCACAACCTTATACCCACCTTATAGATCGGCTTCGTGAATGAGGCCTACTAATGGTAAGACTAGCATTTAGTTATACATATATATATTATTCTAGTAATATCATATTAGTATAGGGTTGTATTTTAAAACTTTTAAAATCTAGGGTTTTTGAAATTTAAGTTGTCTAAATTAAAACTTTTAATCACAAAAGTAAATTTCAAAACAAAAGGGTAGGTTTTAAACATTTAAAACATGGAGGATCAAATAACAAATAATTCCAATTAACAATTAATATCCTAATTATCTATATTTGATTTATTCAAGATTTCTTTTTAAGATAATTACCAAAATAATAATTAATTATCATATAAGGAAATTAAATATTTAATTAGTTGATAATTACCTTTAACTAGATCAAGATAATAGTTATATTTATCAGAAAAACGAATTAATATTGATCTAATTAGTTTATGGTAAGTTAAGATAAGATAAACACAAAGAAATCCCGAATCTGGCCATTCCTGACACCTGGACTCGCCGAGTGCACAAAGTGACTCGCCGAGTCAGGCTTACTCGCCGAGTCCACTTTGAGACTCGCCGAGTCCATGACTCAGAAACCAAAAAATCGAATTTTGCAGGTTTGTTTCAGTTAATCAAGCAACAATTTACAGAAAACCAAGCTCGGCTCTGATACCACTGATGGGTTTTAGCCATAAGAACTATCCTATGTGCGCATGCAAAACCCTAATGCTTGGATCTAGGCTTTCTAATAAACATGCTTTGAATCCAAGACTTCTAATTACTAATTAGGTTAAATAACAACATTGAAACAGATCTAGAATCATACCTTGGAGTTCCTTGTTGATCTTGAGGTCTTGGAGCTTCTAGAGTCACAAATGTCACTCCTCTAATGGCTTACAAACACCAAAGCAAGGAGGATGATTTGGGAGAGAGGAGAGGGGAGGAATTTCGACCAGAGTTCTCTTACTTAATCAGAGGTATCGAATTCCCTATGCCATGGGGTCTATTTATACTTGTAGACTCCTTAAGGGTTACAACCTAAACCCTAATTGGATAATCTTCTCTTAAGGCTATCCAAATCCATTCCTAGATAAGCATATGGACGATTTTAGCTTTCCTAAAGCTCTTAGAATCCTTCCAAACCATATCCTAATGGATTTACAGTCTAAAGCTTAACTATCAAACAATTGACAGTTTATACCCCTTTATTTAATTAATCTCTTTAAGTCACCAAATTAATTCTAATTAATTCTATGACTTATATTAATCAAATAACAAATATATTATTCATTATATTATTCTCATAATATATTAATAATATTTATTCTCTCTTAATAAATCATCCTATCAAGTTGCTATGGTGAAGGCAACCCAAAAGGACCATGCACAACCGGATATAGTTATAGCCTTAGACACTATTCCAACAGTTTCACCTCCTTCTTTCTTTCCTATAGTGAAAAAAATTCTTAATGCTCCTTAGGATTTGTAGAATTTTGATCCCATTTCCTAGTTATTATTTATTATGTTCTTTTGAGTTCATTGGGTGTGAACCAAAAGAGGGATTCTGGTTTGGATTCTTTCATCCGAACAAGGTGGCATACATAAGGTCACGAGCTCGAACGTCGTTGCCTGAAATACGTATGTAGTTCTTCCTTTGTTGTACATTTTCACAGGGTAGTAGAAAATTAGTATGATACCTAGATCCTTAAGTTGCATGTACACATATCAATATCACAGATTGATTTTTTCGCTACCTAGTTTAAGTGTATCTAATACATAGAAACCCAACAAGAATTTGATGACTATTAAACGCTTTACGTTGTACGATGTTGCAACGGATTATCACATTTCATGTTCTCTTCACGGTTAGCGTGAAGTTTATCTTCTACTTAAAGTTTAATTTCCATAATCTAAGTGATTATTATTATATTTTTTGTGTAGTTATTTATATCCCTAATTTGTAGGGATTTACTATTATCGCCGTTTAATCTCGTATATATATATATATATATATATATATATATATATATATATATATATATATATATATATATATATATATGTTATACTAGGGTTAACCTTTTTCTAAGCCTCTTTTTGCATTCAATTTTAGTTACAGTTATTGAAAACCCCTAATCAAAATATGTTTATGATTACACTTTGTGAATTCTTATTGCTATTGATCATATTTTGCATTACGATCCAAAAATATGTGTGTATATTTTTTGAATTGATGTGTGCACAAAACAATGTGCATATATGCACATTGTAGAAAATCATTTTTTGGTAGTCTTAGTCTCCAATCGTGATTATATACATGCGTCTAGATGTATTAAATCATTTTTTAGGAAACAAATAATGGTATATATATATATATATATATATATATATATATATATATATATATATATATATTATAACGCCCTGTTCCAGATCGCTTTCCTAATTTGGGACTATGGCCTAAAGATAGGTTATCATAAGGCTTAGGGCCTTTGGAAAAGAGAGATCTAGACCCATTAGGTATGGATAATGTAATTGAGGTAATCCGGGAGTTTGGGTTGTGCCTTGGAGCCAAGGGATATATTGGTAAAGTGGTAGTTCGAACTCTTTATGAATTTTGGATTTTCGATCGAAAGGTTTTGAGGTGAGGATAAGTTGATAGATGTGTAGAGCTTCTCTCTACCTTTCTGAGGATATAAAGAACATCATAAACAGAGTTGAAACGAAGAAGTTATGGCTGTTTGAAGTTGGAGCGGTTCGGGTGAGTGATCATTGACTTGTTAACCAAGCTCATTGAAGGCTCAAGGCGTGAGCATGAAGTGCTCACGACATGTTATGCACCTGATGCACCAAAACCCTTATTGTTTTGGGTATTTAAAGGTATGAGATAATTAGGGTTGCTTCTCCTCAACCTCTTTCACCTCCTAGACCTCTGGAAACCCTAATCTCAGCCCCCATTGAAGTCCTAGATCATTTTTGGTGTTATTCATTAGTTTTTGGACCCTTGAAGCTTATGGATGGTGAATAAGATCATTTTGGTGCATTTGTTGGCAACTTCGCTTCATTATCTGCTAGCTGAGGAGCTTTTGGACCTTTGTAAGTCCTCAAGCTCATGCCTTTCCTTTCCTAGCATACCAGATCTAAATTTCCATGCATGTATGGCTTGTAATGTTGGTTAGCATGCATCGGATCCATAAAGTTGGAAAGTTTATGGATCATGGTGGTGTCTTAAGTCTTATAAGTCTTAGATCTGGATTTTGGTCATGGTTTTGGACTCCAAGTTTGAGTCTTGGTCCTTTTTTCCTTCATTTTGATCTAAGTTGGTGTTTTAGTCATGTATTGGACATACATAACTGAAAAGCTTTGATTTTTATGGCCCTTGGAGTCAAGGAAGACCCTCTAGACTGTCCCATTTTAAGGCTAAATGGATTAAGAGATTAATGCTTAATTTTGGTCAAATCCGGAATCACGATGTGATAGATAAGACCTCACGATGTGAGAGTGTGTGCGAGGAATTTTCTGGACAAAATTCCCAACCTCACGATGTGAGCATAAGTTGCTCACAACGTGAGAACCTACTATGCAAGTTTGGGATCTTTGATTGTGGGCTAGCTTGATCTTAGACTTATCCTTTGGTTTGTGCTCATAATGGACTAAGGATTTTAGAGTAATGGACTTATGTTTGGGATTATCTTGCTGGGTTTTCCCTAGTGAGCCTTAGATGGTGAATTAGGCTTTAGTGGGCCCAACAGAGTTAGGCCTTGATTGAGCCCAATGGGCTTGGGCCATCAAAGAACAAGTATATGGACTACGGTATTTAGATGGGCTTTAGGTTAAGGCCCATGTGAGGGTTTTTGGCCCAATTTGGAAAATTGGGCCATATGTTGGGCCTTCGTTCATTGTTCGGATTTTTGGCCTTCGGAGTGTGTGTTTGGGCTTTAGTCTTGAATCAAGCTAGGTTGGGGGTAAAGTAGTATTTTACCCCAAGTATGGACTTATGGTTAGGTATTGGAACCCAATTATTAACTGGGTGTGGTTTTCATGTTGATAGTTCGAGAATCTGTCATCCAACATCTAGAGTTTATCCTCGGGACTTCAGCAATGCGAGGTGAGTTACCTTCCTGTATGAGTGGGTCGAAGGCACCAATGCCAGCCCACTAGTAGTTGTTTGTAGTAGAGATAATTGTCCGCATGATAGTTGTCTGGTATGCCACTATCTGATGAGATTTATGTGCTTATATGTTATGTTATTATGTGGTAGTGGTAGGGGTGAAATAGACCTCGTAACCAGTTGGAATACACCGAAGGGTAGGTCGGGCACCCAGATATGCCTGACAGTATGTTTATGCTATGTTATTATGTGGTAGTGGTAGGGGTGAAATAGACCCTTTAACCGGTTGAAATACATCGGAGGCTAGGTCGGGCACCCAAATATGCCTGACAAGGTAGGTCGAGCACACAGATTTGCATGACAGGGTAGGTTGAGCTCCCAGATATGCTTGACAGGGTAGGCCAGGCACCAGATATGCCTGGCAATATGTGATTATTTGGTATGATGAGGGAACTCACTAAGCTTCGTGCTTACGGTTTTCAGTTTTATTTTCAGGTACCTGCAATTTTCAAATAAAGGAGCTCGGGATGATCGCAACGCATATACCTATGATTTTCCGCAATATGTGATTTTTGGAAATGAACTCTGATAAATGTTTTACTTAAAATGCTTTTCAATGTGTGAACAAAGTTACAATAGTGTTTTAGTTATATATATATATATATATATATATATATATATATTGAGAGAGAGAGAGAGAGAGAGAGAGAGATGATCTTGTATAACCAAAAAACATTGTAAAGATATAGGAACCAATGAGAATTCTACAAAAAATAAATAAATCATAAACTAAAAAATTAGGAAAATTAATAAGTTTACATATAAATATTTTTATAATTAAAACAAGTTATGGAATATATGGTATATCCTTTAAATCATGTATCAAGATCTAGTAACTCATGTCTATCTTTTATCTTTTACAACCCTTCAATACTATTATAGTTGCTTCCAACATGATGCACTCGACTGCTTCCTAGACCACTACTACCATTGGCATATTAATTTTTTTGCCTTCTGGTGCAATTAGGGTTTCGAAAACCCATACTTAGTTCTTGTGATCTCTTGTCTTTTGTTGATACCACCAGGTACGAACATGCTTTATAAAACTTTCTTTGGTTCGATTCCTGCTATACTTCTCCGCATCGCCTCAAATCCGTGTATGCTATTAAATCAACAAAAAAAACTCATTTTTATTTGTTAAGTTGTGTGCATTTTGTGGTTTGTGTGGTGTTTCTAATTTCTTTTTGGAGTTCAAAAGTACAAAACATGTAGTTTAGTTTTTCTTTCCTCGCTTGTGAGTCTAGAAAGGGAACCCGAACCCTTTTTTTGTTTGTTTGTCGTGGAATCAAACATGAGTTCAATTTTTTTTGTTCCTTTCTACTTTTGATTCATTCACAAAAATAAATTCATGTTTTGTTTTCTTTGTTTATAGTAATGAAGAGTAACAAAAAAAAATCATGCCTTGCCTTTTTGTGTGGTGTTTGTTGACTTGTGTAATCAACACACACAAAAAAAAAACATTTTTTTCGGGATAATGATTTGAAAGGGTAACGAACTTTAAACTTTGTTCACATTCAGTCACCAAACTTTTCTTTCGTGCTTGATTTACCCTTCTATTATTTAATATGTTCACATTTTACCCTTTCGACTGGTTATAACTGGTCATAATGATAAAATGTGAACAATTTCAAATATTTCATGGGTAAATCAAACACGAAAAAAATTTATGACTAAATATGAACAAAATTAAAAGTTCGTTCCCCTTTCAAGTCATTATTGTAAGTCCCCAAAATTGCCTGTGTATCAATCAGATCCGTTTGATGGTGCGGAATCCCAATCAAACGGATGATGTCAGATCAAATAGAAGAGAAGGAGAAGAAGAATAATATGAATCTTCAATGTATTGAATAGATTGGAATGATGCTCCTTTACATGAGATTCACACACACACACATAAGCTCCCGTTTCTCTCTATTTAGTTCATCAATCTTTTCCTCACACCCCTCACCCCTATATATATACAAGAGAGTATGGGCCAGGTAAACATGGGCCGTAAACAGGGTTTACGGCCGTAAACACCTCCCTGTCCGTAAACTTGACCGTAAACACATAAAATATTAAATAAAAATACAATTTCCTAGAAAATCAAAGTATAAACCATAATATCGACCCAACAATATCCCCCTTGGTTTATAGCTTTCTTTTCTTTTCTTAAATAACCCAACAAGCTCCCCCTAAAAAGTAGCTGGCTTTCTTGATAATCTTCATTGGGAACTTAGCTTCAGCATTAATCTTCAAATTCTTCACGACTTCAAGATGAACTTGATGAATCTTCAATGAATGATTTCATATTGAGCGGTTGGGAAATTCTTCAGAATTTGGCTTTGAATGCACGTCGGGTGAGGAGGCTTGATGTACTGATTCTTGAAAGATAGTGCTTTCAGCTTGAGAATCTACAGAGAGAACTAAACTTCTAGATCACTTCAACAGGTTTATGATAGCAGCAGACTGATTGAGGAGGCTTTAACGCAATCCGACACATAATCTTCAATTTCAGCTTCACCTTGCTTCTTGGGTTGAAAGAATGAATGTTGAAAGAATAATCTTCATTTCTTGCTCCTTCTAATGTGAATTCTTCGATGCTCACGGACGAGGTTTTGGCTCAGAAATCTTCAACACAAACTCCATGAGTCTTATCTATACCTGAAATCACTTTTCAAGACAAAACAAAACTAAAAGAAAACTTAGCACACAAATTAAAACAGAAACAAAAATATTTTTGGATTTTTTTTTGATTTTTCTGAACAAGAAATAAAACAGAAATAACACTATTTTTGGATTTTTAATTTTTTTGATTTTTCTTTGATTTTGATTTTTTTTAATTTTTTTTCATTATTTTTAATTTTTTTTAATTCTCCCCTAATATTTAAATTAGAAGCAACTATGACAAATTTAACAAAAATAAAAATGATATCTAACTTTAAGAGTGATTTGGGATCAAAGTTTTTAGACAGCCTTTATCCACTTGTCGGTACCTTTCATATTCACATCTTTGTCTGGTCGATCGTCGGTATTGTTGTCCACTTAAACACGAAAAATTGTGACAGATTTAGGACACACTACTTGTTACAAGACAAAGTGAACTTAAGTTCCTAAAAATTATATCTGATCCTAATTTCTTAGATACTATATCTTAAGGACCATTCATCTGACGTTGACCAGGGATATTGTTGTCCACCTAAATTGAGCAGCGAGATATATAGACAATCTTTGAGTGTTCAATTTTAATTGTACTGGAACGTGTTTCCCGCTTCCTGATATGCCCCAGCCATCAAGAACTTCCAGAGTACTCCTTACACCGGGTGAGCAGAAAACCATTCAGAGAGAGGATAGATTCAGAATTCTATTACTTATTACTTCAGAGGGGTTGAGAAGAAGAAGGTTGCATATGTTGTGTACCAGGTCGGATTAGAAGTCTCGCAAAGGAGACAACATATGGCTAACAGATAAGAAGTATTTCACATATATAACATGCAGAGAAATAGAGTTGCATATGTTGTGTACCAGGTCGGATTGGAAGTCACGCAAAGGAGACAACATATGACTAACAGACAGAAAGAAAGAAAATGATATTCTACAGACCTAATTTATCGGAATTTACCAGTCGCCCCATCCAACTGGAATTAAGGACAGAATCCGCACATCGAGGAAAAGTTAAACCACGGTTCCAAGTACGGGTTCAATTAATGTGACGAGTAGATTCCCATATATATCTCCCTGCTCAACCTATCCGATTTGTCAAGATTTGTCAAGTCTATAAATTTCCTAAGTTCAACTCTTCCTAGTCAAGTCCATTTAAAATTTTTCGTGCCTACCGACGCATCAAACCAGAGCATAGACCCTTCAACTTCGGGTACGTTACACAGACTCAGGTTGCCTATTATCACTTGATAATATCACTTCCCAAAACATCTCCCTCAACCAGAAATCATAACCAACATATTTTTTTTTATTTTCTGATTTTCTAATGTTTTTGGATTTTTTTTAAAAAATTTAGATTTTTGAAACTTTTCTAATTTTTGTTTTGTTTTTATTTCTCTCCCTAAATTTGTGCATAGGAGAGAAACGAAAGTAAATGCGCAAATTTAAACTATCCTCAAACAAAAATTTGTCTTTAAAATGAATCAGCTTAAGAAAAACTCAGGAGTATAGAGAAGAAAACGCAAACCGTAATTGACCGATTGAATCGGCATTCAGAAGGTCTGAGAACAGCAAGCATAATCTCATAACAGATCCGAAAATTCTTCATGTCATTAAGCACTAACCCTGTTTGTGATCTCTTCCTTTCTTCCTATCCCGCAAAGAACACATTATCCCAAACAATGTTTTGAGTGTTGTACAAGTGAGAGATGCCTCCTATCATGTGCCTGGAACAGCTACTACCAACAAACCGAAGTCTGATGATATGCCTCCATAGCTGCTCCGACACAGAGCGGGATCAGTTGGTCTTTGGAACCCAGTCCATTTTGAAACTGGGTCGACCTTTCTCATCCTTGCATGGTACTCTCTCCCATGACATGTCCTGCTTATCACAAACAGAAGATGTAGAAATACTAGAGTCGTTAGTTGATTTGGGAGATTGAGCCTTCGGAACCCATTTGTAGTTGGGTTTAACCCATTTCTTTTTCGATCTGATGGGTGGCTCAATACTTGCTTTGCAACTTGATGTCGGTCGTTGAGATGACTTCGATTTTGACTTCACGGGAGTTTGCATAGACCTTCTGGATTTTCTACCAAAATTAGTAGAAGATCTAGAATTGCTTTTTGACAAAACCGATCTTGGCTGAGCCTTGTTCGATTTTGGCAAACTGTTTTGAGTTTTGTTAGTAAAAACCTTTTTATTTGTTTGAAAACCAGCCCTTTTTCTGTTCTTCCTATCTTTCTGATCCTTACTTTGAGAGCGAGTTCTTGAGGATTTTCTAATTAAAGACCTTCCTCGAGACTCATTCTCCCCTCTTGGTGACAGATAGTTTACAAAGATCCTATTTTGACAATTCCTAGCTATGTGACCACCAACACCACAATTAAAACAAATTTGTTTATTATATGAATTTGTATTGCATTTTTAAGATTTATTTTCTTTACAGAAACTCTTACTCTTCTTAGAAGAACATGCATGAGAATTAGATTGAGAAATAAGTGAGGGTGCCTCATTTGATTTGACTTGTGGAGTTGATGATTCCTCATGAGAATCACAAGCATCAGAATTACCAAACAATTCATTAAAAATATCGAAAAAATTAAATTCAACAGTATCTGATGATGAGCTAACACAAGAAGCTTTTTCAGTCTTAACATCAGAAACACACTCGAATTTGTTCACAATAGAAAAATCAGAATTAAAAACGAGTTTACGGTCCATTGACCTAGCTTGACCGTAAACTCAGTTTACGGTCTGTTGACCTAGTTTGACCGTAAACTATGTTTTCTTACTTGGCTCGTTTAAGTGCAGATAATGGCATATCTTAAGATAGCTGAGATGCACTACATTGCAATTGTGTTGGATGATCTACCAGCAGCTCACAGAGATTTCATGTCCATGATGTACCGTCTTCGAGAGTGCTGCTTGGATTATGCGATCACAGTGAATCCTGTAATCTATGAAAGCCGTATTCAAGAATTCTGGAAACCGGTCAAAGTAACCGAGAAGAATAAAGAAACGATCATTGAAGCTGTGGTGCAAAATTGCAAAATCAGAGTTTCGGAGCAATACATCAAAAGCACTCTGATGATCCTTGATGAGTCCGATTATCCAACTGAAGTTGAAGCTGAAGAAATTCCACGGATTCTTGGGAGAATGGGATACGAGGGTTCTTATCCTCTAACCGTGAAAAAGCTTTTGCCTCCTTACTGGCGCTTCTTGGCTCACGTGTTCATTAGCTGTGTGTCAGGAAGGAGATCGGGAGCGGATGAGATCTTAATCAGATACACAGGAGCGATTGTATCCCTGACAGCTGGCAACAAATTCAACTTCTCAAAGTATATCTTTGATGAGTTTCTTGTGAACATTGGTGCACTGACTCGGGGAAACAGAGATGCATTTATAATGTATCCCAGATTCATTCAAACCTTCATTGATGATTAGTTTCCTGACATGGTTAAATCTGGTGATAAGATGGACACAAAGTCATTAGGTCCTCACACGGTTGGTCTTATTAAACAAAATCGAAAAGGGAAAGTGGTGTTTCAAGGTCTGCATCCCTTGGTGAAGTTTGAACAATTTGCAGAGATCAATGAGTCTTCCGATTCGCATTGAACTTCTGAGAAGATTCTATCTGAGCCAACTTCATCAGAAAAAGTATCCTCTGCAGGCATCATCACTGTTTCAGATCATGAGGATGATGAAACTCCAGCCCTAAAAACTCAAGTCGATGATGAACAGGAATTGCAGTCCGTTCAAGTTCAGAGTACTTACAATGAGGACTTGAGAAAAGATGACAAAGAAGATGAGAATGTTGATGTCACGGGATTTGACAGAGATGATATCCCATTGAAAATTGATAGCAATGATGTGTTTTTGTCTGAAGTAAACCTCGACAACTTGCTTGACAATGTCGGTGAAGTAGCTCATGTAACTGCTGAGACAAGGGTAGAAGAAGAAGTTTCTGTGACTGCACCTTCTACTTCCAATCCAGAGCCAGAAATAGCAATTCCTATGGTGACAGTGTCAAGAATTCCTCCTCTTGACACTGGGTTACCTACATCCACCCCAATGGAAGAAGATCTCACCACCATTCAAGCCACTCCTCCTCCAACAAAACGTCGAAGACTCGTTCAGAGACTTGCAACTCGAAGTTCAACGACACAAAGTGCTACAGCTCTTCCAACAATCACACCAGATAATGTCTCAGCCGAACCCATAAGTGATGGTCACAGCACTGTATTTGAAGCCGGTGGTTCCTCAATTCAAGCGGATCTCTTACCTCCAATACTAAACAAAGATGATGCCTCAGTCATGCTAGCTCATCTGTTAGCTGAGGAACAATTCTCAACACCACCTTCTCGTGGCAAGGGAATCTTCATCGGAGGTGACAACACAAGAGATTGCTCCCCCTCACTCCAAAGCCAGATTGACGCCATCAAACAGAAAAATGTTGAACTTGATTAGAGGAATATTGAGCTGGTAATGAAAGTCGCAGAACTCCATTCTGAGAATATCGAGCTCAACATTCAAATGGCTGAACTTAAAGAAGAAGATGCTCTGAAGACAAAGAAAATTTCTGATCTTCAAACGTAATATGGTCGTCTGGCTGCAAATCTCATGGAGTTACAAAAGAAGCTTGAGGATAGGTTTGGTGATGAATTCAAGACAACTGTTGATGAACCTCATGTCGATCCCCCGGTTCCAGATGCTCTAAACGATGATGCTCCCATTTCTTCTCAACCAATCAGATCTTCCATCGTTGTAGATCATTTTGATGTGGATCCAGAATTGGCTTCTAGAGCAGCAAAGGCCAAAGGTGCGAAAAGGAAGAAAGTTGCTGCTCAAGCAGCCGAGAAAAGCAAGTGGTTGTTCAAGAGGAATGTGGATTTTAAGTCTCCTTGGGATAGACCTCGTGTAACGTTCACTGACCTAAGCACTCAAACTTTCAGAGATGTATATGGTGATAGGTCAGGAATCGTGTCATGGGGTTTCCATGATATTCAGAAAATGTTTATTGTGAGAAGGAAGAGGGGAAACAAGGAACTGTATAAGGATACTCATGATTTCAACTCTTTCACTAAGGTTAATCTCATTGAGTTATCCAAAGCTCCACTTTCAAATCCTTCAGGAAATCCCATTGCTAGTCAATTCAAATCATTCTTGGAAGATCAGGTGGCCAAGGGTTTTCCGTCAATGAAAACTGCGGAATCCTTTGTTGAAGTCCACAAACGTGTCTTTGATCCCAAAACTAGCGAACCCATTCATGCAGTGATGTGGCCCGCTACTGCTCAAGTCAAACACATTCCTGTCCCTCAAAATTGTCCTGATGGATCTCTACACTCTATGCATTATTGGGTGTATGATGAGACATCAGATGTTGCTGTTATCAAGCTAAAAGAAGATTGCATCCGCTTGTATGACAAAAGGGACCTACTCCAGTTTGGCGAGCGAGACATTCATCAGCTCTCAAGTCATCAGATCATTGTTGCTGATGAGCTGTTTGAGCCTGCTACAAAGGACTACACAAAGATGGTAGCCACAATTATCGATAAGAGAATATGGAACGGAGCTATGGGGGAATTCGATGTGCTGGTTGTTAACAAAGACTAAATCCAAGCCTGCTCCAAACCAAGGGAGAGATTGAAGGGCCGTGAAAATGGTTTGGGCTAGGCTTAGCATGTGATTGTTTTTGGTTTTGTGTATGTAATCTCACTTTATGTTATTTTGTACTCTGTTGTGTTTATGACCGTAAACACGTTTACGGCTGTAAACGTGTTTACGGCCGCAAACTAGGTTTGCGGTCCAGTTGGGTATAAATAGTGTAGGAGTTGGTCATTTGTTTGGTTGGATGCTCTAGAAGTTTACTGCCAGTCTTTGAGTTGTACCTGATGATTTCTAGTGTTTAATCGTGTGCAAGCTCAATTCTTTCATCTTATTGTGTTATTCTCGATTCATGTTTGTTTGATTTTCAGTTTTAGATCTAGAATCGGACCTGACAATTATCCAATAAATAAATTCTTTTACCTTAGTAAATCACACTTTTATGCTCTCCACTTCATGACTTCTTAATATATTTCATTATATAATTTTGTATGGGTGTAGGGTTTAATTTTTAAGATTTAAAAAGTATATTTGTTTTCATTACAAGATTTAAGGGCATAACAGACAACATATGTCGCTCTAAATGTATCAAGAGTTTGTGATGACAAGGACGATCCAATGCGCAGGGACAAGGTTTGAGAATTCAAACCTTGAATGAATGCTTAAGATCAATGTCTGCTTACTAAAAGATATTACATTCAATTCTGGCAACACCAGTCAAGTCTGAGTTAATGCAATCAACAAAGTGTTCAAGACATAAATGAAGTGAGAAGATAATGATCAAGGTAAAGATAATTAATGAAGAACAAGAAGAATGTTTTAGAGAATAACCTAAAAGATGAAGTAACTAGAATATGGTTATATTTGAGTGAATGATCCTTCATTTGATTTAACATTGAAAGCTCCTATAAATTGGAGAATGAGGTACATGGTACTAACCGATTACATACATAGGACTGGATAAAAGAGTTACATCAGACACTCTGAATATCCGTGTTTGACAAAAGAGACTTAGTCCTATGGCAAGTTAAATCAAACTAAATGACAAAGATAATAAGTGCACAAAGACAAAACATTGATTCAGATAGACAAACATTCCAGACACATAATCAATTCCGGAATGCCTTCACTGATCTTATCATCTGGAGCATATCTTCAAGTCTGGACACAACTGAGATTCCGTAGCACATATTAAATTCCGAACACCAACAAAATCATTTTGGAACTCACATTGACTTCAGATTGGGATTGATATAGGTTCAGTTTCAGGTTCCAACAATCTTAGCAATAAAGTCAGATTAGTTTGCTTCTTCCTTGATACGCATAAGCTTTGAACAACCAATCTCTGACCTCAACATACGATTGTAGTTGACCTACAAACTTTTCCTTGCCTGTTCAGGAGCTTCGGATTTGGATGCTCCACTGATGAACTTCTCAAGGGCTTTTGTTGGAACTAGGTGTTTGTCAAGGACTTGGAAAAAGTCCTTTTTGTTTGTCTTCTTTGTCTTATACACAAACCCTAGAATCGGATCATCAATACGACCTTCAGTTAGTAGTTCCGCTTCCTGAAGCACATACTCGATCTTGGCAACAAATTCTTTAGTTCCAAACAAATAAGCCAACTCATAGTCGCATTGACAAAATTCAGCGACATAGTCCTTGAGAAAGCCTAAGGCTGCATGGTAAGCACCCATGCTTATTTCATCTCTTTGAAGACTCCGGAGATTAGCAGCAATGGTAAGGACATCATTCAGATTCATTGCAGGAAAGTCAGCATCGGTGATGGTGTGGTATGCAGGTTTGTTCTGGATGATGTGATATCAGAACATTAGGCAGTTGAGTTCATACTTCACCAAGATTTTTCTTTCGAACCCAAAGATCTTTGTAATCCTCTTCCTTGTCCACACTTCCTTTTGAGTTTGTGCGTACTTGGAGTAGAAAGTTTTCAATATTTCACGCTCTGTCCAGATGAATAATTTTGGATCATCCTTTGGGTGGAGAGGAGCAAATTTGGTATAGAATTTGATGTATGCAGAGAGAGAGAGAGAGAGAGAGGCAGATCAAGTGGTTCTGAATCAGTTGTAGGGACATCATAGTACATGAAGGGTACTATGTTCGAATCATGAATAATGCCTTCACAAGATAGAGGAGAGATACCACACATCGGTTTAGGATTATTTATAAGAGCTTGGATCCGGATGTTGTCTTCTCATGCTTTGTTAATTTCCTCCTGGGACCCTCCAAAATTTTGCTTTGGTGGAGGTCCGGAATCTGTGATGGGCTTCTTGCCTTTGTCTTTGCCTTTGTTTAGAATCGAGATCACATGCAGCATATTCTCGTCAACAGTGCACTGTAGAGGAGAGGATGGAAGAGGTTCTTCTAGAATGTCGTCTGGAGTCTGGAGGGGGAACCTTCATCTATTGGAGCAATTTTAGGATCCAGAATAGGTGGCAGCATGGATTGAGTAGCTTGGAAGGCTTGAGCAGTGAAAAAGGTTTTTGCCTTATCCATTTTGACTCCCCATTGAAGAACATCAGGGAAAGAGGATAGCCGAGAAACTACAGATCAGATCCTCTTTTATTCTTCGGTCATCACCTTTGGTAAAATCTTCCTTGCAACTTCAAGACCAATAACTCCATTGGTAACATACTCCTCTTCTTCACTGTCTTCTTCTTCAGACTCCTTCTTTGAAGCTTCACTATCTTTTTCACCAAAAATTTTGGGAGAAGAGACGGAAAGAATCTTCAGATCATCATTATCAATTTCATTTTCATCCCAGAGTGTAAACTCCGAGGCAGTTTTCCATACTATGCTTGGGCCTTCTCCCGCTCTTGCATCGGTGGCCTTGGAAACCGGTGCAAGCATCAATGATTCCATAAAATCAGAAAACTTGTCAAACACCTTTTGAAGACCTTTGTTAAGTTGAATGGTGAGAGCATCATAGGCTTCAGTAGTAGGCGCCTGAGATGGGAGATGATCAAATAAGTGTCCACGGATGGCAAGCGTCTCATCAAACTTGAGATTTGGAACATCAACAATGTTCCAAGTGGATCGAAGCAATTTGATGAGGAATTGTTGTATAATCAGGTTCATATCGTCCTTCTTCTTAATCTCCTTCTCCAGGCTCTGAATCTACTTCTCTTGACGGACATGGGTCTGCTTGATGAGTTCATTGGTAGCAGTAACCATGTTGTCATGGACCTTGAGCATCCGGGTGAATGTATCGAGGTAGTGATCAATGGAGGCTTCATATTTCGGTTCAACTTCTTCGATTGAAGCCTTAAGCTGGAGTGAGACCATTTGATCTATTTGGGCTCTCGTTCAGCTACGGAAGGTCCGGAATTGTTGGTTTTGGACATAGCCTTAAGGATGGCATCAAGCTTCGAATCCAGTTTGGAGACTTTCTCATCCAACTTGGAGTTAAGCTCTGCTACAGAAGTTTCAATAAAGTCGACCTTATTTATGGTGTCAGACACATTGGATTGTATATCCAAAAGAGAAAATGGATCAATGTGGTCTCCTACGGAGGATCCTTAGTCTGAGCTGGAATGTTGAGGCTTGTGTTTCGGAGATTCCGGATTGATTGGAGTGACTAAAGCACCAGGTTTCTTGGTAGCTGCATCATCATGAAGTTTCTGAGTTGATTCTGATTCATTTTGAATGGAGGAAGAGGATCTGAAATCAAACGTAGGATTGGATGAAGATGGCTTGGAGAGAAGTTGAACAGAAGAGAACATGATTGTATCAGCAACTTCTTCATCATCCGAAGCTGAAGGATTGGAAAAATGGGGTGGAGACTTGGGAGTTTCTCCGGATGTAAACTCAAGATCAGAAATCTCATCAGTAACATAAGGAAGGTTGCTCTGAATGGCCCAGTTTCGCATGGAAATGAGAGTGGCTTCAACTTAGGATCTTGTAAGTTTCAGGTGCCTCGAATGTGCCTTGGTCACAAAATCTTCCCACAATGAATCATTAACACTTGGTCGTCTTATACCCTTATTGGGTATTAGACCAGTTTAGGCACCAAAGCCTAGAGGGACAACTCTAGCCTCGGAATGCTTGGGCTCTGGAACAGGGGTTCCGGAGTGTGTGCGTGTAGAAGAATTAGAGATAGCGAATGTGACACGTGGGTTTGTTCCAAAGGGGCAAGGAACTTGGTTCGACGCCGACATCACCTTTTTGATAAGGTGAGGGTGGATTATGTATAGACTCCCCGTGAGTGTGTGTTTGTGTTTTTGAAACATCGAGGGGTACCTCGGATGAGTGGGTAGGAGAGGTGTTCGGAAGGCCAGAGTCAGCCGGAATGACATGAGTTCCTTCCTGTTGAGATGAGGAACTAACTTTGGTTCTCTTTTTAGGCTTAGACTTTGAAGGAGAAGTCTTCCTTTTGGCAGACTTTTTAATTTTTCCTACGGACACAGAAGGATTGGCCAATCCGAGAGTGGGCTCAACAGAGACTGGGGCAAGTTGTGTTGGGTCAAACACAACCGAAGTCTCTAAATGATGTTTCAAGTAAGGTGAATCAGAACGAATTAAGGCCAACATATGGTCCGAAAGACTTCTAATCGGACCAAACGAAGATTGGTCCAGAACTCTATAATGATTAACAGTTTTAAAGGATAGATATACCTCTTTCGGAATTATGAAAATCGGATTGGGTTTAGATCTCTCCTTGTAGAGCTGTTGAATTGTCAGGGCCCAAAACCTAGGGCTTGAGATTTCATTGCTCTTCCTTTTGACTTTGAATTTCCGAAAATCCTGCCACAATACTTCCGGAAGATCGACTGTGTTGTTGCGTCCGAAGTAGATGTTGTATACCACATACAACCAGTCTTTGCTCAGGGTGTCCGTGCCACCATCCTTGCCGGATAGCCCTCAAATGATGAAGTGCATCAACACGTTCCAAAGACCTGAAACCAATGACTTCTTGAAGTCCTTAGCTCTGTAGTCTTGATTGTATCCTATATGATTCAGGAATTGCTGGAATTCTTCAGTGGTTGGTTCCTAAACCTTGAGTCTTTTAGGATTCTCATTGACACCGATGGCCTTGAGGAATGTAGATTTGTGGATGGGCACAATCCTATCACCTGTGATCTTTGTTTCGAGAACACCATCGTCGATCTTGATTCTTGTGAAAGCGGTGTGCAAGAGATTGAGCGGTAGAGGAGGATCTGGGATAGGTTTCTATGGAATGAAGTAAGGAATAGAAACCGTCAAATGGCGATAGGATGTTTGCTTTAAAGGGCGTGAAATCGTGGCACGAATTTCAAGGAACAGGATAAGCATCTTTTAAAAGTAATCGTTTGAAAGAGGATCACCTTAAAACCCTTTGGACTTCCGAATGATCGATTTCGGACCGTTTGAGATCCGGAGGATAACAAGGTGAATTCCGGATCATGGTGATTTGAGAAAAGGGTCCGGAATTTAAACAATCTGGAGTAAAACCTTGAGATTCCGGAGTCAAACATATTTGAATTCCTGAGCAGAAATCTTTTGAAAGATTCTGGAGTAAAGGTTTCCTTTTTCTTTTTAAACGATTTAAAAAAATTGAGAAATGAGTCCGGAGCAAAAATGCGAAATTCCAAAAGAATTATTTTGGTGTTCCGGAGTGCAATTTGAAAGAGTTTAGGAACAAGATTTTAAAAAAGTTTCTAGAGCGGAATTTAGACAAATTTTGAAGTATGAAATACAATACCTTTCTGGATTTGCATTTTGGGATAACCTTATGAAGTAAATTCCAGATGTGAAAATTTAACCATTGACTATGTGGCCTGAAGTCATCATATGATAGGATGAACTGTACAACTAGAAAACTCAAGTGGTGGTTAGTGATAAAGATAAGTAAAATGATCCTATGTATTCCGAGAGACAATAGTTTTGAGATAAAAGAGTTTTGAGTTCGGAACCAATTTTCTAACTGATGTTGTCATCAGAGAGAGCAAGAATCTAGAAAGAAATGAGGATCAGGCATCATCATACCCATCTTGTTCAGAAAACCATTAAATTTGGTTTCCTCTAATGCCTTAGTAAATAAATCAACAATTTCATCGTCAGATGGAACAAAATGAGTTCAATGTTGCCATTTAAGACATGATCTTTTATGAAATGGTACTATATGTAAATGTGCTTCGTCATGAAGTGCTGAATTGGCTTGTGCGAAATCGCAATGGCACTTTGAGAATCACAATAAATAGGAATGCGTTGAAAGCGGTAACCATAATCCAAAAGTTGAGATTTCATCCATAGAACTTGACAGGTACAGCTGGCAGCAACAATGTATTCTGCTTCAGCTGTAGAGAGTGCAATGCAGTTCTGTTTCTTGGATGACCAGCTAACCAATCGACCACCTAAAACTTGGCAGCCACCTGATGTGCTTCCAATTGAAGACCACCATAATTTGAATCTGAATATGCTTGAAGTAGGAAGCTCTCATTTGCTGGGTACCAGATTCCGAGTTACATTTTACCTTTAAGGTATCGGAAGATTTGTTTCATAACCAAAAGATCAGACATCTTTGGGTTTACTTGAAATCTAGCACACAAACATGTAGAAAACATGATGTCCGGACGGCTTGTTGTGAGATAGAGTAGGGATCCAATCATTCCTATGTACTTATTTTCATCAACTGCTACTCCTAAAGGGTCAGCAAAGATGTTCTATCCGAAACCCATTGGTACATTGGCTGAGACACAGGTGTCCATTGAGTACTTTTTGAGGAGTTCCGAAATGTACTGACCATTAACTTAGCAATATAGATGCTTAATTTTCGAAATTTACTGACCACTAACTCTTGGTGAATGAAAATTCCTTTGTTATTTTGTTTGACTTGGAGACCAATAAAGAAACTTAATTCCCGATTCATGCTCATTTGAAATCTACTGACCATTAACTTACCAAAGTCAGCAACCATTGAAGAATCGGTGGATCAAAAAATGATGTCGTCAACATAAATTTGGACTAGCATGAGATGCTTTTCATTTGATCTTCGGAACAGAGTAGGATATAAAATACCTTGTTGAAAACCTGAACGCTTGAGAAAATTGATGAGGGTCTCGTACCATGCGGTAGGAGCTTGCTTAAGGTTGTAGACAACTTTCTGGAGTTTGTAGCAGTAGTTTGGATATAAAGGATTAACAAAACAGGGAGGTTGTTGAAGATATACTTCAATATCTAGGTCACCGTTTTGAAAAGCACTTTTGACATCCATCTGGTAAACTTTAAAGCCTTTGTGAGCAGCATAAACAAGAGAGATTCTGATAGCTTCAAGACATGCAACAGGAGCAAAGGTCTCATTATAATCAAGTCGATTAATCTGTCTAAATCCTTTAGCCACCAATCTTGCTTTGTTTCAAATGATAACTCCTGTATCATCTAACTTGTTGCGAAACACCCATCTAGTACCGACAATGGGATGATTCTGAGGGGGAGGGATGAGAGACCAAACTTCATTTCTATCAAATTCTGCTAATTCTTCTTGCATGGTTGTGATCCAATCATCATGTTCGAGTTCTTCTTTGATGGATTTAGGTTCAACCACAGAGATAAATGCTGAAAAATGACATTCGTATTGAAGACTTGTAGCAGATCGAGTTTGTACACCAGCATTCGGATTTCATATCACTTGGTTCGATGGATGATCCTAGGTCCAAACATGTAACCTTGGAAGTTCTTGAGCAACAGATGGTCCAATATCAACAATGGGTTTGTGATGCTCCTCCTGAATAGTTTGAACATGTGGATGATGCTCCCCCTGAACTTCTGAACCAGATAGGTTGACATCATCTTCAAGTGGGAATTCAAAGAAGTTTACATCAACATCAATGTCGATAGGATTGGAATCATCAAAATCAACAGTTGTATCTTCAAATCCATCCACATTTGATTCAAGGAAAAAGTGACCATTCTCCCCCTCAACATGACAAGGTTGAAACTGTTCAGAACCAAACGGAGGAAGACTTCGGATCGGACCAGACATTGTTTGAGAGATCGGAGCTTTGGACATGGTTGAATCGGGACTCTTGACAACTATGGGCTAAAAATCAGGAATCAATGATGCAAAATGATCATAAGTCTCATTAAGAGGTGACAAGGGAGAAACAGGTGTATCCGAATTTTTGAGGTTCGGAAAATCTCCCATAAAAGTCAGATTTTGCAATTCATTTACACGACGAACAATTGGTTTCAGAAACTCGCTTCCGAGACCAGGAGCTTTTGACCAAGGATGATGAAAATTGTGAGTCATCCGCTTATTTACTTCAAGAATGTCTATGGCATGGTGCATGGCATCAATAGCCTTAAGACGTTTGGTATCCGAAATTAAAATATTTCTTTCAGAATAAGTAATTTCACATTTGTCTTTAAGAATGATACATTCATCTTTTGACATTACAAGCTCACGCTCTAAAGACTCAATTTTTTAACTTCTTGTCTTCGAAACGTCACCTAAGACGACTCAATTCACTGTCCTTCTTCTCACCGGCTTCTATGGCTGACTCATAGGCATTGTAAATGATGGTCATATCTGATTAGATCTGGGTTAGATATGGTTCACCAATAGACAAATCAAAATTATTATTAGTAATCATAGATTTTATCTGCTGAACGATACTTCATCTGGGTGGATTGTTAGTATCCATGTAGCAATAGTGTGGTTCAGCACCTTCATCATCTCCTTCTGACCCAGAAGACCAATACCCTTTATCACATTCAATTTTTGGTCCAGCCATAAGACACATGTTTCTGCCAGTTGTTACGTAATCATCATCTCCAGATGACCAATAACCTTCCACATCTCTTGACACAGTGGTGACAAAAGCCTTTTCACTTTCAGCCAGTTCTTGAGCACGATATGCATAGTAAGCTGAGTCCTTGATCTTCGGTTTTTGAGGGACTTCGGCTAGGAAATCTTTGGCAAAGTGGTTTGCATGTCCGCAATTGTGACACACGATCTTCGGTTTCTCAGGTTTTGGAAGTTATGGAGGTTCCGAGGTATTATTCTGAGTAGGAAGATTTGGCTTGAAGGCGGGAGGGTTTTCCAAAGGTTTGTTGAAAGGCTGACGATTGTTTTGGTAAGGAGCTTGAAAACGATTATTTTGGAAAGAAGTTTGGAATCGATTGTTATGAGGTTTCTTAAAAGAATGATTATACTTCATGGAGAGTAGGGCAAACTCTTGTTGAAAACGTAGTTCAGAATCCATTTTATCAGGGTTAGGGTCACTCATAGGTTGAGAGTTTGAAATTGTCAGAGCAGGAAAGTTAGGAGGCGAAGCTTGAACATAAGGAATATATGGAACAAAAGTAGTAGGAGGGTCCAAAACATTTTGGTTTGAGGTTTGTGGATTAAAGGAACTAACTAAGGCAAAAGGACCTCTAGTGAGTTCACGTAGAGTTTGAGCAACATTTGACTCATGACCTTGAAGCTCATTAGAGAGTTGATAGAGGTTGAGCTTCTTCATAGATCCATTGCTCTGAAGGCATGATTTCACATTTCCCCATCCCTTTCCCAAACTGTTAATGAACTTGAGATTGTACTCAAGTGGAGTTTGGATTATCCCATGAGCTATCATGTTGTTAACAACAATTCGGTATCGGTTTGAGGCTGAGGCAACAAATTTACCAGGTGATGTAGTGAAAGTGTCAAACTCATTGACAACCGAAGTCAAGCACTTATATTTCATGTTCCCTGATCCTTTAAATAAATCTTGAAGTGTGTCCCAAATCTCTTTTACTGACTTGCACAACTTGATGTGCTCAAAGAGAGATGGTGGAACACCAAACACCATATCCAAAAAGGCAACTTGATCAGCATGCAACTTTTCTAGGTCATCAGCAGTGAGAGGTGCTTGACGTTCTTCATCTTGACCTATGAGTTGAGCAACAACATATCTAACTGTTGTTCTAACATGAACATGAGGACCTTCTTTAATGGAACTCCAAATAAATTCACATTTCTCTTTTCTAAGTAAAAATATTTCCAATCTAACTTTCCAATGATCATATTCTTCAACAACTAGCAGTGGGGCATGAGTAGGGCAGCCCATGCTATTTGCTATTTTCATTGAATACGTTTTTTGAGTATTAGAAGAAGCCATTGAAGTTAAGATATCTTTCTGCAAAAGTGGTATATAGAAGAACTTTTATCCTTAACACATAAATGATTGAAATACCAAGATAATTTCAAATCAACTATAATCTGATCTTATGGATTCAAAGGACAACCACTCAAACTCTGATATCAATTGTGATGATAAGGACAATCCATTGCGTAAGAACAAGGTTTGAGAATTCAAACCTTGAATGAATGCTTAAGATCAATGTTTGCTTACTAAAAGATATTCCAGTCAAGTCTGGCAAGACTAGTCAAGTCTGAGTTAATGCGTTCAACAAAGTGTTCAACACATAAATGAAGTGAGAAGATAATGATCAAGGTAAAGATAATAAATGAAGAACAAGAAGAATGTTTTAGAGAATAACTTGAAAGATGAAGTAACTAGAATATGGTTATATTTGAGTAAATGATCCGTCATTTGATTTAACATTGAAAGCTCCTATAAATAGGAGAATGAGGTACATGGTACTAACCGATTACATACATAGGTCGATAAAAGAGTTACATCTGACACTTTGGATATCCGTGTTTGACAAAAGAGACTTAGTCGTATGACAAGTTAATCAAACTAAATGACAAAGATAATAAATACATAAAGACAAAACATTGATTCGGATAGACAAACATTCCGGACACATAATCCATTCCGAAATTCCTTCATTGATCTTCTCATCCGGAGCATATCTTCAAGTCCGCACACAACTAAGATTCCGGAGCACAGCTTGAATTCCGGACACCAACAAAATCATTTCGGAACTCAAATTGACTTCGGGTTGGGATTGCTAGAGGTTCACTTTCAGGTTCCAACAGAGTTGTCTTAATTATCTTTAGTTTTGACATGTCGATAATAATATGTCGTTGATAATGTTTTCTTGGAACTCCTTCGGTCTTATATAACTTGATAAAGCTTGAAACAAATGTTTTGTATATAATGCGTACAAGTAGTGTGTTGTTCAAAACACTTCATCATAAACAGTGTAACCATTTGTAATATGCATACAATGTACACGAATTATTGTAATTTGTTTTTTCATAAAGGATGTCCATTGTAACCTATAAATCTTGTAGTGAAAGAAAATATACTTTCTAAATCTTAAAAGTTAAACCCTAGACATATATAAAATTATATAATTAAATTTCTTAAAATGTCATAAAACGGAGAATATAAAAGTGTGATGTACCAAGGTAAAAAAAAAATTATTTATGGGATAATGACTTGAAAGGGTAACAAACTTTCAATTTTATTTTTCGGATTTAGTCATTAAACTTTTTTCGTGCTTGATTCACTCGTGAATTATTTGAAATTGTTCAAATTTTACATTATGGCAAGTTATAACCGATCATCAGGGTAAAATGTGAACAATTTCAAATAATTCAAAGATAAATCTTATATGAAAAAAAAATTGATGACTAAGGTGCTGTTTGTTTTTTTAAAAAAAAATTCTTCAAACCACTTTCTGCTGCACGGCGCAGCACACGCGCAACATTTTTCCTCTCACAACAGTTTGTTTGTTGGAAGACTTCAGACTCCAAAACCTTTGTGCGTGTGCTGCATGGCGCAATACTTGAATTGCCTCTACAAACCTCTTCAACTTTCATTTTTTTGAAGTGTTTTTTTTAGAATTTTGGTATAACTTAGTTTTTTAACTTTTTTTTTTAAAACTTAGATTTCTTTGACTTTTATTTACGAATTTTATACAATTTCTTATTATAGTTTCCACAAATTTTTTTAACTTGATTTTTAAAATAAAAAACTTTAATTTTTAAATTTTTTTACCGTTTCTATTAATAATATTTTTAGTTTCAATTTCATTTTTTTTAACGTGTGTGATTTTTTACGAACTTTGTAGACATCGTTTGCAATTTTTTTTTAATTTTTTTTATAATTTTCTTTTTTATGTTTTTTAAAATTAGTGTATTTCTATAATAACTATTTTCAGTTTATAAAATTAGTTTATTTAATCTTCAGTTTACTGCAGATGTTAAAAAACAAACATGTTTTTTATTATGGGCTGCAGTCGTTTGTTCCACCTCTTCTGCTACAGAGGATTGTAGAGATGGTCCGCAGACTTCATGAATTTCGTTTTAAAAAAACAAACAACACCTTAATATGAAAAGAAAAAAATATGCATTACCATTTCAAGTCATTGTCTTTTTTTTCTCTCTCTCTCACTTAAATTTATAAGTATCTTTAAAAACAATGCTTTTGGGTTAAAATTTTTCGGTGGGGGAAAACAATTGCTATTATGCTCACTTGCATGTTTTCCTATTTACTCTTTTTGTATAAGTTTTTACTAACCGGATGTTTCTATAAAAAAATGTTTTGGTTTAATAATTTAATTACTTTATTAAAAAAATTATTTTTTATAACATGGGTATACGAAAATTCTTATTGTCTTTTAACATAAATTAACATAATGTGTATATGTTAAATATTCTAGTAGAATTGGCAAGAGTATATTATAAACTTTAAAAAGCTTTTGTTTAATATTCTTATAGTTTTTTCAAGAACGTAAATTATTTTTGGAATAATGTTTTAGATATACAGTATTTCAATAATGAGATTTTTGAATGAGTATATTCTAATTGTTTTTTGAAAAAATGTTTTAATTTCAGGTTCCACTATTATTTTTCAAAGAATACATTTTAAAAAATGTAGAGTAAATTACTAAAATCGTCCATATGGTTTGGTTAAAATTACACGTTTGGTCCCTAACTTTTTTTTTGCACTCGGATCGTCCATATGGTTTGATTTTGTTGCGTTTTTCGTCCGTGTGGTTTGATTTTGTTTCATTTTTTGTCCATTACACACATAAAGTTAGGGACCAAACATGCAACTTTTACCAAACCATAGGGACGGAAAACGCAACAAAATCAAACCACAGGGACGATCCGAGTGTAAAAAAAAATTTAGGGACCAAACGTGCAAATTTGACCAAACCATAGGGACGATTTTAGTAATTTACTCAAAAATGTATTATCCATACCTGCAAAATAAAGGGGTAACGGCTGAGTTCGAGCAAGAGAAAGAGAAGAAGGGTTTGTTTAAGACGGACAATTTTTTTTTTCTTTTTTTGTGATTGCAATATGTTATAATATATAAAATGTTTGACTCTATTATTTTGTAAGAGTATATATGAATTTATATTCTAAGTTCGGATGTCTACTAAGATATAAATAGACAAAATTGCAAGAATGGTCCCTGTGGTATGTCAAAACTAGCAACTTTGGTCCGAAATGAGTTTGGCTCGCAAGGATGGTCCAATAGTTTCGTTTTGTTGCGAGTTTAGTCCAAAAATTATGAACCTTTTTATAATGACGGATTTACCCTTGGAATTTTCCCATTTTTTAATTTTTTATTACAGAAATAAAAAAAGAAAAAAAAAGAAAATCTCTCTCTCTCTCTCTCTCTCTCTCTATATATATATATATATATATATATATATATATATATATATATATATATATATATACAAAAAGAAAAAAAGAAAATCTCTCTCTCTCTCTCTCTCTATATATATATATATATATATATATATATATATATATATATATATACAAAAAACACATCTTATTCATTCTGAGAAGAGGGTTTCGGTAAAGAGGGCGAATGAGGCTTCTCGTGAAGATGTTTTCGGTGAAGATGCTTTCGGCAAAGGTGCTTCCGGTGAAGAGGGTTCCATCAACCGAGGCTTCTGGCGGATTATCATCATCGTTGCAATCCTTCTTCCCAAACGCTAATGATTGTGGAGGGTTTCAGATCTGGTTCAATGTTGTTTTATCGTGGCGACAAGATTAGGGCTTCGTTGGTTCGTGCATATTTTCCTCCGACTGATACAATGGCGGCTAGATTAGGTTTTAGGGTAGCGGTTGTAATAAGGTTCTTATACCTAAATTTTTGCGAAGCCTGAGGTGTAACTGCCACCGTCACCTCCATACAGGCGATGATTCCGTGTATGTGGTGTCTTTGGCTCCAGTGAAGTTTCAGGGAACGTTCAAGCCAAAATGGAAACGAGAAGGGTTTTTTTGGAGGTGCAATTCTACTGAAACAAGATCAAGTGCAACTCTGCTTGTAATCATCTCATGTATTCCACACTCCAATTAATTGTTCTTGTTACAAATCTGATTGTTCTTGTGGGTTTAAAAATCTAGTTGTTCTTGATTTTAAAGTTGCAGATCAGGAAAAAAATATGTTTGAATTCATCATATGGTGGTGGTAGTTCTTGAGTTTCATTTTGAAATTGTAGATGCAGATTTATATGATGGTAGTGGAAAAATGTCACACCCCAAAACCGGAATGGCGGAAATGTTCTGGGGTGGATGACGTCATGTCAAGTATCACAACACATGCATTATAGTAATCAAAGTACAACAAAACATTGCATTAATAGTAATAGTTTTACATGGTTACATTAATACATCAAAGTAATACAAGTAATAGAATAGATACAACATGATACTAAGCTATCTTCATCAACAGCTCCGAGATGTACCTGTCTAATGCTAACCTGAGAATACAAGTTATTTGAAAAGCGAGTATCAACATTTTTACAAATGCTGGTGAGTTCATAAGCATTTAGTGACGTTTTCATTCAAATAACTTTAATAAAAGTAGTAGTTTAAGAGATTTCGGTGTATTAGAGTCCTTTCCAGAAAATCCTATATTTTCTTTAATAAAAGCAGCCTTCTACCAAGACTGGTCAGTGTTATGTGGTAAAAAGTTATTTTCCCTAAATTGCTATCATTATCAAAATACTGAATTTAATTATTAGAGAAAGCAAGACACGTCAGAGAAATAACATATGCCTCAGCAGTGAGGACTGCTGACTAAGGCAAAGGAATCATAGACTCCAGGAGAGTATCGAACGAACGACATGTCTGGTTCAGTCTAACAAATAGAGACCCAGACCCCAGAAGGTACCAAATGAAAGGTACAGCTGGTAAGGTCCAAAACAGTGAATACAGACCGCAGGCAATATCAAATGAAAGATACGTCTAGCCAGGTCTAAAACAGTGAACACAATGAATACAGTGAATACAGTGGATACAGACCCCAGACAGCATCAAAAGAGAGATACGTCTTGTAAGGTCAAAACAGAGGAGACAGACCCCAGACAGTATCAAATGAGAGATACGTCTTGTAAGGTCAAAATAGAGGAGACAGACCCCAGACAGTATCAAATGAATGATACGTCTTGTAAGGTCAAAACAGTGTGACTCTAAAAATGAATTACCAGCATACAGTGTAAATTGCTGGCGAAATACAGTTACCTTAAGGCCAATGAATTATAAGGTAACCCGGGATACTCGAAACCATACTGACTAGAGTACCACACTCCCTACAAGCGTCTATAATGTGACATTTGTCACCCGTTGGCTTGGTAGGCCGGGATTGTAGCTAGCAGTCTGGGTGCGGGGTTGTCAATCCCATATAGATCTATACACACAATGTCCGCTCTCCCTACAGGAGAATCTGGTTACCAACTAGACGACGGAGAAGGCCGTTTCCTGAAGATGCATCCCAAATAGTGGGTAGAGACTTCCAACTAGTGGGTTTCTAATGTAAGTGTTGAACTAGAGGTAGAGACTCTTAACTGAATTGACTGAAGTAACCCATATGTCTATGCTTGTGTACATAATATATAACTAATGAATCAACGACCTTCGGATGGACATCCGATCCCACCAGACCACATCTCAACGAAGAAAAGGAAATAGGGCGGACAAGCCTTCCTAAGTCCTTCAATCATTATTTATATGTATCTATACAAGCACAGACATACATCTAACTACGCTTGAGTATGTATCAAGTGGAATCATATCGTGAAGTATAAGTGTACAGAGGAACATCCGAGTCGTGAAGTATAAGCGTACAGTGGAACATCCGAGTCGTGAAGTATAAGCGTACAGAGTGGGATAATCGAATCGTGAAGCATAAGCGTACCAAGTGTAAGTGTATCATGAAGTGGAGACGACGATAAATGAAGTAAGAGTGTCTATCAAGTATAAGAGGCTACAAGTATAAGCGATATAGAGACAAAAATCCGGTATAAGCGTATCACGAAGGAAATGCGTTATCAAGTAGGAGTTTTAAATAAGTAAAAGCGAAGCAGCAGTAACCAACAACTAAAAGTATACATTGTGAATGAGAACTTTGATTAAAATCTTGTAAAACCTTTATAAACCAGTTTAAAGTGAGTTTTAAATAAAGCAGTATAAATAAGAGTCTTGAAACAAACGAAAAACCTTTTTGAAAACCATTATAGTGTCCTACTCGGTAAAACAGTGTACAGTGTCGTAAAATCTTGTGCATGCGGGTTATCAATCACATGTTATTGATATGATAATTGGCATGTTTAACTTGTATTCCCCCCCCCCCTCTATAAAACATTTAAAGGTTCATTCAGGGGTATGAAATCACCTGGTGTAAGTAGGTCCGACGAAGGTGCCGTTTGGGCGTTCGGTGTCACGCAAGGACCTGAACACACACAATGACCTATTTAACATATGATAACATATGTTCACATACAATTAGTATATTTAATACTAATTAAACAAATATACGCGCTCACAGGAGCGGAAAACACTTTGGATAAGTGTTTGGGTGTCCCGGGTAGCGTCTAAAGGTGTGCATGGCTAAGGAATGGAGCTTACTATCTAAGAGTACACTCCCAAAGTTGTGTTTACGGCCCATGGACCTCTCACCATGAGCTTACGGCCGTAAACTCATGGTGATGGGTTCTAGAGTGTTTTAAGGCTTCTACTTGTTCATAGGATTTTTCTAAGTACTTTTCCAAAAAGGCATGAGTGGGTTTAAGGCTTCTAAGGGAACCTTATAGGAGTTTACGGCCTAGGGACACTCCTATGGGAGTTTACGGCCGTGAACTCTCATTCTTTGAGTTAAGTGAAGTTTTAAGCCCCTATTACCTTTCTAGTAATTTCTAATGGAGTGTGATGCTATTTTGGGGGATTAAAACTATCATTTGGATGTGTTTTGGGGAGTTTACGGCCTAGACACTTGCTTGGGCCGTAAACTCCTTTTTATCCCTCCATTTCTTGTGTTTAAGTCCTTGTTTCAATCCTAGTATTTTATGGTAAATGTCTAAGGCTATTTAGGGAACAAAAACCACACTTTGGGCATGATTTGGGGTGTTTACGGCCTTGGTATAAACCTGGGCCATAAACTCCTTTTTCCCCTTCATTTTGATGTGTTTAATTGGTCCAAACCCCAAATACTAAGTCCCTAATTTATGTATGAAGTCCTAGGGTGGTTTGGGAGTGTTTTTGGGGCTTTATGACATGTTTAAGAGGTGTTTACGGCCTTGGCATATGCCTGGGCCGTAAACTCTCTTTTATCCCCTAAAATCATGTGATTTAATGTTTAAACACTCCTAAGCAAATCCCTTAATTTATTTCTATGCCTTTAGGGACATTTTGGGGTCATTTTGGCTTCATTTTAGGTGTTTACGGCCTAAGGAGGAGCTTAGGCCGTAAACTCCTTTTCAACAGCTTCTAAGCTATAAACACGAATCAATATGTTTAGAAAAAGCTAGGGTAAGCGGACTTACAATCTGGAAGCGTTTGGTTGCGGATTCGGGGCGAAAACGGGTCTAGAGAGAGAGTATAGAGAGAGAGTGTAAAAAGTCTCCAATGGACTCCACTCACCTTTATATAGGTTTCCGAGTCGGGGCTCAGTGGAATTCTTTCCAATACTGCCGTTAAATAGGGCTTTTGGTCGCACCCGATTTAGTGGTCGTAATAATAAAAACTAACTTTTCCATTTAAATGGAGATGTGTGTTAGGTGTTTTTATGTCATTTTTATCACGACTTAACGGCATATTAATGTGAACCAATGGAATGTTTATTAAATTGACGCCCTCTAATTAACGGAATTTTTATACAGTGGAATATTCCGTTAACGGTAACGGGGAAATGTAACGGGACAACTTGGGTTGTCACAAAAAAATATGTTTGAATTCATCGGATGGTGTTGGTGGTGATCGGCGGTCACAGTGGCAATGGCTATTGTTGGTGACCAACAGTAATGGTAGCGGTAGTGCCCGTGACAGACGGTAGTGGTGATAACATATCAATAGTTGTATGCTAGAGAGGGTGGAGTGGTTGGGTAGGGATAGTGGTAGTATTATTTTGGTTTAATTATGTAAATTGTAAAATGTATTTATATAAATTAAAAAAAAAAAAAACAAAAGTAAGGGCAAAATGGTCATTATAAAAAAGTTTAAACTGACTTGGGCCAAATCCCCAACAAAAATAAAAGTTTGGACTAAACTCGCAACAAAACGAAACTATTGGACCATCATTGCGAGTCAAACCCATTCTGGACCAAAGTTGCTAGTTTTGACATACCACAGGGACCATTCTTGCAATTTTGTCATATAAATATGTGGTTATTCTTCAAGATATTCATTTGTTCGGATTATATATATATATATATATATATATATATATATATATATATATATATATATATATATATATATATATATATATATATATATATATATATATATATGAACTGTAACACGCATACTTTTATATAACCAAACTTTACTATAATTCCTTATATTTACTTTTTTTTTTCAATCCAAGGAAATAGTTACAAACATGTACATTTAGCAAGGTCAACACACAATTACGTAGTTTTTTCTTTTTTTAATGGGCAATATATAAATATAAACTACTCCTAAATTAACCCCTACTTCCACTTATGTTCATGATAAGATTTTGAACTCTCAATCTTGAAGAGGAAGACACCAAATACCGATGAGCTAGAACTACCACAAAATTAGGTACTTAGATTATTGTGTTGAATAACTAAACTTTCTAAATTCAAAAGAAGTACAATAATTAGTACAAGTTGCACAACATAGTTTTAAATATTTAATTACTGAGAGAGAATTGATTATAAAGAAGCCAAAAACACATGGAACTTTGATCAAAGGAAATAATATACAATTTAAGTTTTGATGTTTAGTTGTCTTATGGAATTTATTGGAGCATGCACCGAAGTAATAAAACCAATAAACGATTAGTTTAAAAAACAAAAAATAAATATATTTTTGTATATATAAAAGACTAGTGATGTACATATCTTGGCATATACCAAACCTCACCATATGCTTCAAGGGTTATTTATAAATACATAATATAGTATATACTTAAACAGTGTATTTCTTTGTTTGTATCATAATGTATTAAATGTGTCAAAAAGTTATTAGTATTATTTAGGCTTAAAAAAGATGTAGGACATAATGGTCATTTAATATTTTGAAGTTTTATGATTTAAATACAAATTCAAATACATGTTTATTTATTGGGCCCAACTAAAATTAAGGTTCAGTCTTTACATTGTTAATTCCAACCCTCCAATTGTATTGAAAAATATACTACAGAAATCTATTTTTGGGCCTATGAAATTTTTCAAAACCCAAATGATCATCTTAACAATAGAGCAATATTTAGGCCTAAAATTCAATTAGTTACGGTTTAAACTAAAGCCCATATGACCGGTCAATATATATCAATATATATATATATATATATATATATATATATATATATATATATATATATATATATATATATATATATATATATATATATATATATATATATATATATTGGGGCTAGGTTATTATGTTTTTTATATTTATTATGTGCTAGAATGCACCAATAAGAATTTTGTAACTAAATAATTATTTAATTAAATAAATATAGATATTAAATCATTTCCATAATTGTATGTATATTAAATGAGATCTATAATTAAAATTCTCTTTTTATGGAAACAAATTCCACCTTTCATTAATGTTAGCAATAACATTCTATCAAAATGAATTCGCACCTAGGTTTTTATTTATTAGTTCGTTTTTTGTTTCAGGACTCACACAGTTAAAATATAATAAAGTTGCATGAAATATGAAGGAGAGTGTAATTTACTTGAACACACTCTCAATATTCTAGATACAAATTCATTCTGAAAGAATATTATTGTTGACATTAATGACGATTTTAATTAGTTTTCATAAAAATAAGTTATAAGTATGGATAGTATTTAATATACATATAATTATTAATTTCTAAATTCTTATAGGTGCAATTTAGCACACAATAGATATGAGAAACATTTGAACCTACTCCCCCCTCTCTCTCTCTCTCTCTCTATATATATATATATATATATATATATATATATATATATATATATATATATATATATATATATGTATAAGTAATAGAAAAAACATCATAAATGGTCCATGTGGATTCCTCAGATCTGAAACTTAGTTCCTAAGTTTTAAAATTTTCATAGATGATCCTTGTGCTTTCAAAATTTTTGATGATTGATCCTTAACCCTCACACCATTAGACCCCAACTGCTAAGTTTTATTTTATTAAAATAATAGTAGGGCAAATTGGTCTTTTCACTTGTACCCTCTTCTTTATTGAGGGAAATCATTATGATATTGTCTTCTGCACATCAACTCCCAAACCCATTCCTCTCCCAAGATATACTGATTTCATCTTTATCAAGCCATTCTCATCTCAGATACAAAATCAGATTTGTCACACCCCCAAACTGGATGGCGGAAACGTTTGGGGGTGGAACGAGAACACAATATCACAATAATTGTATACATTGAAACACAAGTACATAAAAACCATCATACCATATAATTATATCAGTTACATGACCCAAATGTTACTTAGTATCAAAATACATTACAATATTTGCATATTATGAAATAAAGTAGTTCCCGTAATGATATTTGGTGTCTTGCCTTCAAAAGTAGCTCTAACGATCCGAGCTTAATTGTTTCATGAGATTACATGTCGTTTTGTCAACATAAAGTTTGTGAGTTCATAAGAGTTTAGTTGTAGAAAAATCCGTTATTTTTCCGTATGTGAAAAATCATATCTCCGTCCTGTAAAAAGTTTTGTCTTTCTACGCTTCATCGTAAAAGAGGAATGTATATGTGTAGTATGTATCCAAAAGCATTTATAAATAAAATTTCCTATAACTTCTAGACTCATAAAAATGTGACTTGTCATGTGATTTTTATTATCCAAAAATCAAGTGTATAAGTAAATAATCATACTTATAAATGCAGTGTACAACTAAATAACCATACTTATAAATGTTGTGTATAAGTAAATCACCATACTTATAATTGTATTTTGCACTAGAATTTCATTATTCGATTTTATAGTAAGCCCTTATAACCAAGCTATCGACTGTCATGCTCCCAGCCATAATGCTTCTTCGGACGTCGTGAAAATGTTAAAACAATTGTCACCCTTGACTCGTCGGTCGTGATTGTAGCTAGCAACCATAGGTAGGGGTTGTCAATCCCATATAGATCTATACATAGTTCTCCCGCTCATTTAAGATTTAACGATTATAAGGACGGGACTTAGCGTAATGGTTGAAGAAATGTCTCACATAACCCGTTAAAAGTATGGTATTCTAGTTTGTAAATGAAATCGAAGTTTTCCCATGTTAAAAGTGTTGTTCTACATGTATGTTGGTTATCCAACGTGTAATAGTATTACCCAATGGATAATGATATTATCTAAGGGGTAATGGTTTTATGCAATTTCTAAACACAAAGTTTTAATCTTTCAAAACTAGACTTTTGGTAAAAATGTTAGTTTGTGTTTATTCAGTGTGTACTAATATTATCCAATGGATAAAGATATTATCCACCATACAATAGCTCCAATATGAGAAACTTGTGCATATGAAAGAATAAGACTTGTTTGCTTTCTTTATAAACATGAACATATGTATATATCTTCATAAAAAGAACATAAACATGCATGTAATAGTATTACCCAAAGGTTAAAAGTTTTATCCAACATATATTAGATCTAAGACCTTTGTGTAAAGTTATTGTCCGGAATGTATTTTGTTTGCATGGCATGTAACCTCCCCCGAAAGTGTAAAATGAGTGAAAACTAGTAGAAAATGGGGTATGAATTCAGCTTTTATGCTTTCCTTAAAAGATGGTATGAAGATGAGGTAAAAATCGAGTGGTACCTTCTTGAAACTTCAAGATCTTGCCTAGGGTTTTTGTTTCAAGAGTGAAAATGAGATAACCAAAAGCTGATGGTAGATGGTAGTAGAATATCAAAATATGAAGGAAAGCTTACCAAAAAGTCTTGCAAAACACTTGTAAAAATCCTTAAATCACCCAGAGAGTTCTTTGAGAATTTAGAGAGTATAGAAGTGAAAGTTATAAAATGAAAGGTTGAGAGGGGATGTGGTGGCCCAATTTTACAGGAGGAGAGGGAAAAGTGATGGTGGTTTCATGTGGAAACAGAAAATGGTATTCTTTAAGTTATAAAAATATAGGGTTAAGGCTTTCGGATTATAATATTCAAAGTAGAGTTTACTTTTGATTATAATATATAATGTAAGATTTCTTTTTACTATAATACAAAAAGATGATATGATTTTGTTGGGATAGGATGGATATGTTGGGTGAGAGGGAACATAATTTGTATCATATTGGTTTTTATATAAATCTTCATCTCTTTTATAAAACTTGGCACTTTTATAAGAGTGTAGTAACAAAATGTTGTGTAATTGGATAAATTATAAGGTATATTAACTAATAAAAATAATATTATTTGATATTATAAATCGTAATAATAAAACCTTATAATTTAACTGTTCTTGCTAAATCTGTTTATATAAAATATGAGCATTATCCGTTTCGTTTTCTCAATGTATGACCCTTTTTTTTGGGAAAACAACCGGAGTATGAAACTACATACTAGAGCACATTACATTCCATGTTTCTATAGATTTGTGATCACATATACCTTGTGTTACTAATATTATTTATACCGAAATAATATTTGTATGTTTTACTGAGTTTCAAGCTACTGACAAGCTATTTAAACGTAATTAAAGCTTTTACTCAATAATTGATTGAAAATGGCGTGTGTAGTACTACAATATCCAATAATACATTAAGAAGGTTATGCAAATTATACTTCACCGTTTAAGCTAATTCACGCTTCAGTTGACTTTTGTTGACCAAAATTGACGGGTGTCACATCAACCCCCCGTTGAAAAGAATTTCGCCCCAAAATTAGTTTTAGATGCTGAATTCCTTGGGATTTGGAAAAAGTTAGGGATATTTTGTCTCATTTGATCCTCGCATTCCCAAGTAAACTCAGGTCCCCGCTTAGCATTCTAGTGGACCTTTATTATTGGAATGTGACTTTGTTTCGTTTGTTTGACTTCCCTATCCACAATTTCAACCGGTTCTTCAATGAAATTCGGACATGCATTGACCTCAATCTCGTCTAACGGGATGACAAGAGTTTCATCGGATAGGCATTTCTTGAGGTTTGACACGTAGAAAGTGGGGTGTACATTGTTGAGCACATGGGGTAACTGAAGCTTGTAAGCTACATCACCTATCCTTGCAAGGATTTTTAAAGGTCCTATGCACTGTGGATTGAGTTTTCCTCATTTGCCAAATCATAACATCCCTTTCTATGGTGAGACTTTTAGCAGTACTCGGTCTCCCACCTAAAAATCTAAGGGTTTGCGTCAGCATAGCTCTTTTGCCAATCCCGAGATGCTTTCAGTCGTTCTCGTATCTGAAAAATCTTCTTGGTTGTTTCCCGTATGATTTTGGGGCCGGTAGGTGTGCTATTTATCGCTTGAACCCTAACTAGTTGAGTATCGCCAACATCTGCCTATCATAATGGTGACCTGCACTTGTGTTCGTATAGAGCTTTGAATGGAGTGGCTTTCATGCTGGAGTGGTAGCTATTGTTTGTGACAACCCGATATTTCAACTCTATGTAATGACCTAAAAAGTCAATTTTTGTAACCGCTTTTGTGATAATGAAATTTACTTCGAAAATAAAATGTCCAAAAAGTTCCTATTTAATTACCTATTGTGATAGATGTCTTTAAACCGTGATCGTACGTAAAAAGAACGCCCAAATCCGACTTTGTATATTGAAGTTATGATTTTTCCAAGTTCGGCTAAGCAGCAGGCAGCTAAAAACTCGAATCGGAGATCGAGCGACTTTTGGCCGGAATGACCTAAATGAAAATTGAAGGTCTCGACAATGGTAATTCAGCGGTAAAAAGTCTGGCAAAAACCGACGTCAGATAAAGAAGTTACGAATTTCTAAAGAAATAAAGAAATTCCTTAAACACGACCTTTTAAAAATAAATAATAAAAATAATTTCGGAATTTGCCGACGGAATCTAAACGAAAGTTGTAGATCTTAGTCTCACCTACGCGTTGATATAAAGAACGTCGAAAACGGAGTTCGTATGAAGGAGATATGAATTTTTGAAGTTTAATAAATAATTAATATATAAATTTAATTATAAACTCTTGGTAATATCCGAAGAGGAGTCAACAGATAAGGCCGAAGTACGCCCTACGTACCCTCGTACTCCCCGCATACTCAAATCTAAGGCCTCGGTTCGTCCACGTCGCCCCCTATGCGAGCTACGCCCCGTCCCATCCGAACTCCGGGGCAGTCGAGGACTCGGTCATGCATGACGCATGGGTGCGCCCCACGTACGCCCGTACGCCCCGCGTACTGAGCCCTCTCAGCCCCTAGAAAAGGGATGCGAGGGTTCCGGGAAAACTTGCTCATTTCCTCTCGTTTTTCTTGCGTTTTGCCTCGTTTTCCGTGCCCGTGCTAACCCGAAGCCCTGGTCATTTTTCCCAAGTCCCGAAGATCGTTTTTACTCCCGAGATTCCCGAGAATCCCGAGAAAAATCCGTTTCCCGAGACGAAATTCTGCCCGGTTTCCATCTCGCTTTCTTCAAACCTTCAGGTGAGTTCATACCCCTACAACCACACTTTAAATGCTTTTTAAATGCTTTTTAAACACCTTTAAGGGGGGGGGGGGGGAATACAAGTAAACATACGGTTATTATCGTGTATTTCATAAAGTTTCACTGTGCTTGTTTTTATCAAATGAATCACTTGTGATTCACTACTACTATGTGAAAACTCTTGTCATACTTTGCATGCACTAGATTTATACAAAGTATTTAGTAATTCCAAAGTATCCTTCGTTGCTAAACCGTTTTAATACATTTTAAAAACTTATGATTTATGCATTGTCAAAACTTTGTGAAAAAGGATAATCTTTGCATACAAAACTATTACTTTAATACAGACTTAGTTGAGAATCCGTGAGACAAGTACATCTTCAAATACTGCCTTTTTGCTAGAAGGTATCGCTACAAGTCCTATCTATAACCAGAGTCTCCCATTCGGAGAACGTGTCAAATGTGTATAGATCTATACGGGAAGTCATAATCCCGCGCCCTGACTGTTAGCTATAGTCCGTCCTTTGGGGTGACAGTTTGTCATAATGCTACGACGCCTGAAGAACGTCGCTACAGGCATATTATGTCTAGTATGGTTATAAAACTCATCGGATATACAATTATTATAGTACTTCTGATTGATGAATGAGTAGTTATTAAAACTATTCTTCATCTAACAAACTGAAATCTTCTAATAGGTTTTATTATATAAATCTATGCTTCAACCTTCTAAAGCATGTCTTTTGCTTTCGGCTTTTAGTCTGGGACATTAGGCTAACTATTACTTTAGGAAAATATGGGATTTTCCCTGTATACAAAACAAAAAACTAATAGGAAAATAAGGGATTTTCTTGATTCAACTATCTATATTATTCAATACATATATTCTCATGCATTTCACACTTTTATAAGAAAATAAGGGATTTTCTTGGAAAACATACACTCAATTTGGAATGGCATACAAACTTTCTAAACCACTTATGAACTCACCAACTTAATTGTTGACACTTTCTCTTTGAAATAACTTGTATTCTTAGGGAACCGCTAAGCAGGTTTGGAAATCAACTTTTGGGGATTAACGCACTGACGTTAATTACTTCTTTTGAAAGATGTTTATGCATTTATCTTTTTGAGCATGTAATGAATACAATGATGTTTATGATACTGAATATGACGTCCTCCGCCCCCGAACGTTTCCGCCGTTCTGGTTTGGGGGTGTGACATTGTTGTAGGAAAAGTCAACTAAGGGTAGGTGAGCATCCTATGCTTTGCCAAAGTATGTCACGCAGGCACGAAGCAGGTATTCTATTGTTTGGAAGGTTCGCTCAGTCTGACCGTCTCTTTGAGGATGGTAAGTTGAAGTCATGTCGAGTTGGGTTCCCAAGGATTTCTGCAACGATTTCCAATAGCATGAAGTGAAAGGACTGTCCCTATATGAGATAATGGACAGTGGCACACCGTCCAGTCTCATGATCTCCTTGAGATACGTCCTTGTTAGCTTTTCCATTTTGTCAGTCTCCTTGATTGGTAGGAAGTTGGAGGACTTGGTTAGTCTGTCAACAATCATCGAAATGGTATCATGTCTATCTAATGTCTTGGGTAAATTTTTTTAAAATAAATCCATGTAAATCTGTTCTCACTTCCAATCGGGTATTTTTTGTTGTCACAACATTACCGAGGGCTTTTGGTACTCTACTTTGACCTTGGGGCATGTCAAGCACATGTCGACATAAGTGGCAATCTCATCTTTCATGTTCGTCCACCAATACATTTTTTTCAGGTCTAGGTACATTTTTTCTGAGCCAGGATGAATAGAATATTTCATCTTATATACCTCATTCATAATCAATTCCTTAAGGCCACCAAACTTTAGCATCCATATTCGATTCATGAAGTATTGAATCCCATCATCTCTTAACTCAAAGTTCTTATCCATTCCCCATAGTGCTTCATTTGGAGCGTTTTCTGTTTTCAGTGCCTCAGGCTGAGCATTCTTGATTTATGCGGTTAAATATGAGTGTATGGTCATTGTTAACTATTTTACTCGACGCCTTGAGTACTGTTTCCAACTCAAGGCATTTGCCACTACATTTTCCTTACCCGTATGGTAACGAATATCGCATTCATAATCACTTAACAACTCAAACCATCTTCGCTGCCTCATGTTTAGCTCCTTCTGATTGAGGATATGCTGCAGGCTTTTGTCGTAAATACTGTACACTTGGTACCAAACAGATAGTGTATCCAAATCATCAATGTGAATACTACGGATCAAAGCTCAATATCGTGGGTGGTGTAGTTTACTTCATGGGCTTCGAGTTGAGTAGAAGCATAGGCGATGGCCTTTCCTCTTTGCATGAGCATGCATGCCAAACCTTGTTTCGAAGCGTCGCAATACACAACGAAGTCCTCCATGCCTTCCGGGAGGGATATGATCGGTGCACTACATAATGATTGAAGGGTTTTGAGCATTCTAACACTCCTAAGGTGTTCATGCAACCCTAAATACCTTGGATCTATGTTTTCACTAATTATACATGCAATGGTATTTCCAAGGTATTAAACCTATAACTAGCATACAATTGTCATATACCACACAAGAATCTAGTTAGGGTAACATACCTTATGGTGGAGATTGAAGTCTTCATGTATCTAGCCTTAAGAGCTTAGCCCCAATAGTGTGGAAACCTCAAGTGGAATCACAACACATCATGGACAAAAGAGGAACTTGATAGAGAATATCCATGCAACCAAAACCACCATGAACTCCAAGAATACACAAGTGTTGATTTTAGGCAATGAAGTATGTATTTATATGTGGGATTTTTAGGGTCATGGATATATCCCAAATCCGTACCCATGGGTCTTATGATCCATGGTTCATGTGACCCAACTCTTTATGTATCTATACATACACTTGGTCCAACATGGATCATAAGCCCAACACACATGAATATAACTAATTAATATAATTAGTCCCCATAGATTTAATTAGTCTCCTTTTGATCACTAAATTAATTCTAAATTAGTTTTTGATCAATACTAATTAAAGCCATATGATTTCATATTAATATATTATTACTTATAATATATTAATAAATCATATATAACCTTCTCTCAAGAGTCCATCCTAGTGAATTGTCCTGATTATATGCAACCCAAATGGACCATGCTACTCTCGGGTCAAGTACATACCAATAATAGTGATCGCCTTAGAAATCTAATCCAACAATGCTTGCTTCAACGTCTGAAAAGAGTTATCATGTTTGTCTTCCTAGTCAAAACTCACCCCTTTTTTGGGTTAGCATCGAGAGGGGTTTAGCTATTTTTGAGAAATTCTTTATGAATCTCCGGTAGTAGCCAACAAGATCCAATAATTAGTGTATCTCTGTTTGCGTCCTTGGTGTTTCCCATTTATCTATTGCCTTTATTTTGGATTGTTCAACATGTATCACATCCTTACTAACCACGTTCCCTAGTAAATCTACCTTCCGCAACCATAACACACACATAGAAAATTTTGCTTACAATTTCTCTTTTCATAATAACTCTAGTATGGATCTCTAATGTTGACCATGATTCTCTTCATCTCGAGAGTATATCAATATATCATCGCTGGATACAATCAAGAATTTTTCCATATATGGTCTACATATGCGGTTCATAAGGTCCATGAACACCGCTAGAGCGTTAGTTAGTTCGAATGGAATTACTACAAACTCGTAATGGCCATATCCAGTTCTGAACGCTGTATTCAGAATATCTTCTTCCTGAACTCTAAGTTAATGGTACCCCGATCTCAAATCGATATTTGAGAAGTAACTGGATCACTATAATTGGTCAAAGAGGTCATCAATTATGGGGAGTGGGTACTGGTTTTTGATGGTTAGCTTGTTCAGTTCCCGATAGTCAATACAAATTCTAAAGGATCCGTTTTTCTTCATAACAAACAGAACCAGCGCTCTCCAAGTAGAGAACGTCGGTCTGATAAACCCTTTATCTAATAACTCGTGTATTTTACTAGACAAATCTTGCATCTCTGTTGGACTAGTTTGTATGGAGACTTTTCTACATGGGCTGCTCTTGGGGTTATATCAATTCTAAATTCGACGTGTCGAACTGCTTGTAACCCCGGGAGGTCTTCTGGGAATACATCAGGAAAGTCACGGACTTCTGGTATATCCTTGATTTCTTTCACCTCTTTCTTCTTGTCTACAACGTAGGCTAGAAATGCATAATACTTGTGTAAATACTTTTGTTCTTTCATACACGAGACAATTCAAAATACCTTACTTGGATTGTAACCGTACACAATGAGGGTTTTTGAATTTATGACTAACAAAGCTTCTTCGGCGCCACTATCAAAAACTATGCAAGCATAAGAGTTATTGACGAGGAATGTACAACTTATGGTGGTAGGCTCCTATTGCTTCCCTTGTTTCCAAGGCCAAGACTCTACCTTTTACACCTCCACCTGAACTCTTTTCCTTTGGACAATCCCTCTTGTAATGTCCAGTTTCCCCACATCCGTAACAGGCATGGGTCACGCCTGAGTGGGATGCTTGATTGTTACCTTGGGTCGGGGTCTTACAGAATTTGGAAGTGTGCCACTTTTGTTTATAGTTAAAGTAGTACATTTCCCTACATGCGCCAACGTGATGATAAGGGAACTTGTCGGATTTTGGAAGATTTCCAGTGTATTTCTTTGGTTGGTTGGTGGCTGTATGGGTGGTAGTGGTGAGGACTGGCACCGTTCCCTGCTTCTTTTTTTTTTTTGGGGGGGGGGGCTTTTTGTGGTTTTTTTTCTCCTTATTCCATAACTTCCTCTTATTATCCCTCTCCTTTGGAGAGTCAGCTATCGGAACCATGGTCCCTTGTCGGATGGCATGTTCGGTAAATTGGTGAGTAATGCGCTTCGCACTGTCGAAAGTGGTTGGTCGAGAAGAAATAAGCATCCCTTGAATCTGTGGGACTAGGCCCCAGATGTATCTATCTATCTTCTTGTATGTCACACCCCGAAAACCGAAGGCGGAAACATTTTCGGGGTTGACTCCACGTTGAGTATCAAATCCAATGCACATAGGAAGTAAAGTAAAAAAACCATTACATTACATATAGAAAAGTTTTACAATTGTTTTCAAAAGTAAAGTTGTACATGTGATACATAGTATATAAAGCAAAATGAAACTGGTCTTCTGCGCACTCCATCTTTGGACAAAAGGATCTTCGGGTACCTGTTCTAATGTTGACCTGAGAACACAAGCGGTTTGAAAATCAGCATAATGCTGGTGAGTTCATAAGCGGTTTTTGCTTTGTGAAAATGTTCAAGTTTCCTTTCTGTTTCTGAAAATGTTACACACACCAAGAAAATCCCATATGAAAATGTAAAGTTATCCGGTTTGTTACACTTTTCTAGTTATGTACAATGTTTCCCAGGAAAGTCCCATACCTTCCTGATTATTGGTTATCAAATGTAAAAGATATATTCTGAAAAACATGTTTACCCTTCTGAGATGTAAAGTTATCCGGTTTGTTACACTTTTTTGGTTATGTACAATGTTTCCCCAGGAAAGTCCCATACTTTCATGAATATTGGTTATCAATGTGAAAGATGTATACTGAAAGCCTGGTTATCTTGTGAAATGTATTACGTTATTCATTATTACTATTAAGTAAATCTCTGTTATCCAAATTGCGAGTTCCATAACCATACGATAGACTAGATATGGCAATAAGTAGTCCACATCACCTTATGACTTTCGTCACCCTTGAACCATTTCGGTTCGGCTGTAGCTAGCAGCTAGGTGTGGGGTAGTCAGCCCCATATAGATCTACAAACTCAAGTCACGCTCCCTATCCAAGAGATTCTGGTTACGGGTGCAGTCCTCCACTCGTGTATCTCTGTGGAGTGTTCACCGAGGATGTGTCTCCAATCATACAGGACTAACAAATTTACTAGTAATAATATGATAATCCTCCACTCGCGTATTTCTGTGGAGAGTTGCCGAGGACAAAACAGTGTACAAGTTTTATGTTTCAATGGTTCTAATGTCATGCTTTTAACTGATGAAATGTGGAAAACCATTTGTGAAATATATATAAAACATAACAGTTTAAAATCCATTTCACAAATATATGTTTACGTGACCTACATGTTCAAACGGTTATCAGTTGTAACAATCAGTGTTAAAAGCATATAAAATGTGAAACACACACATGAAAACAAGTTTTGAGTACAAGTAATCCCTTGTACTTTGCTTGTGTTCCCCCCTGAAAACAGTGGAAAACAGTGAAAAAGGGTAGGGGTATGAACTCGCCAGACGAGGAAATACGACTGTTTCGGATGTTAAACGTTGGTTCGGGGCTTGATTACTCGCGATGCTCCTCTATGATTTGGAGCCTTAATTCATTGATTTTGGACCTAAATCTTGGATGAGGAGAGAGGTTAGAGAGAGAGAGTAGTGAGAGAGAGCCAAAAGCTTCAAATGGAAGCTTAGGTCACTTTAAATAGTGATCGGGATTTGGACACGGCGGAATTCTACCCGATACCGACGTTAGACGGGGCTTTTGGTCGCACCCGACCAAGTTGCCGTAACCCGATATGGTTGATTCTAGAAATGTTCCGATCACTAGAATGGGGTGTTAGAATGATTTCTAAATGCATTAGGACACCCATTACATCATATCAAATAAATACAAATTAATGACTTAATTAAATGACGAAATTGGAAATCGAAATTTGAAAACGACGATTGGTTGATCGAATTGGATTACGAAAGGAGTTACAAGCAATGATACGTAATTTTGGGTTGTTACATTATCCCCCCGTTATAGGGAATTTCGTCCCGAAATTCAAAATTGAGATACAAGACAAGATACAAATCATGGATCTTGAAAGAGTTGCGGATACTTCTGTTTCATCGAGTCTTCCCGCTCCCAGGTGAACTCCGGTCCTCGCTTGGCATTCCAACGAACCTTCACTAACGGGATGTGACTTTGCTTTGTACGTTTGACTTCTCGATCCATGATTTCGATCGGTTCCTCCACAAAGTTGAGGTTTTCATTGATCTCAATCTCGTCTAAAGGAATCACTAGGGTTTCATCCGACAAACACTTCTTGAGATTTGAAACATGGAAGACGGGATGGATGTTACTGAGCTCATTGGGTAAACGAAGTTTATAGGCTACCAGACTGACCCTGGCGAGGATCTCGAAGGGTCCAATGTACCTCGGGTTAAGTTTCCCACGCTTACCAAAGCGTACCGTGCCTTTCCAGGGCGAGACTTTCAACAGGACACGGTCTCCGACCTGGAATTCCAGAGGTTTCCGACGGTTATCAGCGTAACTCTTTTGGCGATCTCGTGAAGCTTTCAATCAATCTTGGATTTGGATGATATTCTTGGTGGTTTCGCGGATGATTTCGGGACCAGTGAGAGTATTGTCGGGGACTCAACTCTTGGCTAACTGTGTATCCCCTACCTCGGCCCAGCACAGAAGGGATCTACACTTGCGACCGTAAAGGGCTTCAAACGGGGCAGCCCTGATGCTGGTGTGGTAACTGTTGTTGTATGAGAACTCGATCAAAGGTAGATGTGTGTCCCACGACTTTCCAAAGTCAATGACACAAGCTCTAAGCATGTCCTCTAGGGTTTGGATTGTTCTCTCACTTTGTCCATTGGTCTGAGGATGATACGCCGTGATCATATCTAGTTTGGCTCCAAGGGCTTTCTGGAGAGACTGCCAGAATCTGGAGGTAAACCTGCTATCTCGATCAGAGATAATGGACGCAGGTGCACCGTGCATTTGGACTACCTCTTGGATGTAAATCCACACGAGTCTTTCCATCTTGAATGATTCTTTAATCTGGATGAAGTGAGCGGACTTTGTCAAACGATCGACAATTACCCAAATGGTGTCGTACGCACTCGGACACTTGGGTAGTTTGGTGATGAAATCCATGGTAATCATCTCCCATTTCCATTCGGGTATCTCGGGCTGCTAGAGCTGACCCGAGGGTTTCTGGTGCTCAACTTTAACTTTGGCACAAGTCAGACATTTGCCTACGAACGTAGCTATCTCAGCTTTCATGTTTGGCCACCAGTATTGTTTCTTGAGATCCAAGTACATCTTGTTAGAGCCCGGGTGAACAAAGTATTTGGTTTTGTGTGATTCCTCCATGACAATCTCCCTGAATCCTCCGGACTTTGGAATCCAGATCCGATTCATGAAACAGTAGACTCCGTCACCTCTGATCTCAAGTTTCTTTTCCGTTCCTCTCAAGGCTTCGATCGACACGTTCTCAGGTTGGAGGGCTTCTAACTCGGCTTCTCGGATTTGCATGGGTAAGTTGGAATAAATGGTCATTGTCTGGTTCTTCACTTTGGGGCCTGTACTCTCATTTCGGCTAAGGGCATCTGCTACAACATTGGCCTTGCCGGGATGGTAACGGATTTCACACTCATAATCGCTGAGTAGTTCTACCCATCGCCATTGCTTCATGTTCAAGTCTTTCTGATCAAAGATGTGCTGCAGGCTCTTGTGGTCAGTGAAGATCGTACACTTGGTTCCGTAGAGGTAATGTCTCCAAATCTTCAATGCAAAGACTAAGGCTCCTAAATCCAAGTCATGCGTGGTATAGTTGACCTCATGTGCTTTAAACTGTCTAGAGGCATAAGCAATTACCTTTCCTCTTTGCATAATCACACAGCCTAAGCCTTGATTAGATGCATCGCAGAAGACAACGAAGTCCTCTGTCCCTTCGGGTAGGACAGAACAGGCGCGCTGCACAAGGCTTTCTTCAACATCTGGAATGCGGTTTCTTGTTTATCACTCCAACAAAAGGGTACACCTTTCTGTGTTAGAGTGGTTAAGGGTTTGGCGATTCTGGAAAAGTTTTGGATGAATCTCCGATAATAGCCGGCGTGACCCAAGAATTACCGGATTTCTGTGGGTGTTTTCGGTGCCGACCAATTCTCTATCGCTTTAATCTTGGAAGGATCTACATGAATACCCTCCTCGCTTACCACGTGACCGAGGAAAGTTACCTTCCGAATCCAGAACTCACACTTGGAAAATTTCGCATACAACTTCTCGGATCTAAGGGTTTCCAACACTAGCCTCAAGTGCTGTTTGTGATGTTCTTCACTTCTGGAGTAGAAAAGTATGTCATCAATGAACACAAGGCCGAACTTGTCCAGATAGGGACGACACACCCGGTTCATCAGGTCCATGAACACCGCCGGTGCATTGGTTAGACCGAAGGGCATCACTACGAACTCGTAGTGTCCATACTGAGTTCTGAAAGCTGTTTTGGACACATCACTCTCATGAACTCGTAGCTGATGATACCCTGATTGAAGTTCTATCTTGGAGAAGTAACTGGCTCCTTTGAGTTGATCGAAAAGGTCATCTATTCGCGGAAGAGGATATCGGTTTTTGACGGTCAACTTGTTCAGCTCAAGATAGTCGATACACATCCGAAAGGATCCATCTTTCTTCTTGACAAACAATATTGGAGCTCCCCAGGGTGAGGAACTCGGCCTAATGAATCCTTTACTGAGCAACTCATTGAGTTGACTGGATAACTCCTGCATTTCTGCTGAAGCTAAGCGATACAGAGACTTTGCCACAGGGGTAGCTCCAGGAATTAGGTCAATACGGAACTCGACCTGATGCTCGGGAGGAATTCCTGGAAGCTCTTCGGGAAACACATCAGGAAAGTTACAGACTTCGGGGATGCTCGCGAGGTCTTTAACTTCCTGTTTCTCGTTGATTACATGGGCTATGAATGCAATGCACTCCTTTCGCAGGAGCTTTTGAGCTTTGATGCAGGAAATGATACGAAGATTGGAATTGAGTTTATCGCCATAGATTACGAGAGTCTGACCCGAAGGAAGGTTGAGATGAATGGCTTTTTCGAAACAAAGGATATCCGCATGATTGGGACTCAACCAATCCATGCCAATGATGACATCAAAGCTCTTTATGGAAACCAGCATGAGATCGATAGGAAATGAATGGTCGTTCAGGGTAAGGGTACAATCTACGAACACCTCGCTGGCGCTTTCTTTCTCACCGTTAGCCATCTCGACAGTAAACGTTTCAGTTAAAGGTTGGGGATTATGCTTTAGGTTATGCTTGAATGCATGACTAACAAAACTCCTTTCAGCACCCGAATCGAAAAGAATACTAGCGTATGAGTTGTCGAGAAGGAACGTACCCGAGACAACAGTGGGATCGGCGACTGCTTCCTCCCGTCCCATGGCTAAAGTCTTGGCACTATCATATGTATTCGGGCGAGCAGCTAAGACATGACCCTTTGTCGGTTGGGTTAACCCCCAAATGAACCTCTCGATCTTCTTACTTTCAGGAGTGACTAATCCAGGGCAGAGAAGTGCGAGATCATCGAATCGGGAAGTGTATGCAGCAATATCGGAACCTTTCATCTTCAGGTTCCAGAGCTCGTGCTCTAGTTTCTGCATTTCACCACGGGGACAGTACTCAGCAATGAGTAGTTCTTTCATGGCTTCCCAGCCCATGGCGTTGGCTACGGGTAGGGTCAGGGATTTGACTCGGTCGTTCCACCAAGTCAAGGCTTTATCGATGAAGGTACATGCTACGAATTTGACTTTATCGGATTCCGCACAGGCACAGATTTCGAAGATGGATTCGATTTTCTCGAACCATCGGGATAGGTAAATGACACCTCCAGTGCCATCGAAGGATGTTGGTTTCGCATTCATGAAGTCCTTACAGGAACCCTCCTTTCGGTGTCCCTGGTTACTTCCTTGATCTTGATTTTGATTGCCACCTCCTGAACCACCGGAACCACCGGTGTTTAGTTGAGACATAGCAGCTGCCACCGTGGCGGTAACAGCTGCCTGGAATACCACAGGGACAATTTCAGGAGGAGGTGGTGGCGGAGGGTTGTTGGAGCTGGGTCTCTTTTTGGGAGGCATCTTGATCTAATAAGATCAAGAAAGAGTGAGGATTGTAAGTCCTCTGAATCAAATCAAGAGATATCACAGATACACAAATATTCCGAATAAGCGATAAAACAGGAAGGAGTTATCGAAGCAGATAAATTATCGCTAACGGAATAATCAAGGAACAATGAATGAACGAGGATTTCTACAAAGGATTGGCTCGAGAAATACTCCAATAGTATTTCATGATTCGCTACGATACTGGCTCGATGTTGGTGGTATTAGGGTAAGTTTTAGGCATGCCGCATACCACAGTCACTCCCAAGCACATGTTGGCCGTGTCTCGAATGAATATAGTTGGCCAGGCTATATTGATCTTAGACACGACTACATAACTGCCCAGGTTTAACCGCAATACACAACACCCATTTACTTATGTTCTGTTCTACTTGTAGTTACGGATTTCGATGGTTCGGTATACTTGTATACTTTTGAAAATACTTATAGTTTGAAATAATTTTAATTCAGAGCACTTAGGCCATTTAGTGTTTATAGTTTTATACCATGTAAGGTTTGGTATACTTTATTCACTATAAACAAGGGCTCTGATACCAATCTGTCACACCCCGAAAACCGAAGGCAAAAACATTTCCGAGGTTGACTCCACGTTGAGTATCAAATCCAATGCACATAGGAAGTAAAGTAAAACAACCATTACATTACATATAGAAAAGTTTTACAATTTTCTTCTAAAGTAAAGTTGTACATGTGATACATAGTATATAAAGCAAAATGAAACTGGTCTTCTGCGCACTCCATCTTTGGACAAAAGGATCTTCGGGTACCTGTTCTGCTGACCTGAGAACACAAGCGGTTTAAAAATCAGCATAATGCTGGTGAGTTCATAAGCGGTTTTTGCTTTGTGAAAATGTTCAAGTTTCCTTTCTGTTTCTGAAAGTGTTACACACACCAAGAAAATCCCATATGAAAATGTAAAGTTATCCGGTTTGTTACACTTTTCTAGTTATGTACAATGTTTCCCAGGAAAGTCCCATACCTTCCTGATTATTGGTTATCAAATGTAAAAGATGTATTCTGAAAAACATGTTTACCCTTCTGAGATGTAAAGTTATCCGGTTTGTTACACTTTTTTGGTTATGTATAATGTTTCCCCAGGAAAGTCCCATACTTTCATGAATATTGGTTATCAATGTGAAAGATGTATACTAAAAGCCTGGTTATCTTGTGAAATGTATTACGTTATTCATTATTACTATTAAGTAAATCTCTGTTATCCAAATTGCGAGTTCCATAACCATACGATAGACTAGATATGGCAATAAGTAGTCCACATCACCTTATGACTTTCGTCACCCTTGAACCATTTCGGTTAGGCTGTAGCTAGCAGCCAGGTGTGGGGTAGTCAGCCCCGTATAGATCTACAAACTCAAGTCACGCTCCCTATCCAAGAGATTCTGGTTACGGGTGCAGTCCTCCACTCGCGTATCTCTGTGGAGTGTTCAATCATACAGGACTAACAAATTTACTAGTAATAATATGATAATCCTCCACTCGCGTATCTCTGTGGAGAGTTGTCGAGGACAAAACAGTGTACAAGTTTTATGTTTCAATGGTTCTAATGTCATTCTTTTAACTGATGAAATGTGGAAAACCATTTGTGAAATATATATAAAACATAACAGTTTAAAATCCATTTCACAAATATATGTTTACGTGACCTGCATGTTCAAACGGTTATCAGTTGTAACAATCAGTGTTAAAAGCATATAAAATGTGAAACACACACATGAAAACAAGTTTTGAGTACAAGTAATCCCTTGTACTTTGCTTGTGTTCCCCCTGAAAACAGTGGAAAACAGTGAAAAAGGGTAGGGGTATGAACTCGCCAGACGAGGAAATGCGACTATTTCGGATGTTAAACGTTGGTTCGGGGCTTGATTACTCGCGATGTTCCTCTATGATTTGGAGCCTTAATTCATTGATTTTGGACCTAAATCTTGGATGAGGAGAGAGGTTAGAGAGAGAGAGAGAGTAGTGAGAGAGAGCCAAAAGCTTCAAATGGAAGCTGAGGTCACTTTAAATAATGATCGGGAATTGGACACGACGGAATTCTACCCGATACCGGCGTTAGACGGGGCTTTTGGTCGCACCCGGCCAAGTTGCCGTAACCCGATATGGTTGATTATAGAAATGTTCCGATCACTAGAATGGGGTGTTAGAATGATTTCTAAATGCATTAGGACACCCATTACGCCATATCAGATAAATACATATTAATGACTTAATTAAATGACGAAATCGGAAATCGAAATTTGAAAACGACGATTGGTTGATCGAATTGGATTACGAAAAGAGTTACAAGCAATGATACGGAATTTCGGGTTGTTACATTGTACTCAAGAGTAAACATTCCTGGGCACAAACTGTCAGTTCATTGAGTTGATTAGTGTAAGCTGCTATCTCAGAACCTTTCATGGTGAGACTCCAATATTCTTGTTCCAGACCTTGCATCTCGCTTCTCGGGTAGTATTCTTCCATCATCACGACCTTTAACTCCTCCCTGCTCATGGCATTTGTAGTAGTAAGGTCTATAGTCTTTACATGGCCCTTCCACCATGACAGGAAGGAATCCATGAAAGTTCTTGCAACAAACTTTACCTTGCATGCATTTGCGCATGAGCTTATCTTGAACACTGATTCAGTCTTCTTAATCCAGTGTGTTAGTTCGATTACTCCTCTATCGCCATAGAAGTTCTTGGTTTTGAAGTTAGAAAAGTCTTTACAGGAACCAACTCGGGAATTTCCCATGTTGTCGTTATAGGAACTGTTGTTAACATGTCATGATCCCTCATGTCTATCGGCATGGCAGTTGGATACTGCGATTGCTACTCTTTGTGCAATCATTTCTTTGATTGCGGTTGCATCCAAATATGTCGGCGTTGGGGTTGGTGTTGGTGTTGGTGTTGGCGTTGGTCCCATATAGACTCTTGAGCTTTATCTAAGTGGCATGACCTCAATAGGCTAACCTATCTATCAGATGCCAAACTATCGTACAAGGTATCTAACCATCTCGCTCATCTCATGAGTAGCTTCGTCTACCGTTTTCTCCATGGCCGCTGCCCTAATCTTAGATGCTAGGGCTTGTCACTCCAAGGCAGCCATCCTCTCCTCCAAGGAGTGGATGTGTGTAGTAGTGTCCACCTACTCACACTGTAGGGATAGTATAGTCTCCCTATAGCGGTCCTGCTCCTCATCGATGCGTCACACTCGTATCTTAGTGATCCGAGCCTCACCTCCTGGCTGAGGGTCTGAACTCGGGTGTCCAGATGGGACATCCATGGGACCATGATAGGTAACACTTGCTATGCAGGGGTGCTAGGCCCCAAAACATGGTGTGATGGATGCTTGCCAAATATGGATCGCAGGCCGTCCTCCTTTGCCCATGTGTGTAGCTGTGCCGCCTAGCGTGGGGGCGCCTTCTACAAAGAAGTAGATGTCAATGATGATGCTAGCTGTTGGATAGGTAATACTCTCTTACAAGGAGTGTTCATCCAACGATGGCCCCCATTGGGGTGTTTATATACCTGGAAAGAGGGAGATGGAAGGGGCTCATGCCTGATCCTGATAGGGTAAGGTTCATTAACGATCTCTCTCGCGGATTCCTCCTCGTCTGATTCCTCATAGCCCTCCTCTAGGTTCTCCTCAGGGTCTTCCTCTAGACCATCCTCGTGAACCACCTCTGGTTCATCCTCAATCCATCCATTAGCTGCCACAGGGAGTAATAGGGGTCTCCATGGTGGAATCCAACCATGTCAAAGAAGGAAAAGGGGCGTATATGTGAGTGCACTATGTGATTCCTAATACAATAACAAATATTGTTAGTGTAGACTCTTGGTGGCTTTATTAAGTGTTGTTATGTAGATTACTCGAGTTTTTATATTGTTGTCCATTATGCCCACACTTAGTTACGTGTCGGTCAAACCCGAGTCAGGCGTAGTTGATCAGGCTATGTCTGCCTATGATTTTACAACAAGTTATTCTAAGTCTATTCATAGTGTCCAACCTAAAGATTGATGTTCTTGGTTTGTTTGATTGTGACAATGCCTTTCGTTGTATATGTATACTTTTATATAATAATATTATTATTATATTCTAAAGTACAATTGTAAGTTAGATTTTTTATTCAGAGGTATTAGTCCTCGTATCAATAGTTGAATTTCTTAGATGGAATAATATACTTAGTTCACTATAGACAATTGCTCTGATACCAATCTGTCACACCCCCAAACCGGATAGCGGAAACGTTCGGGGGTGGAACGAGAATACAGTAACGCAATAATTGTATACATTGAAACACAAATACATAAACAACCATCATACCATATGATTATATCAGTTACATGACCCAAATGTTACTTAGTATCAAAATACATTACAATATTGGCATATTATCAAATAAAGTAGTTCCCGTAATGATATTTGTTGTCTTGCCTTCAAAAGTAGCTCCACTGATCCGAGCTTAATTGTTTCCTAAGATTACATGTCGTTTTAAAGTCAACATAAATTTGGTGAGTTCATAAGAGTTTAGTTGTAGAAAAATTTGTTATTTTTCCATATGTGAAAAATCGTATCTCCATCCTGTAAAATGTTTTGTATTTGTACACCTTTAGCGTGAAAGAAGAATGCATGTGTGTAGTATGTATCCAAAAGCATTTATTAAAATAAAAGTTCCCATAACTTCTAAACTTATAAAAAAGTGTGACTTGTCATGTAATTTTTATTATCCAAAAATAAAGTGTATAAGAAAATAACCATACTTATAAATGTAGTGTATAAGTAAATAACATACTTATAAATGCCGTGTATAAGTAAATAATCATACTTATAAATGTATTTTGCACTAGAATTTCACTATTTGATGTCATAGTGAGCCCTTGTAATTGAGCTATCGACTATAATGCTGACCGCCAAGACGCTTCTTCGAACGTCATGAAAATGTTAAGACAATTATCACCGTTGAACTGTCGGTCGTGATTGTAGCTAGCAACCATAGGGTGGGCTTGTCAAGCCCATATAGATCTATACACAATTGTCCCGCTCATTTAAGATTTAACGATTATAAGGCGGGGACTTAGCGTAATGGTTGAAGAAATGTCTCACATAACCCGTCGAAAGTATGTTATTCTAGGTTGCAAATGAAATCGAAGCTTTCCCATGTTTAAAGTGTTGTTGTACATGTATGTTGGTTACCGAGTGTGTAATAGTATTACACTATTACCCAAATGGATAATGGTATTATCCAAGGGGTAATGGTTTTATCCAATGTGTAAACACAATGTTTTAATCTTTCAAAACTAGACTTTTGGTAAAAATGTTAGTTTGTGTTTATCAAATGTGTAATAATAGTATCCAATGGATAAAGATATTATCCACCATACAGTAGCTCCAATATGAGAAACTTGTGCATATGAAAGAATAAGACTTGTGTGCTTTCTTTGAAAACACGAAGATATGTATATATCTTCATAAAAAGAACATAAACATGCATGTAATTGTATCAGTATTGTAAAACTCGCCGAGTTGGCCGATTACTCCTCCGAGTACTCGCCACTCGGCCACTTACCAAGGCGAATTACAATTTCACGAGTACTCCCCGATCAACCCCTTACTGAACTGAGCAGTGTTGTAAAACTCGGTCAAGTCGGAAATTAATATGTATAATATAATTAATGATTTATTATTTAACACACACACACACGCATGTGATTATTACTAAATATATATCTTAAAGTTTCAATAATTATTCATGAACTGAGACCATTACGTTTTTTTTTTTTTTTTTTTTTTTTTTTTTTTTTTTTTGTAGTTTTTGTGTATTCACATATATCTAATTTTGTTATATATTTCAATCAACTTATGATTTTAACTTATGATTTTGACCTATATAATTTCCTTAAAAATATTTCTACGTGAATTAACAAATCCGAGTAATCCCCGAGTACTCGCTACTCGGTAGTTAACCAAACAGGTACCGAGTAACGAGTTCTATAGCTTGAATAGTATTACCCAAAGGTTAAAAGTTTAATCCAACATATATTAGATCTAGGACCTTTGTGTAAAGTTATTGTCCAAAATGTATTATGTTTGCATGACATGTAAGCTCCCCCGAACGTGTAAAATGAGTGAAAACTAGTAGAAAAGGGGGTATGGCTCACCTTTTATGCTTTCCATATGAAGATGAGGTAATAATCGAGTGGCACTTTCTTGAAACTTTAAGATCTTCTTAGGGTTTTTTATCAAGAGTGAAAATGAGACAAATAAAAGATGATGGTAGATGGTAGTAGAATCTCGAAAATGTGAAGGAAAGCTTACCAAAAAGTCTTGCAAAACACTTGTCATAAGCCATAAATCAACTAGAGAGTTCTTGGAGATTTTAGAGAGTATATAAGTGAAAGTTGTAAAATGAAAGGTGGAGAGGGGAGGTGGTGGCCGAGTTTTATAGGAGGAGAGGGAGAGTGGTGGTGGTTGCATGGGGAAATAGCAAATGGTATTCTTTTTGTTATTAAAATGTAGGGTTAAGTCTTTTGGATTATAATATTCAAAGTAGAGTTTACTTTGGATTATAATATATAAAGTAATATTTCATTTAATTATAATACAAAAAGATGATATTATTATGTTGGGATAAGATGTATGATATGTGCATATCCATATATATATATATATATATATATATATATATATATATATATATATATATATATATATATATATATAACATTATCTCTTTAAATTATTAGCTATATGTATACTTACTATAGAAAAAGTGGTACTTATTATGTTTAATATATGATATGTAGCATAAAATACATTCTTGGAAGCAATATGGAAGATGGAAGCAGGAATGAAAAGCTTAGGCAAGAAGAAGACACAAGAAGGATGTTGCTGGACAACTTGACTCCTCGTTAGTATTTTCGCCGTATCTCATGACTCGTAACTACGTTGACGAGATTCAAAATGTTCTGAAACTAGACACTATTTCGAACAACTTCCATGTTTTGAGAAAAAGCAGATTCTCAATAACCACGACGTGGTGATCCCACCACGGTGCGGAGAATGTAATTTTCGCGATTCTTGACGTTGGCTTGGGAAATACGAGATAAACACGAGGACCACGATGTGGTGCCTTTACCACGTCGTGGTGGCCATATTTTTGGCATATATATATATATATATATATATATATATATATATATATATATCCAAACATTATGACAAGTTGGGGGATTTCGAGGTGACTTTCTAGAGAAGTATTGCAACAAAAACCCTCCTAAGAACCCTTTAGGGTGGATTTTGAAGCTAGGAAGTAGATTGGAGCAAGGATTTGCATCTACACATTCGGTTTGCTTAGTTTAATGATGTTTAGCTTAGTTTACCTTTTGTTTATGTGTTCATCAACTGTGATTATGGGCTAAACCCTTTTCTTTTGTTTAGAGTAGATAAACTCCGAAATACTATGTGTTCATTTTCTTGTTTAATGGATTGATGAAGTTAGTTTTTCCTTGAAATATTGTTTGATAAATCTAAGCCTACCTTGTTAAAGTTTCTATCTTTATTGCCTTGTCTCAAGCTTTGGGCAGTTAAACTGCAGTTAATTGCATGAACTTGGTTTACCTAGTTGTTTGTGACCATTAAATTGCTAGACCTAGAGATTGATCATATCCTAGTATAGGTGATAAGCTAGTTGCTTAACTGTGTTAGAGAGCAGTATTTGATCATAATATTTGCTCGATTACTATACTTGACCAAAGAATAGTAGTCTGTAGATTATATCATTCAGTGTGCAAATTACCTTTAATAATAATTTAGTGTTCTTAACTAGCATGATCAGTGGGGTTAAAGTTGTTAAATTGATTTATGCTAGTTTGTCTGACCACGATGTCTAGTAACTATTATTTGGTAGCTAGCGGTATTAAGCCATTGTCTTGAAACCAACCATAGGAAACAGGAGGGATTTGAAGCTAAAGAAAAGTATCCATTATTCATGATTTGAAATTGTCTTTCTAGTTGTTTACTTTAGTAATTAGTTTGTTATTTTAATTTAAGTTTTTCTGAACTTGTAAAATCAGATAAAACCCTCATTTAGTTGTTTTTCTTAGTTTAGCATTTAGTAGTTATTAATTAAATACCGTTCCCTATGATCGACACCGAATTACCTAAACTATTCTATAATTCGACTAGGTAAACTGCCTAGGTGCATTCTAGCTAGTTAAGTTCGTTAGGTTATAAATTCAAAACTAGATAGGGATAATTTGTGCACATCAAGTTTTTGGCGCTGTTGCCGGGGAACGACTTATTTGATTATTAGTTTAATTACTTCTAGTTGTTTGATCCTTTTGTGGGGTGAAAACCACAAAAAGTTACTTCGTTTTCGTTTGTTTATTTTAGTTTTTTTCTCTGAAATGCAACCACGTCGTGGTTATCTTCACCACGTCGTGGTCTCGCTAGAGTTAGGTTTTTGTTTTTTTGTTCCTTTTTACATGTGTGTTTTCTAGTTTCTTTTAGCAGGAAATATGGGGGACATCACGACCATGTCAATGGAAGAGTACAAGGGACATATAATGAATGAAAAGAGATGGGGTCTTGATCCACCAAAAATTCCAACCACGACAAAGTTTGAACTTCCGGGTCACATTATTAATATGTTAAGGGATGTACCTTTTTATGGGAAGAAGCACGAGGACGCTTATGAGCATATAGAAGAGGTGGTGGAGATTTCTCATTATTTTAATGAACCTAACGTGAGTAAAGATGCGGTGATTCTTTGAATTTTACCGGTCACATTGAAGGGTGAAGCAAAAGGCTAGTTAAAATCACTTCCCTTTAGACCAATCACGACATGGGCTGATTTTAAGACCGAGTTTATCAACCAGTTTACCCCTCCTTCAAAAGTGGCAAACCTTAAGAGAAGTATCCAGGATTTTCAACAATTGAAGGGGAGTCGTCATACGAAGCTTGGGAATGTTACAAGAGATTGTTACGACATTTTCCTCAATGTGTGCAGTCGTCAACTTCTAAACCCGCAAGGGCGCATGAGAAAGAAGAATCCGACAACAAATAAAGCTTTGATTGAAGAATTCGCTAGGAATTCTAGAGAGTATCACAACTCAAAGGAGGATTTCACTAGAAAAAACTCAAGTAAAGATGGAGGTCAAGATGCTATTAGTGTAGTTATTGCAAAGCTCGATGCAGTGGAAGAAAAGATCACAAAATTGGGTGGCCCAATTCAAGATAGATGCGGAGCTAGTGGAGGACCCCATTCTACTAGGGATTAAGAATTAAAATACAAGAGAGCTTAAGATACGAAAAATATCAACAAATAGAGCATAATCTCTACCAACTAGAACGAGTCCAAACCGTGAAGATAGATGCTCTCAAGTCGATTTTATTTAGATTCATGGAAGCTAGCGAAAAAAGACATGATGCAACTGATGCAACACTTAGAGATCAATAAGCATCTATTTTGACCATCCAGACACAAGTTGGTCAATTAACAACACTTGTACAAGAAAAGCTATCGGATTTACTTTCAAGAAAAGTCAAGTCAATCCTTATGGCTCAAGTCATGGCCGTTGATACAGAAGAAAAAGATGGATTGGTGTATATAAAGGACATTGAAGAGGAGTATAATCAGTCACTCGAAGTAAAACATAAACAGTAAGAAGAGTATCGTGAAGCTTCCCAGTCACCACGACGTGGAGACAATAGTGCAACGTCGTTGACAATAAAAGAAGATTATGACTTTTCTGCTATTGAGCAGTATCGAACACCTCTCCCTTTCCCATCCCGTGCCAATGAAAATTTGGTGAAACAAGAAAACACATGAAGGAAGAAGAGTGGGAGGGATGGGAGGAGCCTTTACCCGAAGAGTAATTGGAAAAAGAAGTGAATTATTCGAAACCTCCAATTTCAATGCCTATGATTTTTGATGTGTTTGCTTTTATAAGACCACCAAATCTAGTAACGGAGCCAATTGAAGAAAAAGAAGAAGAATATGATGAGCCTCATTTTGACAAGGAAAACATAGAAAGTGACAAGACGAAAGCTAAAGACACGGGGGGGGGGGGGGTGAGGAAAGAACCCAAGCAAAAGCACAAACAACATGTCAACTCAACAATGCAAGAAAGCTCAAGAAAGGCATTCAATAAATGGGTTGCCTACAAACGCACAAGGCTCAAAATGATGGAGAATGGGGGGGGGGTTACAATTCCACCTGACACAACATAGAGTGGGAAGCAGTCCGAATCACGACACTTCAGAAAGAAGCGCTTGTCTGGAGGCAACCTGGTTTTTATGAGTTTGCATTTTCGTTTCCTTATGATTTGTTTTAGTTTTTATTTTTCATTTTAGTTTTATTTTACCTGAACTGAATGATGATGTGTTTCTCTAGTTCTTGATCTTATTTTGTAGTGTTGAACGAAAGTGAAGCGATGAAGGAGCTTCATTTGAAGAAGTCGTGCGATTTTTTAAGACCATAATTGAAGAACAAGTTTTTGAATAAGTGTGGGGTTCCCACATAATGAAGAGAAATTTTTTTTGAACGATATTTACAGAAAAGAAGAGTAGGAGAGGTCTTACACATTACACATAGTTGATTCCTACCTATTTCAATCTTAGAAGATTCTCTGAGAAGACACCACGACGTGGGCATCATCAACACGTCGTGGCAAAAATTTTAATCAAGGCTGAATCTGACTACACCACGACGTGGCATCCTTAAACCATGTCGTAGCGACATTATTTTGCTTGATCTTGATGACAATTTGCACAACACCACGACGTGGTGTTGCTTTCCCACGTCATGGCAGCGGTTCAACACATTTTTCAAGAATGGTTCTTTGATTTCATTCGATTCGACACATTTGCATTCACAAGAAGAAGGTCAAGAAGTACTGTTTCCAACAATTATACGAGAATTCTAAGCTTTCCACACCAATCTCAAAGTTCGATCTTGCTATTACTAGGGGTGTAAGTGAGCCGAGCTACTCGTGAGCTACTCGGGATCGACTCATTAAAAGCTCGACTCGAGATCGAATTAAACGAGCCTGATCCGAGCTCTAGCCTAAAAATGAGGCTCGTTTATTAAACGAGCTCGAACCGAGCTTCAGTTAATGGTCTCGCGAGACTAAACGAGCTTAAACGAGCCTATATATATATATATATATATATATATATATACACACCGAAACCGAAACGGCGGAAACGTTCGGGGGCGGATGACTTCATGTAGTACTGTAACAATTAAATACATAGTAAAGAAAGCAACATAACCATCATATATATAATTGAAAGTTTACATTGTTGAAAGATACATGTTCAAAACCAATTACAATATGATGTCCAAAATATGAATTTAAACTGATGCCGCAGCGTTCCTTCAGCAAAAGCTATTTGTTACCTGTAATTACTGAATCCCTGGGACATACAAGTAGTTTTGAAAGAGTAGATCAACATTTAAGCTGGTGAGTTTCATAAGTATTTAAATGACAATGTTTGTATAAACTAAAATGAAATGTTTTGTTTTTGTTTGTTCCTTCCTAGAAAATCCCATATTTTCTACTAGTATAAATGTAGCCTTCTATCAAGACCAATGTTTGTTTCTAGAAAATTTAAGTATGTGTAAAGTCGCCAAAGCGTCTGAAAAACCCCGTAAATCAATGGGTTTCGAATACTCCATGTGAGTTTTATAACCATGCTATTGACTGAATTTGCCTATACACAACGTTCTTCAGGCGATGGAATGTTCTGACGTTTGTCACCCCCAAAGGTGTACTGTAGCTAACAGTCAGGGCGCGGGGTTGTCAAGCCCGTATAGATCTATACACAAACCCCATGCTCCCTCTCCAAGGGATTTTGGTATATAATACAAGACTTGAAATATGTACTCGAACGTACGTGAAGTTTAATGTCTCACAAAAATTTAGTATAAAACAGATTTACATATGAAATTGTTCGTTTGTTTTTGTATATGAATGTATCTCCTTGAAATAGTGTTTCTAGTATGTAAATGTTCGTGATGTTCTCATAAAATTATACCTATTTTAGTTTCCTGAAAGTGTGTCTTGTTTGTATAATAAACCCTAATGAAATGCTCACTTGTTATGAAAGTATAACTTTTGTAGTGCGAAAAATAGACATATATACATACTGTACAAGCAGGGTGTTTGACTTATATATATATATATATATATATATATATATATATATATATATATATATATATATATATATATATATATAACAACATTTTTCATTTCAAATGACAAGATGTTATCGCAATATATTTCGCATATGAATGTTTCCTTATAATAGTTATAAATCACATATGATTCTTTTGATAAAAAGTGTATAATGGAACTTTATATAACACACGATAATAATCATGTGTTTTACTTGTATTCCCCCCCCCCCCCTTAAAAGTATTTATAAAGCAATTAAAAGTGTGGATTATAAGGGTATGAACTCACATGAAAGATCGGAAAAGGCGAGATGAAAATCGAGCAGAACTTTGACTCGAGAAAGCGGATTTTCTCGGGATTCTCGGGAATCTCGGGAGCACAAACGACCTTCAGGAGGTTAGCAAGGAAACCAGGGCTTCGCGATAGTTAGTGCATGGAAAACGAGGCAAAAACACAAGAAAGATAAGAGGAAATGGCTCTTCTCTTCAGAACCCTCGCATCCCTTTTATAGGTGGTGGGAACCGCCTCCATACGCGGGGTGTACTCGAGTATGCTGGGCATACTCGTGGGTGACGCATGAGTGCATCCTCGATTGCTTCGGACTCTGGATGGGACTGGACATAGGCTCGCATAGGGCGCGACGTGGACAATCCGAGGCCTAGGCCTTGAGTACGCTGGGCGTACTCGTGTGCGACTCAGCCTTCGGATAATACCGAAATTTCTATTAATAATTATATTTTTAATATTTAATAAACTTCAAAAATTCACATCTTCTTCATATGAACTCGGTTTTCGACGTTCTTTATATCCACGAGTAGGTGAGACTATGCTCTACAACTTTCGTTTAGATTCCGTCGGCAAATTTTGAAATTATTTTTATTATTTATTTTTAAAAGTTCGCAGTAAGAAAATTTCGTTAGAAATTCATAGCTTCTTTATTTGACGTCTGTTTTTGCCAGACTTTTTACCGTTGAAATACCATTGTCGAGACCTTCGATTCTCGTTTAGGTCATTCCGGCCAAAAGTCTCTCGATCTCCGATTCGAGTTTTTAGCTGTCTGTCGCTAAGCCGAACTTGGAAAAATCATAACTTCATTATACGAAGTCAGATTTGGGCGTTTTTTTCGTACGATCACAGTTTAATGACATCTAACATAGTAGGTAATTTATTAGAGAGTTTTGGACCTTTTATTTTCGAAGTAAATTTCATTATATCAAAAGGAGTTACAATATTTGACTATTTAGGTCATTACATAGAGTTGAAATATCGGGTTGTCACATCATCCCCCTGTTAGAGGGAATTTCGTCCCGAAATTTAAAGTAAGAAAGATACTTGTGAATCAAAGAAAAAGATGAGGGTACTTTTGTTTCATCTGATCTTCGCGTTCCCATGTGAATTCAGGTCCTCACTTGGCGTTCCAGCGAACCTTCACAATGGGTATGCGACTTTGTTTCGTTTGTTTGACCTCTCGGTCCATTATTTCTACCGGTTCCTCCACAAAGTTGAGGCTCTCGTTGATCTCTATCTCGTCGATTGGAATAACAAGAGTCTCATCGGACATACACTTTTTCAAGTTCGAGATGTGGAAGGTTGGATGTACGTTACTAAGTTCATGTGGTAGATTAAGCTTGTAAGGTACAGGGCCGATCCTGGCGAGAATCTCGAAAGGCCCTAAGTATCTTAGATTTTTCTTTCCACGCTTTCCAAAGCGTATTAATCCTTTCCACGGTGAGACCTTGAATAGAACCCGGTCTCCTACCTGGAATTCCAAAGGTTTCCTCCTTTGGTCAGCGTAGCTTTTCTGTCGGTCTCTAGAGGCTTTCAACCGTTCATGAATCTGAACGATCTTCTCAGTCGTTTCTCGTATGATTTCTGGACCGGTGAGAGTGCTTTCAGGAACTCGTCCTTTAGCTAACTGGGTGTCGCCAACTTCAGCCCAGCACAGAGGGGACCTGCACTTACGACCATAGAGGGCTTCAAATGGAGCAGCCTTTATGCTCGTATGATAACAATTGTTGTATGAAAATTCGACAAGGGGTAAATGGATGTCCCATGCCTTTCCAAAGTCAATCACATAGGCTCTTAACATATCTTCCAAAGTTTGTATCGTTCTCTTGCTTTGCCCGTCTGTTTGTGGATGGTAGGCTGTACTCATGTCTATCCTAGTCCCAAGGGAACTTTGTAGTGACTGCCAGAACCTTAAAGTGAACCTACAATCTCTATCGGAGATAATGGATATCGGAACACCATGCAGTCATACTATTTCCCTTATGTAAGTTCTTGTAAGCCTTTCCATCTTGTCATTCTCCTTGATTGGTAGAAAATGTGCGGATTTGGTCAATCTGTCTATGATGACCCATATGGTATCGAGTCCACCCGTTGTCTTGGGCAACTTGGTTATGAAGTCCATAGGAATCCGTTCCCATTTCCATTCCGGTATCTCCGATTGTTGTAGTAATCCTGAAGGTTTCTGATACTCGACCTTAACCTTAGCGCAAGTAAGGCATTCACTCACGAAAGTAGCAATTTCTGCTTTCATGTTAGGCCACCATTATAGTTTCTTAAGATCCAGATACATTTTATCTGAACCTGGGTGCACGGAATATCTCGTGTTGTGTGCTTCGGTCATGACTACGTCTCTAAAGCCACCACGTTTCGGTGTCCAGATACGGTCCATGAGATAATATGCTCCGCCACCTTTGATTTCTAGATTCTTTTCCATCCCCCTCAGGGATTCACCTGCCACATTTCAGGTCGTAAAGCTTCCAGTTGAGCCTCCTTAATTTGTGTGGATAAGTGGGAATGGATAGTCATAGTCATAGATTTGACTCTCCGCCCAGTGTATTCCTTTCGACTGAGGGCGTCAGCTACTACATTGGCCTTGCCAGGATGATAACGAATTTCGCATTCGTAATCATTGAGTAGTTCGACCCATCTTCGTTGTCGCATGTTGAGTGTAACGCCTGTGTTTCCGGGCTTGCCATTTTTTTTGCAATGTAATAGTCTAGGTTAACCTTTGTAACCCATTTTGAAATAATAGAAGTGTATTATTTGAGTATTATGTGTTTTGTGCTTAATTGCTTAATTATGTGGTTTGATTAATTAAGAATAAAAATAAGCGTCAAAATTTAAGTGTAAAATAAACTTGATATCTTTGGTTGATGTTGTAGTAGTTGAAACGAGGTTTCCGAATATATATAAAACGCCCAAATCTGACTTCGTAGGAGGAAGTTATGATTTATTGAAGTTTCGACTTAGCGGTATGCAGCCCGAATTACTCGATTTGAGATCGAGCGGTTTTTAGCCGAAGCAATCTAAACGAGGATCGAAGGTCTCGTTGTTGGTATCGAAGCGATGAAAAGTTAGGCGAGAACGGACGTCAAACAAAGAAGTTATGAAGTTAAAATTAGCCGATGGAGTCTAAACGAAGGTTGTAGAGCGTAGTCTCACCTTCGCGTGGATATAAAGAACGTCGAAAACGGAGTTCGTATGAAGAAGTTATAAATTTCCGAAGTTTATTAAATAATTCGTATTTAAATTTAATCTTTAATTCGGATGATTATCCGAAGGAGTCACCGATCTGATCCGAAGTACGCCCCGCGTACACCGAGGGATGTCGACACTCGCACTCGAGCACTTCGGATACTAAAGCAGTGACGATTTCGGAGCAGTACGCCCCGCGTAATCCGAGGCTCCAGCTTCCTATAAATAGAAAGCGAGGGCAGCCGACTCAATTGCTATTTTCCTCTCTTCTCTCTCCCGTTTTGCATCGATTTGCATGCCAGAAATACCCCGAAGCCCTGGTATTAATCTCGAGCCCCGAAGCAAGTCCCGAGATCCCGAAGATCCCGAGAAGTGCGGTTCCCGAGCCGAAGCTCTGCACGCGAGAAGTTCGATTTTTGTAGAGATCTTCCAGATCTGCTAAAAATTACTACTTCTGCAAGTCGTAGTGCTTTCGGATCATCTTCTGATCAAGTGAGTGTATACTACCTTTCATAAACACGATAATAATACAAGTATGGTTTGAGTGTATTAAGTATATTGTTGTTTATATGTGTGAATGTGTATTCACTTTCTTCTATCTCATAGATATGATTTATTCTTTATGAAATAGGTGTTATGTGTGTGTGCCTCATCTGTTATGTGGAATATGTATTGATTAAAGCATGCTATACAGGTTTTCAAAACTATGTATAAAAATGTATATTTTATCTACTAATATGTTGGGTAGAACATGGGTAGATAGTTGGTGTGTAATAAACAGATGAGAGGCCTCGTTGTTGTTTGATTTAGTCATCTAGCGGAGTTTAGATGATGACCACAGACTTTTCTAGATAGTCTTGTGGAAACATTAGCAGGTTCGCCACCTGTAGGTGTTAATGAACTTGGGTGTTCATTCGCTGTACTCCATCCCCTCATGGTTGCCTTATTTGACTTATATTGCTGAGGAACCCCCGAAGCATGTGTTGTCGCCCCGATGAAATATTATTAGACTAGGTCCCTTATGTTAGTTGTTTTAGGGACATAAAGTGAGAATAATGGGAATGGGTAATTGGGTTATTGTTGGTTGGTGGAAATTAAATATGATTATTAATTGTGGGTTGAAAACCCTATATGCTCACCAGGCTCCCAAGCCTGACCCATTCAGTTTTATTTGTATTACAGGAAGTGGCGCGAGGGCATAAGATGGATGAACCATCAAGTTGTTTTGTTTACAAGTCTGTATATGTATATATTTGTTGAATGACTTGTAATGTTATCGTTTATGCTTATTGGTCTGTATCGGAACATGACACCCCAAGTTTTGATTATATAATGAAAAATACATTTCTTTTGTGAAATGATTTGGTAAACATTGTTTTATCATGTTTTGTTTTTGGGAACAAATTCCGCAACTCTTTCAAATCAAAAGGATTTACTCTGAAATTATTTTAAAAGCATAAGTGAAAATCGATCTTTTCTGGCTGAGATTTTGGGGATGTCACAGTTGGTATCAGAGCATTAGTTTAAGCGAACTAGGAATTTGTAAGATTTCTAGACTTAAACTTAGAATGCTAAGTGAAATTTTGAGATGTGTGTCTGTTATGTTTTAGACACGAGCACTGGTTTATTTTAGGAAAGTTGCCTAAAATGCTTTTATGTGCTAAATGTTATATGTTTCCATATATGATATTATTTGTTTGGATCTATGGTCTGTTGCCGACTGGATCTAGAAACCTTATGTGTGTAGGATTGTAAGCGTACGTCTACGATATTAGAACTAGCATGTAAACGTTTCGGAGTGATAAGGATGAATTTAATATCTATCGTGATTGAGGATCTAATTTCACCTTATTCGTTGTGTAGATCAAAATGGTGAGAACAAGAAGTGGGGTTGGAAATGCTGATGAAAACAGGAATCAACCACCAGTGATTGAACAAATACCTGTCGTAGCAGCGGCACCGGAGCCAATAACCATGGCTGGTGTGCGAATGATGATTCAGACGATGTTGGATCGTCAGATGGATGAAACTAGATGGTTGCTTCAACAGAATCGTGAAGAACTGTCAATTCGTGTGGAAGAGCCTGAATTAAATGAAGGGCACTCGGAAGGTGGAAACTTCAGTGGGTATGTTGGTCAAGCCAACCCACCGATAGTTAGGCAAAACAACCATGATGGAAGAAATGATGGAATGGGATGCAAGTACAAGGACTTTCTAACTTGCAAACCATCGACCTTCAATGGAAAGGAGGATCCGATTGGGGTTATGGATTGGATCTCGGAAATGGAGTTAGCCTTCATGACTTGTGGCTGCAGAGACAAGTTGAAAACTATCTATGCAGTGCGTCAATTCCGTGGTGGAGCCGTTCGTTGGTGGAACACTCTAGGGAAGACATTGAGCCCTAATGAGCCACTGCAATTGACATGGGCAGAATTCTTGGTGCAGTTCAAGTGCAAGTTCTGTTCGGGTCAAAATTTATTAGAATTGGAGAACAAGTTTTTGACATTGACGAAAGGCAGCATGTCAGTTGATGAATACACCAATAAGTTCACCGATAAGATGGAGTTTGCCTTGCGTATTGTTCCAGATGAGCTGACAAAGGTGGACCGGTATGCGAAGGGACTCCCATGGGAGTACGAGGTGCCAGTACGTCAGGCACATACTCTAGAGGCAGCTATCTGGGCTGCCAAGTCTGTTGAGAACATGATTAAGGGGAGAACCACCGACAAGGTTGAGGTTGGTGAGAAGAGAAAGTTTGAGGGAACATCTGGTTCCGGTAAGAAAGGCAAATTTTCGAAATGTGATTCAAAAAAGTTGGGAGGAAAGGGAGGCGAAGCGAAGTGGTGTGATAAGTGTAAGAAAAAGCACTTTGGGAAATGTAGCGAGGATGTAACCTGCTACAAGTGTGGGAAGGTTGGACATTTTGCCAATGAGTGTCCGAACAACAAAAGGATGTGTTTTGGTTGTAATGAAGAGGGGCATATTTTGAAAGACTGTCCGAAGAAGAAGGAGGCAGCTAGGCCCAACATTCCACCAAAGCCGAAGGCGAGAGCCTTCCAGATGACACTTGAGGCTACGAAAGATGAAGCTGATGTCGCTTCAGGTACCTTTCTTGTTAACGAACTACCTGCTCAAATTTTGTATGATTCTGGAGCCAACTACTCCATTATTTCGCATGAGTTTGGTAGAAAACTAGCTTTGCCTGTTGATAGACTAGATAATGCTTTATTAGTCGAAGTTGCTAGTGGAAAGTTTGTACCTGTTAGCCATCGTATGAAAAACATCTTAATCGACCTTAATGGGAATAAGTTTCACGAGGAATTATTGCCTATCGAACTTAATGGTTTCGACATCGTTCTGGGAATGGATTGGCTTAACGCCAATGATGCCGAAATTTTATGCAAGAAGAAGATAGTTAAAGTAAACCCGCCTGGGAAAGATTCATTTATGGTGTACGGGGACCAACGGCGAGTAAATTCTGGAATCATTTCCCTAATGAAAGCCAGGAAGTGTTTGACCAAGGGATGTACATCATATTTAGCATTCGTGATCGATGCTAAGAAGGAAAAGAAGGTGATGCAGAGTATTCCAGTGGTGTGTGATTATTCGGAAGTATTTCCTGAAGATCTTCCTGGACTACAAACTTATAGACAAGTGGAGTTCAGAATAGACTTGTTACCAGGAACCACACCAATAGCAAAAGCACCTTACCGATTAGCACCGACGGAGATGAAGGAGCTGATGATGCAACTTCAGGAGTTATTGGACAAAGGTTTCAGTAGACCTAGTTCATCGCCCTGGGGAGCTCCGGTGTTATTCGTGAAGGAGAAAGATGGAAGTATGAGAATGTACATCGATTACAGAGAGCTGAACAAGGCAACAATAAAGAATAGATATCCGTTGCCGAGGATTGATAACCTATTTGATCAATTGCAAGGTTCGACCTATTTCTCGAAGATCGATCTAAGGTCAGGATATCATCAGCTAAAAGTAAGAGAGCAAGATATCGAGAAGACTGCATTCAGAACTAGATATGGACACTACGAGTTCTTGGTTATGTCGTTTGGACTAACCAATGCTCCAGCAACGTTCATGGATTTGATGAATAGGGTTTGTAATCCTTTCCTTGATAAATCCGTGATAGTGTTCATAGACGACATTCTGATTTACTCGAAAATCAAGGAGGAGCATGGCAGACACTTGCGAGAAGTGTTAGAAGTCTTGAAGAAGGAGAAGCTGTATGCATAGTTCTCTAAGTGTGACTTTTGGATTCGTGAAGTCCAATTCTTGGGTCACGTGGTCAACCAAGAAGGGATAATGGTTGATCCAGCGAAGATCGAAGCTGTGATGAAGTCCCACGGAGATTCGAAGCTTTTTAGGATTAGCCGGATATTACCGAAGGTTTATCCAAGGCTTTTCTTCGATTGCTACTCCATTAACAGCTTTAACCCACAAAGGAGCTACTTATGCTTGGAGTGATAAGCTTAAAGAAGCATTCGAGAAGCTAAAGAAGAAGCTATGCAAGGCACCGATACTTTCTTTACCCGATGGAGTTGAAGACTTCGCTCTTTATAGTGATACATCTGGGGTTGGATTGGGTTGTGTTTTGACCCAAAGAGAAAAGGTGATAGCATATGCGTCTCGACAGCTGAAGGAGCATGAAAAGAATTACCCGACTCATGATTTGGAGTTGGCAGCGGTAGTTTTTGCTCTGAAAATATGGAGGCATTACCTCTATGGCACGAAGTGCAAACTTTTTACTGATCATAAGAGTCTCCAATATCTCTTTAATAAAAAAGAATTGAATATAAGGCAACGACGCTGGCTAGAATTACTCAAGGACTACGACTGTGAGATACTTTACCATCCCGGTAAAGCTAATGTTGTTGCTGATGCTCTCAGTCGGAAAGTCAATCTTGAAAGGAAAAGGCCAAGAGCGTTGAGAATTAAAGTTGTCTCGACTATTTTGGAAAGTATAAAGAAAGCTCAAAGCGAAGCTTCTGAGAAGAATGACCGAAAGGAGGAACGTTTGGGCAAAACGTTGGTGTTCGGTGTAAACAGTCATGGACTGAAGGTGTTCCAAGATCGGATTTGGATACCTAAGACAGGAGGAGTCAGAGATCTTCTGATGGAAGAAGCTCACAAGACCATGTACTCGATTCATCCTGGTAGCACTAAAATGTATAGGGACCTGAAACCCTACTACTGGTGGCCGACGATGAAGCTTGATGTTGCAAAGTATGTGGCCGAGTGTGTGACTTGTGCGAGAGTCCAGACACAACATCAGAAACCATTTGGGAGTTTAGAGCCTTTACCTATGCCTATGGGTAAGTGGGAAGACATTGCTATGGATTTTGTCACTAAACTGCCCAGAACAAAGAATGGTCATGACATGATTTGGGTAGTCGTTGATCGATTCACTAAGAGTGCGCATTTCATAGCAGCCAAGGAGAAATGGTCTATGGAGAAGCTTGCGAATTCTTACGTGAAGGAAATTGTGAGGCTTCACGGTGTTCCGTTAACGATTGTGTCTGATCGTGATAGCCGTTTCACCTCGTGGTTTTGGAAAAGTCTACAAGAGGAAATGGGTACCAAGTTATGTTTAAGTACAACTTACCATCCGCAGACTGATGGTCAGAGTGAAAGAACAATACAAACACTTGAAGATATGCTGAGAGCATGTACCCTGGAATTCCGGGGCAACTGGGATGAACATTTACCTTTGGTAGAATTTTCCTACAATAATAGTTTCCACTCGAGCATAAAGATGGCACCTTATCAAGCTTTGTACGGACAGAAGTGTCGTACGCCGTCTTGTTGGCTTGAGGCTAGAGAAAAGTAGTTTATGGGTCCCGAGATGGTCCATCAAACCGCTGAAAAGTTGAAAATAATTAGAGAAAGAATGTTAGCAGCTCAAGATCGTCAAAAGAGCTATGCTGACAAGAAGCGAAGGCCAATGACCTTCGAAGTTGGAGATTCGGTTTTGCTTAAAGTCTCGCCGTGGAAGGGACTTATAAGATTTGGTAAAAGGGGAAAGTTGAGTCCAAGGTTTATTGGATCGTTTAAAGTTCTTCAGAGGGTTGGGAACCAAGCTTACAAGCTCGAATTACCCGAAGAACTGAATGGAATTCACAACACTTTTCATGTGTGTTATTTGAGCAAGATCACGGGAGAAGTTCCCGACATAATTCCAATTTCTGAAATGAGAATTGATGAGAAAAAAAGGTTGATTGAAGAACCAGAGGCAATTGTTGACCGAAAGACGAAGAAGTTGCGACGCAAAATGGTTGGGTTGGTGCTTGTCCGATGGAAACACACGAATGGACCGAATCTCACCTGGGAGACGGAGAGTGACATGTTGAGTCGCTATCCGCATTTGTTTGTTGATGTGTGATTCTAGGGATGGAATCATTCTAAGGTGGAGAGAATTGTAACGCCTTTGTTTCCGGGCTTGCCATTTTTTTTGCAATGTAATAGTCTAGGTTAACCTTTGTAACCCATTTTGAAATAATAGAAGTGTATTATTTGAGTATTATGTGTTTTGTGCTTAATTTCTTAATTTTGTGGTTTGATTAATTAAGAATAAAAATAAGCGTCAAAATTTAAGTGTAAAATAAACTTGATATCTTTGGTTGATGTTGTAGTAGTTGAAACGAGGTTTCCGAATATATATATAACGCCCAAATCTGATTTCGTATGAGGAAGTTATGATTTATTGAAGTTTCGACTTAGCGGTATGTAGCCCAAATTACTCGATTTGAGATTGAGCGGTTTTTAGCCGAAGCAATCTAAAAGAGGATCGAAGGTCTCGTTGTTGGTATCGAAGCGATGAAAAGTTAGGCGAGAATGGACGTCAAACGAAGAAGTTATGAATTTATAACGAAGTTTTTCTGTCCCGGCCTATTAAAAATAAATAATCAAAATAAATTTAAAATTAGCCGACGGAGTCTAAACGAAAGTAGTAAAGCGTAGTCTCACCTTCGCGTGGATATAAAGAACGTCGAAAACGGAGTTCGTATGAAGAAGTTATAAATTTCCGAAGTTTATTAAATAATTCGTATTTAAATTTAATCTTTAATTCGGATGATTATCCGAAGGAGTCACCGATCTGATCCGAAGTACGCCCCGCGTACACCGAGGGATGTCGACACTCACACTCGAGCACTTCAGATACGTAAGCAGTGACGATTTCGGAGCAGTACGCTCCACATACTGCAGTACGCCCCGCGTACTCCGAGGCTCCAGCCTCCTATAAATAGAAAGCGTGGGCAGCTAACTCAATTGCTATTTTTCTCTATTCTCTCTCCCGTTTTGCATCGATTTGCGTGCCAGAAATACATCGAAGCCCCGGTATTATTCTCGAGCCCCGAAGCAAGTCCCAAGATCCTGAAGATCGCGAGAAGTGCGGTTACCGAGCGGAAGCTCTGCCCGCGAGAAGTTCGATTTTTGTAGAGATCTTCCAGATCTGCTGAGAATTACTACTTCTGCAAGTCGTAGTGTTGTCCGATCATCTTCTGATCAAGTGAGTGTATACTACCTTTCATAAACACGATAATAATACAAGTATGGTTTGAGTGCATTAAGTATATTGTTGTTTATATGTGTGAATGTGTATTCACATTCTTCTATCTCATAGATATGATTTATTCTCTATGAAATACGTGTTATGTGTGTGTGTGCCTCATTTGTTATGTGGAATATGTATTGATTAAAGCATGCTATACAGGTTTTCAAAACTATGTATAAAAATGTATATTTTATCTACTAATATGTTGGGTAGAACATGGGTAGATAGTTGGTGTGTAATAAACAGATGAGAGGCCTCGTTGTTGTTTGATTTAGTCATCTAGTGGAGTTTAGATGACGACCACAGACATTTCTAGATAGTCTTGTGGAAACATTAGCAGGTTCGCCACCTGTAGGTGTTAATGAACTTGGGTGTTCATTCGCTGTACTCCATCCCCCTCGTGGTTGCCATAGTTGACTTATATTGCTGAGGAACCCCCGAAGCATGTGTTGTCGCCCCGATGAAATATTATTAGACTAGGTCCCTTATGTTAGTTGTTTTAGGGACATAAAGTGAGAATAACGGGAATGGGTAATTGGGTTATTGTTGGTTGGTGGAAATTAAATATGATTATTTATTGTGGGTTGAAAACCCTATATGCTCACCAGGCTCCCAAGCCTGACCCACTCAGTTCTATTTGTATTACAGGAAGTGGTGCGAGGGCATAAGATGGATGAACCATCAAGTTGTTTTGTTTACAAGTCTGTGTATGTATATATTTGTTGAATGACTTGTAATGTTATCGTTTATGCTTATTGGTCTGTATCGGAACATGACACCCCGAGTTTTGATTATATAATGAAAAATACATTTCTTTTATGAAATGCTTTGGTAAACATTGTTTTATCATGTTTTGTTTTTGGGAACAAATTCCGCAACTCTTTCAAATCAAAAGGATTTACTCTGAAATTATTTTAAAAGCATAAATGAAAATCGGTCTTTTCTGGCCGAGATTTTGGGGATGTCACAGTTGGTATCAGAGCATTAGTTTAAGCGAACTAGGAATTTGTAAGATTTCTAGACTTAAACTTAGAATGCTAAGTGAAATTTTGAGATGTGTGTCTTCTATGTTTTAGACACGAGCACTGGTTTATTTTAGGAAAGTTGTCTAAAATGCTTTTATGTGCTAAATGTTATATGTTGCCATATATGATAATATTTGTTCGGATCTATGGTCTGTTGCCGACCGGATCTAGAAACCTTATGTGTGTAGGATTCTAAGCGTACGTCTACGATATTAGAACTAGTATGTAAACGTTTCGGAGTGATAAGGATGATTTTAATATCTATCGTGATTGAGGATCTAATTTCACCTTATTCGGTGTGTAGATCAAAATGGTGAGAACAAGAAGTGGGTTTGGAAATGCTGATGAAAACAGGAATCAACCACCAGTGATTGAACAAATACCTGTCGTAGCAGCGGCACCTGAGCCAATTCCCATGACTGGTGTGCAAATGATGATTCAGACGATGTTGGATCGTCAGATGGATGAAACTAGACAGTTGCTCCCCAAGGTGAGAAGCTTGGTCTAATGAATCCTTTTCGGTGGAGTTTGTTAAGTTGACTGGAAAGTTCTTGCATCTCTGCTGGTGCCAGACGATAAAGTGATTTTGCTACTGGGGTAGCCCCTGGAACTAAGTCGATTCTAAACTTGATTTGACGTTGCGGTGGTAATCCTGGTAGTTCTTCTGGAAAGATATCGGAAAAGTCGCGTACTTCTTGAATGCTCTTAATGTCCTTTGCTTCCTTACTCGTATCGACGATGTGCGCAAGAAATGCATGATAATCCTTCTGCAAACACTTTCGAGCTTGGATGCACGAAATGATGTGAAGGTTTGTGCTTGATTTTTCGCCGTAAATCACTAATGTTTCGTCGCTAGGGAGATTAAGACGAACTGCTTTTTAAAGCACATGATGTCAGCTCGAAGAAGACTTAACCAATCCATGCCGACTATGATGTCGAAACTTTTAATTTGGACCGGCATGAGGTTGATTGGGAAAGAATGAACGTCTAAAGTTAATGTACAACTCATGTATATGCAGTTAGTGGTTTCCGTTTTTCCGTTTGCCATTTCTACAGTGAATGTTTTTTCTAACATGCTAGGTTTATGTTTAAGTAAGTGAATAAAATTTTGGCTCACGAAGCTTCTCTCTGCTCCACTATCGAATAGTATGCATGCATATGAATTATCGAGAATGAACGTAGCAACAACTACTGTAGGATCAGCTACGGCTTCTTCGTGGCCTATAGCCAAAACTCGTCCCACCTCGCTGGTATTCGCTGCCTTTGGGCGGTTCCTTTTGTAGTGGCCCACCTCGCCACAACCGTAGCACGCTTGGCCTACACCGGCGTTGGGAACTTGAGTGATCGGCTTTGCGGGTGCTTTGCAGAAACGGGCAGTGTGTCCCTTTCTGTTGCAGTTGGAGCACTGCATTTCCCGACAAGGTCCATGGTGGTGGTAAGTGCATTTGTCGCACTTTGGAAAGTTATCCGCATAAGGCTTTGTTGGGTAGAGATTTGTAGGAACGGTAGTAGGTACGGTAGCAGCATTCACTATAACTAGTTGTTTTTTCTTCGAGGATTCATGGGAAGACCCACCCTTCCTCTTATTCCAACCTCTCTTCTTGTTATTATTGCTTTTGTTTCCCTTTGGTGGCTCTGGTGCAGGAAATGTCGAGTTCTGATGACTTCCGTGATCAATAAGAGATTGTGCTAGCTCTTTGGCACTTTCAAAAGTGTCAGGTTTTGAAGCTAACACGCTTGACTGAATTTGGGGCGATAGTCCCCAAATGTATCTCTCTATTTTCTTGCTCTCAGGAGCAATCATATCCGGGCAAAGGATTGCCAGATCACAGAATCTGTTGGTATAAGTTGCTATGTCGGTACCAATCATTCCGAGAGTCCAGAGTTCATGCTCGAGTTTTTGAATCTCTCCTCGTGGACAGTGCTCTCTCATCAGCATGATTTTCAAGCACTCCCAGCTTATTGAATTCACCACTATCATAGTAAGTACATTAACGTGGCCGTTCCACCAAGTTAAAGCTCTATCAATAAGCGTGAAAGTTGCAAACTTGACTTTTCTATGTTCGGGACAGGAGCAGATTTCGAAGACTGATTCTGTCCTTTCGATCCACTGTCTCAACATCATCACACCTCCAGACCCATTAAACATCCGGGGTTTGGCATTCATGAAGTCTTTATAGGTGCACTCCCGGGGTTGCCCATGACTCTCGCAATGGTTGGATGGAAGTGTTCTAGTTCTCGAAATAGTAGTAACAAGGGTATTGATTTGTGACATGGCAGCCGCCACAGCTGCTGTGACTGCAGCTTGGAACATGGCAGCATCAAATTGAGGAGGTGGAGGCGGTGATGGTACCGCTGCTTCCCCACCGTTGTTTCGTCTCGGGTTTCTACGCGGAGGCATCCTTCAACTATAGGTTGAAAATATAAAGATAAGAATTCCATAGCATAGAAAATGAATGTGTCTCATGAACTAAATCGCTATAGTTCAACAACAGATGATAGTATGAGTCTCAAAGATAAAAGAATGAAAGTTATTTGTAAGACTGAAATGCGAAACAAGAATATGGTTTCTCCATAACATTTTAAGGATCGAAAGAAATACTCAACATAGTAATAATAGTGCCACTTATATTAATATAATAGTTGATACAACGATCACGAAAATTTGACCCCTATAAGGGTCTCCGGTTACAAAGTTTAAGGAAAAATAAAAACTTTTAGCCTAGGTCCTAACTTATAACAAAATTTTGAGATTTTGGCAAGCACTACTTGCGACGTAGGTTGCGCTTGGAGCTTGACTCCGCATCTGATTGCTTCGATTCCATAAGACGCCTATCGAGGGCGGCTTGTTGTTCCCTCAATTCGGAGAAAGCTGCAATAATTTGCGCTTGGAACGCTTCAGTTCGAAGATGGCATTGTCCTGAGCTCTGTCCAGCCTACGAATGTCAGAAGTGTGAACCTGTACTTCCATGTTGACATCCCGAATCCGATTAGCTTGAATTCCGGACCGGTAGGACTGGTTGCATAGTTTGCCCACCATGACTGGGAGTGCTCGATCGGATGAACCCCTGCCGCGGACATCGTAGAAGTCTCGATACATGCCATAGGGAGGGCGTAGATTTTTTTATTGGCTCCAATGGTGGAGGTGACTTCCCCAAACGGGAGTCGGTTCTTGAAAGTTTCTTACGAAGACGAGAGGTTGTGCGGGTGGTGGGTTGATCACTTCCGGCTCGGAGTCGGTACCGGAGTCGTCTTCGTCATCCAATTCTATGGGTTCTTCATCCTCCTCGGGATCCTCTTCGATCCATCCCCCGTTGCCTTGGTTGGGATAGTAGGGGTCGCCGGGGTGGTGAAATCCAACCATTTGACTGTACGAGAATAGGGTTATAAGAATTGAATAAATTTTGGAACATGTAAGACTAAACATGTATGTTAAGCTATTTTATGTAATAAATACTCCTATAGTATTTAAATTCGTGTGTTTGATTCTCGTGATGTTTTGGTAAGTTTTGACTTGTTGCTCACTACGAGCATTCCTCGATATACATTGGTCCGATCATGGACAAATATAGTTGATCATGCTATATTTGTCCCAAATCTGATTACATATATCGAGTCTTAATCGTAGTGTCCAACTTGTCTAAATACTTCTTATATAGTTATAACCATGAAAATAAGTTGTTGTATGCATGTATTTGTACTTAAATGAACTAACAATTTAAGTTAAACGAAACGCGGCTTAGGCGTAAAACAAAAAAAAATGTTTTGTCAGAGAGTATTAGTCCCTTAAGCATTTATAGTTTGTATATCTTATGTGGTTCGATATACTTAGTTCACTATAAACAATGCTCTGATACCAATCTGTCACACCCCTAAACCGGAACGGCGGAAATGTCCGGGGGCGGATGACTTCATGTAGTACCGTAACAATTGAATACATAGTAAAGAAAGCAACATAACCATCATATATATAATTGAAAGTTTACATTGTTGAAAGATACATGTTCAAAACCAATTACAATATGATGTCCAAAATATGAATTTAAACTGATGCCGCAACGTTCCTTCTGCAAAAGCTATTTGTTACCTGTAATTACTGAATCTCTGGGACATACAAGTCGTTTTGAAAAAGCAGATCAACATTTAAGCTGGTGAGTTTCATAAGTATTTAAATGACAATGTTTGTATGAACTAAAATGAAATGTTTTGTTTTTGTTTGTTCCTTCCTAGAAAATCCCATATTTTCTACTAGTATAAATGTAGCCTTCTATCAAGACCAATGTTTGTTTCTAGAAAATTTAAGTATGTGTAAAGTCGCCAAAGCGTCTGAAAACCCCCGTAAATCAATGTGTTTTTAATACTCCATGTGAGTTTTATAACCATGCTATTGACTAAATTTGCCTATACACAACGTTCTTCAGGCGTTGGAATGTTCTGACGTTTGTCACCCCAAATGGTGTACTATAGCTAACATTCAGGGTGCGAGGTTGTCAAGCCCGTATAGATCTATACAGAAACACCATGCTCCCTCTCCAAGGGATTTTGGTATATAATACAGGACTTGAAATGTGTACTCGAACGTATGTGAAGTTTAATGTCTCACAAAAATTTAGTATAAAACAGATTTACATATGAAAATGTTCGTTTGTTATTGTATATGAATGTATCTCCTTGAAATAGTATTTCTAGTATGTAAAAGTTCGTGATGTTCTCGTAAAACTATACCTATTATAGTTTCCTGAAAGTGTGTCTGGTTTGTATAGTAAACCCTAATGAAATGCTCACTTGTTATGAAAGTATAACTTTTGTAGTGCCAAAAATAGACATATATACATACAGTACAAGTAGGGTGTTTGACTTATATATATATATATATATATATATATATATATATATATATATATATATATATATATATATATATAACAACATTTTTCATTTCAAAAGACAAGATGTTATCGCAATATATTTCGCATATGAATGTTTCCTTATAATAGTTATAAATCACATATGATTCTTTTGATAAAAAGTGTATAATGGAACTTTATATAACACACGATAATAATCGTGCGTTTTACTTGTATTTCCCCCCCCCCCTTAAAAGTATATAAAAGTATTTATAAAGCATTTAAAAGTGTGGATTATAGGGGTATGAACTCACATGAAAGATCGGAAAAGGCGAGATGAAAACCGAGCAGAACTTCGACTCGAGAAAGTGGATTTTCTAGGGATTCTCGGGAGCACAAACGACCTTCGGGACTTGAGCAAGGAAACTGGGGCTTCGGGATTATTCGTGCATGGAAAACAAGGCAAAAATGCAAGAAAGATGAGAGGAAATGGCTCTCTCTTCGGAACCCTCGCATCGCTTTTATAGGGGTGGGAACCGCCTCCGTACGCGGGGCGTACTCGTGCGTCACGCATGAGCGCATCCTCGACTGCTTCGGACTACGGATGGGACTGGACATAGGCTTGCATAGGGCACGCCGTAGACGATCCGAGGCCTAGGCCTTGAGTACGCTGGGCGTACGCGTGTACGCTGGGTGTACTCGTGTGCGACTCAGCCTTCGGATAATACCGAAATTTCTATTAAAAATTATATTTTTAATATTTAATAAACTTCAAAAATTCATATCTTCTTCATACGAACTCCGTTTTCGACGTTCTTTATATCCACGCGTAGGTGAGACTACGCTCTACAATTTTCGTTTAGATTCCGTCGGCAAATTTTGAAATTATTTTTATTATTTATTTTTAAAAGGTCGCGGTAAGAAAATTTCGTTAGAAATTCATGACTTTTTTATCTGACGTTTGTTTTTGCCAGACTTTTTACCATTGAAATACCATTGTCGAGACCTTCGATTCTCGTTTAGGTCATTCCGGCCAAAAGTCGCTCGATCTCCGATTTGAGTTTTTAGCTGTCTGTCGCTAAGTCGAACTTGGAAAAATCATAACTTCATTATACGAAGTCAGATTTGGGTGTTCTTTTTACGTACGATCACGGTTTAATGACATCTAACATAGTAGGTAATTTATTAGAGAGTTTTGGACCTTTTATTTTCGAAGTAAATTTCATTATATCAAAAGGGGTTACAATATTTGACTTTTTAGGTCATTACATAGAGTTGAAATATCGGGTTGTCACAATATATATATATATATATATATATATATATATATATATATATATATATATATATATATATACGTACATATATACATACACACACGCACGCACGCACACACACACGCACACACACATACATATATATATATATATATATATATATATATATATATATATATATATATATATATATATATATGTGTGTGTGTGTGTGTGTGTGTATAAGTGTTGGGTAGGGGGTCGAAAAAGTAAATTAGTAGAACATTTAGGAAATTTAAAAACTAAAAAAAAAATAAAAGTAGATTTGAGATAATAATCCAAAAAATGAATCTAGTAATAGTTTAAGTTGCTAGTATTATGTGGGATGATCCGATGAGAGCTCAAATGTTTAACTGAGCCAACATATGTTATAGTATATTTGTGGCTTCCCATTCGTAGTGAAAAGCCATGAGATATGAAAAGTAATTTGGTAGTTTATATGGCATAATATGTTTTGCAGCCTGTACCTGAAATCTATCCAGGAGAGCTTATGTAGTCATCGCACTTAGACTAGTAACTTTAACTAATAAATGTTGAAGTTAAGCTCCATTTCTTAATCATGTAGGATTTGAGCGAAAAAAGTGAGAAATTTAAAGAGAGAGAGAGAGAAAGAGACAGAGAGAGATAGATAGATAAATAGATAGATAGATACAGAGAGAAAGAGAGAGAGATAGAGAGAGAGAGAGAGAGAGAGAAAGAGAGAGTGAGAGAGAGAAAGAGAAATTACCAAAAAGTATGAAAGAATTTTGGAGCTACTATAATATGAAGATCAAAAGATCAAAATTCTAAAAATAAAAAAATTGAAGATACCAAAAATCAAAGAGAAAGGTGGTGAATTCAAAGAAATTAAAGAGCAATTATTCAAAGAAGTGAAGAATTCTAAGAGCTCCATTGTGGTATCTAAATTTGTAATTTGTCTAGATTATGTATGCTTGGGTAGCTTAACCAAAAATACCTTGAGGTTAAGAAAGATTTATGAGGATTGATTCAGAGGGCTACAGAAATGAGTGTCGTATAACCTAAGGGGTGAAGGTTGCTAAGGATTGTGAATAGCTAGGCTTGGGGATGTTTTTAGGAATCTTAGACAAAAATATGCACATTGAGATCTTGGTATAATGACTGAGTTCAAAATGGATTGTCTTATGTGGTATTGGTGATGTCAGTAAGATTTAAAATATTAGTTTCGCTTGGGGGCAAGAAAAAGATAAGTGTAGGGTATGTTGATATTTGCATATCTACATATATATATTTAACATTATATCTTATTATTATTAGCTATATTTATGCTTATTATAGAAAAAATGGTACTTATTATGTTTAATATATGTTACGTAGCAAAAAAGACATTCTCAGAAGCAATATGGAAGTTGGAAGCAGGAATGAAGAGCTTAGGCAAGAAGAAGACACTAGAAGGATGTTGCTGGACAACTTGACTTTTTGTCAGTATTTTGGCCATATCTCATTACTCGTAACTCCGATTGATGAGATTCAAAATGTTCTGAAAACTAGACATAATTTCGAACAACTTCCATGTTTTGAGAAAAAGCTGATTCTTGATAACCACGATGTGGTGATCCCACCATTATGTGCTAAATGGAATCTTTGCGATTCTTGATGTTGGCTTGGGAAATACGGGATAAACACGAGGACTACGACGTGGTGCCTTTACCACGTTGTGGTGGCCATATATATATATATATATATATATATATATATATATATATATATATATATATATATATAAACATTATGACAAATTGGGGGACTTGGAGGTGACTTTCTGGAGAAGTATTGCAACAAATACCCTTCTAAGAACCCTTTGGGGTTGATTATGAAGCTAGGAAGTCGTTTGGATCAAGGATTTGCATCTACACATTCGGTTTGCTTAGTTTAATGATGTTTAGCTTAGTTTACCTTTTGTTTATGTGTTCATCAGCTGTGATTATGGTCTAAAACCTTTACTTTCGTTTAGATTAGATGAACTCCTAAATACTATGTGCTGATTTCTTATTTCATGGATTGATGAAGTTGGTTTTTTCTTTAAATATTGTTTGGTAAATCTAAACCTAGCTTGTTAAAGTTTGTATCGTTATTTCCTTGTCTCAAGTTTTGTGTAGTTAAACTGGAGTTAGTTGCATGAACTTGGTTTACCTAGTTGTTTATGAAAATTAAAATGCTAGAGCTAGAGATTGACCATATCCTATGTGACAACCCAAAATTTTCTATTCTGTACAACCATCCACTTCAATAGAAGTCAAAACTGTTTCTGCTAACTTTCAATCTTTTTGGGAATAAGTTTGAGTGTTTTAAAGATAGTATATCAAGAGATATCAGGAGAGAGGATACCCTAGGGCTTATTATGTAGAAATAAGTGCTCAAAACTTCAAGAGTTTGGAGTTTACGGTCCAAAATGGTATTGGGACCGTAAACCCTAAAGACTATATAAGTGAGACTTAGATATTTTTATCACTTTTTCACATTTCCAAGACTAGAGCCATTTCTCTCTAAAGTATCATCCCATTTTTCTTCAAGATCTTCAACTTGTAAGTATTTCTAAGCCCTAATAAGTTGATATCTACCTTAATCTAGTGATCTAACATGATTTCATCTGTGAAATCATTGCACAAGTGTAGATCTTCATGTTTCACCAAGAACACCAAGAACACACACTAGTGTTCTTGGACTTTTAGCACCTTTTCAAGCTTCTACCTTGTAAGTTCTTCTATCCTAGAGTCTTATAAGCTTTGTTACACTTATAAACACCAAGAAACCACCCAAGAAACCAAGGATCAAGGGTGTTTATGGTCCAGGAACATCATGGACCGTAAAACCTAAAATATGGTGCCAAAGTGTGCCATATGTCCTTACAAACCTTGGGATCAAACCTAGAACCTTACATTGATGTGTTTAGCACACAAAAACCACCAAAAGAGCCCATTTATATGTATTTACGGTTTGGGGATCTCCCAAAACTGTAAACACCCGAAGGTGTGTTTTGATGCCCCATATTTCTTCCTTAATCCTAGAAACTAGCCTAGACTTTTACCTTGAAGTGTTTAAGACCTGATATCATCAAAATACCATGATCCATATGAGTTTACGGCAGGAAATCTAAACCTAGCTTGTTAAAGTTTGTATCATTATTTTCTTGTCTCAAGTTTTGTGTAGTTAAATTGCAGTTAGTTGCATGAACTTGGTTTACCTAGTTGTTTATGAAAATTAAATTGCTAGAGCTAGAGATTGACCATATCCTATGTGACAACCCAAAAATTTCTATTCTGTACAACCATCCACTTAAATAGAAGTCAAAACTGTTTCTGCTAACTTTCAAGCTTTTTGGGAATAAGTTTGAGTGTTTTAAAGATAGTATATCAAGAGATATCAGGAGAGAGGATACCCTAGGGCTTATTATGTAGAAATAAGTGCTCAAAACTTCAAGAGTTTGGAGTTTATGGTCCAAAATGGTATTCGGACCGTAAACCCTAAAGACTATATAAGTGAGACTTAGATATTTTTATCACTTTTTCACATTTCCAAGACTAGAGCCATTTCTCTCTCAAGTATCATCCCATTTTTCTTCAAGATCTTCAACTTGTAAGTATTTCTAAGCCCTAATAAGTTGATATCTACCTTAATCTAGTGATCTAACATGACTTCATCTGTGAAATCATTCCAAAAGTGTAGATCTTCATGTTTCACCAAGAACACCAAGAACACACACTAATGTTCTTGGACTTTTAGCACCTTTTCAATCTTCTACCTTGTAAGTGCTTCTATCCTAGAGTCTTATAAGCTATGTTACACTTATAAACACCAAGAAATCACCCAGGAAACCAAGGATCAAGGGTGTTTATGGTCCAGGAACATCTTGGACCGTAAACCCTAAAATATGGTGCCAAAGTGTGCCATATCTCCTTACAAACCTTGGGATCAAACCTAGAACCTTACATTGATGTGTTTAGCACACAAAAACCACCAAAAGAGCCCATTTATATGTATTTACGGTTTGGGGATCTCCCAAAACTGTAAACACCCGAAGGTGTGTTTTGATGCCCCATATTTCTTCCTTAATCCTAGAAACTAGCCTAGACTTTTACCTTGAAGTGTTTAAGACTCGATATCATCAAAATACCATGATCCATATGAGTTTACGGCAGGAAATCTAAACCTAGCTTGTTAAAGTTTGTATCGTTATTTTCTTGTCTCAAGTTTTGTGTAGTTAAACTGCAGTTAGTTGCATGAACTTGGTTTACCTAGTTGTTTATGAAAATAAAATTGCTAGAACTAAAGATTGACCATATCCTATGTGACAACCCAAAAATTTCTATTATGTACAACCATCCACTTCAATAGATGTCAAAACTATTTCTGCTAACTTTCAATCTTTTTGGGAATAAGTTTGAGTGTTTTAAAGATAGTATATCAAGAGATATCAGGAGAGAGGATACCCTAGGGCTTATTATGTAGAAATAAGTGCTCAAAACTTCAAGAGTTTGGAGTTTACGGTCCAAAATGGTATTGGGACCGTAAACCCTAAAGACTATATAAGTGAGACTTAGATATTTTTATCACTTTTTCACATTTCCAAGACTAGAGCCATTTCTCTCTAAAGTATCATCCCATTTTTCTTCAAGATCTTCAACTTGTAAGTATTTCTAAGCCCTAATAAGTTGATATCTACCTTAATCTAGTGATCTAACATGATTTCATCTGTGAAATCATTGCAAAAGTGTAGATCTTCATGTTTCACCAAGAACACCAAGAACACACACTAGTGTTCTTGGACTTTTAGCACCTTTTCAATCTTCTACCTTGTAAGTGCTTCTATCCTAGAGTCTTATAAGCTATGTTACACTTATAAACACCAAGAAATCACCCAGGAAACCAAGGATCAAGGGTGTTTATGGTCCAGGAACATCTTGGACCGTAAACCCTAAAATATGGTGCCAAAGTGTGCCATATCTCCTTACAAACCTTGGGATCAAACCTAGAACCTTACATTGATGTGTTTAGCACACAAAAACCACCAAAAGAGCCCATTTATATGTATTTACGGTTTGGGGATCTCCCAAAACTGTAAACACCCGAAGGTGTGTTTTGATGCCCCATATTTCTTCCTTAATCCTAGAAACTAGCCTAGACTTTTACCTTGAAGTGTTTAAGACTTGATATCATCAAAATACCATGATCCATATGAGTTTACAGCAGTAAATCTAAACCTAGCTTGTTAAAGTTTGTATGGTTATTTTCTTGTCTCAAGTTTTGTGTAGTTAAACTGCAGTTAGTTGCATGAACTTGGTTTACCTAGTTGTTTATGAAAATAAAATTGCTAGAACTAAAGATTGACCATATCCTATGTGACAACCCAAAAATTTCTATTATGTACAACCATCCACTTCAATAGATGTCAAAACTATTTCTGCTAACTTTCAATCTTTTTGGGAATAAGTTTGAGTGTTTTAAAGATAGTATATCAAGAGATATCAGGAGAGAGGATACCCTAGGGCTTATTATGTAGAAATAAGTGCTCAAAACTTCAAGAGTTTGGAGTTTACGGTCCAAAATGGTATTGGGACCGTAAACCCTAAAGACTATATAAGTGAGACTTAGATATTTTTATCACTTTTTCACATTTCCAAGACTAGAGCCATTTCTCTCTAAAGTATCATCCCATTTTTCTTCAAGATCTTCAACTTGTAAGTATTTCTTAGCCCTAATAAGTTGATATCTACCTTAATCTAGTGATCTAACATGATTTCATCTGTGAAATCATTGCAAAAGTGTAGATCTTCATGTTTCACCAAGAACACCAAGAACACACACTAGTGTTCTAGGACTTTTAGCACCTTTTCAAGCTTCTACCTTGTAAGTTCTTCTATCCTAGAGTCTTATAAGCTTTGTTACACTTATAAACACCAAGAAACCACCCAAGAAACCAAGGATCAAGGGTGTTTATGGTCCAGGAACATCATGGACCGTAAAACCTAAAATATGGTGCCAAAGTGTGCCATATGTCCTTACAAACCTTAGGATCAAACCTAGAACCTTACATTGATGTGTTTAGCACACAAAAACCACCAAAAGAGCCCATTTATATGTATTTACGGTTTGGGGATCTCCTAAAACTGTAAACACCCGAAGGTGTGTTTTGATGCCCCATATTTCTTCCTTAATCCTAGAAACTAGCCTAGACTTTTACCTTGAAGTGTTTAAGACTCGATATCATCAAAATACCATGATCCATATGAGTTTACGGCAGGAAATCTAAACCTAGCTTGTTAAAGTTTGTATCGTTATTTTCTTGTCTCAAGTTTTGTGTAGTTAAATTGCAGTTAGTTGCATGAACTTGGTTTACCTAGTTGTTTATGAAAATTAAATTGCTAGAGCTAGAGATTGACCATATCCTATGTGACAACCCAAAAATTTCTATTCTGTACAACCATCCACTTCAATAGAAGTCAAAACTGTTTCTGCTAACTTTCAAGCTTTTTGGGAATAAGTTTGAGTGTTTTAAAGATAGTATATCAAGAAATATCCGGAGAGAGGATACCCTAGGGCTTATTATGTAGAAATAAGTGCTCAAAACTTCAAGAGTTTGGAGTTTATGGTCCAAAATGGTATTCGGACCGTAAACCCTAAAGACTATATAAGTGAGACTTAGATATTTTTATCACTTTTTCACATTTCCAAGACTAGAGCCATTTCTCTCTCAAGTATCATCCCATTTTTCTTCAAGATCTTCAACTTGTAAGTATTTCTAAGCCCTAATAAGTTGATATCTACCTTAATCTAGTGATCTAACATGACTTCATCTGTGAAATCATTCCAAAAGTGTAGATCTTAATGTTTCACCAAGAACACCAAGAACACACACTAATGTTCTTGGACTTTTAGCACCTTTTCAATCTTCTACCTTGTAAGTGCTTCTATCCTAGAGTCTTATAAGCTATGTTACACTTATAAACACCAAGAAATCACCCAGGAAACCAAGGATCAAGGGTGTTTATGGTCCAGGAACATCTTGGACCGTAAACCCTAAAATATGGTGCCAAAGTGTGCCATATCTCCTTACAAATCTTGGGATCAAACCTAGAACCTTACATTGATGTGTTTAGCACACAAAAACCACCAAAAGAGCCCATTTATATGTATTTACGGTTTGGGGATCTCCCAAAACTGTAAACACCCGAAGGTGTGTTTTGATGCCCCATATTTCTTCCTTAATCCTAGAAACTAGCCTAGACTTTTACCTTGAAGTGTTTAAGACTCGATATCATCAAAATACCATGATCCATATGAGTTTACGGCAGGAAATCTAAACCTAGCTTGTTAAAGTTTGTATCGTTATTTTCTTGTCTCAAGTTTTGTGTAGTTAAACTGCAGTTAGTTGCATGAACTTGGTTTACCTAGTTGTTTATGAAAATAAAATTGCTAGAACTAAAGATTGACCATATCCTATGTGACAACCCAAAAATTTCTATTATGTACAACCATCCACTTCAATAGATGTCAAAACTATTTCTGCTAACTTTCAATCTTTTTGGGAATAAGTTTGAGTGTTTTAAAGATAGTATATCAAGAGATATCAGGAGAGAGGATACCCTAGGGCTTATTATGTAGAAATAAGTGCTCAAAACTTCAAGAGTTTGGAGTTTACGGTCCAAAATGGTATTGGGACCGTAAACCCTAAAGACTATATAAGTGAGACTTAGATATTTTTATCACTTTTTCACATTTCCAAGACTAGAGCCATTTCTCTCTAAAGTATCATCCCATTTTTCTTCAAGATCTTCAACTTGTAAGTATTTCTAAGCCCTAATAAGTTGATATCTACCTTAATCTAGTGATCTAACATGATTTCATCTGTGAAATCATTGCAAAAGTGTAGATCTTCATGTTTCACCAAGAACACCAAGAACACACACTAGTGTTCTTGGACTTTTAGCACCTTTTCAATCTTCTACCTTGTAAGTGCTTCTATCCTAGAGTCTTATAAGCTATGTTACACTTATAAACACCAAGAAATCACCCAGGAAACCAAGGATCAAGGGTGTTTATGGTCCAGGAACATCTTGGACCGTAAACCCTAAAATATGGTGCCAAAGTGTGCCATATCTCCTTACAAACCTTGGGATCAAACCTAGAACCTTACATTGATGTGTTTAGCACACAAAAACCACCAAAAGAGCCCATTTATATGTATTTACGGTTTGGGGATCTCCCAAAACTGTAAACACCCGAAGGTGTGTTTTGATGCCCCATATTTCTTCCTTAATCCTAGAAACTAGCCTAGACTTTTACCTTGAAGTGTTTAAGACTTGATATCATCAAAATACCATGATCCATATGAGTTTACAGCAGTAAATCTAAACCTAGCTTGTTAAAGTTTGTATGGTTATTTTCTTGTCTCAAGTTTTGTGTAGTTAAACTGCAGTTAGTTGCATGAACTTGGTTTACCTAGTTGTTTATGAAAATAAAATTGCTAGAACTAAAGATTGACCATATCCTATGTGACAACCCAAAAATTTCTATTATGTACAACCATCCACTTCAATAGATGTCAAAACTATTTCTGCTAACTTTCAATCTTTTTGGGAATAAGTTTGAGTGTTTTAAAGATAGTATATCAAGAGATATCAGGAGAGAGGATACCCTAGGGCTTATTATGTAGAAATAAGTGCTCAAAACTTCAAGAGTTTGGAGTTTACGGTCCAAAATGGTATTGGGACCGTAAACCCTAAAGACTATATAAGTGAGACTTAGATATTTTTATCACTTTTTCACATTTCCAAGACTAGAGCCATTTCTCTCTAAAGTATCATCCCATTTTTCTTCAAGATCTTCAACTTGTAAGTATTTCTTAGCCCTAATAAGTTGATATCTACCTTAATCTAGTGATCTAACATGATTTCATCTGTGAAATCATTGCAAAAGTGTAGATCTTCATGTTTCACCAAGAACACCAAGAACACACACTAGTGTTCTAGGACTTTTAGCACCTTTTCAAGCTTCTACCTTGTAAGTTCTTCTATCCTAGAGTCTTATAAGCTTTGTTACACTTATAAACACCAAGAAACCACCCAAGAAACCAAGGATCAAGGGTGTTTATGGTCCAGGAACATCATGGACCGTAAAACCTAAAATATGGTGCCAAAGTGTGCCATATGTCCTTACAAACCTTAGGATCAAACCTAGAACCTTACATTGATGTGTTTAGCACACAAAAACCACCAAAAGAGCCCATTTATATGTATTTACGGTTTGGGGATCTCCTAAAACTGTAAACACCCGAAGGTGTGTTTTGATGCCCCATATTTCTTCCTTAATCCTAGAAACTAGCCTAGACTTTTACCTTGAAGTGTTTAAGACTCGATATCATCAAAATACCATGATCCATATGAGTTTACGGCAGGAAATCTAAACCTAGCTTGTTAAAGTTTGTATCGTTATTTTCTTGTCTCAAGTTTTGTGTAGTTAAATTGCAGTTAGTTGCATGAACTTGGTTTACCTAGTTGTTTATGAAAATTAAATTGCTAGAGCTAGAGATTGACCATATCCTATGTGACAACCCAAAAATTTCTATTCTGTACAACCATCCACTTCAATAGAAGTCAAAACTGTTTCTGCTAACTTTCAAGCTTTTTGGGAATAAGTTTGAGTGTTTTAAAGATAGTATATCAAGAAATATCCGGAGAGAGGATACCCTAGGGCTTATTATGTAGAAATAAGTGCTCAAAACTTCAAGAGTTTGGAGTTTATGGTCCAAAATGGTATTCGGACCGTAAACCCTAAAGACTATATAAGTGAGACTTAGATATTTTTATCACTTTTTCACATTTCCAAGACTAGAGCCATTTCTCTCTCAAGTATCATCCCATTTTTCTTCAAGATCTTCAACTTGTAAGTATTTCTAAGCCCTAATAAGTTGATATCTACCTTAATCTAGTGATCTAACATGACTTCATCTGTGAAATCATTCCAAAAGTGTAGATCTTAATGTTTCACCAAGAACACCAAGAACACACACTAATGTTCTTGGACTTTTAGCACCTTTTCAATCTTCTACCTTGTAAGTGCTTCTATCCTAGAGTCTTATAAGCTATGTTACACTTATAAACACCAAGAAATCACCCAGGAAACCAAGGATCAAGGGTGTTTATGGTCCAGGAACATCTTGGACCGTAAACCCTAAAATATGGTGCCAAAGTGTGCCATATCTCCTTACAAATCTTGGGATCAAACCTAGAACCTTACATTGATGTGTTTAGCACACAAAAACCACCAAAAGAGCCCATTTATATGTATTTACGGTTTGGGGATCTCCCAAAACTGTAAACACCCGAAGGTGTGTTTTGATGCCCCATATTTCTTCCTTAATCCTAGAAACTAGCCTAGACTTTTACCTTGAAGTGTTTAAGACTCGATATCATCAAAATACCATGATCCATATGAGTTTACGGCAGGAAATCTAAACCTAGCTTGTTAAAGTTTGTATCGTTATTTTCTTGTCTCAAGTTTTGTGTAGTTAAACTGCAGTTAGTTGCATGAACTTGGTTTACCTAGTTGTTTATGAAAATAAAATTGCTAGAACTAAAGATTGACCATATCCTATGTGACAACCCAAAAATTTCTATTATGTACAACCATCCACTTCAATAGATGTCAAAACTATTTCTGCTAACTTTCAATCTTTTTGGGAATAAGTTTGAGTGTTTTAAAGATAGTATATCAAGAGATATCAGGAGAGAGGATACCCTAGGGCTTATTATGTAGAAATAAGTGCTCAAAACTTCAAGAGTTTGGAGTTTACGGTCCAAAATGGTATTGGGACCGTAAACCCTAAAGACTATATAAGTGAGACTTAGATATTTTTATCACTTTTTCACATTTCCAAGACTAGAGCCATTTCTCTCTAAAGTATCATCCCATTTTTCTTCAAGATCTTCAACTTGTAAGTATTTCTAAGCCCTAATAAGTTGATATCTACCTTAATCTAGTGATCTAACATGATTTCATCTGTGAAATCATTGCAAAAGTGTAGATCTTCATGTTTCACCAAGAACACCAAGAACACACACTAGTGTTCTTGGACTTTTAGCACCTTTTCAATCTTCTACCTTGTAAGTGCTTCTATCCTAGAGTCTTATAAGCTATGTTACACTTATAAACACCAAGAAATCACCCAGGAAACCAAGGATCAAGGGTGTTTATGGTCCAGGAACATCTTGGACCGTAAACCCTAAAATATGGTGCCAAAGTGTGCCATATCTCCTTACAAACCTTGGGATCAAACCTAGAACCTTACATTGATGTGTTTAGCACACAAAAACCACCAAAAGAGCCCATTTATATGTATTTACGGTTTGGGGATCTCCCAAAACTGTAAACACCCGAAGGTGTGTTTTGATGCCCCATATTTCTTCCTTAATCCTAGAAACTAGCCTAGACTTTTACCTTGAAGTGTTTAAGACTTGATATCATCAAAATACCATGATCCATATGAGTTTACAGCAGTAAATCTAAACCTAGCTTGTTAAAGTTTGTATGGTTATTTTCTTGTCTCAAGTTTTGTGTAGTTAAACTGCAGTTAGTTGCATGAACTTGGTTTACCTAGTTGTTTATGAAAATAAAATTGCTAGAACTAAAGATTGACCATATCCTATGTGACAACCCAAAAATTTCTATTATGTACAACCATCCACTTCAATAGATGTCAAAACTATTTCTGCTAACTTTCAATCTTTTTGGGAATAAGTTTGAGTGTTTTAAAGATAGTATATCAAGAGATATCAGGAGAGAGGATACCCTAGGGCTTATTATGTAGAAATAAGTGCTCAAAACTTCAAGAGTTTGGAGTTTACGGTCCAAAATGGTATTGGGACCGTAAACCCTAAAGACTATATAAGTGAGACTTAGATATTTTTATCACTTTTTCACATTTCCAAGACTAGAGCCATTTCTCTCTAAAGTATCATCCCATTTTTCTTCAAGATCTTCAACTTGTAAGTATTTCTTAGCCCTAATAAGTTGATATCTACCTTAATCTAGTGATCTAACATGATTTCATCTGTGAAATCATTGCAAAAGTGTAGATCTTCATGTTTCACCAAGAACACCAAGAACACACACTAGTGTTCTAGGACTTTTAGCACCTTTTCAAGCTTCTACCTTGTAAGTTCTTCTATCCTAGAGTCTTATAAGCTTTGTTACACTTATAAACACCAAGAAACCACCCAAGAAACCAAGGATCAAGGGTGTTTATGGTCCAGGAACATCATGGACCGTAAAACCTAAAATATGGTGCCAAAGTGTGCCATATGTCCTTACAAACCTTAGGATCAAACCTAGAACCTTACATTGATGTGTTTAGCACACAAAAACCACCAAAAGAGCCCATTTATATGTATTTACGGTTTGGGGATCTCCTAAAACTGTAAACACCCGAAGGTGTGTTTTGATGCCCCATATTTCTTCCTTAATCCTAGAAACTAGCCTAGACTTTTACCTTGAAGTGTTTAAGACTCGATATCATCAAAATACCATGATCCATATGAGTTTACGGCAGGAAATCTAAACCTAGCTTGTTAAAGTTTGTATCGTTATTTTCTTGTCTCAAGTTTTGTGTAGTTAAATTGCAGTTAGTTGCATGAACTTGGTTTACCTAGTTGTTTATGAAAATTAAATTGCTAGAGCTAGAGATTGACCATATCCTATGTGACAACCCAAAAATTTCTATTCTGTACAACCATCCACTTCAATAGAAGTCAAAACTGTTTCTGCTAACTTTCAAGCTTTTTGGGAATAAGTTTGAGTGTTTTAAAGATAGTATATCAAGAGATATCAGGAGAGAGGATACCCTAGGGCTTATTATGTAGAAATAAGTGCTCAAAACTTCAAGAGTTTGGAGTTTATGGTCCAAAATGGTATTCGGACCGTAAACCCTAAAGACTATATAAGTGAGACTTAGATATTTTTATCACTTTTTCACATTTCCAAGACTAGAGCCATTTCTCTCTCAAGTATCATCCCATTTTTCTTCAAGATCTTCAACTTGTAAGTATTTCTAAGCCCTAATAAGTTGATATCTACCTTAATCTAGTGATCTAACATGACTTCATCTGTGAAATCATTCCAAAAGTGTAGATCTTCATGTTTCACCAAGAACACCAAGAACACACACTAATGTTCTTGGACTTTTAGCACCTTTTCAATCTTCTACCTTGTAAGTGCTTCTATCCTAGAGTCTTATAAGCTATGTTACACTTATAAACACCAAGAAATCACCCAGGAAACCAAGGATCAAGGGTGTTTATGGTCCAGGAACATCTTGGACCGTAAACCCTAAAATATGGTGCCAAAGTGTGCCATATCTCCTTACAAACCTTGGGATCAAACCTAGAACCTTACATTGATGTGTTTAGCACACAAAAACCACCAAAAGAGCCCATTTATATGTATTTACGGTTTGGGGATCTCCCAAAACTGTAAACACCCGAAGGTGTGTTTTGATGCCCCATATTTCTTCCTTAATCCTAGAAACTAGCCTAGACTTTTACCTTGAAGTGTTTAAGACTTGATATCATCAAAATACCATGATCCATATGAGTTTACAGCAGTAAATCTAAACCTAGCTTGTTAAAGTTTGTATGGTTATTTTCTTGTCTCAAGTTTTGCGTAGTTAAACTGCAGTTAGTTGCATGAACTTGGTTTACCTAGTTGTTTATGAAAATAAAATTGCTAGAACTAAAGATTGACCATATCCTATGTGACAACCCAAAAATTTCTATTATGTACAACCATCCACTTCAATAGATGTCAAAACTATTTCTGCTAACTTTCAAGCTTTTTGGGAATAAGTTTGAGTGTTTTAAAGATAGTATATCAAGAGATATCAGGAGAGAGGATACCCTAGGGCGTATTATGTAGAAATAAGTGCTCAAAACTTCAAGAGTTTGGAGTTTATGGTCCAAAATGGTATTGGGACCGTAAACCCTAAAGACTATATAAGTGAGACTTAGATATTTTTATCACTTTTTCACATTTCCAAGACTAGAGCCATTTCTCTCTCAAGTATCATCCCATTTTTCTTCAAGATCTTCAACTTGTAAGTATTTCTTGTAACATCCAAAATCTCAAAACAATTAAAACTTTTCAAAATCACCCATTTTATTAATATTGTTGCAAAAAGGTTTTCAATACATTATTAAACAGAGTAATTTCCCAGGTTCATATCGTAAAACACCAACGCGTGGAACGGTACGATCGCGCCTTTGCCTTGCCACAGACTCTTGAGAACCTGAAACATAAAACCACAACTGTAAGCCCGAAAGCTTAGTGAGATACCCCCAGAATACCAACCACATATACGCCTTTCCAGGCCCCGACCTTCCGGTCCATCACACAACATAATCGCCTTCCGGCCCATAACATATTGCCTTTCGGCCCATAAGCATAAAATGCATATATATAACATAACAAATAATCATATAGCAGTTCATAGACAACAATCGATCGACAAATCACATATCATAGCATTACTCTAAACAAGACACCGGTCTGGCCGGTTACTAGCATAACATTACCCTATGAATCAGTCAACATACTAAATGCATACCTACGCCTTTCCAGGCCATGACCTTCCGGTCCACATGGGAATGCCTTCCGGCCCATGACATGTATTGCCTTCCGGCCCATAACATATAACAACTGACAACTACCCGGATTTCCATCCGATATAAGGGTTGGCATTGGTGCCATAAACCCTAGCGATATAGTGAGGATAACTCACCTCGAAACTGCCGACTGAACAGATAGCTCAAGCTGCTCCGATCACTTATACGATCTCCACCTCTGGATATTAACCAATGCACTGAACTCAAACAATAACAACAATTACCAAAATACCCCTAGAACCACTGGTCAATCCTTGGTCAAAGACAAGGTCAAAGGCAACCCCTGACTGACCCTACTCGTCGAGTCAACCCTATGACTCGCCGAGTCCCCATACTCAAAACTTCACTTAACCCGCGACCTAACTCGCCGAGTCACCCCAAGACTTGCCGAGTTCAACGACTCTGAGTCCACTCGCCCTTGACTCACCGATTCCTTAAGATTCCTTTTCTACACGTCGAGTATCCCCTTATTGCTCGACGAGTTCCTCCTGGAAGAATCGCGGGGCCACCCCGACTCAACTCGCCGAGTCTGAAGAACAACTCGGCGAGTCCCAGTTATTCTTCAAACTACTCGCCGAGTCTGTTCATCAGACTCGTCGAGTCCATGCCATGCAGTCGATCAAACTGCTTCCTGAGATAAGTATTGCCCCGAAATACACAAGCATTGGACCTTCTGGACCTCTAAGGTCCTAATACAGGGTTATAGTCGTTTGGGGGACTAGGGTAACACTTAATCTAATCACAAAGGGGTTCCATAAACCCTAATTCCATGACACATCAACATAGCAGAGCATAATTCGAATTCTTACCTGAATAATATGCCCTCTGTGTCCCCAAATCCTCAGAACGTGACTCCCTTGCTGTTCCTTTAGCCAAGCCCTTCTCTTCCTTGCACCACAACCCTTCCAAGATCAACAATGGCCCTTAAACTTTGCTCCAGATGCACCCAATCGATTTAGGGTTCTTCTCAGAAGGCCAAAATGAACAATGATGGCCAATAAGTGCCTCTTATACGTCCCAACGTGAACGTTTAGGGTTTTCGCCAAACAGCGCAGACTCGCCGAGTCCATATCTGGACTCGTCGAGTCTAGTCGCGAACCCGCGACCCGGTCTGCGATCCTACTCGGCGAGTCTAGGCTCCAACTCGCTAAGTCCCCTCTTAAAACACCCCCAAAACATAATTATATCAATATTTGAAATCTCGGGCTGTTACAACTCTCCCCCACTAGAACTAGACTTCTCTCTCGAAGTCTCACTCTGAAAATAGCTCCGGATGCTGCTCCCGCATCTCACGTTCCAGCTCACCGGTCATTTCCGATCCCCTCCGGTGCTGCCACCGAACTAACACTAGAGGTATCTCCTTATACCTCATAGCCTCGTTCTTCCGATTTCTGATGACCACTAGTCTCTCCGTATAATTCAGGCTCGCATCCACCTGAATATCCTCTAATGGAACCACTGCCGACTCATCGGCTATACACTTCCTCAGTTGCGACACATGAAAAGTGTCGTGAATCTGCCCCCACTCCACTGGCAACTCAAATCGACAGGCTACCCGGCCTATCCTTGCAATCACCCAAAATGGCCCACTGTACCGGGGCCCAACTTGCCCCTATTCTTGAATCGAATCACTCCAATCCACAGAGAGGCCTTCAGGAGTACGAAGTCGCCGACCTGAAACTCAAGCTCGGATCGGTGGCTGTCTGCATAAATTTTCCTGTCGGCTCTGGGCGGTCAATAACCTCTGTCTCATCTGCTGAATCTGCTCTGTCAACTGAAGCCCGATCTTTGTACTGTCCATCGCTCTCTGTAACCGAGAATTACCCAAGATGCAACTCTGCTCTAAATCTCCATGATCACTCGACCCATAAGGGTTAGGAAACCATGAACCACCGGATCCCCGATCCAAAGCCCACTTTGTCCATCCCGGACCGACTGAGAGATCCATTCTCACTCTCAGAGCAACTCTCACAAGTTCTCCTCTTGCCATCACATACACCTACTGAACTAGTCCCAACACTCGCAGGTTGGAAGACCCGATACACTGATGATATCCTCGAACATCTCCCAAGATGAACCATTACATCCATCCTACACTCTGATCAGAATCACACGGAGAATTTAAGATTCTCTCTCCCCCTGCATCCCTTCTGAGCCTCAACAGACATCCCAAACCGGATGGGCTCCTACTTCGCTGCCGCGAACACGATGCTCAAAGGCATACCCGAAATACTCTAACCATAACTCTGCTCTGCAGCTTTCCTTCTCGTGGACTTGCACTCCCCTTCGGAGTTACACACCTTTCTCTTTTCCTTCCAAGGGACCCTCTTGGCCATACTGCCACTCCAACCGGTGCCACGGTGCTTGCCCCAAGCGACACCACCCTTTTTGCGTAACCGCTATTCACATACTCTGGTTCTCATTGCAGGGGCTCTCAGTCCCATGCACTCTCTCCACTCATCAAAATCACTGCCTCAGCTAAACAAGATCACTAACCCGGGGCTAGACCTTCCAATGCAATCACACTGCAACATATACGATCCGCAATCTCAAACTGATCCAACAATACCAACAGAGTCCCCAGCATGACTGGACCGACTCTCATAACACATACTAGCCACTCGAGGCTATATCCTTGTGGTTCCGTACACCCAAACTCTGCGAACCCTTAGGTTCTAACTCTGGGAACCTTCCGGTTCCAGCTCTAGAAACATGCACAACATAATCCCGTGGGATTAATGCAGTACAACCCATTACGTACATCAAGAATACAAATACCCTGATCGCATAACCCCGGTTACTTACTCAAGCTCGATCCCAGCCTTCTCTCAGGCCTCCACAATCAAATGCCCTAGGTCTGTATCCCGCCCCGCATACCCGACGCTCGCTCTCGTCGGCCTATACTCTGAGCTGACAAACACTGCTGAATCCCAACAGCTAAGCATCCTCACATACTCATCGATCTCCCAGAGAATTCTCCAATTCCCCCCCACTAAAGCGCTGACTAACTGCCACCGATCGTCATTAACGACCTTTCAGAACAATCCTGCATAGGAGAACATTTACCCACTGACTGTTTCCCACAAGCGTAAGCAAACCTCAGCAAAACACATCTCCTCCCTGATCAATCCACTCAAAAGAATCCGGTCTTTCAATTATCCACTCTACGACTGCAGATGCTACCCGACATTCAACCCAGTGCCGCATTACCACTATCAACTCTCACGAACGATAACCAACGGAATTCCCAACAATAACCCGTAACCAAACCCACAACCTGCCAAGGGATGAATACCACGTCGAAAACCGCACAAGACTACCGGCACCAAAACACCAAACTATAACCATACCAACCCATCAGGGAACAACGAATGCCAAAGCGAAAACCTGAAGCACCAATCCATAACCATGCCCAACCCGCGAAACAACGAATACCACATCGAAATCCACACAAGATACCAGCATGAACAATACGCCACGATCAACGCAAGGCAATCAAGACATCAAGATAGTCTCATACCCGCAGCTGCCTCCGGCACTGCTCCGTCTCCCTCTGCCGCAAGTCGATAAACACGACCCTAAGCCCTTGGGGCTCCGTTCCATTCTGTCCTCCTCCTGAACTCCTCGAAGTGGCCGGTGCTAGAGCCTGCACCGGTCCTGCAGAAAGCTGTGGACAGTTGACCCTCAAATGTTCGACCTGCCGACACTGATAACAAATCCTCAAATCCCGAATTGGCACTGCCTGCCGACAATCCCGTGCACCGTGCCCCTCCTTTCCGCACTTGCGGCATGCACCACCGGACCAACAAGCTCTGGTTCCATCCCTCCCACACTTCCCACAAGTGTGGCCGCTCCGATCCCCCCATTCTAACATGTACGGTCCTGGACCGTTTCGGCGCCGACTGCGACTGCATCGGGGCCTGCCTCAGCTCACGCAACTGTAACTCAACCTCTAACTTACGCCACATGGCGGCCTCCTGCAACTCCAACAAGGTCTCACACCTCCGAGCAGACACGAACTGTCTGATATCTCTCTTGAGCATACTCAGATATCAGGACATCTAAGCCTGCTCCGAAGCGAACTTCAGGGCAAAACACCGCCCTCTCAATAAACATCCTGGTGATCTCAGTCACCGGTTCCAAACCCTGCTTCAGCTCAAGGAACTTCCGAGCCAATCTCTCCTTTTCATCCCGCGGAACATAGCGAGTACTGAACATCTCCCTGAATTGATCTCATGAAACCGCAGCCCTCTGCGCATCGGAAAATGATCTCGTAGTCAATCTCTATCAATCCTTCGCTCCTAGCCTCAACAGGTTCAGAGCACACCTCACCCTCTGATCAGCAGGGCATAAACTCGTGGAGAAATACCCCTCCACGTCTGATAACCATCTCATAGCAACAATCGGGTCCTGAACCCCATCGAATGTGGGAGGCTTCGTATAATAGAAGTCCCGATACTGAAAGTCCCGACTAGCTCCTCCCCTTGCCGCCGCTACAGCTGTCGTAGCCGCCGCGGCAACCGTCTCTGCGAGAGCCGCATATCGCTCATCGAAATACTCAATCATGGAGGTCTTGATCGACCCAAACAACTCCGGCAACTCAGCCCGGAACAATGCAACAACCCCATCACGCAGGATCTCATGAATCCTCGCATCCCGCTCGCTCGTGCTCGTCCGATCGATATCCTCCGACGGCACCGATCCACCCGGAACTCGCTCTCCAGCTCCCGATCCTGATCCGGATCCACTATCGTCATGCCCCGAGATCTCCATAATGAAGACACCCTACCAATCTCAGACACTTCTCAAAATCCTGGGATCCAACTCTCGCAACCCTACCCTAGAGACCATGGTTTCCCTGATACGCGTATGGGTCCTGTGCTTTCAGTAGTACGGGCCCATACTACCTTCCACACCTACCCATATTTGTATGAAGTACTACCACAATACCCTAGGGAACATGCATAACAACTATCAACCCTCACCACTAGAGGAACACTGAGAACATCCCATAAGGGACCCTAGGCTACAGGCATCACATATCAGGCAACATTATCATGAATTCCTGAAGATCCCTAGCCTAACTCTAGCATGCTGTTCTATCAAGCTCAAATAAACAAATATCATGTATGGTATCTTGGGGTTACTTACTGGCTCCGGCTGATCGTACCTCCGCGTCCTCTTTTTACTAAATTGAAACCATTTTAATTTCTCATTTTAATTTTTCTTCTTAAAAATCCTCCTCGATTTGAGACTGGAGTCACACGAATGTTTCCCCAATTCACTCAAACCAAGGCTCTGATACCAACTTGTAACATCCAAAATCTCAAAACAATTAAAACTTTTCAAAATCACCCATTTTATTAATATTGTTGCAAAAAGGTTTTCAATACATTATTAAACAGAGTAATTTCCCAGGTTCATATCGTAAAACACCAACGCGTGGAACGGTACGATCGCGCCTTTGCCTTGCCACAGACTCTTGAGAACCTGAAACATAAAACCACAACTGTAAGCCCGAAAGCTTAGTGAGATACCCCCAGAATACCAACCACATATACGCCTTTCCAGGCCCCAACCTTCTGGTCCATCACACAACATAATCGCCTTCCGGCCCATAACATATTGCCTTCCGGCCCATAAGCATAAAATGCATATATATAACATAACAAATAATCATATAGCAGTTCATAGACAACAATCGATCGACAGATCACATATCATAGCATTACTCTAAACAAGACACCGGTCTGGCCGGTCACTAGCATAACATTACCCTATGAATCAGTCAACATACTAAATGCATACATATGCCTTTCCAGGCCATGACCTTCCGGTCCACATGGTAATGCCTTCCGGCCCATGACATGTATTGCCTTCCGGCCCATAACATATAACAACTGACAACAACCCGGATTTCCATCCGATATAAGGGTTGGCATTGGTGCCATAAACCCTAGCGATATAGTGAGGATAACTCACCTCGAAACTGCCGACTGAACAGATAGCTCAAGCTGCTCCGATCACTGATACGATCTCCACCTCTGGATATTCACCAATGCACTGAACTCAAACAATAACAACAATTACCAAAATACCCCTGGAACCACTGGTCAATCCTTGGTCAAAGACAAGGTCAAAGTCAACCCCTGACTGACCCTACTGGTCGAGTCAACCCTATGACTCGCCGAGTCCCCATACTCAGAACTTCACTTAACCCGCGACCTAACTCGCCGAGTCACCCTAAGACTCGCCGAGTTCAACGACTCTGAGTCCACTCGCCCTTGACTCACCGATTCCTTAAGATTCCTTTTCTACACGTCTAGTATCCCCTTATTGCTCGACGAGTTCCTCCTGGAAGAAGAGCAGTATTTGATCATAATATTTGCTTGATTACTAGACCTGACCAAAGAATAATAGTCTCTAGATTATATCACTCAGGGTCCAAATTACTTTTAAAACCAATTTAGTGTTCTTAACTAGCATGATCATTGAGGTTAAAGTTGTTAAATTGACTTATGCTAGTTAGTCTGACCATGATGTCTAGTAACTATTATTTGGTAACTAGCAGAATTAATCTATTGTCTTGAAATCAACCATAGGAAATAGGAGGGATTTGAAGGTAAACAAAAGTATCCATTATTCTTGATTTGAAATCGTCTTTCTAGTTGTTTACTTTAGTAATTAGTTTGTTATTTTAATTTAAGTTTTTTTGAACTTGTTAAATCAGATAAAACCCTCATTTTAGTTGCTTTTCTTAGTATTAATTAAATATTGTTCCCTGTGATCGACACCCGACTTACCCAAACTATTCTATAATTTGACTAGGTACACTGCCTATGGGCCTTCTAGCTAGTTAAGATCGCTAGGTTATAAATTCAAAACTAGATAGGTAAAATTTATGCACATCAATGGATATGTTGGGAGAGAGGGAACATAATTTGTCTCATATTGATTTTTATAAAATCTTCATCTCTTTTATAAAACTTGGCACTTTTATAAAAGTGTAGTAACAAAATGTTTTGTAATTGGGTAAATTATAAGGTATATTAACTAATAAAAATAATGTTATACGATATTATAAATCATAATATTAAAGCCTTATAATTTAACTGTTTTTCCTCAATCCGTTTCTATAAAATATGAGTGTTAAAAATGCGACCGCTTTCGTTTTCTTAATGTATGACCCTTTTTCCTGGAAAACATCCGGAGTATGTAGCTACATACTAGGTCACATTAGGTTCCATGTTTCTATAGATTTGTGATCACATATAAATTGTGTTACTAATATTAGTTATATTGAAATAATATTTGTATGTTTAACCGAGTTTCAAGCTACTGACAAGCTATTTAAACTTATTTAAAGCGTTTACTCGATTATTGATTGAAAATGGCGTATCTAGTATTATAATATCCAATAATACATTAAGAAGGTTATGAAAATTATATTTCACCACTTAAGCTAATTCTCGCTTGAGTTGAGTTTTGTTGACCAAAATTGATGGTTGTCACAGAATTTTAGGGTTTACGCAGCAACAAAGGACAATGGATCTCTCAATATGGTGTTTGCATGAAAATAATGCGAGCTTGATGGACTTGAAATCAAGATACAATATGATTTTTCAAAAAAAAACAGTTTTTTTTCTTGAATGTGTTCATAAAGATAAATCATCTTCTTTACCTTGTCAATTTTTGTCTTTGTAGAGGGATGTGATAAGTATTTCACGTTGAAGACACACTATAGTGGTATCTTTACCAAGTCACCTAGAAGGAAATACATCAACAGTACTGATCATATTTAGATGACGTTGACACTGATTTACTTTCAATCCATGTACTCGATGACATGGTTCGATAGTTAGGGTATAAAAGTGAACAAACCTCTACTATGTAACATCCGCAAGATAGGGCTAGATGGTTAAAGAATAATACGATAACTAATAGTCACAACTATAATTAAACATTATAAAAGAAGTATTATTTATGGAAATTAATCTAAACAAAAGTCTTAATAGTCGTTAAATCCTGAGCGTTTGTAACATCAGCTTCAAGGCCGAACATCAGCGTCCTCACTGCAAGATGTAGCTGTTGGAGATTCCCATATGGAAATGGGAAGAAATCACTATGGATTTTATCAAGAATGTTCCCAAGACTTCGCACGAAGTGGATTTGATTTGGGTCATCGTTAATCGTTTGACCAAGAGGGCGCATTTCATTACGATTCAGGAGAGTATTTCTGCAGAGAAGTTGGCCATGATTTATATCAGGGAGGTGGTGGCATGTGATTGGGTGCCAATATCAGTGGTTATTGATAGGGATGTTCGGTTCACTTCCAAGTTCTGGAAGAGATTCGATGACGAGTTGGGCACTCATCTTTATTTCAGTACACCATTCCATCCGCAGATCGATGGTAAGAGAGAGCAGACTATTACGACCCTCAAGGGTATGATGTGTGTTTGTTTCTTGGACTTTAGAGGGAGTTGGGATACATATCTTTCATTAGAGAACTTTTGTATGAAAACAATTGTCACTCTAGAATTGATCGACCTCCTTTTAAGATGCTCTACAGGAGGAAATACAGGACCCTGATTTGTTGGGGTGAGGTTGGTCAACATGTTATGGGGAGTACTGAGGTGGTACTCAAGACCACTAAGGTGATTCAGCAGGTTTAGAGTAGGCTCTAGACAACTTAGAGTCAACAGAAGAGTTATGCCGACAGGCGACGATCAGATTTAGACTTCATGGTGAGAGATATGGTTCTCTTGAAGGTGTCGCCTTGGAAAGCTGTAAGCTAGTTCAAAAAGTGGGGCAAGCTGGGTCCCATGTATATTGGTCCCTTTAGGATTTTGTCATGGGTGGACGAGGTTGCGTATGGTTTAGATCTTCTAGCCGAGCTCAGTCAGCTTCAGAGCACATTCCATGTTTCTCACCTGCGGAAGTGTTTAGTGTATGATTCCACAGTTGTACCACTGAAGGATATTCAAGTGGATGACCTCCTGAATTATATTGTGAGGCCGGTGGCAATTCTAGATCAAATGATTTAAACCTTAAGGAACAAGGCTGTTTAGCTAGTGAAGGTGTAGTGGCAGCATCACAAGGGATCAAAGTGGACTTCGGAGCTAGAGGACGTGATGAGAGAGCATTACCCCGAGTTATTTGAGGTAGCGGACCTCGAGGATGAAGTTTGATTCAAGTGGGGGGGATTTGTAACACTTACTTCTAGATCTGAATTATTTCCAAAATGTCTTCATAATTCTCTTTGAACACAACGTGGTGAGGCTTCACCATGGCATATTGGTAGGCCTTTGGTCAGCGAACTTTATTGGACCAACACGACGTGTATGTTTCATTCCACGACGTGTTGGTGGATGCTGGAGAAATCCTGATTTTTAGGGTGTTTTCACCCTGTTTAAAGGCCTTAAGTCCTGATGGCTGGCCTCAGCCTCCATTGCAACTAAAACCCTAAAATCAATCCCTAAGTCTATTGTTGGTGTTCTTGAACTAGTAAGAAGTTCTTGGTGCTCATTTTTGGCCTTTACGAAGGAATAGGAGATCTTGAAGTTGTCTTGGTTGGTGGAAAGGCTTTGGATCCATAATCGTCTCCTCTTGTGCAAGCTTTATAAGGTATCAAGTTTGAACCTTGACTTGTAGATGTCTAGATCTCTCCATTTTGTGTTTCGTTGTGCTTTTGGCCCCTTTTTAGGCTGATAAGAGAATGAAATCGTTTTAAGGGATTGTTATTCCAGATCTGAGTTTGTTTTGGACACCTAGAGCATAAACATGCAAGCTTTATGAGTTAATTGGTCGCATGCATGCTTTAAGTAACTTATTAAGCCCCTTTTTATCTTAATAGCTTTATTTAGACATGAATGAACATAAAGTTGGCAACCTTAGGTGGCTTTCCAGCTCAAGGGAATCATATCTATGTTTTGGGGCTATGTCTTTAAGGATTAAGTGTTTATTGGTTAAGCCCTTACTCTATCAAGCCTTATGGTTGGGTTTTGGACCTTTTTGGTAGTCCCTATGTGAAAATTTGGAGACTTTACCCTTCTAAATCTTATTTCAGTCTAGATATGAGTTCTGGAGCTCTTGGAGTCGAAGAAGGCGGCTTAATGTGTTAAGCTGTTGGAACTCAAGCAACCACAACGTGTTTCTAAGTGAACACAACGTGTTGGCTGGGTTTTCCCCATTTGGTTGAGCTGATATTCAGAGTCAGGATCTATTTCAGTTATTGCTCAGATTCAAAGGTGAGTTTCCGCATTAGGTTTAGCGAGTTGAAGGCACCAATGCCGACCCATGTTTATGCTATGTTAGTATGCTAGCTATCTACGTGACTCTTGCTTGTTTTAAGTGCTTATATGCTTACCAGAAAGGGCCCGATGCCCGACGGGGACAAATTACCATTTTGTATGCTATGTATCTTCGTGATTATTTCATGAGTATGTGTTTACTTAATATATGTTATATGTATGCTGGGTGGGGCCCGATCTGTTTACGGAGCGGGGCTCGACGTTAGGCCGGGACCAATGTTGGACGAGGTCCGATGCTTGGCGGGGCCCATTATGTGTTATTATGTATGGTATGTGGTATTTTGGGAAACTCACTAAGCTTTATTCTTATGATTTTTAGTTTATATTTTAGGTTGTTCCGGTTCCAATGGGAAGAGCTAGGGTTGACTGCATTGGACATACCACACGAATTTCGCTTTTGAGATATCACTCTGATTGTTATGATGTTGAGATACTTATTTTCATTTGGATTTTATGGATAATGTTTTTGGAGTACTATTTTGTTTAAATTAAAAATGGAATTTTTGGATGTTACAAGTTGGTATCAAAGCCTTGGTTTGAGGATTTTGGGCACACTCTCGGGTGTGTCTGAACTCAAACTGAGGATTTGGTAAAGTTTTTCAAAAAAAATATATTTTAAGAAAAGGGTTTTTCAAAAATAACAAAGGGTGTGGTGCATGCAATCAGCTGAGATTAAGTAAGTTTTCTCAAAATAGTAATACAAGTTATTTGATATGCTTTGATCTGTGAATATGTGAATCGTATGCTAGTTAGGGCTAAGGATTTGCTCAATTTTTTTGCATGATAGAAGGCTCCTTAAGGACCTAGAAGGCAGAAAGGGACAACCTTTGCACCCATGGAAAGCCCCATGCAACTCAAGAGCTTCTTTTTGGGTCTTTTTAGCTCATAGTCCCATGCATGCACGTAAAGTTCGTAACTTTACGTGCTAGATCAATCTTAAGAGCATAGATCGATCATTTGGACAAGTGTTGTACATCAAAAATTGAGAAATGTGACTTGGACAACCTCAACTCGGCGAGTCGTTCTTGGGACTCGGCGAGTCTGAGGCTTGACTCCCTTTTCTGTTATGGTTTAAAGGAACTCAGTTGAGTGTTGGAAGGGTTTTAGTGGGTCCAAGGGAGTGGCCCAACGTCTTCGACTTAGCCATAGACTGGGAGTTCATAGGACTCGACGAGTGCATGAGCAGACTCGGCGAGTCCAAGGCAATCTCCGACCCATTGAAGATGAACTCGACGAGTTGTTCATACAACTCAGCGAGTCAAGGTCAGGACTTGTTCATTGGATGGGGATGAACTCGACGAGTTGTTCATACAACTCGGCGAGTCAGATGAAGGTTCATTCAAGGTTATTTTAGAAGGAGGACTCGTCAAATCGTAGATAAACTCGCCGAGTAGAAGCATGAAGAAGGTTGGATGAAAGGATAGGGACTCGACGAGTTGGCGGCCCAACTCGGCGGGTCAGGTCAACTGAAAGTTGACCTTGACTTTGACTTGGTCAGGGATAAAATAGTCATTTTACCATAAGAGTAGTTATCAGTTTCTGATTAAGTGTTTTATGGTTTTATAGCTGCAGGATCACCGGAGCAGCAGTCAGACATCTGTCGATCAGCTTTTCAGCAGTCAGCCTTACGAGGTGAGTTACCATCTAGTAGCGGTGGGTCTAAGGCACCAATGTCCGCCCACCAGTAGGAGTCGTATGTTAGATGACTATCTTTGTGATATTCATTTAGGTTTGCTACTACCTCATATGTTATGTGCTAGTATGATATGATGTTATATGCTAGTAGAAGTAGGGGTAAAATAGTCATTTTACCATAAGAGTAGTTATCGGCGACAGGGAAGGAGCTGGCGCGGTAGCTACACATCATACACACACACAATGGATTTCTGCATTATGAGATTCTTGGGAATGTACTCTAATTTATTTTACTTTTGACAAAATGGTTTTTATTGGGTCATGTTTGGATTATTGATATATTGGTTGTGACATGAGATATCATTATGAATATTTTCATATCGAGGGCTTTTATGCTGTAATTTATTTAGAAACAAAATTTTTTTGCCTTGAATTTTTGGATGTTACACCTTAAGTCCTCATGGTTGGCCTCCTTACCAACCTCTATTGCAACTAAAACTCTAAAATTGATCCTTATGTCTGTTGGCGGTGTTCTTGAGCTAGTAAGAAGTTCTTGGTGCTCATTTTTGGCCTTTGTGAAGGAAGAGGAGATCTTGAATTTGTCTTGATTGGTGGAAAGGCTTTAGTTCCAAAATCATCTCCTCTTGTACAAGATTTCAAAGATATCAAGTTTGAACCTTGACTTGTAGATGTCTAGATCTCTCCATTTTCTTCTATGTTGTGCTTTTAGTCCCTTTTTGGTTGATATAAGAGTAAAATCGTTTTAAGAGCTTTTTATTCCAGATTTGAGTTTGTTTTAAACTCTTTGAGCATAAAGGTGCAAGCTTTATTAGTTAATTGGTCGCATACTTGCTTATTAACTCCCTTTTTAGCTTAAGAGCTTCATTTAGACATGCACAAATGTAAAGTTCGCAAATGTACGTGTTTTTCAAGCTCAAGGGCGTCAAATCTATGTTTTGGGGCTATGTCTTCAACGATTAAGTGCTTATTGGTTAAGACCTTGCTCTATCTGTAACGCCCCGACTCTCAGGTGATAATTTTATGTCTTTAATTTTCATAATTTCAAGGTCTACTCAATGAGTTGGATGCCCTGACTTGTCGAGTAGAAGCAGATTGGGCTATGTGTTTAAGTGACCTACTTGCCGAGTCCAAGATTGGACTCGACGAGTAGGAGCTGGAGGAGAAACCCTAATTTCTGGGGTTTTTCACCCTATTTAAAGAATCATCAGCCTCCTTTAGCCCCCTTACAGCCTCTTGGGAGTCCAACAAACCCTAATCCATGTGTGTGCTCCATTCTTGTGTGTTTTAAGCTTTAAAAGGTGGATCTTAGTGAGAAGAGTTTGGAGAGCAAGTGGCTAGAAGCAAGGAATGTGTGGGGATCTGATATCTACCTCAGTTAGCATCTTTTGGAAGGTATCAAGTCGTTACCTTGACCTCATTTCCTTCTAGATCTCATTTAGTTAAACATAAGGGATTTTCTTGCATATTATGAAGCTATTCTGAGCTCATATCTGAAGTTGTAACTTCAGATCTGAACTCTCTTTGTTCTCTAAGTCCATAAAGCTTTCAGGTTTAGCAAGTGTGAACCTTTCCTTAAGTATAAAACACCATTACAAGCTTGGTTTTGTCATTCGAAGAATTTAGAGCCTTGCATGCACGTAAAGTTTGCAACTTTACGTTATAAACATGCCTTGGGGAGGTGGATCTGGAAGATGGAACCTTAAAATAGCTTAATAAGCATCTGAATGGATAATGTACTGAAGGGACTCGATGCATTGCATGGTCAACTCAGTGAGTCAGATGAAGATTGTTGTGTATGGACTTCTACATGGACTCGGCGAGTCAGTGGGGTGACTTGGCGAGTCAACTGGGGATTTCTTGACTTTTGGACACACATGGAATCGGCGAGTTACAGGGAAAAATCGACAAGTTAGTGGGGGGATTTCACGACTACTCGAGTTTTGGAAGGACTCGATGAGTTAGTGAACTGCACATCAACGAGACGAGTCAACATGGACTATTGACCTTGACCGTAGACTTTGACTTTGACAAGGTTTAAGTAGTTGATTCTGGGGCATTTTAGGAAAATTGGAAACTTATCTGGTTCTATGGAGAATATATGTGGTGGAGTTTGTGGCAGTGATCCGAGAGTGTGAGATTATCATTTCGAGTCGACAGTTGAGAGGTGAGTTGCCTCACTATACTAAGGGGGTCTATGGCACCAAGGCTGGCCCATTGGATATGGCATCCTAGCAGTTTCTAGTATAATAAGTATGAATTAGTGTTGCATGTTTGTTGCTATGCTAGTTAGGTAGATCTGTAGGAAAACCTATAGTATTATGTGACTATCTGTATGTGCATTAGTTGTGTTATATGTCGACATATTATGTGGGATGGGTTGAGGTAATGCTGCTCTGTGCGCCAACCAACAATCCCGAGAGCATTCCAGATATGAGATGAGGGGGACTCATACTGTGGGATCGATGGCAATCCATATATGATTTGTGGGCCTGGAAGGCAATCCAGACTCAAACTGTGGGCCTAGGGGTAATCCAGTCTGTAAAGATGTGCACCAGTATATGTTGTTGTTTATATATGTGTTATGTGAAGTGTATCTGTAATTTGGGGGAAACTCAGTAAGCTTTCGGGCTTATAGTTTTCAGTTTAGTGTTTCAGGTACATCAAGGGATCGTAGCAAGGCAAAGGCATGATTGTACAACTCCTCATGTTTTTGTTTATGTTTCTGGGAAAACTTTGATATTATATATTTTGAAAACAAGTTTGTAATGATTTAATGGTTTAAGTGCTTTTAAAAGTTCAAATTTGGCATGATTTTATGGGTGTTACAAGTTGGTATCAGAGCCTTGGTTTGAGTGAATTGGAGGAAAAAATTTGTGAATCCAGTCTCAAACCATGGAAGGATTTTCAAATAGTTTTAAAATGGTTTTCAAAATGAAAAAGGAGAGGATGCAGAGTGTACTTTCACAAAAGTTGTCACCAATGCGAGAATGCATACCCTCTGCACCATTCGTCTAGAAGATGCTCGTGAGAAATATGAGAGAGACCATGAAGCCCTTCTTCAAGCATTGGCTGAATCACGAGCCGAAGTCATAGAACTCCGTGTACGCCAGAGGGTGTACGAAAGACACCTACTTGATGTGGAATGTCAACTGGCTTTGTTGAGAGTTCACCAGAGGGATGACCGTCGCCGGTAGTAGATGCCTTACTTTATTTTTCCTTGTTAAAAGAAATCGTTTTTCTATCTATGCCCGATATGGCATCTTCTATGAAACTATCTTGTACTGTAAGTACTTTTGGTTAGGTCTTTATGCTGTCAAGGACTATCTTCTCTGGATATGATGTAAGACTTTTTACAAGGTCATTTTCCCGAAATTTTACGTCATGAATATCAAAGATATTGACAGTCGGCTAACTTCTGTGTCATTCTTTATTCAAATACTCTCATCATACTTTCATTGGAGTATATCTGAAACATGCTTTAGTCAAGACATTGGACTATAGTAATTTAACTCCGGAGACATTTCCATGTCTCTTTTAGTGGTTGGATCATGTTATTCACCAACCAACGATACCTCGGCTTGAACGACAAACGTCTTGAGACCATTCTATGAACTTACTTCCACTCATTACGAGGACTGCATCATAGGGATGTAGGTCAAGCCTTCGCGAACATACTTCCAATCCGTACTAGGACTGCATCATAAGGATGTAGGTCAAACTTTAGAGATCATACTCTTACTCTTTACTTGAGTAATCGAAGTACACCTAGGGTCAACCAAAATCGCTCACAAAATCCTTACCTTTTGTGTTACAGAATCATGTCGTCATCAGGAAACAGTCAGCCGAACAACGAAACCCCTGCCTTTCCTATGGACGCAGCTACCTTCCAAGCCGCAGTTACAGTTGCCGTGACAGCTGTCCTTGCAAACCGCAACACTGTCAACACAAACTAGACTAATAAAGGAGTTGACAATCCTGATCGTGGTAACGATCCGAGAAATCAACAACTAGTAACAGTCGCCACCGCCGAAAACAACAACTCGGAGTTCAAGAAACAAAAACGTCAAGACCAAGTGGAATGCAAGTGATTTCAAAGAATTTCCATGCAACAACAACAAGTGGAAACCTTTGCCATCCAAGTACCGAGCATACCATATAAAGGAACACTCCCGAAGTGCGACCGGTGCAACTATCACCACAAGGGAATTTGCCGAGTACGAAAACGTCAAGCCCAAGTGGAATGGGGCACAGTGCTTGTTTCTGTAGAACTACCTCCACCACTGGAGCAAGCCTAGTTTGCTATAGTTGTGGTGAGGCAGGGCACTATTACAGAAATTGTCTTAGAGAGAAGATCAACGAAAGCAACCGTGTCCCCATAACTCCTACTCGACACTTCACTTTCACCACCAATGTTGGTGCTGTCCAGATATGTCACCAATGCAGTGAAATTGGACACCTCAAGAAGGATTGCCTGATAGCGAAGAACTCTAGCACAGACGGGAAGATTCTCAGAATCACAGCTGCAGGAGAACCTACTCCGGACCCACGTTAATGTAATTAAGGCATTCCGTTTATAACGGACTTATAAACCATCCAAAACTAGTGCAACTAGAGTCTTACCTTTTGCAAGATCCTGTCGATATAGGGATGCTCGTGCTGCGTATACTTGTCTTTTGTAGTATACCTTGTTCGTAGCAATAGTCTTGTGGTAAATCTAAAGTATTGTAACTCTGTTGAAGGTTGCACGGGTGTGTTTTGTCTAAAACGCTTTATGTTCAATTCTAATGTCTTTAGTTTCCATATGATTCTGACATTATCATACAACTAGATTCAATTTGATCTGCACAACACCAGCTTCATACATACATCTCTTTCTCCGTAATCGTCTTTTTAACGAAGTCGTCATTTCAGAACTCGGAAGTACCCATGCTTAGAGTACCTCCTGTTTCTTTTCTTTTCCGAAGAAATCCCCGAAGTACCACTCGTATAGTACGTCAAGTTCAATCCAAAGATCCATACGGTTGACCTATCGCTGAAGAATGTATACATAGGAGTGATATATAACCAAGGTTCTATAGGTTTAGAATTGATGATTCCACTTTAACTTCTTTTCCTAAATGGGATGTGAGCTTAAAGAAGAATCAGTTATTTGACTACCTTTTCAATCTTAATTATATACGACTCGTATACATGATACTGCGATTGATGAGCCATGTATGACTTCTAATATGAACTTCAGGATGGAGACTGCCCAAGACTACGAGTGATCACATCATTATGTGAACAAACTTAGAACCCAATATGACTTCTGCAACCAGATCGCCCTTCAGTCTAAACACCTACGAAGATACCAAAACAGTCCGGACAACTTAGCGAACTACTCAGCAATAGCATTGGAAGACCAGGCTTCTCACCCTGGAGAGCTCCGGTCTTATTCTTCCAGAAGTAGACGGATTGTATCATATGTGCCTCGACTATCAGGGACTCCATCAAGATTTCCAGTAGAAATCGTTATCTCTGCCTCGCATAGCGAACCTAAGATCCGAATATCACCAGTTCGAGTGTTAGCAAAGGATGTCCCGAAGACTACCTTCCGAACTTGATGCGGACACTTCCAGTCCGTAGTGATACCCCTCGGATAGGACCAATACGCCCGTAGTATTCATAAATTTTAATGAATAGGGTACGCCATTCTTACTTGGATCAGTTCGTCATTCTCTTTGTAGACGATTTACTTATCGACCCTCATAGTAAGAAGGAAACCATAGAAACATTACCCTTAGAGAAACTCTTCGCGAAGTTTTGTAAACACAAGTTTTGGAATTGAAGAGTAAAATTCCTAAGACATCATTTTGAGGCTTTTTGTCTCTCTCTAAAAACTTTCTCTCAGTACACACTCTCTCTAGAACTCAAAATTGGCACAAAAACCTCATTTCAAGCTTCATTTTGGTAAGAAATATATCCTAGCATGTTCTTGGACTGTATGAACATGTGTTTACAGTTTGGGGACTCTCCCAAAACCGTGAACACCTCATATGAGGGTTTTGAAGCCTCAAAACCCCTCCAAAACACTTCTAGGGCTTAGATTCGGCCTAGAAACTTGCATGCATGAACTTAGGACCCCAAAATTGCATCATTTGGTATATGGACATGAGTTTAGGGCCCAAGCATGTTCATGGACCGTAAACCCTCATTCATGGACCATAAACTCATGTTAATGAGTCAAAATTCCCCTTAAACACCTTCAAAATGCTTCCATGGGAGTGTAGAACTTCATAAACCTTCATGTGATGCACCAAAACATCCTCAAAGGCATCAAACTTGAGTTTACGGCCCAAGAACATTATTGGACCGTAAACCCACCTCCTTAGGCCGTAAACACCCCTCAAAGGGTGTTAAGGTTCCTTTAACCCCTTGAATAGCTTGGTTTTGGACCTAGAATCACATGTGATTGAATTACAACCACCAAAGCCCTTGATTCATGGAAAAACATGAGTTTACGGTTGTAAACTCATGATTTTAAGGTAGTAAACTCCCTAAGAACATCTCCTTAGACCGTAAACTCATTTCCCAAGGCCATTTCAAGTCCCGATCACTTCCTAAGCCATGGAATCGACCCTAGAACCTTCCCGTGTGCACTGTATGACCATTTGGCATCCAAGAACCCACCACCCATGAGTTTACGGCCGTAAACTCATGGGGATATGGTCAATGGGCCGTAAACTCCTCAAGGAGTTTACTCTTGAAGAGTAAACTCCATATTTAGGCCCTACACACCCTTAGATGTTATCCGGATCACTCCTAACACTTGAATTGAAGTGTTTTCACGTCTTGGAGTGCATATTCACGTCTAATTAGTGGTTCAAAGTCTAATTAGATACATTTTTGTATCATTTCATACTACATAGGAACCTCACGCGTAATCATGCCCCGAACTGACAACTAGCGTCACGTTTTCCCGACTGGTGAGTTCATACCCCTACCCTTTTTGAATGTTTTTCAGTGTTTTCAGGGGGGAATACAAGCAAAGTACAAGGGATAATTGTACTCAAAACTTGTTTTACATGTGTTGTGTTTCATGTTACATATGCTTTTAACACTGATAATCATAACAGGTAACTGTTTGAACTTGCAGAACATTTATTCAGATTATTTGTGAAATACGTTATAAAATGTTGTATTTTATATTTTCACAAATGGTTTTCCATATTATATCAGTTAAAAGCATGACATTTGAACCTTGAACATGAAACTTAGTACATTGTTTTGTCCTCGGTAACACCCCATAGAGATACGCAAGTGGAGGATCATTGTTTGTAACAGGATCTTTCTGTATTATTACTAGTAAATTTGTTATTTCTATAAATTGGAGACACGTCCTTGGTGAACACCCCACAGAGATACGCGAGTTGAGGACCGCACCGGTAACCAAAATCTCTTAGATAGGGAGCATGACTTGAGTGTATAGATCTATACGGGGCTGACTACCCCACACCTGGCTGCTAGCTATAGCCGAACCGAAAGGTTCAAGGGTGACGAAAGTCATAAGGTGATGTGGACTACTTATTGCCATATCTAGTATGTCGTATGGTTATGGAACTCGCAATTTGGATAACAGAGATTTACTAAATAGTAATAATGAATAAAGTAACTATGTTTACTTTGTATATATTAGTTTTATATATACGTGTTAAAACTAATACATTTCACAAGGAAAACCAGGTTTTCGGTATACATCTTTCACATTTGATAACCAACATTCAGCAAAATATGGGATTTTCCTGGGGTAACATATGTATATAACCAGATTCGTGTAACAAACCAGATAACTAAATCTTAGAGTTCACAAGGGTAAACATGTTTTCAGTGTACATCTTTTACATTAAACTTTGGATTTGATAACAAACTTTTAAGAAAATATGGGATTATCTTGGTTTGTAACTTTTTCAGAAACAAAAAGGAACTGGTACATTTTCATAAAACAAAACCGCTTATGAACTCACCAGCGTTATGCTGATTTTCAAACTGCTTGTATTCTCAGGTCCGCATTAGACAGGTACCCGATGATTCCTTTTGGCGAAGTCGGAGTGCGTTGAAGACTCGTCTTACTTTTGTTCATATATACTATGTATCACACCTGTACAACTTTAATTTCAAACAAATGTAATCTTTTATATATTTAATGTAATGGCTGTTTACTTTACTTACTATGTGCATTGGATTTGATACTCAACGTGGAGTCAACCCCGAAAATGTTTCCGCCTTCGGTTTTCGGGGTGTGACAGATTGGTATCAGAGCCCTTGTTTATAGTGAATAAAGTATACCAGACCTTACATGGTATAAGACTATAAACACTAAGGGGCCTAAGTGCTCTGAGCTAAAAGTATACCTCAAAGTATAAGTATTTTCAAAAGTATACAAGTATACCGAACCGTCGTGATCCGTAACTACAAGTAGAACAAAACATAAGTAAATGGGTGTTGTGTACTGCGGTTAAACCTGAGGAGTTATGTAGTCGTGTCTAGGATCAATATAGCCTGGCCAACTATATTTATTCGAGACACGACCAACATGTGCTTGGGAGTCACTGCGATATGCGGCATGCCTAGAACTTACCCTAATACCACAAACATCGAGCCAATGTCGTAGCGTATCATGAAAGACTATGGGAGTATGTTGTCAGGCCAATCCTTTGTAGAAATCCTCGTTTACGCATTGTTCCTTAATCATTCCTTTAGCGATAATTTATCTGTTTCGATAACTCTTTCCTGCTTTATCGCTTCTTCGGAATAAATATCTGTGATATCTCTTGATTCAATTCAGAGGACTTACCATCCTCTCTTATTATTGATCTTATTAGATCAAGATGTCTCCAAGAAAGAGACTCAACTCAAAGACCAACAACTCTCCGCCACCATACTCTCCTCCGTTCGATCTCTTCTTGTGTCAAACAGCAGTTACTGCTGCAGTGACGACTCCACTAACGCTTTTGAAACCTGGTAAGTCTAGTGGACCGGGAAGTAGCACCTATCCCCAAAACCATGAAAATGATCAGGAACGCCAGAATGAATGTGATAAGAGGAAAAAGGTTTTCTAGAAAAAGCGAAAGGGTCTGAATTCATGAAGACCCTCTAAGAGGCATGAAACTATGGCAGTTCAAGCTGCCATTACCCCTATTGCTACATCTACAACTCAAGCACCTATCAATAGGTACACTGGCAACCTCCCTTGGTGGAACAGGTGCAGTTATCACCATCGTATTCCATGTCCATTTTTTGAAAGGAATTGTATCAAATGTGGCAAGAAGGGCCACCTTACTCGAAGCTGCAGAACACCAGCCTAACTAAACAATCAAGCTTCTGAATCGAGTGCTGATCAGGTTTGTTATGGTTGTGGAAAAATCGAGCATTACAAGTGAAACTGTCCAAAAGAAGCAACCACCAACAACACCAACAACGCTGAGATGGTCTTAGCTATGAAGCAGGAGGAGACAGCCGTTGATCCCACCATCGTCGCGATTACATTTCTTCTTGACAATTCTTATGCTCGCATCGTTTTCGAATCTAGTGCTAATGAAATTTTACTTGTCATTCATTCAAATATCTTCGTAAACCTAGTCCTTGTCTAATAACCGAATAATTTACCGTCGAGATGGTTAGAGGTGAGAATAAGTGCACTAATAATTTATTCCTAAGCTGTACCCTTATCTTGAGTAATCATTCTGTCCTCATTAACCTAATGTCAGTTTCACTAAAGAGCTTTGAGGTTGTCCTTAGCATATATCGATTGGGTTCCGATCGTGTTGATATGAGTTGTTATGAAAAAGCTATTTTTCTCAATCTTCCCTCTGACCAAACTTTCATGATCCATGGCGATAAGCCTAACTTTAATCTCCGTATCACTTCCTGCATCAAAGCTCAAAAGTTGCCCCGAAAGGAATCTTATGTATTCATAGCCCATGTAATCAGCGCAAAACAGGAAGTTAAAGACCTCGAGAGTGTCCCCGAAGACTATAATTTTTCTTGATGTCTTTCTCGAAGAGCTCTCGAGAGTTCCTTCCGAACGTCAAGTGAGGTCTCGTATCAACTTAATCCCTACAGCTACCCCCATAGCCAAATCTCCGTATCGCCTTGCTCCAGCAGAAATGCAGGAATTATCTAGTCGGCTTAATGAATTGACCGTCAAAACCGATATTCTCTTTCCCAATTAGACGACTTCCTCGATTAATTTCAGGGAGCCAGCCACTCCTCAAAGATAAACCTTAGGTCAAGACACCATCAGCTACAAGCTCGCGGGGACAATGTTTCTAACTCAGTATTCAGGACTCAATATGATCACTATAATTTCATAGTGGTACCTTTCGGTCAAACCATTTTTCCCCGGTCATGTAGTAGACGATGAAGACATACGTGTGGAATCTCCTAAGGTCAAGGCAACAGAGAATTGGTCGACACTGAAGACACCCATTGAAAACCTGTCAATTCTTGGGTTTCACCGACTATTATCGCAGACCCATTCAGAAATTTTTTTCCAAAAATCACCAAACCCTTAATCACTCCGACACAGAAAGGTGTACCCTTTTGTTGGAGTAAAAATTAAGATACATCATTCCAAGCATTAAAGTAAGACTTATGTCTCACACTTATCCTGTCCCTACCAGAGGGAACAGAGGATTTCGTTGTCCATTGCATTGCGTTCAATAAGAATTTAGACTATGTACTTAGGCAGGAAGGAAAAGTTATCGTTCACGCTTTGAGACAAACAAAAGGCACACGAAGTTAGCTACACAACTCACGATTTGGAATTAGGAACAACAGTTCTTGCACTGAAGAATTAGAGACATGATCTCTATGGAACCAAGTATGCGAATTTCACTGACCATAAGAGACTACAACATATCTTCGATCAGAGAAACATAAACATGAGGTGTCCTTAGCTGAAAGGAAAGCTCAGACAGCGAGACTAAGACATTGACAATGACCATATGACCCCGTTTACTCATTCAGACCTAAGAAGTCTAGTTAGAAGCCCTCAGGATTACTCCAACAGCCCGAGATACCCAGATGAAAAATAGGAGATGACTATTATAGATTCCATCATTAAATTACCTAGATTCCTGAATAGGTACAATACCATTTGGAGTAATCGTCGATCATTCGATAATATCCGCTAACTTCCTTCTGATCATAGAATCATTCAAGATGGAAAGACTCACGCGAACTCACATCCAAGAAGTTGTTTGACTGCATGGTATACCTGCATCCATTATCTCTGGTTGAGATAGCAGGTTTACCTCAAGGTTTTAGCAAGTCTCTTCAGAAAACTCACGGAACCAAATTAGACATGAGTATAACTTATCATCCCCAGATAATTGAACAGAGTGATAGAGTTAACTAAAAATCATGAAAGACATGCTGGGAGCATGTGTCATAGATTACAGAGTGACTTAGGATACCCATTTACCTTTTATCGGGCCTTTGTATAACAGCAGTTATCACACTAGTATCCAAACTACATCATTCGAAACCCTCTTTATTCCGAAGTACGAATTCCCTCGTATTAGGTTGCGGAAGGAGACACGGACCTAGCCAAGAAATGATTCCCTGGTAGCAACCTCACTGGTTCTGAAATCATCCGCGAACCTACCGAGAAGATCATTCAAATCCGAGAACGATTGAAAGCTTCACGAGATCGCCAAAAGAGTTACGCTGATAACCGTCGGAAACCTATGGAATTCCAGGTTGGAGACCGTGTCTTGTTGAAGGTCTCGCCCTGGAAAGGCATGGTACGCTTCGGAAAGCATGGGAAACTTAATCTGAAGGTCTCGCCCTGGAAAGGCATGGACCCTTCGAGATCCTTTCCAGGATCGGTCTGGTAGCCTATAAACTTCGATTACCTCATGAGCTCAGTAACATCCATCCCGTCTTCCATGTTTCAAATCTCAAGAAGTGCTTATCCGATGAAACCCTAGTGATTCCTTTGGACGAAATCGAGATCAATGAAAACTTGAACTTCGTGGAGGAACCGATCGAAATCATGAATCGAGAGGTCAAACATACAAAGCAAAGCCGCATCCCGATAGTGAAGGTTTGCTGGAATGCCAAGCGGGGACCGGAGTTCACTTGGGAGCGTGAAGACTCGATGAAACAGAAGTATCCACATCTCTTTCCATATCCATGATTTGTATCTAAGTTCTGAATTTCGGGACGAAATCCCCTCTAACGGGGGGATAATGTGACAACCTGTAATTTATTCCGTCACTAAAACCGTTCCCGTTGAATAAAAACCGTCATATTCAATTCATTCCGTTAACCTTTGCGTTAAATAAATTTTATCGCGACTTTTATTTTAGTTTCCTAAGTGTCGGGATGTCTCATGATAATTAAAATATTTTCCATATTTGTTTGGAAAATTATTATTTTCATCAAAGTCGTGATTACGGCAAATTTATCGGGTAAGACCAAAAGCACTGTCTAACGGCAGTATCCGGTAGAATTCCACCGAGCCACAAACTCAACCCCTATATAAGGGATTGAGTGACATCATTTTGAGGTTTTTTGTCTCTCTCTAAAAACTTTCTCTCACTACACACTCTCTTTAGAACTCGAAATTAGCCCAAAAAACACATTTCAAGCTTCATTTTGGTAAGAAATCTATCCTAGCATGTTTCTAATCTTGTTTATCATTCAAATATGTGTTTAATCTACCCAAAACACATATGAACATGTGTTTACGATTTGGGGACAATCCCAAAACCGTGAACACCTCATATGAGGGTTTTGAAGCCTCAAAACCCCTCCAAAACTTTTCTAGGGCTTAGAATCGGCCTAGAAACTTGGATGCATGAACTTAGGACCACAAAATCGCATCATTTGATATATAGACATGAGTTTACGGCCCAAGCATGTTCTTGGAACGTAAACCCTCATTCATGGACCATAAACTCATGTTAATGAGTCAAAATTCCCCTTAAACACCTTCAAAATGCTTCCATGGGAGTGTAGAACTTCATAAACCTTCATGTGATGCACCAAAACATCCTCAAAGCCATCAAACTTGATTTTACGGCCCAAGAGCATTCTTGGACCGTAAAACCACCTCCTTAGGGCATAAACACCCCTCAAAGGGTGTTAAGATGCCTTTAACCCCTTGAATAGCTTGGTTTTGGACCTAGAATCACATGTGATTGAATTACAACCACCAAAGCCCTTGATTCATGGAAAAACATGATTTTACGGTTGTAAACTCGTGAGTTTAAGGTAGTAAACTCCCGAAGAACATCTCCTTAGACCGTAAACTCATTTCCCAAGGCCATTTCAAGTCCCGATCACTTCCTATGCCATGTAATCGACCCTAGAACCTTCCCGTGTGCACTGTATGACCATTTGGCATCCAAGAACCCACCACCCATGAGTTTAAGGCCATAAAATCATGGGGATATGGTCAATGGGCCGTAAACTCCTCAAGGAGTTTACTCTTGAAGAGTAAACTCCATATTTAGGCCCTACACACCCTTAGATGTTATCCGGATCACTCCTAACACTTGAATTGAAGTGTTTTCACGTCTTGAAGTGCATATTCACGTCTAATTAGTGGTTCAAAGTCTAATTAGATACATCTGTGTATCATTTCATACTACATAGGAACCTCGCGCGTAATCAAGTCCCAAACTGACAACTAGCATCCAAACCGTCACGTTTTCCCGACTGGTGAGTTCATACCCCTACCCCTTTTCAATGTTTTTCATTGTTTTCATGGGGGGGGGGGAATACAAGCAAAGTACAAGGGATACTTGTACTCAAAACTTGTTTTACATGTGTTGTGTTTCATATTACATATGCTTTTAACACTGATAATCATAACAGATAACCGTTTGAACTTGCAGAACCTTTATTCAGATTGTTTGTGAAATATGTTATAAAATGTTGTATTTGATATTTTCACAAATGGTTTTCCATATTATATCAGTTAAAAGCATGACATTTGAACCTTGAACATGAAACTTAGTACATTGTTTTGTCCTCGGTAACACCCCATAGAGATACGCAAGTGGAGGATCATTGTTTGTAACAGGATCTTTCTGTGTTATTACTAGTAAATTTGTTATTCCTATAAATTGGAGACATATCCTCGGTGAACACTCCACAGAGATACGCAAGTGGAGGACCGCACTCGTAACCAGAATCTCTTAGATAGGGAGCGTGACTTGAGTCTATAGATCTATAAGGGGCTGACTACCCCACACCTGGCTGCTAGCTATAGCCGAACCGAAAGGTTCAAGGGTGACGAAAGTCATAAGGTGATGTGGACTACTTATTGCCATATATAGTCTATCGTATGGTTATGGAACTTGCAATTTGGATAATAGAGATTTACTAAATAGTAATAATGAATAAAATAACTATGTTTACGTTTTATATATTAGTTTTATATACGTGTTAAAACTAATACATTTCACAAGGACAACCAGGTTTTTCGTTATACATCTTTCACATTTGATAACCAACATTCAGGAAAATATGTGATTTTCCTGGGGTAACATATGTACATAACCAGATTCGTGTAACAAACCAGATAACTAAATCTTACAGTTCACAAGGGTAAACATGTTTTCAATGTACATCTTTTACATTACACTTTGGATTTGATAACCAACTTTTAAGAAAATATGGGATTTTCTTGGTGTGTAACTTTTTTAGAAACAAAAAGGAACTGGTACATTTTCAGAAAACAAAACCACTTATGAACTTACCAGCGTTATGCTGATTTTCAAACTTCTTGTATTCTCAGGTCCGCATTAGACAGGTACCTGATGATTCCTTTTGGCGAAGACGGAGTGCATTGAAGACTCGTCTTACTTTTGTTCATATATACCATGTATCATACCTGTACAACTTTACTTTAAAAGAAATGTAATCTTTTATATATGTATTGTAATGGTTGTTTACTTTACTTACTATGTGCATTGGATTTGATACTCAACGTGGAGTCAACCCCGAAAATGTTTCTGCCTTCGGTTTTTGGGGTGTGACAACAATAAAGTCCCGACACATCAAAAGTTTTGAGTTTATGGCCTAAACTTGGGGTTTATGGCTGTAAACCCTAAGTGGGGGGGGGTATAAAAGTGGCACTTAGCCATTTTTAACATTGTTCCACCTTTCCAAGAATTAACTCCCAAACTCTCTCAAGTATCATCCCGGTTTTCTTCGAAATCTTCGATCTAGTAAGTGTTTCTAGCTTTCTTAAGTTGTTATATGACTTAATCTAGTGTTTTAACACACTTCTAACCGTGAAATCATTCCAAAAGGGTCAATCTTCAATTTACACCAAGAACACCAAGAACACAAACTTGTGTTTTTGGCCTTTTAGACCTTTTCGAGCTTCTAACTTGTAAGTGCTTCTATCCTAGAGTCTTACAAGCTTTGTTACACTGCTACACATCATGAAATAGTCCTAGAACACCAAGATCATGGTGTTTACGGTCCAAGAAGTACTTGGACCGTGAACCCCAAATAAAGGTGCCAAAGTGTGCTTTATCCTTTCCTAGGCCTGGGGTATTAACTTAGAATCCTTCCTTGATGTGTTTAGCATATAAAAAGTACCAAGATCCCTCATTTATATGTGTTTATGGTTTGGGGATCTCCCAAAACCGTAAACACCCCAAAGTGAGTATAAATGACCCATATTCCTTCCTTATGCCTTGAATCAAGCCTAGACTTTTACCTTGAAGTGTTTAGGGCTTGAAAACACCAAAATACCTTAGTCCATAGGAGTTTATGGAAGAAAACTCATGGAGAAATGGTCCATGGACCGTAAACTCCATTTAGGAGTGTATTGATGCCACAAAACATTTCCTAAGGCTTAAACATGAAGTAGGAATGCTTGGAATGACCTAGAAGACTTTAAATCACAAAATGGTCAAAGAAGTATGAGTTTACGGCCGTAAAATCAAGAGTTTACGACCATAAACCCAATGAGTTATGGTCTCCAAACCGTAAACTCAGAAAGAGGGTTCCCTAGAACCCTAAGCTCAATGGCTTTGTCCTACAGCACTTAGATGCACTCCTTGGGACTTATAACACTTGTATAAAGTGTTTAACATGTCTTAGGATGTCTTAACTTTGTTAATTAGTTGTTTAAAGTCTAATTGGATACACATATGTACTACTATATGTTAACTAGGATCCTTGTGTGTGTACAAGTCTTCACTTGGCACTTAGCATCCTACGACAGTCAATACATCCAAACCACTTGCTACAGGTGAGTGCATACCCCTTGAGTTAACCTTTAAATGTTTCTAAATGTTTTTAAATGTTTTATGAGGGGGGATACAAGTTGAATCATGTTAGTTATTATATCAATCACATCTGATTAATAACTAACATACAAATGGATTTACTATATGTTAACCGTTTTACCAAACGGATTTCTTCAAATGATTTTCATAAACGTTTTATATGTTTAAAACTCCTTATTTAATTGTTCATTATACACTGTATGTTTCGTTTCAAACTCATTTACAATTGTGTTTCAAACAAATGTTTCTTTATACTTAAACTGTTTTATCAAACAAATACTCTCAGTTTGTTTTATAGATTGACATCAAGTCGATCTTTTCTTAGATAGTAATCATGTTCAAAGGTTTTACAAAACTTATTTTATGCTTTTATATCGTCAATTGCATGCCTATGTATGTATAGTTATATAAGAAATGTTTAAAGGACTTAGGAAGGCTAGCCACTTTATTTCCTTTTGCCCGTTGGGATGTGGTTGGTAAGGTATCAGGTATCCGTCCGAAGGTCGTTTAAATATTAGTTATGTATCATGTGTACATATATAGTCATAAAGGTTCTTCCAGTCACTTCAATACCCTTGGGTAGCAAGGGTATACTTCCATGTTCATACGTACCAGTTACCTTGCTAGTAAGCTACCATTCTGGTAGTTTAGGAAGATACTAATATGATTACAAGAACACAAAATCATACCACAAGTCAGTTCATTCATGAGTCTATACATGCTAGATAGAGAGAGAACACACATTACAGCTAGTACACACAATACATTACTACACTATTACATAGATACGTTTACATGATTACGTTTACATGGTTATGTTTACATGATTACGTTTACATGATTATGCTTACATGAGTACATTTACATAGATACGTTTACATGAGTGCATTTACATATACGATAATAGGACATACATCACTAGGTGCTATAGCATGGAACGATTTTAGGATCTAACTATACCAATGAATCACAATGCATTGTGATAGTTATATTGGGTATACATGATCATAGTAATGTGGATGTTCGCGACATGCAAACATGAAGGGGTCGTGTATGGGTCCTAAAATCTCTTTTATAGGGGAGCGTCTAGCCTGGGATCTAGCCATCATATTATGCATTATCCCTCAAATAAGGCAAAGTTAGTACAAAAGTAGTCACTTATTACAAATACTACAGTACTTACGAGATTTCAATAGATTTAAGGTAGTTAGTACAGTTGTAGTTTTGATACTACACCATAGTACTATTTCATTTTCCCATTACATTCACTTCGTGAACATTCACACAATGCACGTTAATGTAGAAGCTATATTTTGGATAATGATAGTCGGATTTGGGAAAAATACACACTCTTACAAGAGACACACACACAGATACTAGATGCCTTGGTAGAAGGATACTTTAGTAGGAAACATATGGTTTTCTAGCATGTTCAAAACCTTTTCAAATACTTACAGTTCATATACCTAAAAATACTTACATTTCATATACGTACAAATACTTACATTTCATATATGTACAAATACTTACATACAAATTAAGAAACTAAAATACTTTTGATCTCACCAGCTTTAAAGCAAATACTCTCTTTCAAATAACTTGTATCCTCAGGTCAACAGTAGACATGTACCGATGCAATGTTTAGAGAAGATGGTGCTCGTTCAAGACTCATCTTTCATTTGATTTATACTTTAGTGTTTATCATAATTTGACAGAACACACTTGTATTAAAATTATATTATTAATGCAATGGATGATGTTGTTGCTTGTTTACTACTTTTCATTGTTGTGATACTGTACATGATGTCCCCCGCCCCAGAACGTTTCCGTCGTTCATGGTTTTGGGGTGTGACAGTATTTGTATCCTTAAGAATTGAAATACATATTAGGACTTCAGCGTAGGGAGTGTCATGCTTTGATATGGTGAAATGCTAATCCTTAGCCGGGCAATTATAAAAGCTATTATCAGGTGTGGTGGGAACTATGCATGAGGTGTTGGGTATTTATTTAGAAATAATCTAATTTTAGTGATGAATTGAACGTAATTAGAAATGAAATCATTTTTATATTTGAATAAACTAAAGCCAATTTAACCCACCAATGATAATTTTTCAAAGCTTAGGAAAGACTAAAAGAACCATAGAAAATGAAAAGATTACTACCTTTGAAGTATTTGGTTCCTTTTGGCAATTGGGAAATTGATGAAGAATGTAGAGTAGAACTCCATCTTAGTTAGAAACACCAACAATTCTTCAAATTGATAAGACACTAGTCTTCTTCTTGTAATAATAATACTCTTAAGCCTTTGAGAAAAAAACAAAGCTTTTATTCTAAAGGAGGGTTCAAGTGAAGTATCAAAAAACAATCTTCTAATATCTTAAACATTTAATAGAAGAAAAGCTAGAGAGAAATGCTGAAGAACTTCATACTTATGTTTTTATCTAATAAAAAAGAGAAGTATGAAATCTTTTTTTAATTCACCAAATACCCTTCATGTATTAACTCTTCTAGCCCACACTTAATCATTAAAAAAGAGACATGCTTCTAAAGCATGAGGCTATTAAGAAAATAATAAAAAGAGACCATCGTGTCCCTATAGAAGTTAGTTTTGAATTTTATATGTTGAAGGAGAAGAGTTTTTTAAAAACACTCTTCCATATTTTATATTTATAAATCCATATAGGTCAAGATGAGATTTGTTTGTCTAATATGTTGAGAGCTAGACATCTAAAGTGGGTTACCCAAATATTGAACACCAAATGAGATTGATTAGAATCTAATTCTCATTTTCAAATAGTGTGTCTTTAACAATGGGATAACTGATAAACTTACCTTATACATCAGTTGTAGCTTTAAGTGTTTAGGAATTAGATGTTGATGAATGGAATTTTTCATGGTGTGTTATTGGGGGAAATTAAATGCTTTTAGATGTTCACCATGGTCTATATCAATCTATGACAAGTCTTGTGCAAGTGAGAGATTGAAAGATCTTTATGTCACAGAGTCATTATAGATTGATATTTGCTAATGATATAAGATCCTATAGGGTCATACGTTATACCAAGTTCTTCTAATTTATTATTTATTAGAGTAATTTTGATTATTAATAAAAATCAACACTTCTATTTAACTGGAAAAAAATAATTTTACGAAAAACCTATTTTACCACCCTATTGATGTGACAACCCGAAATTTATCCCGTCAATTTTAACCTCTTTTTCAGTTAATAAAACTCGCTTTAGTAAATTGTCCGTTAACCTTTTTGGGTTAGGTTAATTAAATAGGGACTTTATTATGACTTCATAAGGGTTGGAACAAATTAGAAACACCCTCAATATTCACTTGAAAAAGTTTTAGTTACAACCAAGTCGAATTACGACCATTTAATTGGGTGCGACCCAAAGCCCCGTTTAACGTCAGTATCGGGTATATTTCCACTGGGCCACAAACTCAAACCCTATATAAGGGTGAGTGGAATCCATTTGAAGCCTTTCCACCCTCTCTCCACTCTCTCTCTCTCTACAAAGACGATTTTTGATCCAAAAGCGCCCATTTCGAGCTCCAAAATCGTAGGTAATCTATCCTAACTTGTTGTGTAGCTTATTTCACATGAAAATTCATGTTTAAGACATCCAAAAGTTGCAAAATCATGTGTTTACGGCCCAAGAACACTCTTGGACCATAAACACCCATAAGTCGGGTTTTAAAGCCCCAAAACCCTTCTAAATCACTCTTCGGGCTTAGATATGACTTGTGGACTTGCATATATGAGTTTAGAACACCAAAACCTTATCATATGGAGAGTAAACATGAGATTACGGCCCAAGAATACTCTGGGACCATAAACCCCTCTTCATGGGCCGTGAACACCTTTTAAGGTGTTAAACTTGCCCTTAAACACCTCCTATGGCTTGGGAAAATGTCTAGAATCAGCCACAAATGAAGTAGGGGCTTTAAACATCAAAGAAACCAAGGACCTAGGAGTTTACGACCATAAACCCCCCAAGTATTGGTCCATGGGCCGTAAACTCCCATAATGAGGCCAAATGATGCCCTAACTTTTCCATTTGACTTGGAAAAATGCATATAACTTTATACTCTTTCATTTAAGACCTTAATCCATTAAGGGAATGACCAAGTGAGAGTTTACGGCCGTAAAATCTAGGTTTACAGCCGTGAACTCCCTTAAATGGTCCATTTTGAGCTTTAACCCTTTCCTATGCCCTAGATTTGAACCTAGCCTAATTCTACGAGTGATATAAGACCTTAAAACATCCAAGAACACACCACTCATGAGTTTACGGATGTAAACTCTAGGTTTACAGCCGTGAACTCCCTTAAGTGGTCCATTTGGAGCCTTTACCCTTTCCTATGCCCTAGATTTGAACCTAGCCTAATTCTACGAGTGATATAAGACGTTAAAACATCCAAGAACACACCACTCATGAGTTTAAGGCCGTAAACTCATGGGGATATGGTCTTAGGGCCGAAATCTCCATAAAGAGTTTACTCTTGAAGAGTAAACTCCCTAACTAGGCCATACACTCCCTTATTGCAACCCAATAGCCTCCTAGCACTTGACCAAAGTGTTTTCCGCATATTAGGATGCTTATACGTGTTTAATTAGTATTATAAACACTAATTGTATGTAAACATATGCCTTTATATGTTACTAGGTCACTAAGTGTGTTAAAGTCTTCACTTGACACCGAACACCCAACCGACACCTCCATCCGATCCACTTACAACAGGTGAGTTCATACCCCTGAATTAACATTTTAAATGATTTTAACTGCTTTTATAGGTGGGAATACAAGTTGAACTGTACAGTTATTAGATAAATCACATGTGATTAATAACTGTATAGCAAAATAGATTTTTGCATGTTAAACTGTTTTATTTAGGTAAAGATTTCCAAATCGTGTTTTCGAATCTTGTTATGGTATGAATATCCCATTTTAGATCATTAGAGGTTAACCAAAGTTTTTCAAAGTTTGTTTTACTAAAGAGACATCCAGTCGTAATTTCTTATTAAAGGTTTTCCAAAGGTTTTCCTCACTTAAACTGTTTTATCAAATCGCTTTTAAAAGCTTGTTTTATCAATTGATACCGAGTCATAAATTATTGTTTATAAAGTTTTCCAAAAGTTTCACCCAAGTTTCTGTTATGCTTTTATTTTGTTAAATGCATGCCCATATATGTATAGTTATATAAGTAATGTTTAAAGGACTTAGAAAGGCTAATTCACTTTGATTCCTTTTCCTTGTTTGGATGTGGCTTCGGGGTATTGGTTATCCGTCCGAAGGTTGTTTAAACATTAATTATATATCATGTATACATATATGGACATAAAGGTTCTCTCTCTCAGCCAAATTCATCGCCTTGAGGAGTACAGGCATCGTTCTATTATTCATGTTTCTGGAACCCTAGTAACTATTATAGGAATAGTTAGGAGACTCTATCTCTATCTCTATCTCTTTCTTTTACTTTAGAATGTGACACACTATTTCCCGTCTACGACGCTTCATTGAGCCAACGCCGTGTAACCAGAGTCTCCGGGAAGGAGAGCAAACATCATGTGTATAGATCTGTACGGGATTGACACTCCCACACCCAGACTACTAGATGCAGTCCGCGCCGGTAAGGCCCATGGGTGAGATAATGCCTCTATCTCTAATGCCACTACCTCTACGCGTGACCTGGAGGGTCATCGGATACTCTATCGTCGATCAGCATGGTTACATATGAGTTCACATTCAACCTTTGTTTTAGACTTTGCTAGCTGTATCGTTCACTCGATACTGTCTGGAGTCTATATTTCTTTGTTTTAGACTTTGCTAGCGGTGTCGTTCATTCGATACTGTCTGGAGTCTGTGCTTCCTTTTGTTAGACTGAGCCAGGCGTATCATTCATTCGATACTCTCCTGGAATCTATGATTTCTTTTGCCTTAGTCAGCAGTATTACTGCTGAGGCATATGTTATTTTTCCCTTAGTATCTTCACTTTTGATATTCTTGTTACTCTTTTAAGGTCAATTCTGTATTTGGTAATGATAGTATTTAAGGGAAAATCACTCTTTAAAACATAAGTATGTCGAGTCTTGGTAGAAGACTGCTTTTATTTAGAAAATATAGGATTTTCTGGAAAGGACACTAATACACCGTAGATTCTAAACAACTACTTTTCATAAAGTTATTTTGGATAAAAATGCGTATTTATACAAATCACACTAAATACTTATGGACTCACCAGCATTATAAAATGCTGATACTCACTTTCAAAATAACTTGTGTTCTCAGGTCAGCGATAGACAGGTACATCCCAGGAGCTTTTGTGAAGACAACCTAGTACCGAGCTGCATCTATGTTATGTTCTATAACTACTTTGCTATTACTATAACATGTAACCGATGTAAAATTATTACTATTAATGCAATGGTTGTTGTACTTTGATTACTATAGTGCATATGTTGTGATACTTGAAATGACGTCATCCACCCTAGAACGTTTCCGCCGTTTCAGTTTTGGGGTGTGACAAATGAGAATTATTGTTTCTAGGAAATAATAACAAAATAGAATAAAACTAGTAGTATTCATATAATATTCATATTTAATGTCATGTACAACTTTGTGGGAACCTCACAAGGCACGTAAATGCTGTGAACCTCGCAAAGATATTGGTCTTGGAGTGTTTAGCTTATGTTGCGCCCATATTTCTCTTACAAAGCAGGACACTTACATTTAATATAGGTATGGTACACATCTTTGACATGTAATTATATAAGAAGAGGTATGGTAAATAAAAATGCTAGTTTTCTTATCTTTTCTCCTTTAAAATGTCGAGAGAATGGTACACGCTTTGCCTTATATTTGTCTTGAATTTTGTGCATATCTACGAGTTCATAATTTGCTTCTCTTTAAGGTTTTTTACCATAAACTCTTAAGGCTTAAGAATCCCTTAATACAAGTGAAGACTAGCATCTTGAAGTAGTAAACCCTTGGTTGATGAAAACTTCTAGAGGAGCTCTGTATTTAGGCTTTTGCCATTTTCATCAACTTCTAACTACCTGAGAGGAATCAAATTCTTCAAAGATTGTAACACTTTTTTCATGCTTCTATGTTTATTGTCAATGTAACCCCCACGTTTCCCGCTAGGCATTAATATAATTTGTAATTGACATTGTTCAACAATTCTAATATTTATATGAATAAATAAAAGGAAATTGTCTGAATTTGTGTGATTTATGTGTTTATATTATATGTATATAATATTAGGTGAAAACTGAACAAATACGAATAAATCAAACATTAAAATAGAATATTAATTAGAATGAATAGCCTTGATAAAATTCAAAGTAGTCATGATGAAGATTTCGGGGATATAAGGAACACTTAAAAATGACTTCGAATTAAGAAGTTATGATCATTTGAAGTTTCGCATTCAACCAGATACGAAATATTGTGTTCTAAAAAGTAAAGTTTTAGATATGTTGTGTATTATCCAAAGCAAGCTAAACAAAAGTCATAGTAATCCTAAAACTGAGAGTATGAATATAGAGAACACCTAAATATGACTTCATATAGGAAGTTACGATTTTTCGAAGTTTCAACGTAAATATTTTAGCACAGAAATCCAATTTTAGATTGGTTGACTTTTAGCCGAAACAATATAAACGAGTGTCAAATATATCTTTAATAGAAGTTCGTCGACATAAAGATAGTCAAGAATGAATGTCGTATGAAATATTTTGAATTTTAAATGGAGATTAGGAATCTAAGCCTTCTAAAAAATAAAAAATAAAAAATAAATCATTATTAGCAGACAGAGTCTAAATGAATGTTCTAGATCTCGTCGATAGCTATTTCTTGATATAACGAACGTCAAAAACGGAGTTCGTTTGAAGAAGATACAAAAATTTGAAAATACAAAAAGTTAGCGCGTGTTGGGTGCATGATGGGCAAGCTTTTAGAAGGGCCATGTTGCTCGAACCGACGAGCACCACAAGTCTGCAGGTGGGACGGCCAACCTAAGCATCGGGCATGGTGCACTTTTATGGTGCATGGTACACCTCCATGGATTTTAGCCTACAAATACCTTCAAGTGCTCCCATCTTTGCCCACACTTTCCAACTCTCTCTCTCTCTCTCTCTCTCTCTCTCTCTCTCTTTCTCTCTCTTTCTCTCTCTCTCTCTCTCCCTCTCTCTCTCTCTCAAAATTTCATTTCCCTAGTCCAAAAAGCCTTAGTATTCATAATATTTTTACGAAGCTTTGAGGTCTCTGAGTGCCTGACATTAGTGGCTATAGAGAGGGAGTTATGCCAGTAAAATTTTTAGACTTTTGTTTGTCAAAACTCAATATGTTAAGCTAACCTTATATTTCTTTTAGTGTAATTTATATTTATATTCATAGTTATTGTTATGAATTTATAAATAAGATTTATCAGTGATTCCAAGTCATTATCTTGATTGATCTAATTATGGGGGTGATGCATAGGCTACATTTACTGTGGGGTTTAATGTGGGATTTATAAACAGTATACTCCGTATACTCAATGAACCCTGCCTCCGATATGATCTTACCTGGTTGCTCCTCATTTGATAGATCTTGATGTAGACATTGGGATTTTGTGGAATCTAGACTATCATTACCAATAATAAAAAATAAACTAAGACTTAGTAATATGAACCTAGGTCACATCAAAGGAAAAGTTAGGTACCGAAGCAAAGCACTGTCGAACTTTCTAGTAATCAACTTTAACAAGTGAGTTCATAGTTACTTTCTTCTTACACATGGATATACAATATCTAGATGATTAAATGCTATGTGTGTCTATTATCAGTATTCCTTGATACATGTGTTAGAGGAATTATATTATTTTTACTTAATTTAATAATATAAGTATTTTTCATATATAAAATATTCTGGGTAGTGATGAGTGATGAAAGTGATAAGATGATGATGAGAAGACCTAACTATTAATGAACCATTCGTCTAGCAGAGTATAGACAATGATCGTGGACTATTCTAGACAGTCCAATAGAAGCACTAGCAGCCTCGCAACCTATAGGTGTTAATGAACTATATGTTCTGTGACAACCCGAAATTTCCATTCTGAACAAACCATTTGACGCCAATACAAGTAGAACAGTTACAGTGAAAACTCAAATTTCGAGTATAAGATTGGCAGTTTTTAGGATTTTACACTTAAGGAGATATTAGGAGAGTGGATGCACCCAAGGCTTAGACTTTATTTTAGACATGTACCCTAAAGTGTTTAAACCCTAGAAAACATAAGGAATCACAAGTGTTGAGGAGTTTACGGCCAAGACAAGTTCTTGGGCCGTAAACCCCTATAAAGGAGTCAAATGACACCCTAACTCCTTCCTTATGCCTAGAACCCAACATAGATCATAACCTTGAAATGTTAGAGACTTTAAAAGACCATAAACACCCTCCCAAGGGAGTTTACTACCGTAAACTCCAAGGGAATATGGTCCCAGGGCCGTAAACTCCTTAGAGGAGTTAATAGGAAGCCCAAACACTTGATTTAGCCTTGAAACAATTCAACACTTGAGTTGTATTAATTCTAAGCTTCAATTAGAGACCTAGTTGAGAGTTTACGGCTAGGAGTTTACTCCCCTGGGCTGTAAACTCCAAAGCATATGGTCATTTGACCATAAACTCCCATTAGGGGCATTGCACTCCTTTGTTGCAACCCATTAGCCTCCTAGCACTTGACCAAAAGCGTTTTCCTCGTGTTAAAATGTTTATACTTGTATAATTAGTGTTTTAATCACTAATTATTTATATACATATGTCTTCATATGTAATTAGGATCATTGTGTGTGTCTAAAGTCTTCACTTGACACCGAGCACTTGTCTGATCCTTCCTTACGATACCAGTCCGTTCAATTCCAGTCACTTACTGCTGCTGAGTTCATATGTCACACCCCAAAACCAAGAACGGCGGAAATGTTCTGGGGCGGAGGACGTCATGTACAGTATCACAACACAGTAAATGTAATTAACCAAACAACATCATCCATTGCATTAAATAAATAATTTTAATACAAGCGTGTTCTGTACAGTTTTAGACACCAAAAATATAATGTAAATCAAAATAATATGATGAGTCTTGAATGCGCTCCATCTTCTGAAAAGCTGGCATCGGTACCTGTCTACTGATGACCTGAGAATACAAGTTATTTTGAAAGAGTTTATCAGCATTAAGCTGGTGAGTTCATAAGTATTTTAGTGTCGATGTTTGTTATCAAAACGTTTGAACGTGTCTCAAGTATTAGTTTGTAAAATGTATGTAAGTGTTTGTAAAAGTTTGAATCTCTCAAAAAAACCTATATTTTCTATTAAAGTAGCCTTCTACCAAGGCTTAACTGTTTTGTATGTTCGTTTGTTGTAAAAGTGTGTAATTTCCCAAGTGTAACTATCATTTAACAAATACAGTTTGTACATTAATGTTTAAGTGAGGTTATCACTAAAAATATGTAATGGGTAAATCATTGTAATACTGTAGTTTTGTATTATAGGAACTACTGTTGTACTAACTACCTTAAACCGGATTTATATTAAGGTAGAATGTGATAATTGCACCATACTATCGACTGGTAACAACGACATACGAATGGTCGTAATAACGGAATGACATTTGGCACCTGCAGACCTGCAGGTCCGGCTGTAGCTAGCAACAAGATGTAGGATAGTCAATCCAGTATAGATCTATACGCAAACTCATGCTCTCCCTCCAAGAGAATTCTGGCTACAACTTGGGCCATGACATTTAAGGCATGCTTCGATCCAGTGGATCACAATTGTTAACGTATTCTTGTATATGTAGTGTAATGTTTCTCGTTCTAGTATAGTTGTATATGTTCTCCACCTAGTATAGTTGTATATGTTCTCTTTCTAGTATATTTGTATATGTTCTCCTCCTAGTATAGTTGTATATGTTCTATTTCTAGTATAGTTGTATATGTTCTCTTCCTAGTATAGTTGTATATGTTCTCGTAGTAATGTAATGTATAGACTCATGAATGAACTGACTCATTGATCTAGAAGTTGTATTAGTATGATCATGTGTTACCCCGATGGTAACTTACTAGTGATGTGTATAGTACGCATGAATATGGAAGTAATTTTATGTCTATATATGTATAATTGATATATAACTAATATTGAAACGACCTTCGGACGGTCACCCGAAATCCCACCAGACCACATCCAAATCGAAAAAAAGGAAATAGGACGGATGGCCTTCCTAAGCCTTTTAAACATTACTTATATATCTATACATATATGGGCATGCAATTTATAAGAAGTATAACAAAGTGTATATGGGTAAGTAAAAGAGTTTGTAAAACATTTTGAAGTAAAACAGTTTGAACAGTAATAAAATCATTGGTTTTCTAGTTATTAATCACATGTGATTGATTTCAATAACTATAAGCATTGAACTTGTATCCCCCCATAAAGTATCTAAAACATTTAAAAGCATTTCAAAGGTTAATTAAAGGGGTATGAACTCACTTGTGGTGAGTGGTTTGAATTGTAGTGTCGGATACCGTGCTAGATGGCAAACGGAGACTTGTTCACACGCACGAGCCTAGTTATCATATAATAAGCATATATATAACTAATTAGCCAAATAATAACTTAATGAAATAAGTTGGGACACTTAGGAACATGTAAACACTTTGTATAAGTGTTATAGGTCCTAATGGTTGCATCTAAGTTGGTATGGGACAAGCTAAAGGGGTTTAAAGCTTCCAAGAACCTTGAATAAGAGTTTACTACCCAACAAACCCCACCCAAGGAGTTTACGATCGTAAAACCTTAAGTTTACGGCCGTGAACTCCAACCTTGGTGGTTTTGGGTGGTTTAAGGTGCTAAATGAATTCTGGAATAAGCCTAGCTTGGTGGTTTAATCCTTTGGGTAGTTTAGGGCATAGATTATACTCCTTTGAGGAGTTTAAGGCCTAAAGTGTAACAACGCAAATTTTCAAACAAATTTTTCATTTTAAAAATAAAGTATTTCCATTCAAAACAAGGCATAAATAATTTAAGTGTCATGTCAAATACAAACTGTCTAAATCCCAAGATCATAAAAACATCCTTCAGTGTGTATCGATCACGCCGGCGCCTTCCCACGGTCCTCGCTAGTACCTGAAACACATACATAACAACTGTAAGCATAAATGCTTAGTGAGTTCCCCAATATACAACTTACGCACATACGCCTTTCCAGGCCCTGACCTTCCGTTCCATGTGTCTCAGGGGACTTCCGTCCCTGCTGGGTAAACCTTCCGGTCCTACCCACGCCGACCTTCCGGTCCATCACACAACATATCGCCTTCCGGCCCATAACATATTGCCTTCCGGCCCATAATATAATCGCCTTCCGGCCCATGACATACATAGCACACATATAACAAATAACTTACCACATATAGCATACATAACACATATCATATCCGACCTTCCGGTCACACAGTCAAACCCTTCCGGGTACAGTATAGTGAGAAGACTCACCTCGTGAATGCTGAAAGCTAGCAAATCCTGAAATCACTCGTGCACAATCCGACGAGTTACAACCTCCCTATAACATCACATATCCCTCATTAAAACTTATATCTTCTAAGTGTGACTATCCCTAAGAAGTCAGACTTAGGTCAACTCTGGTCAACGGTCAACGGTCAACGGTCAACTCGACCGGACTCGGCGAGTGCCACGGCGACTCGGCGAGTCTAGACGTCCTCCAACTCTCTGAGATTCCCTATTTACTCGTCGAGTATCCTCCTTGACCCGACGAGTTACTCCTGGAAGAATCGCGGGGCCACCCCGACTCAACTCGCCGAGTCTGAAGAACAACTCGACGAGTTCCAGTTAATCTTCAAGCTACTCGTCGAGTCTGTTGATCGGACTCGGCGAGTCCATGCCATGCAACCGTTCAAACTGCATCCTAAGGTCAGAACTGCTTCGACCATTCCTAGGTCTGGCCTTCCTAGGCTGATCCATCACGTAAATTCCTCATTTCAGTGCTCATGATACACCATATGATTCATAATTTGCATTTTGACCTAAGGCATAAGGATTCCAATCCAAAACCTTCATCAATTCCCGAAATGCACAGAGATGGGACATTCTGGACCTCCATAGGTCCCAATACAGGGTTACAATCGTTTAGGGGACTAGGGTAACATTCAAACTATTCACAAAAGGGTTCCATAAACCCTAATTCCATAATCACATCAACATAGCAGAGTATACTCGAATTCTTACCTGGATGATGTATCCTCTGTGTCCCCAATCCTCAGAATGTGACTTCCTTTCTGCTCCTTTAGCCAATCCCTTCTCTTCCTTGCACAACCACTCTTCTATAATCAACAATGGCCTATAATCCTTGCTCCAGGTGCACACAATCGATTTAGGGTTCTTCTCAGAAGGCTAAAACGAACAATGACGGCCAATGAGTCCTTTTTATACGTCCCAAACCTGAACGGTTAGGGTTTTCGCTAAACAGCGTAGACTCGCCGAGTCCATATCTGGACTCGTCGAGTCCAGTCGCGATCCCGCGACCAAGTCTGCGATCCTACTCGGCGAGTCTAGGCTCCAACTCGCCGAGTCCCCTTTTAAATCACCCCAAAAACATAATTTAATAATACCTGAGATTCCGGGCTGTTACAACTCTCCCCCACTTGGATTAGACTTCGCCCTCGAAGTCTCACTCCGAAAATAGTTCCGGATGCTGCTCCCGCATCTCACGTTCCGGCTCCGAAGTCATTTCCGATCCCTTACGGTGTTGCCACTGAACCAACACCAGAGGTACCTCCTTGTTCCTCAGAACCTTGATCTTCCGATCCCTGATGGCCACTGGTCTCTCGGCATAATTCAGGCTCGCATCCACCTGAATATCCTCCAATGGAACCACTGCCGACTCATCGGCTATGCACTTCCTCAATTGCGACACATGAAAAGTGTCGTGGATCTGTCCTAACTCCGCTGGCAACTCCAACCGATAGGCTACCCGGCCTATCCTTGCAATCACACGAAATGGCCCAATATACCGGGGCCCCAACTTGCCCCTCTTCCTGAATCGAATCACTCCTTTCCAAGGAGAGACCTTCAGGAGAACGAAGTCGCCGACCTGAAATTCAAGCTCGGATCGGCGCCTGTATGCATAACTCTTCTGTCGGCTCTTGGCGGTCAATAACCTCTGTCTAACTTGCTGAATCTGCTCTGTCGTCTGAAGCACGATCTTTGTGCTGCCCATCACTCTCTGTCCCACCTCTCCCCAGCAAATGGGGGTCCGACACCTCCTACCATACAACAGCTCAAAAGGTGGCATACCAATGCTCGAATGATGGCTGTTGTTGTAGGAAAACTCTGCTAAGGGTAAATATGCATCCCAGCTACCCCCGAAGTCTAACACACACGCTCGAAGCATGTCCTCCAGCGTCTGAATCGTCCGCTCGCTCTGACCGTCTGTCTGGGGATCGTATGCGGTACTAAAATGCAATTTAGTACCCAGCTCCTCATGGAATTTCTTCCAGAACCTGGAAGTGAAGTGCACATCACGGTCTGAAACAATCGAGATCGGCACTCCATGCCGAGATACCACTTCTCTCACATATATCTCCGCCAACTTCTCCGCTGAAGAACTCTCGCTGATAGCAAGGAAGTGTGCACTCTTCGTCAACCTATCCACAATCACCCAAATTGCGTCAACTCCCCTAGCAGTCCTCGGCAATTTGGTGATGAAATCCATAGTGATCTGTTCCCACTTCCACTCGGGGATCTCCAATGGCTGTAACTTGCCATGCGGTCTCTGGTGCTCGGCCTTAACCCTACGGCAGGTCAAGCACCTCTCAACGAACCATGCCACGTCCCTCTTCATACAGGGCCACCAATACTCTTTCCTCAAATCCAAATACATCTTCGTAGCACCGGGATGGATCGAGAATTTCGATCTATGAGCCTCTTCCATCAGAGTAATACGCGTACCGCCCACGAACGGTACCCAGATCCGACCCTGAAACGTCATAAGCCCTCGTCCATCCTTAACGAACTCTGAAATTAACCCCACAACCCGCTCTTTCTTCTGCATTTCTGGCCACACAGCCTCGGCCTGTGCCCCACGAATAGCATCCAATACTGGAGTCATCACAGTCAGTCTCAAGCATACATCTCGCAATGGAGTGCTCTCCGCCCTGCGGCTCAACGCGTCGGCTACCACATTAGCCTTGCCTGGGTGGTACAGGATCTCACAATCATAATCCTTGACCACATCCAACCACCTCCTCTGACGCATATTTAGGTTGGGCTGATCCATCAAATATTTCAAGCTCTTATGGTCCGTGTATATCGTACATCGAACCCCATATAGGTAGTGACGCCAAATCTTGAGAGCGAATACTACTGCCCCCAACTCTAAATCATGCGTGGGATATCTCGCTTCATGAGGCTTCAGCTGCCTCGACGCATACGCTATCACATGACCCCTCTGCATCAACACTGCACCCAGTCCCGAAATCGATGCGTCGCAATATACTACAAAATCTTCCATCCCTTCCGGGAGAGCTAATACCGGGGCTTCGCACAACCTCTGGCGAAGTGTCTCAAAGGAGGTCTGTTGCTCGGGCCCCCATGAGAATGCAACACCCTTTCGGGTCAATCTGGTGAGCGGCACTGCGATCTTGGAGAAATCTATAATGAATCTCCGATAATACCCTGCCAACCCAAGGAAGCTCCTGATCTCAGAGGGTGACTTTGGCACCTCCCGACTCATCACCGCCTCAACCTTGGTCGGATCGACCAATATCCCTTTCTGATTAACAACATGTCCTAGAAATTGGACCTCCCGCAACCAGAAGTCACATTTGGAGAACTTTGCATAAAGCTTCTCCGACCTCAATACCTCAAGGACCTCCCTCAAATGCTCCTCATGTTGCTCTCTAGATCTCGAATACACCAGAATGTCGTCGATAAATACAATCACTGACCGATCCAACATCGGTCTGCATACCCTGTTCATGAGATCCATGAACACAGCCGGGGCGTTGGTGAGCCCGAAAGGCATCACCACAAACTCATAATGCCCATATCGCGTTCTAAACGCTGTCTTCTGGACATCCTCGTCCCGCACTCTCACCTGATGGTACCCTGACCTCAGATCGATCTTGGAAAACCAAGATGCTCCCTGCAACTGATCGAATAAATCATCGATCCTCGGCAACGGGTAACGGTTCTTGACCGTCAACTTGTTCAACTCCCGGTAATCAATGCACATCCGGTGTGAACCACCCTTCTTCTTGACGAACAGAATAGGTGCTCCTCATGGCGAGCTGCTCGGCCGAATGAATCCCTTCCCCAGCAACTCCTGGAGCTGCGAGGACAACTCTTGCATCTCTGGAGGTGCAAGACGATAAGGCACTTTAGCAATAGGCGCGGCCCCCGGAACTAGATCGATACCAAACTCTACTTGCCTCACAGGAGGTACTCCCGGCAGCTCCTCGGGGAAAACATCTGGAAACTCACGCACCACAGGGACCTCCTCAACTGACTTCGGTCTCTCGGAAACCTCCCGCGTATCCATCACATACACCACAAAACCCTTACAGCCCTGCTGTAGACACTGCCTTGCCCTAGCAACCGAACAAAAAGCTGATCCCGAACGGGTACCCTCACCGTACACCGAAAGAACTCCCACACTATGGTCTCGTATAGTCACCAGCTGACGCTCACAGTCGATGACAGCGCCGAATCGGCTCAACCAGTCCATGCCCACGATGACACATACATCACCCATCGCAATAGGAATAAGGTCAATCGGGAATTCGACCCCGAAAATCTCTAACACGCATCCCCGGAGAACCTCCCTGGCACAAATCACTCTCTCGTAAGCTATAGAAACTCTCAGAGGCCGACTCAACGACTCACGACTAACGCTGATATGCTGACTAAAGGCTAAAGATACAAAGGATCTACTCGCACCCGAGTCAAATAACACTAAGGCAGGCACAGAGTTCACAAGGAAAGTACCTACGCATATAATAACATAAGCATAACGTCTCGACATAAAAAATAAATACATGAATTACAGCATACCTGCCACAACATCGGGCGCAGCGCGGACCTCTTCCGCAGTCAGCTGAAAGGCTCTCCCCCGAGCCCTCGGGGCCTCGGCCTTCACCGGTCGGGTCGCAGTAGCTCTGGCAGCAGGTGCAGATCCCTGAAGAAGCTGAGGGCACTCGGCCTTCCTATGGCCTGTCTGGTTGCAATGAAAGCAAACCGTAAACCCCTTGGGGCACTCCCTAGCAATGTGCCCCTCCTTGCCACACTTGTAGCAACCACCAGATCGACATACCCCATCATGACTCTTGCCGCACTTCCCGTAAGTGCGGCCCTTCGAACCTCCTGTCCTCGAATCGGCGGACTTTATCCGCTTGGCTGCCGGCTGGGACTGAACCGGTCGCTGGTCCACCCGCTGAGACTCGGCCTGCTCCCTGGCCTGGGTCTCCAACTCGATCTCGCGCTTCCTGGCATTTGCCTGAAGCTCAGCAAAAGTATGGTAGGTGGAGTTTGACACAAACTCCCGGATATCCCTCCTCAACACACCCAAGTACCGGCTCATCCGAGCCTGATCAGTGGATACCAGCTCGGGGCAGAACATCACCCTCTTATGAAACTTCCGCGTGATCATCGCAACAGAATCAGTACCCTGCTTGAGGGTTAAGAACTCCTGTACCAATCGTTCCCTCCCCACAGGGGGAACGGACTCGTCCCTGAACATAGCAGTAAACCCCTCCCATGTCACTGCTGTAATCTCTGCCAGAGTGAAGTTCACCGTCATGAACTTCCACCAATCCTTCGCTCCCAGACGGAGCTGGTTCAAAGCGAACCGTACCCTCAGGTGCTCCGGGCATGAACAAGTGTAGAAGCACCCCTCTATATCCGCGATCCACCTCATCGCAGCAATCGGATCCTGCGTCCCATCGAACTCAGGTGGCTTCGTGTTGCTGAACTCCCGGAACAGCAACGAGTCACCCCCCTGTGGTCTGGCAGCGGCCACAGCTGCGGTAGCTGCAGCGGCTGCAGCTTCAGTCAATGCGGTGTACCGCTCCTCAAACGTCTCCATTAGGGTGGTCTTAATAGACCCAAACATCTCCGGGATCTCAGCCCGGATCGCCGCAGCTACCTCCTCGTGAATCATCTGACGAATCTCCTCGTCACTCACACCGCTCAAACTCGCTCCGTGGCGTGGTCTAACCATGATGTCTCTGAAATATAACATAAAACTATCAGAGACTCCATCGAGTATAATCGCACTCGATAACGCAACCCTACTTAGTCCCCGATATCCAAGGATTCTTACTTGGGTCTCCCACTGACCCGGTGTCCTCGGTAGTACGGGCCCAATACTACCGACCACACCGCATCAGCGTTCATCCCAAGTATTCCTCCCCAAACCCCGGATAGTGAGTACTCTACTTCTGATATGCACTATCTACCCGCACACTGGCAAAGCATCTCATATCGGCAAACTTCCCTAGACTAAGGCATCACAAATCAGGCCACTCTAGTCCTATCATGAGTACCTAGTCTTCTAGCATGCATAACAATGTATATCATATAATATTGTAAGGTATTTTGGGGATCTTTACCGTTCGGGCGCTGACTGATCGTACACACTGCTTCTTTCTTGCTTACCACAAAACCATTTACAAAAGTTTATGCCTTTATTTAAAAAGTTTTCCTCAAATCCTCGGTTTGAGTTCAGTTACTCCCGAAGGTGCACCCGAATCCCTCAAACCAAGGCTCTGATACCAATTGTAACAACGCAAATTTTCAAACAAATTTTTCATTTTAAAAATAAAGTATTTCCATTCAAAACAAGGCATAAATAATTTAAGTGTCATGTCAAATACAAACTGTCTAAATCCCAAGATCATAAAAACATCCTTCAGTGTGTATCGATCACGCCGGCGCCTTCCCACGGTCCTCGCTAGTACCTGAAACACATACATAACAACTGTAAGCATAAATGCTTAGTGAGTTCCCCAATATACAACTTACGCACATACGCCTTTCCAGGCCCTGACCTTCCGGTCCATGTGTCTCAGGGGACTTCCGTCCCTGCTGGGTAAACCTTCCGGTCCTACCCACGCCGACCTTCCGGTCCATCACACAACATATCGCCTTCCGGCCTATAACATATTGCCTTCCGGCCCATAATATAATCGCCTTTCGGCCCATGACATACATAGCACACATATAACAAATAAGTTACCACATATAGAATACATATCACATATCATATCCGACCTTCCGGTCACACAGTCAAACCCTTCCGGGTACAGTATAGTGAGAAGAATCACCTCGTGAATGCTGAAAGCTAGCAAATCCTGAAATCACTCGTGCACAATCCGACGAGTTACAACCTCCCTATAACATCACATATCCCTCATTAACACTTATATCTTCTAAGTGTGACTATCCCTAAGAAGTCAGACTTAGGTCAACTCTGGTCAACGGTCAACGGTCAACGGTCAACTCGACCGGACTCGGCGAGTCTAGACGTCCTCCAACTCTCTGACATCCTCCTTGACCCGACGAGTTACTCCTGGAAGAATCGCGGGGCCACCCCGACTCAACTCGCCGAGTCTGAAGAACAACTCGACGAGTTCCAGTTAATCTTCAAGCTACTCGCCGAGTCTGTTCATCGGACTCGGCGAGTCCATGCCATGCAACCGTTCAAACTGCATCCTAAGGTCAGAACTGCTTCGACCATTCCTAGGTCTGGCCTTCCTAGGCTGATCCATCACGTAAAGTCCTCATTTCAGTGCTCATGATACACCATATGATTCATAATTTGCATTTTGACCTAAGGCATAAGGATTCCAATCCAAAACCTTCATCAGTTCCCGAAATGCACAGACATGGGACATTCTGGACCTCCATAGGTCCCAATACAGGGTTACAATCGTTTAGGGGACTAGGGTAACATTCAAACTATTCACAAAAGGGTTCCATAAACCCTAATTCCATAATCACATCAACATAGCAGAGTATACTCGAATTCTTACCTGGATGATGTATCCTCTGTGTCCCCAATCCTCAGAATGTGACTTCCTTTCTGCTCCTTTAGCCAATCCCTTCTCTTCCTTGCACAACCACTCTTCTATAATCAACAATGGCCTATAATCCTTGCTCCAGGTGCACACAATCGATTTAGGGTTCTTCTCAGAAGGCTAAAATGAACAATGACGGCCAATGAGTCCTTTTTATATGTCCCAAACCTGAACGGTTAGGGTTTTCGCTAAACAGCGTAGACTCGCCGAGTCCATATCTGGACTCGTCGAGTCCAGTCGCGATCCCGCGACCAAGTCTGCGATCCTACTCGGCGAGTCTAGGCTCCAACTCGCCGAGTCCCCTCTTAAATCACCCCAAAAACATAATTTAATAATACCTGAGATTCCGGGCTGTTACATAAAGACCATACCCCTTAGAGTTTACGGCCGTAAACTCTCATGGGGTGGATGTTTTAATTCTTTTAAGTCCCTTGCACAAGTAGGATAATTTCTAGGCTTTTGATTTAGGCTAAGGGGGACCCTAGGCACACTTTGGTGCCTTTACTTGGAGTTTACGGCCCAAGAGCATTTCTTGGCCATAAACTCCCTTTTAGGGATGATTTTGATGTGTTTTAGTCCCCATTTTAGCTACAAGTATTTGAGGGTAATAGTCTAAAGCCTTAGGGGGTGATTAGGGCACTTTAAGCCCTTGAAAAAGGTGTTTACGGTCCAAGAAATTCTTGGGCTGTAAACTCCTAAAACTATGTGATCTTGATTGTTTTCTAGCCTCAAATGATCATACATATTATCCTAAGGTAGTTGCCTAACAAGGAACTGGGACTAGATAGCCTTAAAGCTCCATTTTGGAGTTTGCTCCCCAAGAACGTTCTTGGGCGGTAAACTCCTGGATCTCACATATTAGACATGTAATCTATGTTAATAAGCATAAAACAAGCATTATAACACAACTAGAGAAGTGTACTCAAGATTTGGGATGAAAACACGAAGATCCGTGAGAGAGAATATGGCTTTTCTCTAGTTGGAAATGTGAATAATGAATGAATTTAGTTCAGAAATCTATTTATAGTCCTGAAATATTTTGGCAGAAAATATTTTCATTCTGGAATTGTACTCTAACATTATGAAGTGTTGAAATGCTCAAGTTTCACAAACCCATGAGCATCCACTCTCCTGATATCTCCTTAAATGTAAACCCTAATGTACACAAACTTATACGGAAAAGTCTGAAATTCATTGAAACTGGACTAGTTTCTATTGAATAGTTAATGTTCGTACGAAATGGAAATTTTGGGTTGTCACATCATCCCCCCGTTAGAAGGAATTTCGTCCCGTAATTAGAATTTAAGCAAACATGAAGTTACAAAGAATTAAGAGAAAAGATTAGGGTATTTCAGTTTCATCTGATCCTCGCGTTCCCAAGTGAATTTCGGTCCTTGCTTGGTGTTCCAGCAAACCTTCACGATAGGGATACGGCTTTGCTTCGTGTGCTTGACCTCACGGTCCATGATCTCTACTGGTTCTTCCACGAAGTTGAGGCACTCGTTGATATCTATCTCATCGAGTGGGATTACAAGAGTCTTGTCGGACAGACACTTTTTCAACTTAGATACGTGGAATGTAGAATGTACGTTACGAAGTGCGTCGGGTAGGTCGAGTTTGTAAGCTACGGGGCCGACTCTTGCAAGAATATCAGAGGGCCCAATGTATCTTGGATTAAGCTTTCCACGCTTGCCGAAGCGTATCAAGCCCTTCCAGGGTGAGACTTTGAGAAGGACTCTGTCTCCCACCTGAAATTCCAAAGGTTTTCTTCTTTTATCAGCGTAGCTCTTCTGTCGGTCTCTAGAGGCTTTTAATCGTTCACGAATCTGAACGATTTTCTCTATCGTTTCCCGAATTATCACCGGACTGGTGAGAGTACTGTCGGAAGCTTGCCCCCTAGCTAATTGGGTATCACCCACCTCAGCCCAGCATAGAGGAGATCTGCACTTTCGGTCGTAGAGAGCTTCAAATGGAGCAGCCTTGATGCTCGTGTGATAACTGTTATTATAGAAAAACTCGACAATGGGTAAATGAGTATCCCATGCCTTCCCAAAGTCAATCACGCAGGCTCGCAACATATATTCCAGTGTTTGGATGGTCCTCTCACTTTGTCCGTCGGTCTGTGGATGGTAGGCTGTGCTCATGTCCAGCGTTGTTCCTAAGGAATGTTGTAGTGATCAACAGAATCTTGAGGTGAACCTACTATCTCTATCGGAGATAATGGACATAGGCACCCCATGTAGCCGTACGATTTCCCTAATGTATGTTCTCGTAAGTTTCTCCATTTTGTCAGTTTCTTTGATAGGCAGGAAGTGTGCAGACTTGGTCAATCTATCGACGATGATCCATATCGTATCAAGTCCACCCGTTGTCTTGGGCAACTTGGTTATGAAATCCATAGTGATCCGCTCCCACTTCTATTCTGGAATCTCTGGTTGCTGTAATAAACCAGAGGGCTTCTGGTACTCGACCTTAACCTTTGCGCAAGTAAGGCATTTACGAACGAAGGTAGCAATCTCTGCTTTCATATTAGGCCACCAGTATAGCTTTTTAAGATCCAGATACATCTTATCTGAACCAGGGTGGACGGAATACCAAGTGTTGTGCGCCTCGGTCATGACCAAATCTCGGAAACCACCGTGTTTCGGTGTCCAGATCCGGTTCATGAAATATAAGGCTCTGTCACCCTTGGCTTCTAAATTCTTGTCCATTCCTCTAAGGGATTCACTCGTCACATTTTCAGGTTTCATGGCTTCAAGTTGGGCCGCCTGAATTTGCTTAGACAAGTGTGAATGGATGGTTATTGACAATGACTTGACTTTGCGATCAGAATATTCTTTCCGACTTACGGCGTCTGCTACTACGTTGGCTTTACCCGGATGATAACGAATATCGCATTCGTAGTCACTAAGTAGCTCGACCCACTGTCGTTGTCTCATGTTGAGCTCCTTCTGATCGAAAATGTGTTGTAAACTCTTGTGGTCGGTAAAGATAGTGCTTTTCGTTCCGTACAAGTAATGTCTCTAGATCTTCAGAGCAAACACCACTGCTCCTAGTTCAAGATCGTGGGTCGTGTAGTTAACCTCGTGTGTCTTCAACTGTCTCGAGGCGTAGGCGATGACCTTACCTCGCTGCATCAGAACACACCCGAGCCCTTGATTCGATGCATCGCAATAGACTACGAAGTCTTCTATCCTTTCGGGGAGGGCTAGTATTGGTGCGATGCACAAGGCTCGCTTGAGCGTTTGGAACGCTCTTTGTAACATCCCGAAATATCAAGAGTAGAGTAGAAGGGCTAAAAGAGTAAATTGGGAAAGAGTGACTCGGCGAGTCCATGGGTGGACTCGGCGAGTAGAGTCGCGACTGGGTCGCGTGTTAAGTAGCTGACTCGGCGAGTAGGCGCTGGGTGGAGAAAACCCTAATTCTCGGGGTTGAGCCCTATATAAAGATCATTATGTTTTCCTCCCAGCCTCTTTGTTCCCCCTTAAGTTCCAGAAACCCTAAAATCATGGAGAAGCACCATTGTTGAGCAATTTGGAGCTTGAAGAGGTGGTTGTTGAAGAGATTCCAAGGAAGAAGAGGCTTGGATCAAAGGGCTTTGCAAGGATTCGGGATAATCTTCTCCTGGAGCTTCCTTTTGAGGTATCTTTCCATTGTTTGAGCTGCTATTGTCTAGATTCTTCATTTTGGGGGTGTTGAGATCATATCCTTTGGATGTATTGGAGTTTAGAGGCTAGATCTGAGGTTGCTACCTCAGATCTGGGATGGAGAAGAGTTAGAATGCATGAAAGTCCCTGTGTTGAGTGTTGGATGAAGCTATCTTGTCCCAAACCTTAGCCCTAATGTGCAAAATGCATAGATCTCTTTGGATTCACGTAAAGTTTGCCACTTTACGTGATGGATGAGTTGTAGGAGGCTAGATCTATGTTTTGGAGCAATTGCATGTCCTGGAGTGCTTCTGTATGGATTCAGACCAGTGGTACTCGGCGAGTCACATGGGTGGACTCGACGAGTTGTTTGAAGATGGCCTGGAACTCGGCGAGTTGTATGAACAACTCGGCGAGTAGGATGAAGATTGCTTGGAACTCGGCGAGTTGTATGAACAACTCGGCGAGTAGGTTGAAGATAGCCTTAGACTCGGCGAGTCTGTTCTTGGGCTCGGCGAGTCTTGTCGAAGAGTCCCAATATTTTCTGGTCGAGTCGAGAATTGGTGAGTCAAGGGACGACTCGGTGAGTTGTGTGCGAGTGGACTCAGAGTTGTTGAACTCGACGAGTCTCAGGGTGGCTCGGCGAGTTAGTTCGCGGTTTGAAGGAAGTTCTGAGTATGGGGACTCGGCGAGTCATCGGGTTGACTCGGCGAGTAGAGTCAGTCAGGGGTTGACTTTGACCTTGTCTTTGACCAAGGGTTGACCAGTGGTTTCCAGGGGCATTTTGGTAATTGTTGATTGTTGTTTTGAGTTCAGTGCATTGGCGGTTGTCTAGTGGTGGAGATCGTATCAGTGATCGGAGCAGTTCGGGTTATCTGTTCAGTCGGCAGTTTCGAGGTGAGTTATCCTCACTATATCAACAGGGTCTAAGGCACCAAGGCCGGCCCTTATCGGATTGAGATCCGGGTAGTTGTTATTATGTTGATTGCTATGTTATGTTTGCATCCTGAGAGCTAGGATGGTATATAGAGACCTGATTGAGATCGATATCCTGATAGATAGGGAGATGCTATGCTAGTGACCTGTTAGGTCGGTATCCTGGTTAGGATGATGATATGCTATGTGATCTGTTTGATCTGGTTGTTGACTGTGAGTTGCTATATGATTGTATGTATATGTGCACATGGTTGTTTGGACTGGAGTTGGGTTGAGGCGGGTCCTGCTGCGTGCTATAGGCCAAGATACCCAGGGCGGACCGGTTGTCCCGAAGGCCCCGTGAGCGGTCCGAATAGGCTGTAGGCCCCGAATAGGGCGGACCAGACGTGCCGAAGGCCCGGAGAGTGGACCAGATAGACTGAAGGCCCGGTGCGGGCGGACCAGTCATACTGTAGATTTAGAGAGTGGACCAGGTGGATTGAAGGCCCGGGAGCGGGCGGACCAATCACACTGTAGACTCGATGTATGTGGATAGACACAGAGGCTGGACCAGGTGGAATGTAGGCCGGTGCGGCGGACCAGTCACACAGTAGACCCGAAGTGCATTGTTGTTCTGTGATCGGATATGTTATGGCATGTTATGCGTGTATGGTATTTGTGGTTGGTATGTTGGGGATATCTCACTAAGCTTTCGGGCTTACAGTTATGGTTTCATGTTTTCAGGTTCTTCAGGAGATTGTGGCAAGGTGAAGGCGTGATCGTACCGCTCCTCATGATTTCGTAGTATTGTGATTCTGGGAATACATTAAATGTTTTGTATTGAAAACCTTTTTGTAAAGATTTAATGGAATCGAGATGCTTTTGAAAAATTTAAAATTGGTTGTACTTTTCGGTCGTTACAAGTTGGTATCAGAGCCCAGGTTTGAGTGAATTGGAGGAACATCTGTGTGACTCCAGTCTCAAATCGAGGAGAGTTTTCAAAAGAGTATTTAAAATGGTTTTCAAAATGAGTAAGGGAGGACGCGGAGGTACGATCAGCCGGAGCCAGTAAGTAACCCCAAAATACCATGCATGTTATTTGTTTTTGAGCTTTGATAGAACAACATGCTAGTGATAGGCTAGGACTCTTCAGGATTTCATGATATGTTGCATGATTTGTGATGCCTGTAGCCTAGGGTTCCTTATGGGAGATTTTTAGTGTTCCTTTAATGGTGAGGGTCGAGCGTTGTTATGCTTGTTTCTCTAAGGCGTTGTGGTAGTACTTTATACAAATATGGGTAGGTGTGGAAGGTAGTATGGGCCCATACTACTGAAAGCACAGGACCCATACGCGTATCAGGGAAACCATGATCTCTAGGGTTGGGTTGAGAGAGTTGGATCCCAGGTTGTGGGAAGAGTCTGAGATTTTGTGTGGTGTTTTTCAGTATGGAGATTCCGAGGCATGATGAGAGTGGATCCGGATCAGGATCGGGAGCTAGAGAGAGAGTTCCGGGCGGATCGGTGCCGCCCGAGGTTATCGGTCAGATGAGCACGAGCGAGTTGGATGCGAGGATTCGTGAGATCCTGCGTGATGAGATTGCTGAGTTGTTTCGGGCTGAGTTGCCAGAGCCGTTTGGGTCGATTAAGACCGCCATGGTTGAGTATTTTGATGAGCGCTATGCAGCTCTCACTGAGACGGCTGCCACGGCGGCTACAGCGGCTGTAGCAGTGGCAGGGGGAGGAGCTAGTCAGGGTTTTCAGTATCGGGACTTCGATAATACAAAGCCTCCCACATTCGATGGAGTTCAGGACCCGATTGTTGCTATGAGGTGGTTATCAGACGTGGAGGGGTGTTTCTTCACGTGTTCATGCCCTGCTGATCAGAGGGTGAGGTGTGCTCTGAACCTGTTGAGGCTCGGGGCGAAGGATTGGTGGAGGTTGACCACGGGGTCATATTCGGATACGAAGAGGGCTACGGTTTCATGGGATGAGTTCAGAGAAATGTTCAGCACCCATTATGTTCCACAAGTTGAGAGGGAGAGATTGGCTCAGGAGTTCCTTGAGCTGAAGCAAGGTTCGGAGTCGGTGACTGAGATCACCAGGATGTTCACTGAGAGGGCGATGTTTTGCCCAGAGTTCGCTTCGGAGCAGGCTCAGATGTCTCGATATCTGAGCATGCTCAAGAGGGACATCAGACAGTTTGTGTCTGCGCAGAGGTGCGAGACCTTATTGGAGTTGCAAGAGGCCGCTAGGCGGGGTGAGTTAGAGATTGAGTTGCAGTTGCGTGAGCTGAGGCAGGCTCCGGTGCAGTCGCAGCCGGCGTCGAAACGGTCCAAGACCGTTGATGTTAGAGTGGGGGATCTAAGCAGCCACACTTGTGGGAAGTGTGGGAGGGGTCACACTGGAGTTTGTAGGTTCGGTAGTGCATGCCGCAAGTGCGGAAAGGAGGGGCACTATGCGAGGGATTGTCGGCAGTCAACACCAGTTCGGGATTTGAGGATTTGCTATCAGTGTCATCAGGTTGGGCATTTGAGGGTCAACTGTACACAGCTTGTTGCAGGACCGGTGCAGGCTCCAGTACCGGCAACCTTGAGGATCACAGGTGGAGGTCAGGGTGGAGCGGAGCCCCCAAGGGCTCAGGGTCGTGCTTACCAGCTTGCAGCAGAGGAGATCAGAGCAGTGCCGGATGCAGCTGCGGGTATGTTTCTTTCCTTGATGTCTTGTTATCTTGTGATTATTGTGGTGTAATGTTTATGAGCTGGTATTTTGATGGTTTTCGATGTGGTATTCGTCTTTTTGTGGGTTGTAGTTTTGGTTATGGGTTATTGTTTTGGGAATTCCGTTGGTTATCATTCATGAGGATTATTAGTGGAAACCCGGCATTGGGTTGCAGGCCGGGTAGCATCTGCTTTCTGAGGAGTGGTTAGATGCAGATTGGGTTTCTTTTGAGCATGTTGATCAGTGTTGATGTGAGATCTCGTTGAAGTTGTTTATGCTTGTAGGAAGCAGTCCGCGTGTAAGTGTTTTCGATGTGGAAGAGTTGTTCTCGGAGGTCGGTGATGGCGACCGGTGGTTGATAGTTAGTGCCCAAGTGGGGGAGAATTGGAGAATTCTCCGGGAGATCGATGAGTAATCGAAAGTTCTTAGCTGTTGGGATTCAGCAAGTGTTCTGTCAGCCCAGAGTATAGGTTGATAGGAGTGAGTATCGAGCAGGCCGGGATCAAGTATGTATGATGGAGTTAGAGTTCGGAACCCCTTGAGGGCTAAAACGGTATGCATGGGAGGACTACCGGGGGAGGATAGCCCGAAATGTAGAATGCTAGTTGAGCGGTCCGGATAGACTGAAGGCCGGTAGGCGTACCAGTCAGGCCGAAGGCTCGGGGAACGGTCCAGCCAAACTGAAGGCACTGAGAGCGGTCCAGATTGGCTGAAGGTTCTGAGAGAGTGGTCCAGATGGGCTGAAGGCATGGTGAGGCGGTCCAGTCATGCTGAAGACTCTGCAGGTATCGTGGGATTAGTTTGAGGATATGGATTGTGTATATTGCGGTGTGATTGCATTAGAAGGTCTGGCCCTGGGTAGTGATCTTGATTAGTGGAGATAGTGTAGGGGCTTGAGAGTCCCTGCGATGAGAGTCAGAGTATGTGTGTTGGATGGATAGCGGATACGCTAAAGGGTGGTGTAGCGTTGGGCGAGCACGTGGCACTTGTTGGAGTGGCAATATGGCCAAGTGGATTCCTTGGAAAAGGAAGTGAGAGAGGTGTGTAACTCCGAGAGAGAGTGCAAGTTCATGGAAGTGAAAGTGGCAAAGCAGAGTTATGATTAGAGTAATCCGAGTATGGTTTTTGAGCAGCGTGTTTGCGGCAGTGGAATTGAAGCACATCCGGTTTGGGATGTCTGCTGAGGTCGCGGAGGGAATTCCGCAGGTGTAGAGCCAAGAGACTCGGAAGGGATGCGGAGGGAGAGTCTTGGGCTCTCAGTATGATTCTGATCAGGGTATTGGATATGTATTAGTGGTTCATCCTGGGGGATGTTGGAGGATATCATCAGTGTATCAGGTTTTTCCCAACCTGAGGGTGCTGGAGAAGTTCAGTATGTGTATGTGATTGCAAGAGGAGAACTCGTGGGAGTTGCTCTGAGATTGAGAATGGGTCATTCCGTCATCGCGGAATGGATAGAGTGGGATTCGGATCGGGGATCCGATGGTTCATCGCTTTCTAAGCCCTTATGGGTCGAGTGAATGTTGAGATTTGGGTCAGTGATGCGTCTTGGGTAATTCGCGGTTATTGAGTGTAATTATTAGAGGGTACAGCCGGTGCCCGGCTCGAGACGGTGATCAGGACACCGTAAGGAAAAAGAAAGTGTGTTTGAGTTTCGATGGGTATGCCTTGAGGGACTTGGCCAGGTTAAGGCCATGTGGCGCGTCGTGGGAGTATCTTTGGGATTGAAGTGTTGTAGGCTTCGAGGACGAAGCCTAATTTAAGTGGGGGAGAATTGTAACATCCCGAAATATCAAGAGTAGAGTAGAAGGGCTAAAAGAGTAAATTGGGAAAGAGTGACTCGGCGAGTCCATGGGTGGACTCGGTGAGTAGAGACGCGAATGGGTCGCATGTTAAGTAGCCGACTCGGCGAGTCAGTAAGATGGACTCGGCGAGTAGGCGCTGAGTGGAGAAAACCCTAATTCTCGGGGTTGAGCCCTATATAAAGATCATTATGTTTTCCTCCCAGCCTCTTTGTTCCCCCTTAAGTTCCAGAAACCCTAAAATCGTGGAGAAGCACCATTGTTGAGCAATTTGGAGCTTGAAGAGGTGGTTGTTGAAGAGATTCCAAGGAAGAAGTGGCTTGGATCAAAGGGCTTTGCAAGGATTCGGGATAATCTTCTCCTGGAGCTTCCTTTTGAGGTATCTTTCCATTGTTTGAGCTGCTATTATCTAGATTCTTCATTTTGGGGGTGTTGAGATCATATCCTTTGGATGATGATATGCTAGTGACCTGTTAGGTCGGTATCCTGGTTAGGATGATGATATGCTATGTGATCTGTTTGATCTGCTTGTTGACTGTGAGTTGCTATATGATTGTATGTATATATGCACATGGTTGTTTGGACTGGAGTTGGGTTGAGGCGGGTCCTGCTGCGTGCTGTAGGCCAAGATACCCAGGGCGGACCGGTTGTCTCGAAGGCCCCGCGAGCGGTCCGAATAGGCTGTCGGCCCCGAATAGGGCGGACCAGACGTGCCGAAGGCCCGGAGAGTGGACCAGATAGACTGAAGGCCCGGTGCGGGCGGACCAGTCATACTATAGACTCAGAGAGTGGACCAGGTGGATTGAAGGCCCGGGAGCGGGCGGACCAATCACACTGTAGACTCGATGTATGTGGATAGACACAGAGGGTGGACCAGGTGGAATGTAGGCCGGTGTGGCGGACCAGTCACACAGTAGACCCGAAGTGCATTGTTGTTCTGTGATCGGATATGTTATGGCATGTTATGCGTGTATGGTATTTGTGGTTGGTATTTTGGGGATATCTCACTAAGCTTTCGGGCTTACAGTTATGGTTTCATGTTTGCAGGTTCTTCAGGAGACTGTGGCAAGGCGAAGGCGTGATCGTACCGCTCCTCATGATTTCGTAGTATTGTGATTCTGGGAATACATTAAATGTTTTGTATTGAAAACCTTTTTGTAAAGATTTAATGGAATCGAGATGTTTTTGAAAAATTTAAAATTGGTTGTACTTTTCGGTCGTTACACTCTCTCTTGTTTCTCTTCCCAGTTAAAGGCCACGCCTTAGGCGTCTTAGGTCCCTCTTCGCTTTCCACGTGTCCTAAGAATTCGACTCTTCGGATCCAAAATTCACATTTCGAGAACTTTGCATAAAGTTTCTCTTTTCGTAATGTCCCTAGGACTTGTCGCAGGTGATCGCCATGTTCTTCCTTACTTCGGGAGTAGATCAGGATGTCGTCAATGAAAACGATGACGAACTGATCCAAGTAAGGTTGGCATACTCTATTCATCAGATCCATGAAGACTGCAGGCGCATTGGACAATCCGAATGGCATCACCACGAACTCGTAGTGTCCGTAACGAGTTCGGAAGGCTGTTTTCGGCACATCCTCCTCTAGTACTCGTAACTGGTGATATCCGGATCTCAAATCAATTTTGGAAAAATATTTCGCCCCTTGCAGTTGGTTAAATAGATCGTCTATGCGAGGCAGAGGGTAACGATTCTTGACCGTCAGTTTGTTGAGTTCTTTGTAGTCGATACACATACAAAATGATCCGTCTTTCTTCTTAACGAACAAGACCGGTGCTCCCCAAGGTGAGAAGCTCGGCCTTATAAAGCCCTTACTGAGCAGTTCGTTAGGTTGAGTAGAGAGTTCCTGCATCTCAGCTGGTGCTAAGCGGTAGGGCGACTTGGCTACTGGGGTAGCTCCTGGGACTAAGTCGATTCTGAACTCGAACTATCGTTGCGGAGGTAATCCAGGTAGCTCTTCTGGGAAAATGTCTGGGAAGTCGCTCACTACTGGGATGTTCTTTAGTTCTTTCGTTTCGAGGCTCGTGTCGACGATGTGAGCAAGGAATTCATGGTATTCTTTACGCAGATACTTCTGCTCTTGAATACTTGATATTATACGAAGACTCGCACCAGGTTTGTCGCCGTAGACTATAAGAGTTTTGTTAGACAGAAGGTTTAGACTATAAGAGCTTTGTCTCTCGTAGCACATGATGTCGGCGCGATGAAGACTTAACCAATCCATACCAATGATAACGTCGAAGCTTTTTATTGAGACCGACATGAGGTCGATTGGGAATGAATGGTTATCTAGAGTTAGGGTACAACCTAAGTATATGCTATTCGTACTTTCAGTTTTTCCATTAGCCATTTCTACTGTGAATAGTTCTTTGAGTGCGTGTGGTGGTTGTTTAAGCATGCAAGCAAATTTATGGTTTACGAAGCTTCGCTCCGCTCCACTATCGAACATAATGCATGCATAGGAGTTATCGAGGAGGAACGTACCAGTCACCACTGTCGGGTCAGCAACTGCTTCCCCGTCGCCTATAGCTAGTACCCTCCCTGCTCCTCCAGCATTTTTCGCGAACATAATCCATGACCCGGTCGATGGCTGCTCGACCTTGCTCGACATTACGAGCTATTCTGCGGATAATGACGGGCAGAGCTCGGTCAGCAGAGCCACCTTCACTGACGTTGTAAAAGCTTCGGTCCCCAAAGTATGGTAAGGGTTGACCCTGTTCGTCACTCCAGCCATTCAAGTTGGTTTCCCACAAGGGTGTAGGACCTGGAAAAGTTGGTCGGGGGTTGTTGTTCGGGGCTTGACCTACTAGCGGTAGGTTGTTGACTTCAGGCTCGGAGTCAGATCCATCAGAAAAGCCTTCTGCGAGGTGATCATCCAAAGGGATTGGATGCTCGTCATCGGACTCTTCTTCGATCCACCCGACATTGCCTTCATTTGGAAAGTACGGGTCACCGTGATGGAATCCAACCATTTAAATCTACGCGAGAAGAGAGGTATAAGAATATAGTATACATCTAACTAGTAGCACAAAATACACCTATAGTATTTTAAGTTTAAGTTCTACTGATCTTCTTGTGGTATTGTTGGTATGTTTTTAGACTTGTTAACACATCACAACCATTCTAGGGCATATGCTAATCACTCCTCGGACCAGCATAGTTGATCAGGCTATGCCATTCCCAGGACTGACCATACATCCCCAAGCTCACTTGTGATATTTAACAATCGTAATACTTTTGTTCTTGTCATTGTCACACTGATTTTAGTATGAATGCAGACTAGTATACTTAATTAAATATTTTAATATTTCAAGTATAGACTCTGGGTGAAAGTGCTTTAATCCCTAATGGGTTTATAGTTTAGTATATCTTTTATGGGTTGATATACTTGATTCACTATAAACAATGCTCTGATACCAATCTGTCACACCCCAAAACCAAGAACGGCGGGAACGTTCTGGGGCGGAGGACGTCATGTACAGTATCACAACACAGTAAATGTAATTAAGCAAACAACATCATCCATTGCATTAAATAAATAATTTTAATACAAGCGTGTTCTGTACAGTTTTAGACACCAAAAATATAATGTAAATCAAAATAATATGATGAGTCTTGAATGCGCTCCATCTTCTCAAAAGCTGGCATCGGTACCTGTCTACTGATGACCTGAGAATACAAGTTATTTTGAAAGAGTTTATCAGCATTAAGTTAGTGAGTTCATAAGTATTTTAGTGTCGATGTTTGTTATCAAAACATTTGAACGTGTCTCAAGTATAAGTTTGTAAAATGTATGTAAGTGTGTGTAAAAGTTTGAATCTCTCAGAAAAACCTATATTTTCTATTAAAGTGGCCTTCTACCAAGGCTTAACTGTTTTGTATGTTCGTTTGTTGTAAACGTGTGTAATTTCCCAAGTGTAACTATCATTTAACAAATATAGTTTGTACATTAATGTTTAAGTGAGGTTATCACTAAAAATATGTAATGGGTAAATCATTGTAGTACTGTAGTTTTGTGTTATAGGAACTACTGCTGTACTAACTACCTTAAATCGGATTCATATTAAGGTATAATGTGCTAATTGCACCATACTATCGACTGGTAACAACGGCATACGAATGGTTGTAATAACGGAATGACGTTTGGCACCCGTAGACCTGCAGGTCCAGCTGTAGCTAGCAGCAAGGTGTAGGATACTCAATCCAGTATAGATCTATACATAAACTCACGCTCTGCCTCTAAGAGAATTTTGCCTACAACTCGGGCCATGACATTTAAGGCATGCTCCGATCCAGTGGATCACAATTGTTAACGTATTCTTGTATATGTAGTGTAATGTTTCTCGTTCTAGTATAGTTGTATATGTTCTCCTCCTTGTATAGTTGTATATGTTCTCTTTCTAGTATAGTTGTATATGTTCTCCTCCTAGTATAGTTATATATGTTCTCTTTCTAGTATAGTTGTATATGTTTTCTTCCTAGTATAGTTGTATATGTTCTCATAGTAATGTAATGTATAGACTCATGAATGAATTGACTCATTTATCTAGAAGTTGTAGTAGTATGATCCTGTGTTACCCCGATGGTAACTTACTAGTGATGTGTATAGTACGCATGAATATGGAAGTACTTTTTTTGTCTATATATGTATAATTGATATATAACTAATATTGAAACGACCTTCGGACGGTCACCCGAAATCCCACCAGACCACATCCAAATCGAGAAAAAGGAAATAGGGCGGATGGCCTTCCTAAGCCCTTTAAACATTACTTATATATCTATACATATATGGGCATGCAATTTATAAGAAGTATAACAAAGTTTAAATAAAAGTATTTGGTAAGTAAAAGAGTTTGTAAAACATTTTGAAGTAAAACAGTTTGATAAACAGTTTGAATAGTAATAAAATCATTGGTTTTCTAGTTATTAATCACATGTGATTCATTCAATCACATGTGATTGATTTCAATAACTATAAGCATTGAACTTGTATCCCCCCCATAAAGTATTTAAAACATTTTAAAGCATTTCAAAGGTTAATTAAAGGGGTAGGAACTCAATTGTGGTGATTGGTTTGGATTGTAGTGTCGGATACTGTGCTAGGTGGCAAACGGAGACTTGTTCACACGCACGAGCCTAGTTATCATATAATAAGCATATATATATATATATATATATATATATATATATATATATATATATATAACTAATTAGCCAAATAATAACTTAATGAAATAAGTTGGGACACTTAGGAACATGTAAACACTTTGTATAAGTGTTATAGGTCCTAATGGTTGCATCTAAGTTGTTATGGGACAAGCTAAAGGGATTTAAAGCTTCCAAGAACCTTGAATAAGAGTTTACTACCCAACAAACCCCACCCAAGGAGTTTACGGTCGTAAACCCTTGATTTTACGGCCGTGAACTCCAACCTTGGTGGTTTTGGGTGTTTTAAGGTGCTAAATGAATTCTGGAATAAGCCTAGCTTGGTGGTTTAATCCTTTGGGTAGTTTAGGGCATAGATTATACTCCTTTGAGGAGTTTACGGCCTAAAGACCATACCCCTTAGAGTTTACGGCCTTAAACTCTCATGGGGTGGATGTTTTAATTCTTTTAAGTCCCTTGCACAAGTAGGATAATTTCTAGGCTTTTGATTTAGGCTAAGGGGGACCCTAGGCACACTTTGGTGCCTTTACTTGGAGTTTACGGCCCAAGAGCATTTCTTGGCCGTAAACTCCCTTTTAGGGATGATTTTGATGTGTTTTAGTCCCCATTTTAGCTACAAGTATTTGAGGGCAATAGTCTAAAGCCTTAGGGGGTGATTAGGGCACTTTAAGCCCTTGAAAAAGGTGTTTACGGTCCAAGAAATTCTTGGGCCGTAAACTCCTAAAACTATGTGATCTTGATTGTTTTCTAGCCTCAAATGATCATACATATTATCCTAAGGTAGTTGCCTAACAAGGAATTGGGACTAGATATCCTTAAAGCACCATTTTGGAGTTTACTCCCCAAGAACGTTCTTGGGCGGTAAACTCCCGGATCTCACATATTAGACATGTAATATATGTTAATAAGCATAAAACGAGCATTATAACACAACTAGAGAAGTGTACTCACGATTTGGGATGAAAACACGAAGATCCGTGAGAGAGAATATGGCTTTTCTCTAGTTGGAAATGTGAATAATGAATGAATTTAGTTCAGAAATCTATTTATTGTCCTGAAATATTTTGGCAGAAAATATTTTCATTCTGGAATTGTACTCTAACATTATGAAGTGTTGAAATGCTCAAGTTTCACAAACCCATGAGCATCCACTCTCCTGATATCTCCTTAAATGTAAACCCTAATGTACACAAACTTATACAGAAAAGTCTGAAATTCATTGAAACTGGACTAGCTTCTATTGAATAGTTAATGTTCGTACAAAATGGAAATTTCGGGTTGTCACATCATACCCCTTAAATAATGTTTTAAACTATTTTAAAATGTTTTATGGGGGGATACAAGTAGAATCATGCTAGTTATTATATCAATCACACGTGATTAATAAGTAGAATTATGCTAGTTATTATATCAATCACATGTGATTAATATGCAGCATTCAACTGATTTACTACACATTAGCCGTTTTACCAAACAGTTTCCTTCAAATGATTTTTATAAACATTTTATATGTTTTAAACTCCTTATTACACTGTACATTTTACTCTGTATATCACATTTCAAACTTATTTACAATTGTGTTTCAAATAAATGTTTCCTTATACTTAAACTGTTTTATCAAACCTATGCCTTCAAAACTATTTTATAGGTTGACATCAAGTCAATCTTTTCTGAAGATAATAATTATGTTCAAATGTTTTACAAGACTTATTTATGCTTTTATATTATAAATTGCATGCCTCTATATGTATAGTTATATAAGAAATGTTTAAAAGGCTTAGGAAGGCTATCCACCCTATTTCCTTTTCGCGCTTGAGATGTGGTCTGGTGGGATATCGGGTACTTGTCCTTAGGTCGTTTAAATATTAGTGATATAACATATGTACATATATAGTTATAAAAGGTCCTACCAATTCATCCCATGCCCTTGGGTAGCAAGGGTATACATCCATGTCCATACGTACCAGTTAGATTACTAGTAAACTACCATATGGGTAGTTTAGGGAGATAATAGAAATATTACTAGAATGCAATATCATACAATGAGTCAGTCCATTCATGAGTCAATACTTTCTAGAACATTACAATACATTACTATACTTGCTAGATAGAGAGAGAACACACATTACAGCTAGCACACGTAGAACATTTCCGTACATTACACTTACTTTAATACGTTAATAAAATTGTGATCCACTGTATCGGAGCATGCCTTAAATGTCATGGCCCGAGTTGTAGCCAGACTCTCTTGAAGGGAGAGCTTGAGTTTGCGTATAGATCTATACTGGATTGACTATCCAACACGTTGCTGCTAGATACAGCGGGACCTGCAGGTCAGCAGGTGCCAAACGTCATACCTTTTTACGACTATACCTTGTCGTTGTTACCAGTCGATAGTATGGTGCAATTAATCACATGATACCTTAATATAAATCCGGTTTAAGGTAATTAGTACAGCAGTAGTTCTTATAGCGCTACGTTTTAGTACTACATTAATTTTCCCTGTACACATATTTAGTGATCTTTTCACTTAAACTATAAATGTAAAAAACTATATTTTGTTAATAATAGTTACACTTGGGAAAATTACACACTTTTACATGACACAAACATTTAGAACAGTTAAGTCTTAGTAGAAGACTACATTGAGAACAGTTAGGTCTTGGTAGAAGACACGCTTATATAATAGTAGGAATCATAGGGATTTCTAGAGTTTTTCAAACGTTTACAGTTGTTTTATAAACATTTTCATACTTACAGTTCATATAAATTTACAATACTTACAAATCATTTACTTACAAATTCTGTCATACAAATTAAGACACTAAAATACTTATGATCTCACCAGCTTTAAAGCTGATACTCGCTTTCAAAATTACTTGTATCCTCAGGTCATCATAGACAGGTACCGATGAAAGGAGAAAGGAAGATGGAGCTTGTTCAAGACTCATCTTTAATTTTGATTTATGCTTTAGTGTTTATCAAAATTTGACAGAACACACTTGTATAATAATTCTTTTATTAATGCAATGGATGATGTTGTTGCTTGTTTATTACTTTACATTGTTGTGATACTGAAAATGACGTCCTCCGCCCAGAACGTTGCCGCCGTTCTTGGTTTTGGGGTGTGACAGATTGGTATCAGAGCATTGTTTATAGTGAATTAAGTATATCAACCCATAAAAGATATACTAACTATAAATACATAAGGGATTAAAAATACTCTGACCAAGAGTTTATACTTTAAATAATAAAATATTTAAGTAAGTATATGTGCCTGCATTCATACTAAAATCAGTGTCACTAGGACAGTACAAAAGAATTACGATTGTTGCGCAACACAGGTGGGCTTAGAGACATATGGTCAAAACTGGGAAGATATAGCCTGATCACCTATATTATTCGAGGGTTGACTAACATGTGCCTAAGTTTAATTGTGTGGTTGCAACAATGCTAAAATCTTACCAACCCTACCACAATGAGAACAATAGAACATAACATTAAAATTTAAAATACTATAGGAGTATTTGGTGTTACTATAAGTACATTATACTTGAGAACTAAAACGGGATCTTCATTACTAAGTTGATAGTTGCTAAGTGGATACACTAACGATATATGTAATTAGAATGTTATAGACTTAGAATCTGTGAAATTTTACTTTACCCAGATTCAGTGTGAATTTGGAGCTAAGGTCACTTATTCGAAGGTCTATCCTTTTTAGATTATATATAACTGGTATGCACTTCACAAATAGCGATGTAACTGATGAATATTTTCTAAATAATAATGTAGATAGTTCGTCTAATAATTATTTTCTTACCCCCAAATTCTCGCATAGATAACATGGCTGGACTCCATCCCCACGGCAACCAGTATCTTCCGAACGAAGTCATAACTGGTTGGTTTGGAGAAGAACCAGAGAATGATCATCCTATCCTTTGAATGATCACCATGATGAAAACCCTTCGGACGATGCTAATTCCAAACCACAGGTTGAGAACCTACCCCAAGCAGCTCCTTTTCCAATTCCTAACCCTCGTCCGACTTTTCATGGCCCGAACCTAAGTGAGTGGAATTCTTGGAAACATGGAGCCAAGGACAAGATCAGCCCATTCCATTTAATGGCGACCGAAGCTTTTACGACTTGAGCAATGGGGGCTCAGCAGATAAAATCTTGCCAATCTTGGTCCGTAGGGTGGCCCGAAATGAGATTCAAGACAGGACAGCCTTACATCAGATTAACGAAGTTGTCGCCGATGCGAGAATGCATACCCTTCGCACCATTCATCTAGAAGATGCTCACGAGAGATCAGAGAGAAACCATGAAACCCTGCTGCAAACACTAGCTGAAACTCGAGCCGAAGTGATAGAGCTCCGAGTACGCCAAAGGGTGTACGAAAGACACCTACTTGACATGGAACGTCAACTGGTTGAACTGATAGTTCACCAGAGGGGTGACCGTCGTCAGTAGTAGACTCTTTACTTTGCTTCCCTTGTTAGAAAGTAATCGTTTTTTGTCTTTGCCTGATGTGGCATTTTCTATGAAATTATCTTGTACTGTAAGTACTTTTAGTTAGGTCCTTATGCTGTCAGGAACTATCTTCTGTGGATATGATGTAAGACCTTTACAACGTCATTTTCCCGAATCTTTACGTCGTGAATATCCAAGATATTGACAGTCGGCTAACATCTGTGTCTTTCTTCATTCAAGTACTTTTATCATACTTTCATTGGAGTCTATCTGAATCATGCTTTAGTCATGTCATTGGACTATAGTAATTTAGCTCCGGAGACATTTCCAAGTCTTTTTCAGTGGTTGGATCTTGTTATTCACCAATCCACGGTACCTCGGCTTGAACGACAAATGTCTTGAGACCATTCTACGAACTTACTTCTACTCATTACTAGGACTGCATCATAGGCATGTAGGTCAAACCTTCGCGAACATACTTCCATTATGTACTAGGACTGCATCATAGGAATGTAGGTCAAACTTTCGAGAACATACTCTTACTCTTTGATTGAGCAATCGCCGTACACCTAGGGTCAACCAGAATCGCTCACAAATTTATTTTCTCTCCGTGAAACAGAATCATGTCGTCATCCAGAAACGATCAGCCGAGCACCGAAACCCCTATCCTCCATATCGACGCCGCTACATTACAAGCTGCAGTAGCAGCTGCCGTGACAACTTTCCTTACACACATCAACTCAGGCAACACAAACAAGACTGAAAAAGGAGCCGAGAGTTCCGATGGTAGTACCAAACCGGGAAACCAACAAATGGCAACAGTCATGGACTTGCAAAGCCTAAAGACCGAAAGGAAGAGACGATATCGTAAATCCTTAAGGGAGCGCAACAGAGCCCAAAGACTTGCCATGCCACAACCACCAGTGGCAACTCCGGCAGAACGCTTTAGGAAGCAATTTCCAAGGTGGACAAATGAGGAAGGCACTTGTGTCCACATAACACTGGCTAAACACCGCAATCCCGTCACCAACGCAAGTACTAGCCAGTCATGCCACCAATACGGTGAGATAGGGCACGTCAAGAAGGATTGCCCTATAGCAAAGAACTCTGGCGCAGATGGGAGGATTCTTAGGATCACAACTGCAGGAGAGCCTACTCCGGAACCCTCGTTAATGTAATTAAGGCGTTTCGTTGTAACATACTTATAAACTATCCAGAACTAGTGCAACTAGAGTCTTACCTTTCACGAGATCCTGTCTGTATAGGGATGCTCGTGCTGCGTATACTTGTCTTTTGTAGTATACCTTATTTGCAGCAACAGTCTTGTCGTAAGTCTAAAGTATTGTAACTCTGTTCATGGTTGCACAGTTGTGTTTTGTCTGTAAACGTCTTATGTTCAAATCTAATGTCTTTAAGTTTTAATATGATTCCGACATTATCATACGACTCGATTCAATTTGATCCTCACGAAAACAGCTTCATACGTACATCACTTTCTTCTAGATCGCTTTTCCAACGAAGCCGTTATATCAAAACACCGAAGTACTCATACCAGGAGTACCTCTTAGTTATTTTCTTTCCGAAGAAATCCCCGAAGTACCACTCGTGCAGTACGTCAAGTTCAATCCAAGGATTCATACGATTGATCTATCACTGAGGAATGTATACATAAGAGTGATATATAATCAAGGTTCTACAGGTTTAGAACTGATGATTCCACTTTAACTTCTTTTTCCCCGATGGGATGTAAGCTTAAAGAAGAATCAGTTATACGACTACCTTTTTAATCTTAATTATATACGACTCGTATACATGAGATTGTGATTGTGAAAACATGTATGAATTCAAATATGAAATTCAGGACGGAGAACTGCCTAGGCCTACGAGTAATCGCATCATCATGTGAACAAACTTAGAACCCAGTACGACTCTTGTAAACAGATCGCCCTATAGTCTAAACACCTACGGAGATACCGGAACAGTACAAACAAGTTAACGAACTGCACAACGATAGAATAAGAAGACTAGGCTTCTCACCCTGGAGAACCCCCAGTCTTATTCTCCCAGAGATCGACGGATTGCATCGTATGTGCCTCGGATATCGAGGGATCTGTCAAGATTTCCATTAGAAATCGTTATCTCTGCCTCGCATAGGTGAAATGGTTGAGAAAACGCAAGGAAAGAATTACTTTCAGAAATGGATCTGAGATCCGAATATCACCAGTTCGAGTGTTAGGGAAGGATGTCCGGAAGACTATCTTCCGAATTCGATGCGGACACTTCGAGTCCGTAGTGATACCCTTCGGATAGGACCAATACGCCCATAGCTTTCATGAGCTAAACGAGTAGGGTACGTCTTTCTTACTTGGATCAACTCGTCATTTCTCCATGTAATGACTTACTTATCTACCCTCGTAGTAAGAAGAAAACCTATGGAAACATTTCCTACAGAGGAATTTTTAGCGAAGTTCTCTAGGCACGAGTTTTGAAATTGAAGAGTTGAATTTCTAAGACACACTGTTAGTAATGTGGGATGTTTTGAGTACTCTTTCAATTTGTCAAAACCGTTGAGCATTTATCGACACTAGAGTCGCCGACAGTCTTACGCCAAATTCTAGGTCTTACCGACCTACTATCATAGTTCATTCAGAACTCCTCGCAAACTACAGAAACCCGTACGACTTTGACCCAACAAGGGGTGGCCTTTGTCTGGGAAGTTAAACAAGAAAAAGAAATCTTGGAGATTCCAAGTGAGTGACCAAATTCTTTAGGAAGTCTCAGTCGGGAACGGCTTAATACGCTTCGTAGAGCGTGGAAAGCTAAATCCAATATAGTTAGGACCTCCGAGATTCTTACCAGAATCAGTCCAATATCTCGCAAACTAAACCTACTCCGCGAACTCAGTAACGTACATTCTACTCTTCGGGTCTCGATCGTGAAACCATACCTTTCCGTTAGGACTCTTGTAAGTCCACTCGTCGAGATCCTCGCCTTTGTATTAGAATCGTAGTGACCCTCGACCGAGAGGTCAAGTGGACGAAGCAACGCCGTCGCCAGTTAGTGAAGGTTCGTTGGAATGCCAACCGAGAACCCGATTTCACTTAGGTGCGCTAGAACCAATCGATTAGGAAGTTTCCTCCTCATGACTCGATCATTCGTACATACTTCCTTGCCTAAATTCTAATTTCGGGACGAAATTCCCTTCAACAGGGGGATGATGTGACAACCAGAAATTTCCATTCTGAACAAACCATTTGAAGCCAATAGAAGTAGAACAGTTACAGTGAAAACTCAGATTTCGATTATAAGATTGGCAGTTTTCAAGATTTTACACTTAAGGAGATATTAGGAGAGTGGATGCACTAGGGTTTTGTGCAACACTATTATTCCAATACTCTAGGACATTAGAATTCGTTTCAGGAATAAAAAAAATTTCTGCCAAAAATATCTCAGGACTATAAATAGAATTCTAAACCAAATTGGTTCTTTAGTTGAATTCCATTTAGAGAAAAGCCAATATTCTCTCTGACGGATCTTCGGGTTTTTATCCCAAATTGTGAGTAGCTCTTTCTAGTAGTGTTAGAAAGCTTTAAATGTGTTCATAACATAGATTACATAGCTAAATCATTCGATTTAGGAGTTTGCTCCCCAAGGTGTTCTTGGGCGGTAAACTCCCGAAACCAAGCCTAGATTGTCCCCCATGATATACTACTGCCTTGGAATTGTATTGGAGTGTACTAGGGACATGAAATCAACCAAGAATCACCCAAGTTTGGGAGTTCACGGCCCAAGAGTATCTTAGGCCGTAAACTTCAAAAAGAATGCTCAAAATGGTGCTTTTAAGGCACCCAAGGCTTAGACTTTATTTTATACATGTACCCTAAAGTGTTTAAAGCCTAGAAAACATAAGGAATCACAAGTGTTGAGGAGTTTACAACCAAGACAAGTTCTTGGGCCGTAAACCCCTATAAAGGGGTCAAATGACACCCTAACTCCTTCCTTATGCCTAGAACCCAACATAGATCATAACCTTGAAATGTTAGAGACTTGAAAACACCATAAACACCCTCCCAAGGGAGTTTAAGGCCATAAACTCCAAGGGAATATGGTCCCAGGGCCGTAAACTCCTTAAAGGAGTTAATATGAAGCCCAAACACTTGATTTAGCCTTGAAACAATTCACCACTTGAGTTGTATTAGTTCTAAGCTTCAATTAGAGACCTAGTTGAGAGTTTACGGCCAGGAGTTTACTCCCCTAGGCCGTAAACTCCAAAGCATATGGTCATTTGACCATAAACTCCCATTAGGGGCATTGTACTCCTTTGTTGCAACCCATTAGCCTCCTAGCACTTGACCAAAAGTGTTTTCCTCGCGTTAAAATGTTTATACTTGTATAATTAGTGTTTTAATCACTAACTATTTATATACATATGTATTCATATGTAATTAGGATCATTGGGTGTGTCTAAAGTCTTCACTTGACACCGAGCACTTGTCCGATCCTTCCTTACGATACTAGTCCGTTCAATTCCAGTCACTTACTGCAGGTGAGTTCATACCCCTTAAATAATGTTTTATATCAATCACATGTGATTAATAAGTAGAATTATGCTAGTTATTATATCAATCACATGTGATTAATATGTAGCATTCAAATGATTTACTACACATTTGCTGTTTTACCAAACCGTTTCCTTCAAATGATTTTTATAAACATTTTATATGTTTTAAACTCCTTATTACACTGTACATTTTACTCTGTATATCACATTTCAAACTTATTTACAATTGTGTTTCAAATAAATGTTTCCTTATACTTAAACTGTTTTATCAAACCTATGCCTTCAAAACTGTTTTATAGGTTGACATCAATTCGATCTTTTATGAAGATAATAATTATGTTCAAATGTTTTACACAACTTATTTATGCTTTTATATTATAAATTTCATGCCTCTATATGTATAGTTATATAAGAAATGTTTAAAAGGCTTAGGAAGGCTATCCACCCTATTTCCTTTTCGCGCTTGAGATGTGGTCTGGTGGGATATCGGGTACTCGTTCGAAGGTCTTTTAAATATTAGTTATATAACATATGTACATATATTGTCATAAAAGGTCCTTCCAGTTCATCCCATGCCCTTGGGTAGCAAGGGTATACATCCATGTCCATACGTACCCGTTAGATTACTAGTAAACTACCATATGGGTAGTTTAAGGAGATACTAGAACTATTACTAGAATGCAATATCGTACAATGAGTCAGTTCATTCATGAGTCAATACTTTATAGAACATTACAGTACATTACTATACTTGCTAGATAGAGAGAGAACACACATTACAGCTAGCACATGTAGAACATTTCCGTACATTACACTTACTTTAATACGTTAATAAAATTGTGATCCACTGTATCAGAGCATGCCTTAAATGTCATGGCCCGAGTTGTAGTCATAGTCTCTTGAAGGGAGAGCGTGATTTTGTGTATAGATCTATACTGGATTGAGTATCCTACACCTTGTTGCTAGCTACAGCGGGACCTGCAGGTCTGCGGGTGCCAAACGTCATACCTTTTTACGACTATACCTTGTCGTTGTTACCAGTCGATAGTATGGTGAAATTAATCACATGATACCTTAATATAAATCCGGTTTAAGGTAATTAGTACAACAGTAGTTCTTATAGCGCTACGTTTTAGTACTACATTAATTTTCCATGTACACATATTTAGTGATCTTTTCACTTAAACCATAAATGTAAAAAACTATATTTTGTTAATAATAGTTACACTTGGGAAAATTACACACTTTTACATGACACAAACATTTAGAACAGTTAAGTCTTGGTAGAAGACTACATTGAGAACAGTTAGGTCTTGGTAGAAGACACCTTTATATAATAGTAGGAATCATAGGGATTTCTAGAGTTTTTCAAATGTTACAGTTGTTTTACAAACATTTTCATACTTATAGTTCATATACATTTACAATACTTACAAATCATTTACTTACAAATTCTGTCATACAAATTAAGACACTAAAATACTTATGATCTCACCAGCTTTAAAGCTGATACTCGCTTTCAAAATTACTTGTATCCTCAGGTCATCATACACAGGTACCGATGCAAGGAGAAAGGAAGATGGAGCTTGTTCAAGACTCATCTTTCATTTTGATTTATGCTTTAGTGTTTATCAAAATTTGACAGAACACACTTGTATATTAATTCTTTTATTAATGCAATGGATGATGTTGTTGCTTGTTTACTACTTTACATTGTTGTGATACTGAAAATGACGTCCTCCGCCCTAGAACGTTTCCGCCGTTCTTGGTTTTGGGGTGTGACATGTTCATTCGATGTACTCTTTCCCCCACGATTGCCTTGTTGACACATATTGCTATTGGTATCCCCGAAATAGTATTGTGTACACATTGCTGATGATGATCCTTAGGATAGGTCCCTTGAGATCAACATTTTAGGATCTTAAAGTGAGAATAATAATTTGATGTGAATTATATATTTAAAGAACTTAAGTATTGTGGGTTGAAAACATTATGTGCTCGCTAGGCCCCCAAGCCTGACCCACTTAGTTTCTTTGTATCACATGTAGCAATACGAAGGAACATGGATGATGAGTGATTTCAGGAGTTGTACGCCATAGTATAATAAATTGTTGTAAGGCAGGTTAAAACGACTTTATGCTTATATATCTATATTTCCGATGACATCCCAATGATTTTATATAATGAAAAATGTTTCTTTGGAAATATTCAAATATTATGTTTTGGAAACAAATTCCGCAAATTAATGAATACGCTGAATTTAAATAAGCATAAACTAAATTGGCCGTTAAAATTAGGATGTCATAGTTAATCTTTCCATGCATTGTAAAATGATCATTAGTGGGTTAAAAATGTTTAAGTTTATTCTATTTAAAGACTATTGTTTCCTTTTTAACACTTTCGGGAAAATGATTTTGAATAAAATCGAACACTCATTTCATATTTGGTTAATCCCAGTATGGCTGCCAGTTGTGAACTACGTTGGGGAAAACACAAAGGTATAACAGAGTGTAGAACAAAACCACGTGCATCTACATTTGAAGAACATGTACTGTTGTCATCTTAGAATTACACGTGGCATAATCCACGGAGTAAACCCTAAGTGTGGTAAAAATACTTAAAATATCCATATTTAAGTATTCATGAGCATTGGTTACAATCTTTCTGTAATTTTAGTATCCATGAATAATCTACCAATACTCCATGTCAAACATAGTTACTACTTCCTTCCAAGAGTACGATTGATTGTGGAAGTTCGAATAACTTAATATCTTAGAAGTGGTTCAAAAATAAGAAAAATGGAAAACATATATATATGTTAATGTAAATGGTACCAAACCTTTGTCATTAAGTCTCCACAAAATAGTTACCAAATAAGATAGAATATATACCGTGTTAGTTCCAAAATATCAAACTAAAAAAAACTAAGCAAAGCAACTCAGTAGAAAATCTAACACGTATCACCATTATGGATGATTTGTGATAATGGTTTGGTGAATAGATTATTTGGGTTTTCTTTAAATGATACATGAATCAATATATTATCTCTATTTTCTATGAGCTTCCTAATGTAGTGGAACATTCTGAGTATATGTATTGAGCACTTGTGATCTTGGGTCTCTTTGGCAAAGTGACTACACGCTCATTATCACATAAATTCTCAGTAGAATTAGCTATCCTCGGAACACCACATAGTTTACTGATGAACATATTTAACCATATCTATTACTTTTTTTTATTAATTACCTACAGTATACTCCAAATCTATCTACGAATACGCTACAGTATCTTGCTTAGAACTCCTCCAAGTCACTGTTCATCCATTCATCAAGAACTCAAATATCGAATAAGATCAGGATTCGTCTCTTTTAGTGTGGAAACATGTACCTATATAAGACTTTATACTTAGCTTGTCCTAATCATCATAAACCAAGAAAACATCTTTAGTCCTCCTAATTTACTTTTAAATGTTCTTAATTAAGATTTAATGAATTTTGCATAGGTGAGCATTATAACGACTCATTATTCTCAAGGAACACAAGACATCAACCTAGTACATATCATTTCATACATGATAGATCGTATATCAGAAACATATAGGAGTCAAGTCATCCTATACAGTTCTTTAATAGTACTAGGAAACTGACTCTTACTTTATATCTTGACATGTTGCATCGGCACAAATCCTCTCTTAGAATCTTTCATCATGAATTTATTCATGATCTTTTCTAAGTATGTACGTTGTATTGGTCCAATTAATCTTTTAGATCTATCCTTATAGATCCTAATAGCATGTATATACGTGGAATCTCCCATGTCCTTCGTAGGGAAACATTTCCCAAGAAAAGTTTTCACACTTTGCAACATATAGATACCGTTTCCTATAAGTAAAATGTCATTGATATATAATACTAGGAAGACCACAAAACTCACACTAGCTCTAATATATACAAATTTCTCATGTACTTCTCTTAAGACACCAAAACTTTTTTCTTTTCATTGAAGCATATGTTCCACCTGTTACATGCTTGTTTACATCCAAAAATAGGCCTCTTAAGCTTTCACACTTTATTTGGATAGTTGGACAATATAAAGCCTCCTGGTTGTGCCATATATACATCGTATCTTAGTCATCCGTTGATGAAAATGGTCTTTACATATATCTACTATATTTCATATCATGTAATGTAACTATGGAAAGTAGTATCCTAATAGATTTGATCATATCCACTAATGCGAAAGCTTCCTCATAATCAACTCCCCGAGCCTAACTATTGTTGGATTAATGTCTATGTCCATAACTATAATTGGTAAGACTTGACCCGACCCGGCATGGACCATTTGGGTTGCATGGCATCTTGCACTTGGATAAACTATAATGAGAGAAATAAGACACTTATGGTTATTAATATATTATAATTTCTAGTATATTAATAATAAGAATAATAAGATTATTTAACTAGTATTGATCAAGAATTAATCTAGGATTAATTAAGTGATCAAAAGAAGACTAATTAAATATATGGGTTGATCGTGTCAATCATCCATACTTGTATAGTGGGCTAATGCTCCATGGATAATCAAGTTGGGCTAAAACCCATAGGATGGTCCATGGATGCTCCATGGTGTATTTGAACCCATGGATCCAAGGAAATGGAAACTCATGACAATTAGGGTTTACCCTAATTGTAACACTATATAAAGATCTTATTCTTGAAAAAATCGGCGACTAGTATCATTCTAGAAAAGGGCTAGCCAATTTCATGAAGTGTAGATTTCTCTCAAGTTATTCCAAGTGTATTTGGTGTTGTGTGAACCATTTGAGGTGTCACACTTGGGGCACTAGGCACTCAAGCTTCATGACGACATTCTACATCAAAGAGGTATGTATTCTATCTTGTTATATTGATAGTTTTGTATGCTAGATTAGGATAATACCTTGGATGTTCATATTTGCATGTATAATAGAGAAAACATAGATCCAAGGTATTTAGGGATGCATGTAAACTTAGGAGTGTTAGAATGCTCATAACCCAACAGTGGTATTAGAGCGTAGGCTTGTTTTCTTGTTATACTTGCAAAAGAAGCTGGAAAATCGAGTTTTGATGATGTCTGCCCAGCAGACTCGCCGAGTCCAAGGCAAAAAGCATCCAACTCGCCGAGTTGGACCCCCAGACAACATAAATTCGACTTTTTTGGCTGGAATTAGACTAGGAACATTACCCTAAGTTGTTTTGAACTTATAAACTTGTTTTTGATGTGGTAATGTTCATGCTAATCCAATTTCAAAGATAATTGTCAATAGATTCATGTTTTGTATTAGTTTAAGGTTCAGACTAATTACATGAAAAAGTTTGATTTGAATTATCTTGTTCTTATGAGTTGCTTAGATTAATAGAAAGTTGAGTGAAATAGTTGTTTTCAATCCAAATTAATCTAAGAGGTGATTCTAAAATGTGTTTTTGTAACTTGTCCTCAAGTTATATGAAAAGTCACATTTAAGTTTCATAAAACTCATAAAAGTTGGCAAAGGTTACAAAAGTGAAGAGTATAGTTATAATTAAATGGTTGTATGCCAAGTTATGGAGGACCAAGAGTCTCTTCATTAAATAATAAACAAATAAAAAAAAGTGTAACCTTAATTAATTCCATAAGTTATAATAAATAAAGGAAAAAGTTAATTCTTTTATTAGTTTAAAGTCTTCCATAACTTGTCCTCAAGTTATGGAACTTGAAGAGTTTTTGGATTAAAACTACTTTAAACACATAAGTTATGGAATTAATTAGTTTTGAATAGTTTCAAAACTTGCCCTTAAGTTTTGGAATTTGTAAAGTTTTCTCTTATGAATACTTTAATTCCAAGTTAGCCCTTAGAATTTTAAAAGTTAAAATTCAACCCTTATACTTTAAAATATTATAAGTTAATAATATATATATGTATAAGAGTAAAGTCAGTCTTACTGCTAGTGCATCTCATTCACGAAGCCGGTCTATAAGGTGGGTATAAGGTTGTTGCCTATAAAATGGCAACTTAATGGGTGTCCACTCTCACCCACCGCTTGCTTGACTGGTGGAGGGTGGTTAACCGAACGAGTTTGACAGGACTATAATTCTCCCTTCATTAAAAGTATTAATGATAAATACTAAGTAACTAAACTCTTAATAATACCCAATCTTAGTTACTTAGGAAAATGTGAATAAGGTGCTAATCCATGAAATTACACTTTGCACTTTGTTTAAGTCGGTTAGTGGAGCGTGTGTGGTTAACCGGCACACTAACTCGTATTTAACAAGGTAGGCATAGGGTAACTTAATGTTTATCTTAGTATCGATGGAGCGTGTGTGGTTAACCGATACATCGATTGAGGGGTAAACACTTAAGGGTACCAAGTAATTTGCATGGTCACTTCACACCTTGTTTTGTGATCCTCGGCATCCCAGTCACAAAACCTGAAGGGCACACTCGAGATTGAAACATGCCATTGAACAGTTCAATGAATCTCAAAGATCTAGGAGTTTCAAAAACCAATTAAAACCTAATAATACATTTCGTTTATCTTGGTGGAAATTGGTGAATCGTCATTCACCTACCTTCAAATATCTTATAGCTTGGATTACAGCATACCTCTTCTAAGTTATAAAATAGTTTGTTGGGTCCAAGCCTTAATATTTCATATTGGTTGTCATATTAAGGACTTAAGATCAACTATCTTGAATATCTCCCAAAAGATGTCTGGTTTAGACATTTATGATCTTCCCAGATCTCTTGAAACAAGCTTTCCTAAATGAAGATGATGTCCCTTGGAAATCATACTTCATTAACCTCCTCCAATTCTCCCCAACCCACAAGTTCATGAAAAGTTTAAGGTTACTCAAGCACTTTGACACATTCATGAAAACTTTGACACATTCAATTCCAAGGTCTAGGTGTGGTCACGTCTTGGAGATGTAGTCACATATTGACAAGCCGGGAGAGTTGGGTGTCAAAGTCTTGAGAAAGTTGGTGGTTCAATCACTTTCTAAGTCAGATAGTGAGTTCCTTTGGGACACCTATGAAACACACTATGACAAGACCCTTAATGATCTTATCTATTAGTTAAGATCAACTTCCTTAAAACTTGATGGACATTGACAATAGTGACACATGAAATCCAGGAAAGCATTCTCTTCCCAATGGAAAGGGATCGGCCATAGTCAACTCGGTTGACCAAATGGTAAAGAGAAAAACTAAGTCTGTGATAGTCCCGTGTACCATTATCAAAGGGTCCATATGTTTATATTGCCAAAGAAAGGGGCATTGGTTACGAAGCTGCCAAATTTACCTATGGATGTTAAAGTCAATAAGTTTGACTCTACTTCAGGTAAAGTCCACTATCTAACTCTGTTAAGTTTCTATTATGAGATTCTTGATACATGATGTGACTGGGTCACATGGTGATGTTTTAAGAATCAAAGAAAAAGTGAAGAAATTTAAAGAAAGAATATGCTGAATCTGATCGCATAGATGGATTTCTATCGCGTAGTTTGAAGATTGGATTCTTGAGCTACTTCTTAGGAGTTATGAGATATTGCTTAGGAATAGATAACAACAAGTTTTCATATGGATTGTAAGGATAAGTTTTTCGGCAAAGTTTTAAAATAAAAGAAAATTTTTGATTTTATTTATTTTAAATATCCTTACAATGGCTTTTGAGGAAAAATTGTTGCTTATATGATTCCATTAATAGCAAGAGTGGAAATATGAAATTGATTCTTTTATTTGTGGTAATGTCTAAATTTACAAAATAAGGAAAGATTCTCATCACCCAAGTTTCAATTGGACCGAAACTTGGAATCATGCAAGTTGTATAGCATGATGAATGAGAACTTTCAAGTATTGGAAAATTAAGACTAAATTACTTGCTCACATGGATGTGTGAGTCAAGTAATGGACTAAGGGATCGAGTACACATTCTTGTCCACTGATTAAGTCCACCACAAAAGATTGATAAGACTATTCGTCATAGTTTACTAAAGCTCAGTAAATATGGTTATACTTACAAGCTTAAGTGTAATTCTGAGACATTGGAAAAGGTTCCAGTGTAAGGCAGAGCGAATAAGAAGAATCAAATTAGGCAGAAGGATAGAAGTTTCTCAAATCTGAAAAGATGGGAGAGTACTTTAGTATCAGTTTTTGTGATCATCTGAATGATTAAGAAACCATATCAAAGTTAGTTCTCTAAGGAAATCTTAGTGCATTCTTATGACTAAGAAGAGGGATCTTGAATTGTTGAAATGGTTAAATCAAGAAGATGAGTCATACTTCGTTCCAATACAAGTCTTAGAGTCATAATCCAAGATTGTAACTTGAGTGACATGTCTTAAAGAAGGTTTAAAACACTTGTCAAATGTAAGAGTAAAAGTTTTCTACTCTTGTACATTTGAAATTCGTAAGTTGTGATGTTTTGGATAAAACAAAGACAAACTTAGGCCAATTGTGTGAAGCTTTTGTCTTGATTAGAATCTACACTTTCTCTTGAATATCTGACAAGAAAGTCTTATATGTCAAGAGTACAGTGGGAGTGTTAAAGGTCTTGAAAGTCTCAAGAACTATTCAAGAATAAAACCTGAAGTTCTTCACTAGCACACGACTTGAGGTTTATAAGCTATCGTGTTGACATATTCTGTGCCCATTCCAGTTAAAGTTGGCTTTGCATATGAGTTCTTAGAGTTCTCAATTTGTTGCACATCAACTTGGAAGCAATGGCAGGCCCTTGAGCTGCCAGGTGGCAAGAAATTAAGATTGAGTTAAGTCCATATGAGTTTGGATTTGTCATTATCCTTGTCTTGTAACTATGGTTTTGACAATTCACATGGATAAGAACACATACACCATTAAATCTAAGTGTCATAAGGTTTCTCTCCGATTCATGAAAATGATGGTGAGGAAACACTTTCACTAAGTAGATTTTAGCTAGATAGCAATTGTGATATTTGCATTCTCAAAGTCGTTAGTGGAGCGTGTGTGGTTTACCGGCACACTAACTTGGACTTGTGAGAAGTGGATAAAAGATCTAACCATTATGATTACGGCATCCCTCTTCATAATTGTTTAGACACTCAAGTGTGCTATCTAAGGGAAGGTGTATGATTTTGATAAAGTCTTATCAAAACAATCTAGTATCAGAAATCTGAACTTTGGTAAGAAAGCCAGTTGATTTCTAAGTACATGTCAAAGCTAGTGGGAGCATAAGTGTTATGCTAATAATCATCATGTTAGTGGGAGCGTGATAATTATGATAAAAGTTGCAAGTAAGCAATGTTAATTATAGAAAACAAATGTCTCAATTAGGAAAGAGTTGTTTTGCTATAATTAAGGCAGAGGAAATTATACTTCATCTCAAATCTAAAAGCTTAGATTGAGGTTTTAATTGTATTTAGTCAAGGATATATATATGAATTTCATGTTGGAATGGCTCAACATAAGAAAATTCTGTATATGGGTCCATTATTTGTGTTCTAAAATTCAATTATGATTACGACATCCCTTTTCATAATCTGAATTATGAGAACTTGGCAAATAGAAATGGAAATGTTATAGCAAAAGACTGGTTTAGTCTTTATGTGAGACATCATGAATCGATTCCCATATGCTTCGGATATAGGATCAATTACATGTGCTATATTCATCCTTTCTAAAATTTTCCAAATGCCTGGGGCATTAAGAAGGGAAAAGGTTTAGAACTGGAGATGAGTAAAAGGATTAAACAATTGCCGAGGAAAATCTAAGGTTTACCAAAGATTGGTTACTCAAGGACAGTTGGAAGTATAGTGATAATTCTGGAAGGACCATATTGACATAGTCTGTAAGGAGGCAACTCTTGTTCAGAAGTGATAAGTCAAAATGGAATTTGGAAATCTTTCAAAGTTAGAATTTTCAATCTGTTTAAGATTTGGAAACTTAATGCAAGAAGGATGTTTCTAAGGAGCTGATCTCCTTTGGAATGCTATGTAATGGTTGTTGTCAAGTCTTTCTGATTTTGTGCATAATCATTACAAGAAGATCAATGCATATAATTTTAGAATCTAACAGATTTTAGTAAATGGCATGAATTTGGAATTCTTGCATTTGCAGTAAGGATTTGGGAGTGTGAAAAGAGAATCATTGAAGTTATGTTCAATGGATCTAGTTCACAAACTAAAAATCATAGACAAACATAGTATGCATACTTGGTGTATGGCATGACTAGTGTTTAGAAAACATAGTGTACATGCTTGGAGCATGGGACAACTATTCTTTTAAATTCAAGAATAAAGTTGATAGCTGAAACAAATATACAATGAATAATGTGTAATCATATGGTGATAAACAAAAGGTGTTTTATTTATGTTCATGGGTTTTGATACCATATTGGATTCAATTATTATTGTGTTTCACTTTGCATGTTTTGACTTCCAGAATAAACTAGGTTATTCTTCCGGAATGACTAACTTATTCAAACCATCCACAGTCGGTCATATGTTGGAAGTAGATATGAATTAAGACTATCATGGGTTGGCTTGTAGAGGTCTAAGGTGTTGGACAAAGGGCTACAACACTCATGAGTGCTCATAAGTTCTGAGTATTCGATTCAACCCACGCTCATTGGAATCACTTCATGGATTTTATCACGAGTGATCATGAGACGATAATATCTTATATTCTTCAAACCTAGAGATATGAGTTGTTACTATGAGTTGGTTGTACATTGATTGCACAAAAACGCATTTGGTAACTCGGTGCTATAAAACGTGTCTTTGTGTATGATTCAACAAGTAGTAGAACAAGCCATATGAGTCGAAGTTTACCCATTCCTTTTACATTCGGGATAAAAGCGATATCTGTGGGCCCCTCGATGATTTGATGACGACAAATGGAAGTGCTCGGCCAGGCCAGGACTGATTTGATTTGTTCAATTAGTCAGTCGTCATAAATCGGAAATCGGGAAACAACAAATGGACAGAGGGAATGATTATAATCCATGTCTCAGTCTATATGATATCTAGAATGGAGGAATATATGATCCCTTATCTAATGGACAAGTCATTGACAAAGGTCAGAGTTCATCTACAAGGTCAGAGTTCGACAGAAGCTTTTGAGAGCTACGATTGCCAGCTGGTTCCTGAAGTCATACGCAATAATAGTTTTAGACTTATCCAAGTGGGAGACTGTTGGATTAATGTCTAAGTCCATAACTATAATTGGTAAGACTTGACCCGACCCGGCATGGTCCATTTGGGTTGCCTGGCATCATGCACTTGGATAGACTATAATGACAGAAATAAGACACTTATGGTTATTAATATATTATAAGTTCTAGTATATTAATAATAAGAATAATAAGATTATTTAATTAGTATTGATCAAGAATTAATCTAGGATTAATTAAGTGATCAAAAGAAGACTAATTAAATATATGGGTTGATTGTGTAAATCATCCATACTTGTATAGTGGGCTAATGCTCCATGGATAATCAAGTTGGGCTAAAACCCATAGGATGGTCCATGGATGCTCCATGGTGTATTTGAACCCATGGATCCAAGGAAATGGAAAGTCATGACAATTAGGGTTTACCCTAATTGTAACACTATATAAAGATCTTATTCTTGACAAAATCGGCGACTAGTATCATTCTAAAGAAGGGCTAGCCGATTTCATGAAGTGTAGATTTCTCTCAAGTTATTCCAAGTGTATTTGGTGTTGTGTGAACCATTTGAGGTGTCACACTTGGGGCACTAGGCACTCAAGCTTCATGAAGACATTCTACATCAAAGAGGTATGTATTCTATCTTGTTATATTGATAGTTTTGTATGCTAGATTAGGATAATACCTTGGATGTTCATATTTGAATGTATAATAGAGAAAACATAGATCCAAGGTATTTAGGGCTGCATGTACACTTAGGAGTGTTAAAATGCTCATAACCCAACAACTATAACATATCATAACGAGTCAAGTGTTGGAATGTGTGTACATTCCTATCCATTCAGTGTTCTTCTTAAAGACCCATTTACACCTAACAATTGTTAAGGCCAAGTGTAGGATTAAACAAATTCTAAACTTGGTTATCATACATAGACTAAATCTATCTCTCCATTTCCTCTTTCCGTTTTTCAGCCATTGGGCTCACCATGGCTTCCTTATAGTTGCATGACTCATCATCCATAAAACTCAGCTTCATAACAATCACTATCAAATCTACGCGGAGGAGGTGGACGGAAGTTATATTCCTCAACATGTATGTCAACCTCTTGTTGAGAGTTAGTGCCAACATTAGGTTCTTTATTGTTTTACTTTTGAATCTTAGAAAGATCAACCTAGCTCCTATTAGTCCCTTAAGATATCTACTCATTCTTGTGGAAGACTACACTTTAAGTAAGAACCACTTTTCTCTGATAAGGTTTGTAAAACAAATATCCAAAGGAGTCTTTCGGATAACCAATGAAGTAACACCTTTTAGATATGGTTTCTAATTTTTTGAGCACTTTGCATCGAATGAAACTCTCACAACCATATACTTTGATATGTGTAAGAGAGGGCTGATTCCCTTTCATTATTAAAAATTTTGTCTTAGTTACCTTCTTAGTTTGTACAAGGTTTATGACATATGCAACAGTCTCTAATACGTATCTCTAGAAATTGATCAGAAGTGTAGCATGCATTATCATAGATCGAACCATTTCAAGTAGTGCATGATTTATCCTTTTAGACAGACCATTGTGTTGAAGCATTCTTAGTGGAGCTACCTATGAAACTATTCCACAGTTTCTAAAAAGATCAAAGAAATCATCACTAAGATACTCTCCACCACTATTAGATAGGAGAATCTTAATTTTCTTTCTCGTTTTGTTATATGTTGATTATTTGAATGTCGTAAGTACCATGAAGGTTTTAGACTTATGTTTTATCAAATAAACATATCCATATGTATTGAAATCATCAGTAAATGTGAAAGATTATTTTTTCCCATGTAGCAAGGTAGATCTAAATGTTCCACACACGTCAGTCTGAATAAGGTCCGACTGGATTTTGCCTCTTTGATAGTTACATGTGAATGACACCTTTGTTATCTTGCGAAGTATGCAAGATCTGCATCCATCATCTAACTCTAATTCAAAAAATTCCAAGATACTATATGACTAGAGCTTGGCGATGCATTTCTTGTTTATATGGTGAATTTGACAATGCCATAGACACAGTTTATCTAAACTATCATTGGAGGAATCAACATTTAAGATTAAGATTTTTCCTTAAACCTATAATGGGTTCATATATACCATTGCAAGGATTTGCATTAATATAAACATGATTATTTTTCAAAATCAACTTACTACCATTATCAATTCAAAGAGTGAAACCATCACGATACAATGCATGAAAGGGAGTAATATTTCATTTAATATAAGGCAAGTAGAAACAATCTATCAAACTAAATGAAAAACAAATGGTAGTACTAATCTCAGAATCCCTAATCTCATTAATGTTAAGTGTGTTATTGTTTCTCGTGATCAAGTCAAGATCACCTCCCCTTAGCTTCGTACTTCGCTTTAGTCCCTACACATCAAAGTCAATATGAGTACCACATACTGTTTTGAAGGATCCTAGAAGTAGAAGTTGAAACTATATGGAAACAAATCATGAATATATATGAGGTACCAATTCCCTTGGCCTTTTACATATTCATATCCTTCTAGGTATTTTGGGGAACTATGTTTCTAATATCTTTTTTCTTGGTAGTAGAAGTAGATGACCTTATTTGGTACACTAACTAGTGCTATGTCAAAATCGACCTTCTCACAGTTTCTCTTAACACCACCTTCCCTAATGGACGTAATGTGAGTGGCAAAGCTGATGCTTCAAGGATTGATAATACTCCCCTCAATAGTTTTCAACATGACATTTAGTTCCATCAAGGAATTTACATCTACTTCATATTGAGGTTGATAAGAACAAGTGAACGAGTTGAGTGCTATGTTAATTGTGACAACCTGAAATTTATTCCGTCACTGTAACCCATTTCCGTTAATAAAATTTATTTTTATTAAATTTCCTGTTAACTTTTGGGTTAGGCAAATCAACTAATGATTTTATTTTATTTTATTAAGTGTTTAAACGAAATAAAATCACGTGAAATACCCCCGATAATACTTTGGAAAACTTAATTACGACCAAGTCGGGTTATGGCCATTTAATTGGGTACGACCATAAACCCCGTTTAACGTCAGTATTGGGTGGATCCCCACTTGGCCACAAACTCAAGCCTTATATAAAGGATGAGTGGCCTCCATTTGATCTTTTTCCCACTTCCTCATAACTTTCTCTCTCTACTCTCTCTCTACAACTTGAGTTTTTATCCAAAAACGCCCCTTTCAAGCTTCAAAATCGTAAGTAATCTATCCTAGCGTGTTGTTTAATGTGTTAAGCATGCAAATTTGTGTTTAAATCACCCAAAACTCTCAAAAATTTGTGTTTACGGTTGGGGAACATCTCCAAAACCCGTAAACTCCCATAAAGGGGTTTTGAAGCCCCAAAGCCCTTCCAAATCCTTTCTAGTGCTTAGCTATGACTTAAGGACTTGCATGTATGATCCTAGAGCACCAAAATATTGTCATTTGGGTATTAAACACAAGTTTACGACCCAAGAACATTCTTAACCCCTTCATAAACCGTAAACACCTTTTAAGGTGTTAAATTGCCCCTTAAACACCTCCAAAAGCTTCCATGAGTGCCTAGAACCTTGTATTCCTTCATGTGATGCACCAAACCATGCACAAATCATCAACACTTGAGTTTAAGGTTTTGGAAGGTCTCCCAAAACCGTAAACACCTCCAAAGGGTATTTAAGTGCCCTTAACACCTTGTATGGCTTAGATTTGGGTCTAGAACATTACATGCTTAACCTACAACCACCAAAACACATGAATCATGGACAAACATGTGTTTACGGCTGTAAAGTCATGTTTTTAGAACTGTAAACTCCCCAAGGGTCCTTCAAGAACTGTAAACCCCTTTTCCAAGGTCAATTCAAGTCCCGATCACTTCCTAAGCCTTTGACGCAACCTTAGAACCATCCCTTGTGCATTGTAAGACCTTTAAACATCCATGAACACACCACCCATGAGTTTACGGCTGTAAACTCATGAGGATATGGTCTTTCAACTGTAAACACCCCTAAGGGTTTACACTTGAGGAGTACACTCCATATCAAGGCCTTACACACCCTTAGATGCAACCCATATCACTTCGAACACTTAAGATAAAGTGTTTTCGCGCATTTGAGTGTATATACTTGCTTAATTAGTGGTTCAATAGCAAATTAGATCCAATTATGTATCTCCTCATGTTACATAGGATCCTCGCGCGTGTTCAAGCCCTAAACTAACACTTAGCATCCTACCCGGCACAACCACGTCTAGTGAGTTCATACCCCTACATCATTATCCATGTTTTTCATGTTTTCAAGGGGGAATACAAGCAAAAGTACACAGAAATGTTGTACTCAAACTTATTATTTGTCACACCCCCAAACCAGAACGGCGGAAACGTTCGGGGGCGGAGGACGTCATCTTCAGCATCATAATAGTTCATAGAAAGGAAAGTACACACCACCATATATATTAAGGTTTCCAAAATGTTTACATAATTGTATTCGTTACATGTTCAAAAGATAAATACATAAACATCTTTCAAAAGAAGTAATTAACGTCAGCACGTTTAATCCCCAAAAGTTGATTTCCAAACCTGCTTAGCGGTTCCATGAGAATACAAGTTATTTCAAAGAGAAAGTGTCAACAATTAAGTTGGTGAATTCATAAGTAGTGTTTTGAGGAATGTACGCCATTCGAAAGTTTGTGTATGTTTTCCAGAAAACGCGGTATTTTCAAATGAAAAGAGTTATGATTCGTTGTGTTGAAAATAAACGTATTAGATCTAGAAAATTCCATTTTTTCCCTAATAGTTGAGATATGATTTGTTGTGTTTTCCAAGAAAAACCCTTATTTTCTTATAAAAGTATGAAATGCATATGAATGTTCGTGTTTTAAGTTGTAAACAATTGCACCAGGAAAATCCCTTATTTTCCTATTAGTTGTTTGTTCTAGATGCAGGAAAAACCCTTATTTTCTTAAAGTAACTGGCAGTCTCTAAGACCGAAAATCACAAGCAACCGACGTGCTTAAAAGGTGTGGCATAATTTTATATAATAAAGCTATACGAAGATCGCACTTGTTAGATGAAGAATAGTTTTAGTAACTACCTGTTCATAAAAGCATAATACCATAATAATTGTATACCCGATGAGTTTTATAACCATACTGAACATAATATGCCTGTAGCGACGTTCTTCAGGCGTCATAGTGTTATGACAAACTGTCACCCCAAAGGACGGACTGTAGCTAACAGTCACGGCGCGGGATCATGACTTCCCATATAGATCTATACATATTTGACACGTTCTTCGAACGGGAGACTCTAGTTATAGACAGGAATTGAAGCGGTACCCTTTAGCAAAGAGGTATTATTTGAAGATGTACACGTCTCACAGATTCTCAACTAAGTATGTATTAAAGTAGTAGTTTGGTATGTAAAGTTTATCCTTTTTCACAATGTTTGACAATGCATAAATCGTATGTGTTTAAAATGTATTAAAACGGTTTAGCAACGAAGGATGCTTTGGAATTGCTAAATACTTTGTATAAATCTAGTGCATGCAAAGTGTGACAAGAGTTTTCACATAGTAGTAGTGAATCACAAGTGATTCATTTGATAAAAACGAGTACAGTGAAACTTTATGAAATACACGATAACAACCGTATGTTTACTTGTATTCCCCCTCTAAAAGAGTATAAAAAGCATTTAAAATGTATTTAAAGTGTGTTTGGAGGGGTATGAACTCACTTGATAGATTAAAGAAGGCGAGATGAAAACCGAGCAGAACTTCTACACGAGAAAGCGGATTTTCTCGGGATTCTCGGGAATCTCGGGAGCGTGAAACTTTCTTCCCACCTTGGATATGAAAACCGGGCCTTTGGGATGACTCCGAGGATTGAAATGCAGAGCTTCGGTGCGAGAAAGGAAGGAAATTAGCAAATTTGGCCGACACCCTCGCATCCCTTTTATAGGGTCTGGAAGCCTCGGTACGCGGGGCGTACGAGACGTCATAGCTTACCGCATCCTCGGAAGAAGCATCGAAGCGACGTGGACAATCCGGAGCCTAGCATCCGAGTACGCGGGGCGTACGACGGTATGTTGGGCGTACGAGGGATCGGACCGCTGACTCGTTCTTCGGATAATACCGGGGTTTTAATTAAATTTATATATTTATTATTTAGCAAATTTCTAAAATTCATATCTCCTTCATACGAACTCCGTTTTCGACATTCTTTATATCCATGCGTAGGTGAGACTAAGATCTACAACTTTCGTTTAGATTCCGTCGGCAAATCCCGAAATTATTTTTATTATTTATTTTTAAAAGGTCGTGTTTAAGGAATTTCTTTAGAAATTCATAACTTCTTTATCTGACGTCCGTTTCCGTTAGACTTTTTACCATTGCGCTTCTATTGTTGAGACCTTCAATTCTCATTTAGTTTGCGTTGGCTAAATGTCTCTCGATTTCTATTTCGAATTTTTAGCCGTCTACTGTTATATTCGTAACTTAGAAAAATCATAACTTCCTCATACGAAGTCAGATTTGGACGATCTTTTTATGTATGTTCACTGTTTAATGATATCTACGACTTTCATTTAGATACTTAAGGCTAAAAAGTGTTGCATTGGAAGTTCGCATTTTTCGTTTAATCGGTGTTGCCGGTTTTGTCGGAAATCTTAGAATGATCATAACTTCTTCGTTATAACTCGGATTTGTGTGTTCTTTATATGTATGAAAACCTTGTTATGATATCTACCACTTGGTATACTTAATTACGGTTTTATAAAAGTTTAAATTTTGACCTGAATTTTGCTGTTGTTACATTATACCCCATTAGAGAGAATTTCGTCCCGAAATTCGCATTTTGACTGGGACTCCAACTCTTGCAGGCAGGCGTGAGTGCTTATGGTCCATTTGTTCCTCTTGTTCCCTTATGAATCTAGATCCTAATGTGTGTGTTTTAGTGGTCCTTCATTACTCCGCCTATCATTTCGATCGATCGGGATTGTGTGGTTTTGGGTTTATTTACTTATGTTCTTCTAAATGTTAGCTTATTCACTCGATGCATTAGGGCAGCTACGTTTTGCAGCTAATGGTTGAATTCATTCCTAATTTCTGAGCTTGGATTTGTCTTGTTGTATGCGCGGTATTTCTAAATGATCTGTTGGGGGATACTACGGGAAGGTTGTAAAGGTATAGTACTCCTCACATGAGTACTTCGGGGTTTTGAAACTAGAAACCAATTGGGGTTTGTGTCGGGTTTGTCGTTATAAATGGATCGAGTTTCGTTAGTCGATGGTTAAAGTGAAAGGGTCTTCTATAACACATGGAATGGTATGGGTAGGGCCACACCAATCCACGTCGAATGCCGATGTCGGTACTTCTCATTGTAAGACGTTTGTTAGTGGGATAGTGCATTCTACGTATGTGTTTTTAGTGCTTTTTAGTCTATCTCTATTATTACTACTATGAAAGTTTTGTTAAATGACTGGGGTGTTTGTCCGAGTGGATTTTTAAACTTGTGACTCACGGAACTCCTCTGCGTCCCTACTATCAAATGGAATGTATGCAAATAAGTTATCGAGGAGAAATGTACCCAGAATAACCGTGGGGTCTGCAATAGCCTCCTCTTGGCCCATTGCGAATACTCGGCCTCCTCCACCAGCATTCATGATGTTTGACTCCAGGCAGTCCCTTCGGAAGAGTCCCGTTACTCCGCATTCATAACAAGCACGGTCTACTCCTACATTTGTGGCTGGAGCAGTTAGTTGGGCTAGGTCACTGCAGTAGCGGATGGTGTGTCCCTTTCAATTGCAACTAACGCAATGCAATTCACGGCAGGGTCCGTGATGATGAAAGTTGCATCGGTTGCACTTAGGCTGGTTGTCGTTGTACGACCTTTTGCGTGTAGGGGTATGGTTTGTTGATTGCATTTTGGCGTTTCTTTGAGTTGATTTGCCTCCCCTCCCGCTCCAAGGTTTTCGTTTCATGTTCTTGTGTTCGTACCTTGCGGTATTCTTATAGGTAGTTACTGGTAGGTGGCTTCGATTGTTTCTTTGATTAGGATTTTTGATATCGTTTCCTTCCCTGCTTGAGTTGACAGAGTTATTGTATGCTATAATGCCTGCCACTGTGGCCATAACTGTAGCTTGCAAAGTGGCGGTGTCCAATTGTAGGAATGGGGTTGCATTGGTAAGTTGATTATTTCCGGCCCTTGCTGTGCTGCTAAAGTTTGCTTGAGACAGTGCAGCTGTTACTGCCGCAGTGATAGCAGATTGTACTATGTTGGGGTCATATTGGGGAGGTGGTGGCGGGGTTGCGTTTCTACATGCTGATCTACGAGGAGGCATTGTTCTGCTAAGGAAATAACAAGAAAAACTATAAGTTTTAATGATTCGAAAGTCGCGTATTAGTGATTTGTTATATCAGAAGTTCGGTTTACCCTTGAATAGGGTTTTGAGTTCGACTTATAAGGAGAGTAGATAAACTCATGAATTGGAGGGGCATGCAAAGGGTTTAATAAAGGAAATACATCATATATATTATAAAACATGGTGCGTTACATTTTGTAGTTAGGAAAATTTGACCTATCTAAAGGTCTCCGATTACCAGGTTATGAAAAGTAAGGACTTTATCCGAGGTCTTATGTTACGACAAAATGTTGGAAGTCAGACGGGTATTATTTGTTACACGAGATGGCTAAATGGGCTTTAGATTCCGCCAACTGACACTCCATCTCGAGCATACGTAGTTCATGTCTTGCCTGGCGTGCCCGAAGTTCTATCACTTCTGTTTGTGTTGCCGTTAGTTCTCTCTGCAACGCTTCATTTCGATTTACGATTCTCCCGTGAGCTAATTCTAACTATCGGATGCGAACCGTGTTGACTCCAGTGTTCGCATCATTCTCCTCATTTCGATGGATGGTCGTCCGTCCTTGTTCACCAATGCAAGAAATCCGACGAACCAATATAGGGAGGGCTCTGTCTGCTGAGCCTCCCTCGCTTAGATTGTACAAGCTTCGGTCTCTGTTGAATGGAAGGGGTTGATCTTTCTCGCGGCTCCACCTATTCAGGTTAGTTTCCCAAAGGGGCGTCAAGCCATGAAATTCCGGTCGAGGATTAGGATTTTGAATTGGAGTCGTTAAGGGCAGGTTATTTTCCTCGGGATCTGAGTCTGATTCTTCTTGCATTCCTTCTTCAGGATCATTCTCTATCCTTTCTCCATTACCTTGGTTGGGTAGTAGGGGTCACCGGGGTGATGGAATCCAGCCATTGAGTCTATACGAGAATAGGGTCAAGAATTGACTATAAACTAAAGCACGTGGAATTTACCCTTAAGTCTAAACTAAAGACGTCATGGCTTACCGCATCCTCGGAAGAAGCATCGAAGCGACGTGGACAATCCGGAGCCTAGCATCCGAGTACGCGAGGCGTACGACGGTATGCTGGGCGTACGAGGGATCGGACCGCTGACTCGTTCTTCGGATAATACCGGGGTTTTAATTAAATTTATATATTTATTATTTAGCAAACTTTTAAAATTCATATCTCCTTCATACGAACTCCGTTTTCGACGTTCTTTATATCCACGCGTAGGTGAGACTAAGATCTACAACTTTTGTTTAGATTCCGTCAGCAAATCCCGAAATTATTTTCATTATTTATTTTTAAAAGGTCTTGTTTAAGAAATTTCTTTAGAAATTCATAACTTCTTTATCTGACGTCCGTTTCCGTCAGACTTTTTACCGTTGCGCTTCTATTGTTGAGAGCTTAATTCTCATTTAGTTTGCGTCGGCTAAATGTCTCTCGATTTCTATTTCGAGTTTTTAGTCGTCTACTGTCATATTCGTAACTTAGAAAAATCATAACTTTCTCATACGAAGTCAGATTTGGACGATCTTTTTATATATGTTCACTGTTTAATGATATCTACGACTTTCATTTAGATACTTAAGGCTAAAAATTGTTGCATTGGAACTTCGCGTTTTTCGTTTAATCGGTGTTGCTGGTTTTCTCGGAAATCTTAGAATGGTCATAACTTCTTCGTTATAACTCGGATTTGTGTGTTCTTTATATGTATGAAAACCTTGTTACGATATCTACCACTTAGTATACTTAATTATGGTTTTATAAAAGTTTAAATTTTGACCTGAATTTTGCTGTTGTTACATTATTTCATATGAAATGTTACATGTTTAGTATGCTTTTAACACTGAAAATCGTATTATCAACCGTTTAACTTGCAGAGTTAGTTTTCAAACTAATTGTGAAACTTATTATAAAATGTTATATTTTATATTTCACAAAGGATTTCATGCCATTCATAAAACAAGATTTTCCGTATTATTACTTGTAAATTCGTTATTCTTAAGATTGGAGACACGTCCTAGGTAACACTCCATGAACATACGCGAGTGGAGGACCGCCACTATAACCAAAATCTCCTGGAGGGAGAACGTGACTTGAGTGTATAGATCTAAATGGGGCTGACTACCCTGCACCTTGCTGCTAGCTAAAGTGGGACCGACAGGTCTACGGGTGATAAAAGTCATAAATTGATATTGGGCTTCTTATTGCCATATCTAGTTTATCGTATGGTTATGGAACTCGGAACTTAGATAACGGAGATTTACTCCTAAATAATAATGAACTTAGTGAACTAACCTCAAAGTAATAACTGGTCGATTACTAGAGGGTATTAGTAATACCCTTAGGTATTAGTTCACAACTTACTGATTAGTTTTATATACGTGTTAAAACTAATGTACTTTTCAAGGATAACCAAACTTTCAGGGAAACTTTACTTAGTGTTGCAAGTATGGTAGATACTTGTACGCTTCATTTCGGATCGATAACCAACCACCAACTTTTAAGGAAAATAAGGGTTTTTCCTGGGATAACTTAACTTTTCATAAACAGGTTGTTTAACAAATGGATAACCAAACTTCTTTTATAAGAAAATAAGGGATTTTCTTGGGAAATAACTTTTCAAAAACTTAAAGGAACATTTTCTTTCACCAGAATCAAACCGCTTATGAACTCACAAGCTTTATGCTGATATTTCTAAAACTGCTTGTATTCTCAGGTTCACGTTAGACAGGTATCCCGCTTTCTATTGGAGAAGATGAAGCGTATAGAAGTCTCGTCTTTACTTTTGTTATACAGATGTATATATAAAACACGTATTTCCTTGCTTTCAAGAAAATGTAAATATCCTTATGTAATGTAATGGTTGTGTTTACTATGCTTACTATGTACATTGTTTGTGATACTTTACATGACGTCCTCCGCCCCGGAACTTTTCCGCCATCGGTTTCGGGGTGTGACATTAATAGATAAATCATAAAGAAATGGAAACCAAGATTGTTGATGCATAAAAGTGAACCTCTAGTAATGCTAGCCAAACTAGATCCGAAGTAAATGCTATCTGAGATGTGATGAGTTCCGAAGTCAGTATTGCTCCGAGATGAAGACATTTCTAAGACATTCTGAAGTTAGTCTTTAGATATGATAGATTCTATACAAACATTAAATGCTCTTTGTAGTTTTTATCATGTGAACGATTCATAAGACAAAATCAAGTAAATATTATTTGTCGTATTTGCTAAGTTCGATGTTTTATCTAGTCAAAAGAATGTTCACGATTTGTGATATGTCTCTTATTTACTATTTAAGGAGATGACGTTTCATGCATTGTATGTAAGAAATAACATTATTATCTTCACATTAATTACAAATTCTCTTGCAAGTCAAATCTCTTTCAACATCATTCTTCTTGTTCTTAAACTGTTTTTACTTTGCTCATACTCATTTTACTTTACTTCAATATTTTGTTGAATACTTTCTTGATCTTCATTCTTCAAGACAAGACTGGTTTACCAGACTTGACTGGAGCAAAATATTAGCAACAGACATTGATCTTATCTTAATTCAAGGTTTGTGTTTTTTAACCTTGTCTGCACACTATATCTTGCACTTTTAGTTGGTATCATAGCTTGAGTGGTTCTCCTTTGAATCCATAAGAACAAATGATAGTTGATATGAGATTACCTTGGTATCTCACTCATTTATGTGTTCAGGATAAAAGTTCTTCTATGTATCGCTTTTGTTCCAATACTTTAACGTCAATAGCTGATCCTAATGAAACTTAGTAAATGTATTTGATGCAAATAGAAAATAGTGTGGGTTTCCCTTCTCGAGTCCCATTGCTAGTAGTTGAAGAGTATGGTCACTAGAGCGTTAGGATGGAAAGATTTTTACTTGCTAAGGAAAAAGGTGAAGACATCGAAAAGATCGACATCCAACACCTCTTACTCCTTCAGACATCGAAAAACATCATGTAGACCAAATTGCATTTTCCGAGACGGTATTTGGTGTTCCTCTGTCTCTCTTTGAGCACATTAAGTTGTGCAAATCTGCAAAAGAGATTTAGGGCACTCTTGAGGACTTGCTTGAAGGGTCCGACAACTTGAAGGATAAATTTCAGACTTCAGTTGTTAATGATTTTGATACCTTCACCACAACTACAGGTGAACCTGTAGCCTCAGCTTCAAATAGGTACAAACTTTTTGTGAACAATATAATTGCACACAGTATAGTCAGAACTCTTCTTGAGTAAAATCTAAAGTTTATCAACTTTTTGACGAACTACAAGGCCACGAATCCAATGTTGCTCAAATGTTAAGAGAACTGTCAGGAGGTCCTCATGCCTTGGTTAGTTTAGTCAACCCACTAATTACGAACCCATCTATATCATATCGTTTTGGAACTACCACACCAATTTCTCATGTTCAACGAACAATTCCTTCCCACTTACTCCACCAGTTTTGAATCATTCATTTATAGAAAATCATGATCTCAATCCAGATGAGTCCGAACTTTGCTTTCAACAGGAATTCACACTATTGTCAATGAAGTACAAACGTCCCTAGAATCCCACTCATAAACATTATCAGAACCGATTTCAAGCCCCTCTCCAAAATAATCTTCAACCATTTCCTAAACTATCAAAAAACCGACCAGCATAAGGACCCAACATCTGAAATCACTCTTAGGAATCCCAAGAAAACCCAAAATCAAACAAACCTAAGATAGTTTTGTTGGATTAATGTGTAACCCGTAACGATATTTGGTATGTACTTTGACTCGGTTGTGCACGGTCCTTTTTGGTTGCCTTCACCAAAGCCACTTGACAAGATGATTTATAGAGAGAGAGAGAGAGGTTATTGTAGTTTATTAATATATTATATTAATAATATCTTAAAAGTGAAATCAAATACTTTAATTAATATTGGACAAGAATTAGTTAAGAATAAATTATGTGACTAAAATAGATTAATTAAATAAAGGGGACAGGAACTGCCAATTGTGTGATAGTTGGTTTTGGGTTGTGGATCTTCTTGGACATATGGGGCCTGAAATTAGGAGTGTAAGCCTACTCTAATTTCGGTACAGGAGGCCTCATTCCAGAAGGTTCTCAAGTTGCTTTGGCCCTAAGTCATCCAATTAGGGTTTTAACTGAAACCCTAGCATCTCAGCTATATAATATATCTCAGGGCTTCAGTTTCAGCTACACCAAGAAACCCTAAATTTACTATAGCCGAAATCTAGCCTCTCTCCTTCTCTCTTCTAGATCATCCTCTTGTTTGTGTTGTTTATAAGCTATTAGAGGTGTTACACTTGTGACACTAAGATTCTTTAAGATCGAGGATTCTTGCAACTATTGAAAGGTATTATCTAAACTTTTTTTTGTTATGCATTTCGATTTCAGTATATGCTAGATTAGGGTTTTCAAGTCTCGGATGAACTGGATGTACAATAGAGAAACCTAGATCCAAGCTTCAGGGTTTTGCATGTGCACATAGGATTGTTCTTTTGTATAAAACCCATTCGTGGTATCAGAGCCTTGATTTGTTTCTGTTGTATTTGATGCTTTGAGTTTCATTGATGCTTGAAATATCTAGTTTTTGGTCTTTTGCCTGACAGAATCATCGAGTCCCAAGGTGGGGTTGGCGAGTCAGATAATCTCGACGAGTCAATATGGGGACTCGACGAGTCGGGCTGTTAGACAAGAGATTTTCGGGATTTTATGCTTATTTTGCTGTGGGATAATTACCAAATCGTTTTTAATTGAAAAAATGAATTTTATTGATATTATGTGATTATCCTTGCTAAAATAAAAGATAATGGCAAATTAATTGAATAATTATTTGCTTATACTATAAATGTTAATTATTTGAATTATTTGGTCAATTATCTTGCACGAAATTGGATTAGGTCAAAATTAGATTATCACCAAAATTAATTATTTAATTAGTTATTTGAATTTTGATTTAGATAGTTTTGAAATGTTTCAAAACTTGCCCTCAAGTTTTGGAATTTAATTTTTTGGATTAGAAGTTTAATTTTGAAATTATTAAATTCCTAAACCTAGAATTTTAAAAGTTTAAAATTCACCCAGTAGTATTATAATATTGTAAGAATAATTATTATGTATGTATAACATAAATGCTAGTCTTACCGTTAGTAGGTCTCATTCATGAAGCCGGTCTATACGGGGGGTATAAGGTTAGGGCCTATAAAATGGTCATTGAATGGGTGTCCACTCTTACCCACCATTTACTTGATTAGTGGAGGGTCGTTAGCCGAACGAGTAGGATAGGGCAACTCTTTCCTCATTAAAAGTATAATGATATATATAGTAAATAAATGTTTTTACAAAATTCCCAATCTTAGTTACTTTAGGCAAAATGTGAATTTGATGCTATTCTATGAAATTAGACTTTTTACCCTTGCTAAGACATTAGTGGAGCGTGTGTGGTCAATCGACACACTAATTTGGCTCTAAGCAAAGTTGGCAAAGGGTCACACAATGTGTTTCATAGATCGATGTAGCGTGTGCGGTTAACCGACATATCGACTAGGTGACTGTAACATTAGGGACACCATGTACATTTGCATGGTTCTTCACACCCTGTTTGTGATCCTCGGTATCCCAGTCACAAACTTGAGGGGCATATCGAGATTTAAACATGTCGTTGAAAAGTTCAATGAATATCAAAAGATCTTGGAGTTTTCAATACATTTAAAACTTAATTCTCTTTTGTTTTTTATGGTGGAAATTAATGAATCGTCATTCACTTACCTTCAAATTAAATGTATACTTTAAATTACAAGTATTTTCCAAAAGTATACAAGAAGACCTAAACGCCAGAAACCGTATCTACGAGTAGAACAAAACATAAGTAATTGGGTGTTGTGCACTGCGGTTAAACCTGGGCAGTTACGTAGTCGTGTCTAGGGTCAATATAGCCTGATCAACTATATTCATTCGAGACACGGCCAACATGTTCTTGGGAGTGACTGTGGTGTACCTCAGGCCTAAAACTTACCAAATATCCAAACAACAAGACATTGTCGCAAAAAAATATATAATACTATAGGAGTATTTTAGCCAAATCCGAATACGTTATTGAAATTCATTCCAAGTGTTGCTACTCATTCTTTCCTTAGAGATAGTTTACTTGCTTTAGTAACTTTTTCTTGTTCTATCGCTTAGTAGGACACCCTAACTGCCATAATGAGATATCTCTTGTTTCATATCTCTTGGTTCTATCCAGAGGACTTACCATCCTCTCTTTCCTGATCAATTTAGATCAAGATGCCTCTGAGAAAGAGACCCAACTCAAAGAACAACAACCCTCCGCCACCACCTCCTCCTCAATTTGATCATGTTATATTTCAGGCAGCCGTTACTGCCGCAGTGGCAGCTGCCATGTCTCAAATGAACCCTGCTGGCTCCGGTGGGCCAGGAGGTGGTACTCAATCTCAAAACCAGGAAGGTGGTCAGGGACACCGGAAGGAGTGTTCTTACAAAGATTTAATGAACGTGAAACCCACATCCTTCAATGGCACTGGAGGTTTTATTGCTCTAACTCGATGGTTTGAGAAGATCGAGTCTATTTTCGAAATCTGTTTGTGTTCGGAAGCTGAAAAGGTGAAGTACGCCGCCTGCACTTTCATCGATAAAGCTTTGAATTGGTGGAATGGCCGAGTCAAATCCCTCACCCTACTAGTAGCCAATTCTATGGGTCGGGAGAACATGAAAGAGCTTCTACTTGCTGAGTACTTCCCTCGGGGCGAATTGCAAAAACTGGAGCACGAACTCTTGAACCTAAAGATGAAGGGTTCTGATATCGCCGCTTACACCTCCAGATTTGATGACCTAGCGCTTCTCTGTCCGAGAATGGTTACCCCAGAATATAAGAAGATTGAGAGATTCATCTGGAGGCTGACCCAGCTAACCACATGAAATGTTTTGGCTACGAAGCCAGACACCTACGACAGCGCCAAATGCCTAGCGCAAACTCTGATTGACCATGGTGACTTTCTTGAGGAAGTGGCGACCGCTTCCGATCCGGTTAAAGGGAGCGGTGAAAATAAGAAGAAATCCTGGAACAAGCTGAAGAGTCAGAGTTCACAAGGATCCTCCAAGAAGGAGCAAACGGTGGCACTCCACGCTGCTACTGCCCCTGTTGTTGTTTCTGTCGTCGCTTCTACAACTCAAGCACCTACCAGTAGATATGTTGGTACTCTTCCTCAGTGTGATAAGTGCAACTACCATCATCTCACTTCCGGCCCATGCAGTGAACTGTCATGCTCCAACTATGGTAAAAAGGAGCATACGATTCGATTTTGCAAAACACCAGCCCAACCATCCAATCAAGCTTCTAGAGTAGGTGTCGGTCAGGCCTACTACGGTTGTGGTGGAGTCAGGAATTTTAGGAGAAACTGCCCTAAGTCAGCAACAATTGGCAATACCAAGAGAGTTCTAACGATGGGGCAAGAGGAGGCAGTCGCCGATCCCACCGTTGTCATGAGTATGTTCCTTCTCAACAACTCCTATGCATGCATCCTTTTCGATTCTGGTGTTGAAAGAAGTTTTGTTAGTCATGCATTCAAGCGTTTTCTTAGACATAATCCCCAACCATTAACCGAACATTTACAGTCGAGAAGGCTAACGACGAGAAAGAGAACGCTAGCGATATATTCATAGGCTACATCCTTACCCTGAATGATTATTCCTTTCCCATCGACCTTATGCCAGTATCTATAAAAAAAGCTTTGATGTTATCATTGGCATGGATTGGTTGAGCCCCAATCATGATGATATCCTTTGATACGAAAAATCTATCCGTCTCAATCTTCCTTCTGGTCAAACCCTCATGATCTACAGCGATAAACTCAGTTCTAACCTTCACATCATTTCATGCATCAAAGCCCAAAAGCATCTGCGAAAGGAGTGCCATGCATTCCTAGCCCATGTAATAAACGAGAAACAGGGAATTAAAGACCTCGAGAGCATCCCCGAAGTCTGCAACTTTCCTGATGTCTTTCCTAAAGAGCTCCCGGGAATTTCTCCCGAACGTCAAGTTGAGTTTCGCATCGACCTAATTCCCGGAGCTACCCCCGTAGCCAAGTCTCCATATTGCTTAGCGCCGGCAGAAATGTAGGAGTTATCCAGTCAGCTCAATGAGCTACTTAGTAAGGATTCATTAGACAGATTTTCTCACCTCGGGGAGCCCCGGTATTTTTTGTGAAGAAGAAAGATGGATCCTTTCGGATGTGTATGGCCTACCGTTAGTTGAACAAGCTAACGGTCAAAAACCGTTATCCTCTTCCTCGAATAGATGGCCTCTTCGATCATCTTAAGGGAGCTAGTTACATCTCGAAAATAGATCTTAGATCAAGGTACCATCAGCTTCGAGTTCATGAGAGTGATGTTTGCAAGACAACATTCAGGACTCGATATGGTCACTACGAGTTCGTAGTGATGCCCTTCGGTCTAACCAACGCACCGACAGTGTTCATGGACCTAATGAATCGGGTGTTTCGTCCCTTTCTAGACAAGTTCGTTATCGTATTCATTGATGACATACTTGTCTACTCCAGAAGCGAAGAAGATCACGAACAACACTTGTGGTTAGCGTTGGAAACACTTAGAAAGGAGAAGCTATATGCGAAATTCTCCAAGTGTGAATTTTGGATTCGGAAGGTAACTTTCGTAGGTCCCATGGTAAGCGAGGAAGGCATACACGTGGACCCTTCCAAAATCAAGGCGATAAAGAATTGGTCGGCACCGAAGACACCCATAGAAATCCGTCAATTCTTGGGTCTCGCCGGCTATTACCGTAGATTCATTCATAATTTTCCAGAATTGCCAAACCCCTAACCACTCTGACACGGAAATGTGTACCCTTTTTTTGGAGTGAAAAGCAAGACACTGCATTCCAAACATTGAAGCGAGCCTTGTGTAGTGCACCTATCCTGTCCCTGCCCGAAGGGACATAGGATTTCGTTGTCTATCGCGACGCTTCCAATCAGGGCTTAGTTTGTGTGCTTATGCAGAGAGGAAAAGTTATTGCTTATGCCTTAAGACAGCTGAAAGCACACGAAGTCAACTATACAACTCACAACCTGGAGTTAGGAGCAGTGGTCTTCGCACGTAAGATTTGGAGACATTATCTTTACGGAACCAAGTGCACGATCTTCACCGACCATAAAAGCCTACAACATATTTTCAATCAGAAAGACTTAAACATGATACAACGGCATTAGGTAGAGTTGCTCAATGACTATGAGTGCGAAATCTGCTACTATCCAGGCAAGGCCAATGTGGTGGCAGATGCCCTTAGCCAAAGCGAAAGTTCGAGCCGCAAGGTAAAAACACTGACATTGACCATCCATTCCCACCTATCTGCACAGATCCAAGAAGCTCAGTTGGAAGCCCTAAAACCAGAGAACGTATCGAACGAAGCATTGAGGGGAATGGATAAGAATCTTGAGATCAGAGGTGACAGAGTCTATTGTTTCATGAATCGGATCTGGAACCCAAAGTTCGGAGGGTTCAGGGAGGTTGTAATGGATGAAGCTCACAAGACCAGATACTCTGTTCACTCAGGTTCGGATAAGATGTACCTGGATCTCAAGAAGCTATACTGGTGGCCAAACATGAAGGCCGAAATCGCTATCTTCATGGGCAAGTGTCTATCTGATGAAACCCTTGTGATCCCTCTTCATGAGATCGAAATCAATGAAAACCAGAACTTCGTGGAAGAACCAATCAAAATCATGGATCGAGAGATCAAACGTACGAAACAGAGTCGCATCCCGATAGTGAAGGTTCGCTGGAATGCCAAGCGGGAACCTGAATTCACATGGGAGTGCGAAGACTCAATGAAACAGAAATATCTGCATCTCTTTCAAAATCCATGATTTGTATCTTAATTCTAAATTTTGGGCCGTAATTTTCTCTAACGGGGGGATGACGTGACAACCCGAAATTTATTCCGTCATTGTAACCCATTTCCGTTAATAAAATTTATTTTTATTAAATTTCCCGTTAACTTTTGGGTTAGGCAAATCAACTAATTATTTTATTTTGTTTTATTAAGTGTTGAAACGAAATAAAATCACATGAAATACCCCCGATAATACTTTGGAAAAGATTAATTATGTCCAAGTTGGGTTACGACCATTTAATCGGGTATGACCATTAACCACATTTAACGTCAATAGTGGGTGGATCCCCACTTGGCCACCAACTCAAGCCTTATATAAAGGATGAGTGGCCTCCATTTGATCTTTTTCCCACCTACTCATAACTTTGTCTCTCTACTCTCTCTCTACAACTCGAGTTTTGATCCAAAAACGCCCCTTTCAAGCTCCAAAATCGTAAGTAATCTATCCTAGCTTGTTGTTTAACTTGTCAAGCATGCAAATCTATCTTTAAATCACCCAAAACTCTCAAAAACTTGTGTTTATGGTTGGGGAACATCTCCGAAAACCGTAAACTCCCATAAAGGGGTTTTGAAGCCCCCAAACCCTTCCAAATCCTTTCTAGTGCTTAGCTATGACTTCAGGACTTGCATGTACGAGCTTAGAGCACAAAAATCTTGTCATTTGGGTATTAAACATGAGTTTACAGCCCAAGAACATTCTTGGACCGTAAACACCCCTTCATAAACCGTAAACACCTTTTAAGGTGTTAAATTGCCCCTTAAACATCTCCAAAAGCTTCCATGAGTGCCTAGAACCTTGTATTCCTTCATGTGATGCACCAAACCATGCACAAATGAGCAACACTTGAGTTTACGGTTCAGAAAGGTCTCCCAAAACCGTAAACACCTCCAAAGGGTGTTTAAGTTCCCTTAACACCTTGTATGGCTTAGATTTGGGTTTAGAACTTTACAATGTTAACCTACAACCACAAAAACACATGAATCATGGACAAACATGAGTTTACGGCTATAAACTCATGTGTTTACAACCGTAAACTCCCCAAGGGTCCTTCAAGAATTGTAAACCCCTTTTCCAAGGTCAATTCAAGTCCTGATCACTTCCTAAGCCTTTGATGCAACCTTAGAACCTTTCCTTGTGCATTGTAAGACCTTTAAAAATCCAAAAACACACCACCCATGAGTTTACGGCCGTAAACTCATGAGGATATGGTCTTTGGACCGTAAACTCCCCTAAGGGTTTACACTTGAGGAGTACACTCCATATCAAGGCCCTACACACCCTTAGATGCAACCCTTATCACGTCCAACACTTAAGATAAAGTGTTTTCGCACATTTGAGTGTATATACTTGCTTAATTAATGGTTCAATAGCTAATTAGACACAATTATGTATCTCCTCATGTTACATAGGATCCTCGCGCGTGTTCAAGCCCTAAACTGACACTTAGCATCCTACCTGGTACAATCTCATCTGGTGAGTTCATACCCCTACACCATTTTCCATGTTTTTCATGTTTTCATGGGGGGAATACAAGCAAAAGTACAAGGAAATCTTGTACTCAAACTTATTATTTTCGTATGAAATGTAACATGTTTAGTATGCTTTTTACACTGAAAACCGTATTATCAACAGTTTAACTTGCAGGGATAGTTTTCAAACTAATTGTGAAACTTATTATAAAATTTTATATTTTTTATTTCACAAAGGATTTCATGCCATTCATAAAACTGGATTTTCCGTATTATTACTTGTAAATTCGTTATTCTTAAGATTGGAGACACGTCCTCGGCAACACTCCACGAAGATACGCGAGTTGAGGACCGCCCCTGTAACCAGAATCTCCTGGAGGGAGAACGTGACTTGAGTGTATGGATCTATATGGGGCTGACTTCCCCGCACCTTGCTGCTAGCTATAGTGGGACCGATAGGTCTACGGGTGACAAAAGTCATAAAGTGATATTGGACTTCTTATTGCCATATCTAGTTTATTGTAAGGTTATGGAACTCACAACTTAGATAATGGAGATTTACTCATAAGTAATAATGAACTTAGTGAACTAACCTCAAAGTAGTAACTGTGTGATTACTAGAGGGTATTAGTAATACCCTTAGGTGTTAGTTCACAACATACTGATTAGTTTTATATACGTGTTAAAACTAATGTACTTTTCAAGTATAACCAAACTTTCAGGTAAACTTTACTTAGTATTGCAAGTATGGTAGCTACTTGTACGCTTCATTTCGGATCGATAACCAACCACCAACTTTTAAGGAAAATAAGGGTTTTTCCTGGGATAACTTAACTTCTCATAAACAGGCAGTTTAATAAATGGATAACCAAACTTCTTTAATAAGAAAATATTGGATTTTCTTGGGAAATAACTTTTCACAAACTTAAAGGAACATTTTCTTCCACCAGAATCAACCCGCTTATGAACTCACCAGCTTTATGCTGATATTTTAAAATGGCTTGTATTCTCAGGTTCACGTTAGACAGCTATCCCGCATTCTTTTGGAGAAGATGGAGCGTATAGAAGTCTCGTCTTTACTTTTGTTATACTGATCAGTATATAAAACATGTATTTCCTTGCTTTCAAACAAATGTAAATATCCTTATTTAATGTAATGGTTGTGTTTACTATGCTTACTATGTACATTGGTCGTGGTACTTTACATGACGTCCTCCGCCACGGAACGTTTTCGCCATCGGTTTCGGGGTGTGACATTAATAGATAAATCATAAAGAAATGGAAACCTAGATTGTTGACGCATAAAAGTGAACCTCTAGAAATGCTAGCCAACTAGATCCGAAGTAAATGCTATCCGAGATGTGATGAGTTCCGAAGTCAGTCTTGCTCCGAGATGAAGACATTTCTAAAAAATTTTGAAGTTAGTCTTTGGATATGATAGATTCTGTACAAACATTAAATGCTCTTTGTAGTTTTTATTATGTGAACGGTTCATAAGACAAAATCAAGTAAATATTATTTGTCGTATTTGGTTGGTTCGATGTTTTATCTAGTCAAAAGAATGTTCACGATTTGTACTATGTCTCTTATTTACTATTTAAGGAGATGATGTTTCATGCATTGTGTGTAAGAAATAACATTATTCTCTTCACATTAATTACAAATTCTCTTGCAAGTCAAATCTCTTTCAACGTCATTCTTCTTGTTCTTAATCTGTTTTTACTTTGCTCATACTCATTTTACTTTACTTCAATATTTTGTTGAATACTTTCTTGATCTTCATTCTTCAAGACAAGAATAGTTTACCAGACTTGACTAGAGCAAAATATTAGCAACAGACATTGATCTTACCATAATTCAAGGGTTGTGTTTTTTAACCTTGTCTGCACACTATATCTTGCACTTTCCGTTGGTATCATAGCATGAGTGGTTTTCCTTTGAATCCATAAGAACAAATTATAGTTGATATGAGATTACCTTGGTATCTCAGTCATTTCTGTGTTCAGGATAAAAGTTCTTCTATGTACCGCTTCTTCTCCAATACTTTAACGTCAATAGCTGATCCTAATGAAACTCAATAAATGTATTTGATGCAAATAGAAAATAGCGTGGGTTTCCCTTCTTGGGCCCCATTGCTAGTAGTTGAAGAGTATGGTCACTAGAGCGTTAGGATGGAAAGATGTTTACTTGCTAAGGAAAAAGGTGAAGACATCGAAAAGATCAACATCCAAAACCTCTTACTCCTTCAGACATCGAAAAACATCATGTAGACCAAATTGCATTTTCCGAGACGGTATTTGGTGTTCCTCTGTCTCTCTTTGAGCACATTAAGTTGTGCAAATCTGCAAAAGAGATTTAGGGCACTCTTGAGGACATGCTTGAAGGGTCCGACAACATGAAGCATAAATTTCAGACTTCAGTTGTTAATGATTTTGATACCTTCACCACAACTACAGGTGAACCTGTAGCCTCAGCTTCAAATAGGTACAAACTTGTTGTGAACAATATAATTGCACACGGTATATTCAGAACTCTTATTGAGTAAAATCCGAAGTTTATCAACTTTTTGATGAACTACAAGGCCACGAATCCAATGTTACTCAAATGTTAAGAGAACTGTCAGGAGGTCCTCATGCCTTGGTTAGTTTAGTTAACCCACTAGTTGCGAACCCATCTATATCAGATCATTTTGGAACTATCCCACCAATTTCGCATGTTAAACGAACAATTCCTACCCACTTACTCCACCTGTTTTGAATCATTCATTTAAAGAAAATCATGACCTCAATCCAGCTGAGTCCGAACTTTGCTTTCAACAGGAATTCACACTATTGTCAATGAAGTACAAACGTCCCTAGAATCCCCCTCATAAACTTTACCAGAACCGATTTCAAGCCCCTCTCCAAGATAATCTTCAACCATTTCCTAAACTATCAAAAAACCCACCAACATAATGACCCAACATCTGAAATCACTCTTAGGAATCCCAAGAAAACCCAAAATCCGACAAACCTAAGATAGTTTTGTTGGCTTAATGTCTAAGCCCGTAACGATATTTGGTATGTACTTTGACTCGGTTGTGCATGGTCCTTTTTGGTTGCCTTTACCAAAGCAACTTGACAGGATGATTTGTAGAGAGAGAGAGAGGTTATTGTGGTTGATTAATATATTATATTAATAATATCTTAAAAGAGAAATCAAATAGTTTAATTAATATTGGACAAGAATTAGTTAAGAATAAATTATGTGACTAAAAGAGATTAATTAAATAAAGGGGACAGGAACTGTCAATTGTGTGATAGTTGGTTTTGGGCTGTGGATCTTCTTGGACATTTGGGGGATGAAATTAGGAGTGGAAGCCCACTCTAATTTTGGTAAAGGAGGCCTCATTCCAGAAGGTTCTCAAGTTTCTTTGGGCCTAAGTCATCCAATTAGGGTTTTGACTGAAACCCTAGCATCTCAGCTATATAATAGATCTCAGGGCTTCAGTTTAAGCTACACCAAGAAACCCTAAATTTACTATAGCCGAAATCTAGCCTCTCTCCTCCTCGCTTCTAGATCAACCTCTTGTTTTTGTTGTTTATAAGTCATTAGAGGAGTTACACTTGTGACACTAAGATTCTTGAAGATCAAGGATTCTGGAAACTATTGAAAGGTATTATCTAAACTCTTTTTGTTATCGATTTCGACTTCTGTATATTCTAGATTAGGGTTTTCAAATCTTGGATGAACTGGATGTACAATAGAGAAACCTAGATCGAAGCTTTAGGGTTTTGCATGTGCACATAGGATTGTTCTTTTGTATAAAACCCATCCTTGGTATCAGAGCCTTGATTTGTTTCTGTTGTATTTGATGCTCTGTGTTTCATTGATGCTTGAAATATCAAGTTTTTGGTCTTCTGCCTGACAGACTCATCGAGTCCGAAAGTGGGGTCGGCGAGTCAGATGAGCTCGACGAGTCCATATGGGGACTCGACGACTCGGGCTGTTAGACAAAGAGATTTTCAGGATTTTATGCTTATTTTGTTGTGGGATAATTACCAAATCATTTTTAATTGATAAAACGAATTTTATTAATATTATGTGATTATCCTTGCTAAAATAAAAGATAATGTGAAATTAATTGAATAATTATTTCCTTATATTATAAATCTTAATTATTTGAATTATTTGGTCAATTATCTTGCATGAAATTGGATTAGGTCAAAATCAGATTATCACCAAAATTAATTATTTAATTAGTTATTTGAATTTTGATATAGAAAGTTTTGAAATGTTTCAAAACATGCCCTCAAGTTTTGGAATTTAATTCTTTGGATTAGAAGTTTAATTTTGAAATTATTAAATTCGAAAACCTAGAATTTTACAAGTTTAAAATCCACCCAATAGTATTATAATATTGTAAGAATAATTATTATGTATGTATAACATAAATGCCAGTCTTAACGTTAGTAGGTCTTATTCACGATGTCGATCTATTAGGGGGTATAAGGTTAGGGCCTATAAAATGGCCATTTAATGGGTGTCCACTCTCACCCACCATTTCCTTGATTAATGGAGGGTCGTTAGCCGAACGGGTAAGATAGGGTAATTTTTTCCTCATTAAAAGTATAATGATATATATAGTAAATAAATGTTTTTACAAAATTCTCAATCTTAGTTAGTTTAGGCAAAATGTGAATTTGGTGCTATTCTATGAAATTACACTTTGTACCCTTGGTAAGACATTAGTGGAGCGTGTGTGGTTAATTGACACACTAATTTGGCTCTAAGCAAAGGTGACAAAGGGTGACTTAATGTGTTTCATAGACCGATGTAGCGTGTGCGGTTAACCGGCATATCGACTAGGTGACTGTAACATTAGGGACACTATGTACATTTTCATGGTTATTCACACCCTGTTTGTGATCCTCGGTATCCCAGTCACAAACTTGAGGGGCATATCGAGATTTAAACATGTCTTTGAAAAGTGCAATGAATCTCAAAAGATCTAGGAGTTTTCAATATATTTAAAACTTAATTCTCTTTTGTTTTTCATGGTGGAAATTAGTGAATCGTCATTCACTTACCTTCAAATTATTTGTTATTTAGATTACAACATCCCTCTTCTAAATTGCAAATAATGTTGTTGGATCCTAGCCCTAATATCTCATTCGGGTTTTTAGTTGGGGATTTTGATCTAATCAAACTTTGTCTCTTTTCCTTTTCAAATGTTGAACTCAAACCCCAACGCTTCAAGCTCCAACGCCTTCGGCTGATTCTTAATCATGAATTTGTGTGGGAGCGTGATCTTCGACGGAAACCATTTCAACGATTGGATCTGCAACATAAGGATGGTCACCCGCTATGATGACAAAGAGTATGTCCTCGACAAGGAGCTGAAAGAGGTGGACATGAACACTGCTACTCCCAAGGAGATTGATGTCTTCGATGCCCATCAGCATGATATCACGAAAGTCCATTGTATCATGCTAGCGACCATGACTGCTGAACTCCAAAAGTCCTACAAGGACTTTTATCCCTACGAAATGCATCAGGACTTGGTTGACAGGTATCACCAAAGTGCAAGGAAGGAAAGGTTCGAGATCATCACTTTGATTATCACGACCAAGATGAGAGCCAGAGAGTTTGTCACTGCTCATCTGCAGAAGATGCAGATGTATGTTGACCACCTATTGAAGTTAATTGTTAACTTCGATGAAGAGCTGGCGATTGACATCATTCTTCATTCGCTGCCACCCTGCTTCAACCAGTTTCACATGACCTACCACATGAATAAGGAGGAGGTCACATTGATCAAACTTCAAGGCATATTGAGGAATGCTGAGAGCAACCTGAAGGACAAGTCCATTGCACAAACTCCTACTCCTACTTCTGCCCCAGTTTTGTCGATTGGGAAAGGAAAGGGTAAGAAGAGGAAGGCTGCCTCAAGGAGCCACCATAGGGGAAAGTCCCATGAAGGCACCTCTTCTAGTGAAACCAGGGTTTGTCCCATCGCACCTACCTCAATCCCAAAGGATGCAGAGTGCTATCACTGCCAAAACATAGGGCATTGGAAACGAAGCTGCCTAAAATATCTACAAGACATCAAGGATGGGAAGATCAAGCCTCATTCGCAGGTATTTATACTATTCAATCTAATGATTCATCACATGTTATTTCTTAGGTACTTGATACAGGATGTGGTTTTCACATTTGTTCTGATTTACAGGGCCTAAGAAGAAATAGGGATGTGTAGCATGGGAATAAAAACTTATTAATGGGGAATAGAAGATCGTCGTTTGTCACCAAAATTGGAGTTTACTATTTAGTGCTTAGTAATGGATTAGGACTATATTTGAATAGTTGTTTCTATTCGCCAGAAATGGCAATAAACGTCATTTTTTCATGGTTTGTATAGACAACGATTTAGATATTCGTTTGATACTAAAAAGGGTTCTATTAATGCTTATCTTAATGGTGTTTTTCTATTTTGAAGCATTACCTTGTAATGGAATATATGAAAATTTGATGGTTGTAGACAACTTAGGAAATGATGTGTTGCATGTCGAATATTCCAATAGTTTGGACAAAGCACGCTTGTGGCATTGTCTTATTGGACATGCCAATAAGAAACGCATAGCCCAACTACAAAAGGATGGAGTGTTGAAGTCATTCGACCTAAGGGACGATGACGTATATGAATCTTGTTTACTTGGAAAGATGACCAAGTTAACCTTCACTGGTACTTGTGAAAGGGGTGAGGGTTTATTGTGTGATAACCCGAAATTTCTAACTTACATTCATCATTGTAATTAAAGTTAGCTTCGTTTTGCTATTTTATAATGAAGTTTTGGGTCTAAAAGAGTGCTTAAAAGTGCTTAAAGCTTAGTAAATTTGAGTTACGTGTTGGAGGATGGATTAGATTGGGTGTAGCATTAGAAAAATGGGCCGAACACACCAAACCTGGTGTGTGGGGCCAGCTAGCCGCACACAGGCCAACCACACACACCTCCAACCGCACACACCCTCCTATAAGTACTATCCTTAGTCATTTTGATCATTTATTACACTCTTGCAAAGCTAGGACTCGAAAATCCTCTCAAGTATCATCCGGAAAGGTAACATCTTTCACCAAGAACACCAAGAACACCATGTTTTCTGGCAGCACACGCTTCTGGCAGCACACTTGGACGCACACATGGCCGGATACACGTTCTAGCAGCACACCTGGCCGCACACCTGGCCGCACGCACACATATAGTGTGTATTTTGGCCATACACTCCCTTGTATAGCCTTTTAACCCTTCGTACATTCATTTATGGTTGTAACACTTCAATATTAGTGTTCACTAGTCTCTAAGGTGGTCCCAATTCATTAATTAGTTGTTCATAACACTAATTATATTCATATATGTGCCAATATATGCTAAATTGGATTCATGTGTGTACTCAAGTCACCACTTGATACTTAGCAAATGATCCAACATTTTCATTAGAACCACTCACTACAGGTGAGTTCATACCCCTTAATCAATGTTTTAACTATTTTCAAATGTTATATGGGGGGATACAAGTAGAATAATGCTAGTTATTATATTAATCACATGTGATTAATAAGCAGCATTCAAATGGTTGGCTACTCATTAGCCGTTTTATCAAACAGTTTACTTCAATTGTTTTTCATAAACACTTTATGTGTTTAAAACTCCTTATTACACTGTACATTTTACTCCGTATGTTTTATTTCAAACTTACTTACAATTGTGATTCAAACAAATGTTTCCTTATATTAAAGTTGTTTTATCAAACCCATGCCTTCAAAACGTTTTATAAATTGACATCAAGTCGATCTTTTCTTAGGTAGTAATTATGTTCAATGGTTTTTCAAAACTTATTTTATGCTTTTATATTATAAATTGCATGCCTCTATATGTATAGTTATATAAGTAATGTTTAAAAAGCTTAGGAAGGCTATCCACCTTGTTTCCTTTTCCTCGATTTGGATGTGGTCTGATAGGATATCAGGTACTCGTCCGAAGTTCGTTTAAATATTAGTTATATATCATGTGTACATATATAGTCATAAAATGTCCTTCCAATTCATCCAATGCCTTTGGGTAGCAAGGGTATACATCCATGTTCATACATCCCAGTTAGATTACTAGTAAACTACCATATGGGTAGTTTAGAAAGTTACTAGAACTATTACTAGAACGCGATACTATACAATGAGTCAGTTCATTCATGAGTCAATAATTGCTTGAACATTACAGTACATTACTATACTTTCTAGATAGAAAGCACGTACACTACAACAAGAACATTACAGTACATTACTATACTTGCTAGATAGAGAGCACGTACACTACTGCTAGAACATTACAGTACATTACTATACTTGCTAGATAGAGAGCACGTACACTACAACTAGAACATTACAGTACATTACTATACTTGCTAGATAGAGAGCACGTATACTACAGCTAGAACATTACAGTACATTACCATACTATTACAATAGATATGGTCACATGATCACATTTACATGAGTATACTTACAAGGATTACTAGTACATTTTATATGTATAGATTCGGTTATATAATCCTCTTTCTTATCTTTATCTTGTGATTCAATCACATAATCAACGAGATAGATTGGATTTAATATCCTAGTACCAAAGGATACGTTGCGGGATTGACCATTCCTAGAATCTTTGTTAGCTACAGAGGTAAAAGCACATCCACGGATGTCAACGGTTGATACCATTACAGGTATACTTTTAGGGAATGATTATTCCTATACCCAGTTGTTAGCAACAAAGGTAAATGTTGTGACAACCTGAAATTTCCATTCTGAACAAATCATTTGAAGCCAATAGAAGTAGAACAATTATAGTGAAAACTCAAATTTCGAGTATAAGTTTGGCATTTTTCAGGATTTTACACTTAAGGAGATATTAGGAGAGTGGATGCACTAGGGTTTGGGGCAACACTGTTATTCCAATACTCTAAGACATTAGAGTTCGTTCCAGGAATAAAAATATTTTCTGCCAAAAATATCTCCGGACTATAAATAGAATTTTGAACCAAATTGGTTCATTTGTTGGACTCCATTTAGAGAAAAGCCAAAATTCTCTCTCACGGATCTTCGGGTTTTTATCCCAAATTGTGAGTACTTCGATCTAGTTATGTTATATAGCTTAGATTGTGTTTAGAAACACCAATTACATATCAAATCTATGAGATTCAGGAGTTTACCGCCCAAGAACGTTCTTGGAGAGTAAACTCCGAGAAGTGGCTTAAATGCTACCTAGTCCTTTCCCCATGACTTGTAACTACCTTATACTTGTATGCTAGTGTGTATACGACTAGAAAACATCGAAACCGGATTATTAACCCAAGATTTGGGAGTTTACCGCCCAAGAACACTTGGGGAGTAAACTCCATTTTAAGGTCCTAAAGGGTTCCAATGACCCTCAAAGCTTTAGAACTCGAACTAGAAGCCTTCATTTCATGTTTAGGACACCAAAATCATTTCAAAACAATGAGGAAAGTCAGTTCACGGCCAAGGAACATCTTGGGCCGTGAACTCCATGTTAAGTTCCCAAAATGCCCTAAATGCCTTCATTTAGCCAAGAGACTAGCCTAGCACATTACCTTGATGTGTCTAATACCCAAAACACTCAAAATACCAACACCTAGGGGTGTTCACGGCCGCAAACACATGGCCAATTGGTACATGGGCAGAAAACTCTAGTTAGGTGTGTTTTGATGCCACAAACACTACCTAAGGCTTAGACTTGATTTTAGACATGTACCCTAAAGTGTTTAAAGCCTAGAAAAGATAAGGAATCACAAGTATTGAGGAGTTTATGGCCAAGAGTAGTTCTTGGGCCGTAAACACCTATAAAGGGGTCAAATGACACCCTAACTCCTTCCTTATGCCTAGATACCAACATAGAACATAACCTTGAAATGTTTGAGACTTGAAAACACCATAAAAACCCTCCCAAGGGAGTTTACGGCCGTAAAATCCAAGGGAATATGGTCTCCGGGCCGTAAACTCCCCAAAGGAGTTAATATGGCACCCAAACACTTGTTATAGCCTTGAAACAATTCACCACATGAGTTGTATAATTGGTAGACACCATTTAGGGACTTAGTTGAGTGTTTACGGCCAGGAGCTTACTCCCCTAGGCCGTAAACTCCAAAGAACATGGTCATTAGACCTTAAACTCCCATTTGAGGTATTGCACTCCTTTGTTGCAACCCATTAGCCTCCTAGCACTTGACCAAAAGTGTTTTCCTCGCGTTTAAATGTTTATACTTGTATAATTAGTGTTTTTAATCACTAATTATTTATATACATATGTCTTCATATGTAATTAGGATCATTGTGTGTGTCTAAAGTCTTCACTTGACACCGAGCACTTTCCCGATCCTTCCTTACGATAACAGTTCGTTCAATTCCAGTCACTTACTACAGGTGAGTTCATACCTCTTAACTAAAGTTTTAAACTATTTTTAAATGTTTTATGGGGAGGGATACAAGTAGAATCATGCTACTTATTATATCAATCACATGTGATTAATAAGTAGAATTACGCTAGTTATTACATCAATCACATGTGATTAATATACAGCATTCAAATGATTTGGCTACTCATTAGCCGTTTTGCCAAACAGTTTCCTTCAAATGATTTTTATAAACATTTTATATGTTTTAAACTCCTTATTACACTGTATATTTTACTCTGTATATCACATTTCAAACTTATTTACAATTGTGTTTCAAACAAATGTTTCTTTATACTAAACTGTTTTATCAAACCCATGCCTTCAAATTGTTTTATAGGTTGACATCAAGTCGATCTTTTCATAAAATAATAATTATGTTTCAAATGTTTTACAAAACTTATTTAGTCTTTTATATTATAAATTGCATGCCTCTATATGTATAGTTATATAAGAAATGTTTAAAAGACTTAGGAAGGCTATCCACCCTATTTCCTTTTCGCGCTTGAGATATGGTCTGGTGGGATATCAGGTACTCGTCCGAAGGTCATTTAAATATTAGTTATATATCATGTGTACATATATAGTCATAAAAGGTCCTTCCAGTTCATTCCATGCCCTTGGGTAGCAAGGGTATACATCCATGTTCATACGTACCAGTTAGATTACTAGTAAACTACCATATGTCACACCCCAAGACCACGAACGGCGGAAACGTTCAGGGGTAGAGGACATCATGTACAGTATCACAACAGTGTAATATAATAAACAAGCAACAACATCATCCATTGCATTATAAGTAAAGTTTTAATACATGTGTTCTTTCATTGTAGTAAGACACCAAAAATATACAATCAAAATAGAAGACAAGTCTTGTCTGCTACGTCTTCTCAAAACCTAGCCATAGTACGTGTCTACTGTTGACCTGAGAATACAAGTTATTTTGAAAGCTAGTATCAGCTTTAAAGCTGGTGAATTCATAAGTATCTAAGTGTCATTGTCATGCTTATGAAAATCTATCATGAAGGCCATGTAAACCTTTAGGTGAAAATGTTGATGTAAGTATGAAAAACCCTAGAAAAACCCTTATTTTCTATAAGTATGAAGTGTAGTCTTCTACCAAGACCCGAATGTTTTGTTATGAGTATGTAGTCTTCTACCAAGACCCGAATGTTCTATCAATATGAAGTGTAGTCTTCTACCAAGACCCGAATGTTTTGTAAGTAATATGAGAGCTTTTCCTTTCTATTGAATAGTACTAGAGTACTTAGTCTAACTCCTCGTTTATGTGAAAGTATCACAAAATTAAGTAAACAGGAAAATATAATCATGTAAGTGTTATTGTCTTGGGTTACAGGACAAACACGACATCGCCGAAGCGAAAGATAGACCCTATGGACATCCGAAGAGTGTCCCCTCATCCTGTGTAGCGGCAGCAGGGTGAAGGGAGGGTTAGTCCCCGTATCGGTCTCTTAATACAGATCGTCAACCTAATGATCCTCCGAAGATTCACATCTCATCCACTGTTGCAACAGTTGGGCAGAGGGATGGTTAGTCCCGTCACTGACTACTATGTAAGTAACAACCTTAAACATCCGTAGGCATTCATCGACCACTGGTGCTAATCAGTGGGGTTCAGAATGGTAAGTCCCGCCGAATCATCCCATTGAACTGGGTCAGGAAAGATAATTTACACAGTAAATACTAATAAATCATCCTCGTAATTCTAAGTACAAGTATCCAGGTAAGTAAATACAAGATAATGCACCTAAGTAACAGTGTTCCTATATGGTATTTATGTAATGTGTTCATGTAAGCGTAATCATGTATAAAGTTAGTATATGTAAACGTACTTAGGTATCATGTAATCAATTGTAATTGTACTCATGTATCAGGTAATGTACTGGTATGGACTCATGAATGAACTGACTCTTGTGTGATTCCTTGTAATAGGAATAATGTTTTGTTTTTTCTTACTATCCCTATGATAATTAACTGGAAAGTATGTGGTTGTTCAAGTAGATTTATGAACCCTCGATACACCAGGGTGTGGGAAACTTAACGAAGGATGGAAACTATAATCTCTAACATATAAATGAACATATGCGCATAAGTATAGTTTGATTCAAGAAAGTAAAATAATGGTTTTGCAAGATATCTAGGAGTTTTGAAATTATAATAAAGAGTGACTTGATCTCATTAAGCATTTCAAAACTAATACTTTTGTTATCAAAGTATTTTAAGATAGAAAACCATTTCATGTGACACCTTTTGAAATATGTGAAATCTACTAAGTGAAAACACAGTTATAAAATACGTAAGATTGATTTAATAACATAATGTTTTCTACTTGTATTCCCCCCCTCCCCATTAAAGCATTTAAAATCATTTAAATCATTGATTAAGGGGTATGAACTCACCTGTAGTTGGTGATTAGGATGAACTGAACGGTATAGGATGGCTAGGTGTCAAGCGAGGACTTGTACACACACTACGATCCTAATGAACATATAATCACACATATATGCATTCAATTAGTCTTAAATCACTAATTGATAAACTTAAGACATCCTAGACATAATAAACACTTTATATAAGTGTTTTAAGCCCTAAGGATTGCATCTAAGCTATTGTGGGATAAGGTATTTGCGTTTAGGGTTCCAAAGGACCCCATATATGAGTTTACTCCTCATATACTAACAGACATGGAGTTTACGGTTGTAAACTCTTGAGTTTACGGCCGTAAACTCCCAACCATGGGGTATTTGTGTGTTTTAAAGTCCCCAAACGCTTTCTACAATTATTCTAACTTGGTGGTTCCATCCTTGAAGGATAGGTTCTAGTCAATTGTTTAAAGCTAATGAGGACCATTGACACACTTTGGTGCCCCTTTAATGAGTTTACGGCCCATGAACCATGTCATGGCCGTAAACTCACACTGAAATGTGGTTTTGATATGCTTTCGTCCTTAGATTAAGTGGCGAACATTTCCATGTAAAGGTCTAGGGCTTTAGGTGTCTTAAAAACACCCTTTGGTCCATTTCTATGGAGTTTACGGCCTAAGATACACTTGGGCCGTAAACTCTCATTTGTTGGAGTTCTTTGATCTGTTTAAGGCCTTAGATTAAATGGGAACTAGCCTTGATAAAAGCCTTAAAGCTTTAGTGACCTTAAAACACCATTTTGAGGTTGAAAAGGGAGTTTACGGCCTATGAAACTCTTGGGCCGTGTACTCCCGAACTTGGGTGATTTATGGATGTTTTCTTGTCCTAAATACATATACAAATGAGTCTAGGGCAGTGGTATAACACAAGGGTCGGTTTTGGCTTCGTTTCGGGAGTTTACCGCCCAAGAACACCTTGGGGAGTAAACTCCTAGATCTAGTGATTTAGCCTTCTAAATCATCTTATAAACACATAATAAGCATTCTAACACTACTAGAAAAGGGTACTCACAATTTGGGATAAAAACCCGAAGATCCGTCAGAGAGAAAATGGCTTTTCTCTAGTTGGAAATGTGAATAATGAATGAATTTGGTTCAGAAATCTATTTATAGTCCTGAGATATTTTTGGCAGAAGATATTTTTATTCCAGAAATGATCTCTAATATAATAGAGTGTTGGAATAATAGTGTTGCACAAAACCCTAGTGCACCCACTCTCCTGATATTTCCTGAAGTGTAATTCCTAAATTACTCAAACATACGCGAAAAAGTTTGAAAATTAACTGTGACTGCTATAACTTCTATTGAAGTGATATAGTTTGTACAGAATGGAAATTTCGGGTTGTCACACCATATGGGTAGTTTAGGAAAAGACTAGAACAATTACTAGAATGCGATATTATACAATGAGTCTGTGACAACCCGATATTTCGAGTCAATGTAATGTAAAACCGATCAAATTTAGGTCAAAATGTAACCTTCCTAAAATCTTATTCGGACTAAATAAAGTAGTAGGAATCATATCAAGGTTTGCGTACATAAAAAGAACGTCCAAATCTGACTTCGTATGAGGAAGTTATGAATTTTTGAAGAAATTCCTTAATCACGTCATTTTAATAAATAAATAATAAAAATAATTTCGGAATTTGCCAACGGAATCTAAACGAAAGTTGTAGATCATGGTCTCACCTTCGCGTGGATATAAAGAACGTCAAAAACAGAGTCGTATGAGGGAGATATGAATTTATGAAGTTTATTTATAATAAATATAAATTTAATTATAAATTCCCGGTAATATCCGAAGGGGAGTCATCGGATTGGACCGAAGTACGCCCTGCGTACCTTCGTACGCCCCGCATACTGAGATCGAGGGTCTCGGATCGTCCACGTCGCACTATCCGAAGAATCTAACCCGTCCGACCCGTCCGACCCGTTGTCCCGTCCGACCCGCCGTCCCATCCGACCCGCGTACCCAGCAACCCGTCCCATCCGAACCGAGGCAGTCGAGGCTTCGGTCATGCATGACGTACGCGTACGCGCTTCGTACGAGCGTACGCCCCGCGTTCGGAGGCGGTTCAGCCTTCCTATAAATATGATGCGAGGCTTTCCGAAAATGTTGCTCATTTCTCTCCTCTCTCTCACAACCTTGCCTCGTTTTCCGTGCCCGTTATAACCCGAAGCTCTGGTCTTTTTGCTCAAGTCCCAAGGGTCGATTTTACTCCCGAGATTCCCGAGAATCCCGAGAAAAATCCGTTTTCCGAGACGAAACTCTGCCCGGTTTTCCATCTCGCTTTCTTCAATCAATCATGTGAGTTTCATACCCCTTAATCAACCTGTTAAATATTCTAAATGTTTTTATATGCTTTCAAAGGGGGGGAATACAAGTTAAATACTTATAGTTATTGTTTCAATCACATGTGATTGCACTAATCACATGAGATTAATAACTAGGGAAATCAGTGATTTTATCACTATTCAAACTATCTATCAAACTGTTTTACTTCTAAATGTTTTCCAAACCCATTTACTTTTCGAATTTACACTGCAACTATGATTTAAACAAATGTTCCTTATACTTAATCTGTTTTAATCAAATCTACGCCTTCAAATTGTTTTATAGATTGACATCAAGTCAATCTTTCTTTAAAAATAATACTTATGTTTCAAATGTCTTATAAATACTTATTTATGTTTTTATATTATAAATTGCATGCCCATACATGTATAGACGTATAAATAATGTTTAAAGGGCTTAGGAAGGCCATCCACCCTATTTCCTTTTACTCGATTTGGATGTGGTCTGGTGGGATTTTGGGTGACCATCCGAAGGTCGTTTCCATGTTAAGTATATATCAAATATACATATATAGACATAAAAGTACTTCCATAACCATACGTACTAGACGCACCGTTAACAAGTTACCATCGGGGTAACACAGAACCATACTATTACAACTGTTAGATCAATGAGTCAGTTCATTCATGAGTCTATACTAGGAAGAGAATATATACAACTATACTACGAGAACATATACAACTATACTACGAGAACATATACAACTATACTAGAACAAGAAACATTTCATCACATATGCAAGAATACGATAACAAATGTGATCCACTGTATCGGAGCATGCCTTAAATGTCATGGCCCGAGTTGTAGCCAGAATTCTCTTGGAGGGAGAGCATTGAGTTTGCGTATAGATCTATACTGGATTGACTAGCCTACACCTTGCTGCTAGCTACAGCCGGACCTGCAGGTCTGCGGGTGCCAAACGTCATTCCGTTATTACGACCGTTCTTTATGTCGTTGTTATCAGTCGATAGTATGGTGCAATTATCACATTATACCTTAATATAAATCCGGTTTAAGGTAGTAGTAATTAGTACAACAGTAGTTCTTATTATACAAAACTACAGTACTACAATGATTTACCCATTACATATTTTGGTGATAATCTCACTTAAGCATTAATGTACAAACTATATTTTATCAAATAATAGTTATACTTGGGTAATTACACACTTTTACAACAGACGAGTTTACAAAACATTTAAGCCTCGGTAGAAGGTTACTTTTATAGAAAATATAGGATTTTCTGAGAGATTCAAACGTTTTTGACAACGAACATTGACACTAAAATACTTATGAACTCACCAGCTTAATGCTGATAAACTCTTTCAAAATAACTTGTATTCTCAGGTCATCAGTAGACAGGTACCGATGCCAGCTTTTGAGATGATGGAGCGTACTCAAGACTCATCATTTTATTATTTTGATTTACGTTATATTTTTGGTGTCTAAAACTGTACAGAACACGCATGTATTAAATTTATATATTTAATGCAATGGATGATGTTGTTTGCCTATTTACATTTACTGTGTTGTGATTACCTTACATGACGTCCTCCGCCCCAGAACGTTTCCGCCGTTCTTGGTTTTGGGGTGTGACAGATTGGTATCAGAGCATTGTTTATAGTGAATTGAGTATATCAACCCATAAAAGATATACTAAACTATAAACCCATTAGGGATTAAACTCTGACCAAGAGTCTATACTTTAAATAATAAAATATTTAACTAAGTATACTAGTCTGCATTCATACTAAAATAAGTGTCACAATGACAAGAACAAAAATATTACGATTGTTAAATATCACAAGTGAGCTCGGGGATGTATGGTCAGTCCTGGGAATGGCATAGCCTGATCAACTATGCTGATCCTAGGAGTGATTAGCACATGCCTTAGAATGGTTGTGATAGGTTAACAAGTCTAAAAACTTACCAACAATACCAAAAGAAGATCAATAGAACTTAAACTTAAAATACTATAGGAGTATTTTGTGCTACTAGTTACACGTATACTATATTCTTATACCTCTATTCTCGAGTAGATCTTGATGGCTAGATATCCATCATGGCGACCCGTACTTTCCCAATGAAGGCAATGCCGGGTGGATCGATGAAGAGCCCGAAGTTGATCATCCAATCCCTTTGGATGATCACCTCGCAGAAGGCTTTTCAGATGGGTCCGACTCCGAGCCTGAAGTCAACAACCTACCGATTGTAGGTTAAGCCCCAAACAACAACCCTCAACCGGCATTTCCAGGTCCTACACCCATGTGGGCAAACAACCTGAACCGCTGGAGTGATAATCAGGGTCAACCCTTACCATACATTGGGGACCGAACCTTTTACAACGTCAGAAATGGTGGCTCTACTGACCGGGCTCTGCCTGTCATTATCCGCAGAATAGCTCGTATTGTCGAGCAAGGTGGAGCAGCCGTCGACCGGGTCATAGAGATTGATACCGACTCAGGTGTCAACACAGTCAGCATCCGCCGTCTTGAAGAAGACATGGAACGGACCCGGAGGACCAATAAAACCCTGCAGTAGCAGTTGGCTGCCTCACGAGCTGAAATCTTAGAGCTTCGAGCTCGTCAGAGGACTTAGGATCGACACCTTCAAGAGGTGTTTCGACAAGTATCCGACCGCAGTACTCGCCCGGGACTTTCCCATCGCCGTTGGTTGATGTCTAGTACATCTCCGTCTTTTAATTAAAGGATAGCCTTTAACATCTGTGCTCCAAGTAGCACTTGTGTGTAAAATGTTTCTAACTTTCCTTACTCAAAAGTTGAAATCTAAGAATTGTCAAACTTTTCTATATGGTATGATGTATGACCTACAGTTAGGTCGATTTTCCCTGAACTTATTACATCAGTAATACCAGTATTTTTGAGATCTATCTATATGGGAAAAATCTATACACTTGTGTTTTCCTACTAATATTTCTTATTATGGTTTCAAACACTCTTTCAACTGTTGGACTATGGTTAGTTAGTCCATGTGTCACCCTCACGTTGCTTACAAATTGATTCTTACCATCTTTCTTATCTTTATAAACTTTTAGCTGAAGGATGCCTCCTCGCAAGTCTCCCAGGAATAGGAATAATCCTGCACCTCCACCTCCTCCGCCTCCGGTCATCGATACTATAGCCCTGAATGCTGTCGTAGCTACAGCATTGGCAACTGTCATGGCTCAGTATCACTCTTCTGATGCCAGCAGAGGTGGAACCCATGTGGAATCTATTCCGATCGAAATCCCTGTGCGCTCAAGGGAGTGCTCTTACATGGATTTTACAAACTGCAAGCCGAAGCCTTTTTATGGCACCGACGGAGTCATTGCTCTCTCGCAATGGTTCGAGAAGACTGAATCAGTCTTCGAAATATGTTCATGCCCTGATGCGTGCAAAGTGAAATATGTCGCATGCACCTTTGAGGGTAAGGCCCTAACGTGGAGGAACGGCCACGTCAAAGCACTAACTCTCGTCGTAGCCAACGACATGGGCTGGGAAACAATGAAAGACCTCATGACTGAGGAATACTGCCCGAGGGGCGAGATCCAGAAACTGGAGCAGGAACTCTGGAACCTGTCAATGAAGGGCACCAATGTGGTCGCTTATACTGCCCGCTTCAGCGAGCTGGTGGCCCTCTGCCCCAATATGGTTCCCACCGAGGTGAAGAAGATCGAGAGGTACATTTGGGGACTAGTGCCTCCGTATCAGGGGAATGTGCTAGCGTCAAACCCCGCTACCTTCGACAGTGCCAAACGAGTGGCACAACGACTCATTGACCATGGAGTCAAAACCCCTGCAACCACAACCACCCTAGCCATCCCGGAACCCTCCAAACCCGCCGATACTAAGCGGAAATTCTGGGATGAAAGGAAGAAGCAGCAAGCTGCCAAAAAGCAGTAATTGGTGGCAATTCATGCCGCAGTAACCCCTACTGCTACTACTACTGCTCCGGTGAGTCGGTATGCTGGAAGTTCGCCCAAGTGCAACAAATGCAGCTACCACCACAACGGCCCCTGCCGTGAATTGCAGTGCTCTAACTGCAACAGGAAAGGACACACCGTCCGATTCTGTAAGTTCCCAACACAACCTATCAACCAAGTCCCTGGCTCTGGCGCAAGCCCAACCTGCTATGGATGTGGTGAAGCAGGCCACTTTAAGAGGGACTGCCCCAAAGTGAGGAATGCTGGAGGAGCAGGGAGGGTACTGGCTATAGGCCACGGGGAAGCAGTTGCTGACCCGACAGTGGTGACCGGTACGTTCCTCCTCGATAACTCCTATGCATGCATTCTGTTCGATAGTGGAGCGGAGCGAAGCTTCGTAAACCATAAATTTGCTCGCATGCTTAATCAACCACCGCACGCACTCAAAGAACTATTCACCGTAGAAATGGCTAATGGAAAAACTGAAAATACGAGTAGCATATACTTAGGTTGTACCCTAACTCTAGATAACCATTCATTTCCAATCGACCTCATGCCAGTCTCAATAAAAAGTTTCGACGTTATCATTGGCATGGACTGGTTAAGCCTTCATCGTGCCGACATCATGTGCTTCGAGAAAGCAGTCCGTCTAAACCTTCCGTCTAACGAAACTCTTATAGTCTATGGCGACAAACCTGGTGCAAGTCTTCGCATCATATCAAGTATTCAAGCACAGAAATACCTGCGTAAGGAATACCACGCATTCCTTGCTCACATCGTCGACACGAACCTAGAAACGAAAGAACTAAAGAACCTCCCAGTAGTGAGCGACTTCCCCGACATTTTCCCAGAAGAACTACCCGGGTTGCCTCCACAACGACAAGTCGAGTTCAGAATCAATTTGGTCCCAGGAGCTACCCCAGTAGCCAAGTCGCCCTACCGTTTAGCACCAGCCGAGATGCAAGAACTATCTGGTCAACTTAACGAACTGCTCAGCAAGGGCTTTATAAGGCCAAGTTTCTCACCTTGGGGAGCACCGGTCTTGTTCGTTAAGAAGGAGGACGGATCCTTCCGTATGTGTATTGACTACAGAGAACTCAACAAACTGACGGTCAAGATTCGTTACCCTCTGCCACGCATAGATGATCTATTCGACCAACTGCAAGGGGCGAACTATTTTTCTAAGATTGATCTGAGATCCCAATATCACCAGTTACGAGTGCTAGAGGAGGATGTGCCGAAGACCGCCTTCCGAACTCGTTACGGACATTACGAGTTCGTGGTGATGCCATTCGGATTGACCAATGCGCCCGCAGTCTTCATGGATCTGATGAATAGAGTATGCCGACCTTACTTGGATCAGTTCGTCATCGTTTTCATTGACGACATCCTAATCTACTCCCGAAGTAAGAAAGAACATGGCGATGACCTACGACAAGTTCTAGGGACATTACGAAAGGAGAAACTTTATGCGAAGTTCTCGAAATGTGAATTTTGGATCCGAATAGTCGAATTCTTAGGACACGTGGTAAGCGAAGAGGGAATCCACGTGGACCCATCCAAAATTAAGGCCATTGAGAACTGGTCAGCACCGAAGACGCCTACAGAAATTCGTCAATTTCTAGGTCTCGCTGGCTACTACCGCAGATTCATTCAGAACTTCTGACGAATAGAGAAGCCTCTTACAACCCTAACCCAGAAAGGCGTGGCCTTTGACTGGGAAGAGAAACAAGAAAGAGCGTTCCAAACGCTCAAACGAGCCTTGTGCACCGCACCAATACTATCCCTTCCAGAAGGAATAGAAGACTTCATAGTTTATTGCGATGCATCGAATCAAGGGCTCGGATGTGTTCTGATGCAGCGAGGTAAGGTCATCGCCTACGCCTCGAGACAATTGAAGACACACGAGGTTAACTACACGACCCACGATCTTGAACTAGGAGCAGTAGTGTTTGCTCTGAAGATCTGGAGACATTACTTGTATGGAACGAAGAACACTATCTTTACCGACCACAAGAGTTTACAACACATTTTCGATCAGAAGGAGCTCAACATGAGACAACGACGGTGGGTCGAACTACTCAGTGATTACGAATGCGATATTCGTTATCATCCGGGTAAAGCCAACGTAGTAGCAGACGCCCTAAGTCGGAAGGAATATTCTGGTCGCAAAGTCAAGTCATTATCGATAACCATCCATTCACACCTGACTAAGCAAATTCAGGCGGCTCAACTTGAGGCCATGAAACCTGAAAATGTGTCAAGTGAATCCCTTAGAGGAATGGACAGGAATTTACAAGCCAAGGGTGACGAAGATTTATATTTCATGAACCGGATCTGGACACCGAAACATGGTGGTTTCCAAGACTTGGTCATGACCGAGGCGCACAGCACTCGGTATTCCGTCCACCCAGGTTCAGATAAGATGTATCTGGATCTTAAGAAGCTATACTGGTGGCCTAATATGAAAGTAGAGATTGCTACCTTCGTAAGTAAATGCCTTACTTGCGCAAAGGATAAGGTCGAGTACCAGAAGCCCTCTGGTTTATTGCAGCAACCAGAGATCCCAGAATGGAAGTGGGAGCGGATCACTATGGATTTCATAACCAAGTTGCCCAAGACAACGGGTGGACTTGACACCATATGGGTCATCGTTGATAGATTAACCAAGTCTGCACACTTCCTGCCTATCAAAGAAACCGACAAGATGGAGAAACTTACGAGAACATACATTAGGGAAATCGTACGGCTACATGGTGTACCTATGTCCATTATCTCCGATAGAGATAGTAGGTTCACCTCAAGATTTTGGCAGTCACTACAACATTCCATAGGAACAAGGCTGGACATGAGCACAGCCTACCATCCTCAGACCGACGGACAGAGTGAGAGGACCATCCAAACTCTGGAAGATATGTTGCGAGCCTGCGTGATTGACTTTGGGAAGACATGGGATACTCATGTACCCCTTCTCGAGTTTTCCTATAATAACAGTTATCACACGAGCATCAAGGCTGCTCCATTTGAAGCTCTCTACGGCCGTAAGTGCCGATCCCCTCTGTGTTGGGCTGAGGTGGGTGATACCCAATTAGCCAGGGGCCAAACTTCTGACAGTACTCTCACCGGTCTGGAGATCATTCGGGAAACAACTGAGAAAATCGTTCAGATCCGTGAACGATTGAAAGCCTCTAGAGACCGACAGAAGAGCTACGCTGATAAACGAAGGAAACCTTTGGAATTTCAGGTGGGAGACCGAGTCCTCCTCAAAGTCTCACCCTGGAAGGGCTTGATACGCTTCGGCAAGCGTGGAAAGCTTAATCCGAGATACATAGGGCCTTTCGAGATTCTTGCAAGAGTCGGCCCCGTAGCTTACAAAATCGAACTACCAGACGCACTTCGTAACGTACATTCTACATTCCACGTATCTAACTTGAAAAGGTGTCTATCCGACGAGACTCTTGTAATCCCACTCGACGAGGTCGAAATCAACGAGAGCCTCAACTTCGTGGAAGAACCTATAGAGATCATGGACCGTGAGGTCAAGCAGACAAAGCAAAGTCGTATCCATATCGTGAAGGTTCGCTGGAATGCCAAGCGAGGACCGGAATTCACTTGGGAACGTGAGGATCAGATGAAACTGAAATACCCTCACCTTTTTGCTTAGTTATTTGAAATTTCTAACTTGCTTAAAATTTTAATTTCGGGACGAAATTCCTTCTAACGGGGGGATGATGTGACAACCTGATATTTCGTGTCAATGTAATGTAAAACCGATCAAATTTAGGTCAAAATGTAACCTTCCTAAAATCTTATTCGGACTAAATAAAGTAGTAGGAATCATATCAAGGTTTGCGTACATAAAAAGAACGTCCAAATCTGACTTCGTATGAGGAAGTTATGAATTTTTGAAGAAATTCCTTAATCACGTCATTTTAATAAATAAATAATAAAAATAATTTCGGAATTTGCCAACGGAATCTAAACGAAAGTTGTAGATCATGGTCTCACCTTCGCGTGGATATAATGAACGTCAAAAACGGAGTTCGTATGAGGGAGATATGAATTTTTGAAGTTTATTTATAATAAATATAAATTTAATTATAAATTCCCGGTAATATCCGAAGGGGAGTCATCGGATTGGACCGAAGTACGCCCTGCGTACCTTCGTACGCCCCGCGAACTGAGATCGAGGGTCTCGGATCGTCCACGTCGCACTATCCGAAGAATCTAACCCATCCGACCCGTCCGAAGCTCCGACCCGTCCGACCCGTTGTCCCGTCCGACCCGCCGTCCCATCCGACCCGCGTACCCAGCAACCCGTCCCATCCGAACCGAGGCAGTCGAGGCTTCGGTCATGCATGACGTACGCGTACGCGCTGCGTACGAGCGTACGCCCCGCGTTCGGAGGCGGTTCAGCCTTCCTATAAATAGGATGCGAGGCTTTCCGAAAATGTTGCTCATTTCTCTCCTCTCTCTCACAACCTTGCCTCGTTTTCCGTGCCCGTTATAACCCGAAGCTCTAGTCTTTTTGCTCAAGTCCCGAGGGTCGATTTTACTCCCGAGATTCCCGAGAATCCTGAGAAAAATCCGTTTTCCGAGACGAAACTCTGCCCGGTTTTCCATCTCGCTTTCTTCAATCAATCAAGTGAGTTTCATACCCCTTAATCAACCTGTTAAATATTCTAAATGCTTTTATATGCTTTCAAAGGGGGGGAATACAAGTTAAATACTTATAGTTATTGTTTCAATCACATGTGATTGCACTAATCACATGTGATTAATAACTAGGGAAATCAGTGATTTTATCACTATTCAAACTATCTATCAAACTATTTTACTTCTAAATGTTTTCCAAACCCATTTACTTTTCGAATTTACACTGCAACTATGATTTAAACAAATGTTCCTTATACTTAATCTGTTTTAATCAAATCTACGCCTTCAAATTGTTTTATAGATTGACATCAATTCAATCTTTCTTTAAAAATAATACTTATGTTTCAAATGTCTTATAAATACTTATTTATGTTTTTATATTATAAATTGCATGCCCATACATGTATAGACGTATAAATAATGTTTAAAGGGCTTAGGAAGGCCATCCACCCTATTTCCTTTTCCTCGATTTGGATGTGGTCTGGTGGGATTTTGGTGACCATCCGAAGGTCGTTTCCATGTTAAGTATATATCAAATATACATATATAGACATAAAAGTACTTCCATAACCATACGTACTAGACGCACCGTTAACAAGTTACCATCGGGGTAACACAGAACCATACTATTACAACTGCTAGATCAATGAGTCAGTTCATTCATGAGTCTATACTAGGAAGAGAATATATACAACTATACTACGAGAACATATACAACTATACTACGAGAACATATACAACTATACTAGAACAAGAAACATTTCATCACATATGCAAGAATACGATAACAAATGTGATCCACTGTATCGGAGCATGCCTTAAATGTCATGGCCCGAGTTGTAGCCAGAATTCTCTTGGAGGGAGAGCGTTGAGTTTGCGTATAGATCTATACAGGATTGACTATCCTACACCTTGTTGCTAGCTACAGCCGGACCTGCAGGTCTGCGGGTGCCAAACGTCATTCCGTTATTACGACCGTTCTTTATGTCGTTGTTATCAGTCGATTGTATGGTGCAATTATCACATTATACCTTAATATAAATCCGGTTTAAGGTAGTAGTAATTAGTACAACAGTAGTTCTTATTATACAAAACTACAGTACTACAATGATTTACCCATTACATATTTTGGTGATAATCTCACTTAAGCATTAATGTACAAACTATATTTTATCAAATGATAGTTATACTTGGGTAATGACACACTTTTACAACAGACGAGTTTACAAAACATTTAAGCCTCAGTAGAAGGTTACTTTTATAGAAAATATAGGATTTTCTGAGAGATTCAAACGTTTTTGACAACGAACATTGACACTAAAATACTTATGAACTCACCAGCTTAATGCTGATAAACTCTTTCAAAATAACTTGTATTCTCAGGTCATCAGTAGACAGGTACCGATGCCAGCTTTTGAGATGATGGAGCGTACTCAAGACTCATCATTTTATTATTTTGATTTACGTTATATTTTTGGTGTCTAAAACTGTACTGAACACGCATGTATTAAATTTATATATTTAATGCAATGGATGATGTTGTTTGCCTATTTACATTTACTGTGTTGTGATTACCTTACATGACGTCCTCCGCCCCAGAACGTTTCCGCCGTTCTTGGTTTTGGGGTGTGACAGAGTCAGTTCATTCATGAGTCAATACTTTCTAGAACATTACAGTACATTACATATACAACTATACTAGGAAGAGAACATATACAACTATACTAGAATGATTACATTACTATACTTTCTAGGTAGAGAGCACGTACATTACAGCTAGAACAGTTCATTACATTACATATACAAGAATACGTTAATTATTGTGATTTAAATCGGAGCATGACTTAAATGTCATGAACCGAGTTGTAGCCAGAGTCTCTTGGAGGGAGAGCGTGAGTTTGCGTATAGATCTATACTGGATTGACAATCCTACACCTTGCTGCTAGCTACAGCCGGACCTGCAGGTCTGCGGGTGCCAAACGTCATTCCGTTATTACGACCATTCATATGTCGTTGTTACTAGTCGATAGTATGGTGCAATTTATCACAAAATGCCTTAATATAAATCCGGTTTAAGGTAATTAGTACAACAGTAGTTCTTATAGCGCTACGATTTAGTACTACATTAATTTTCCCTGTACACATATTTAGTGATATTTTCACTTAAACTATAAATGTAAAAAACTGTATTTTGATAATGATAGTTACACTTGGGAAAATTACACACTTTTAGAAGAGACGAACATATAGAACAGTTAAGTCTTGGTAGAAGACTACATAGAGATCAGTCAAGTCTTGGTAGAAGACTCCCTGTTATAATAGTAGGAATCATAGGGATTTCTAGGGTTTTTCAAACGTTTACAATTGTTTTACAAACATTTTCATACTTACAGTTCATATACATTTTTAATACTTACAATTCAATTACTTACAAATTCTTACATACAAATTAAGACACTAAAATACTTATGATCTCACCAGCTTCAAAGCTGATACTCGCTTTCAAAATTACTTGTATCCTCAGGTCATCTTAGACAGGTACCGATGCAAGGAGAAAGGAAGATGGAGCTTGTTCAAGACTCATCTTTCATTTTGATTTATGCTTTAATGTTTATCAAAATTTGAGAGAACACTTGTATAATAATTATATTATTAATGCAATGGATGATGTTGTTGCTTGTTTACTACTTTTCACTATTGTTATACTGTACATGACGTCCTCCGCCCCAGAACTTTTCCGCCGTTCTTGGTTTTCGGGTGTGACAGATTGGTATCAGAGCATTGTTTATAGTGAATTAAGTATATCAACCCATAAAAGATATACTAACTATAAATACATAAGGGATTAAAAATACTCTGACCAAGAGTTTATACTTTAAATAAGAAAATATTTAATAAAGTATACGTGCCTGCATTCATACTAAAATCAGTGTCACTAGGACAGTACAAAAGAATTACGATTGTTGGGCAACACAGATGGGCTTAGAGACATATGGTCAAAACTAGGAAGATATAGCCTGATCACCTATATTATCTGAGGGTTGACTAGCATGTGCCTAAGTTTAATTGTGTGGTTGCAACAATGCTAAAATCTTACCAACCCTACCACAATGAGAAGAATAGAACATAACGTTAAAATTAAAAATACTATAGGAGTATTTGGTGTAACTATAAGTACTTTATACTTGAGAACTAAAATGGGATCTTCATTACTAAGTTGATAGTTGCTAAGTGGATACACTAAGGCTATATGTAATTAGGATGTTATGGACTTAGAATCTGTGGAAATTTTGCCTTACCCCTATTCTGTGTGAATTTGGAATTAAGGTCACTTATTCGAAGGTCTATCCTTTTTAGATTACACATAGCTGGTATGCACTTCACAAATAGCGATGTAACTAATGAAGGTTTTGTAAATAATTATCTAGATAGTTCTTCTAATAATTATTATCTTACCCTAAATTCTCACATAGAAAACATAGCTGGACTCCATCCTCTCGGAAATCAGTATCTTCCGAACGAAGTCATAGTTGGTAGGTTTGGAGAACAACCAGAGAATGATCATCCTATCCCCTTGAATGATTACCATGATGAAGACCTTTCGTATGATGCTAACTCCGAACCAGAGGTTGAGAACCTACCCCGAGCAGCTCCCTTTCCAATTCCTAACCCTCGTCCGACTTTTCATGGCCCGACCCAAAGTGAGTGGAATGCTTGGAAACATGGAGCCAAGGACAAGATCAGTCTATGCCATTTGATGGCGACCGAAGCTTTTACGACTTGAGCAATGGGGGCTCAGCAGATAGAGTCTTGCCAATCTTGGCCCGCAGAGTGCCCCAAAATGAGATTCAAGGCAGGACAAACCTACATCAGATCACCGAAGTTGTCGCCGATGCGAGAATGCCTTCCCTCCGCACCATTCGTCTAGAAGATGCTCACGAGAGATCAGAGAGAAACCATGAGACCCTGCTTCAAGTACTAGCTGAATCACGAGCCGAAGTCATGGAGCTCCGAGTACGCCTTAGGGTGTACGGAAGACACCTACTTGACATGGAACGTCAATTGGCTGAACTAAGAGTTCACCAGAGGGATGACCGTCTCCAGCAGTAGACGCTTTACTTTATTTCTTCATTAAAAGGAATCGTTTTTCTTTCTATGCCCGATGTGGCATTTTCTATGAAATTATCTTGTACCGTAAGTACTTTAGTTAGGTCTTTATGCTGTCAAGGACTATCTTCTCTGGATATGATGTAGGACCTTCACAAGGTCATTTTCCCGAATCTATACATCGTAAATATCAAAGATATTGACAGCCGGATAACTTTTGTGTCATTCTTCATTCGAGTACTCTTATCATACTTTCATTGGGGTCTATCTGAAACATGCTATAGTCAAGTCATTGGACTATAGTAATTTAGCTCCGGAGACATTTCCAAGTCTCTTTCAGTGGTTGGATCTCGTTATTCACCAACCCACGATACCTCGGCTTGAACGACAAACGTCTTGAGACCATTCTACGAACTTACTTCTACTCATTACTAGGACTGCATCATAGGGATGTAGGTCAAACCTTCGCGAACATACTTCGATTCCGTGCTAGGACTGCATCATAGGGATGTAGGTCAAACTTTCGAGAACATACTCTTACTCTTTTCTTGAGCAATCTAAGTACATATCGACATCGCTCACAAATCCTTATCTTTCGTGTTACAGAATCATGTCGTCATCATAAAACAATCAGCCGAGCAACGAAACCCCTATCCTCCATATCGACACCGCTACTTTACAAGCTACAGTAGCAGCTGCTGTGACAACTTTCCTTACATACATCAACTCAGGTAACACAAACAAGACTGAAAAAGGAGTCGAAAGTTTAGATGGTAGTACCAAACCAGGAAACCAACAAACAGTAACAGTCACTGGCTCGCAAATCCGAACGACAGAGAACAAGAAATGAAAGCGTCAAGCCCAGAAAGAACGCAAGAAATCCCAAAAACTTGCTATGCAACAGCAACAAGTGGAAACCCCTGCCATCCCAGTACCGAGCAGGCCATACAAAGGAAAACTCCCGAAGTGTGATAAGTGTAGTTTCCATCATCATGGGGCTTGCCATGAGATGCAGTGTTGCAATTGCCTAAAAATAGGGCACCATGCTCGTGGCTGTGGAGCACCGGCACAACCTATCACTCAAGTCCCTTTCATCGGGACTAACCCTACACACGAGGGTATTTATAACGCCGAACGCTTTAAGAAGAAATTTTCAAAGTGGAGTAACGATGAAGGCACTCGTGTCCACATAACATTGGATAAACAACGCAATCCCGTCACCAAAGCTAGTACTAGCCAGTCATGACACCAATGCTGTGAGATAGGGTACTTCAAGAGGGATTTCCCTATAGCAAAGAACTCTGGCGCAGATGGGAAAATTCTCAGGATCATGGCCGCAAAAAAGCTTACTCCGGAACCCTCGTCAATGTAACTTAGGCGTGTTGTTGTAACAGACTTATAAACTATCCAAGACTGCTGCAACTAGAGTCTTACCTTTTGCGAGATCTTGTCTGTATAGGGATTCTCGTGCAGCGTATACTTGTCTTTTGTAGTATATCTTATTCGCAGCAATAGTCTAGTGGTAAATCTAATGTACTGTAACTCTGTTCATGGTTTCACGGTTGTGTTTTGTCTGTAAACGTCTTATGTTCAAACCTAATGTCTTTAAGTTTCAGTATGATTCCGACATTATCATACGACTCGATTCAATTTGTTCTTCACGAAAACAGCTTCATACATACATCTCTTTCTTCTAGATCACTTTTCCAGCGAAGCCGTCATATCAGAACACCGAAGTACTCATGCCAGGAGTACCTCTTAGTTTTTCCAAAGAAACCCCTGAAGTACCACTTGTGCCGTACGTCAAGTTTAATCCAGGGATTCATGCGATTGATCTATCACTGAGGAAAGTATACATAAGAGTGATATATAATCAAGCTTCTACAGGTTTAGAATTGATGATTCCACTTTAACTTCTTTTTCCCCGATGGGATGTGAGCTTAAAGAAGAATCAGTTATTCAACTACCTTTTCAATCTTAATTATATACGACTCGTATACCCGAAGTTGTGATTGTGAAACGATGTACGAATTCTAATATGAACTTTAGGACGGAGAACTGCTTAAGACTACGAGTAATCACATCATCATGTGAACAAACTTAGAACCCAGTACGACTCCCGTAAACGGATCGCCCTACACCATAAACATCTACGGAGACACAAGAACAGCCTGGACAACTTAGCAAACTACACAGAAAGAGAATTAGAAGACTAGGCTTCTCACCCTGGAGAACCCCAGTCTTATTCTCCTAGAGATCGACGGATTGCATCGTATGTGCCTCGGATATCGAGGACTCCGTCAAGATTTTCATTAGAGATCGTTATCTCTGCCTCTCTTAGATGAAATGGTTGAGGAAATGCAAAGAAAGAAACTACTTCCAGGAATGGATCTGAGATCCGAATATCACCAGTTCGAGTGTTAAGGATGGATGTCCGGAAGACTATCTTCCAAATTCGATGCGGACACTTCGAGTCCGTAGTGATACCCTTCGGATAGGACCAATACGCCCATAGCTTTCATGACCTAAACGAGTAGGGTACGTCTTTCTTACTTGGATCAGTTCATCATTTCTCCATGTAATGACTTACTTATCTACCCTCTTAGTAAGAAGAAAACCCTTGGAAACATTTTCCTACAGAGGAACTTTTAGGAAAGTTCTCTAGGTACGAGTTTTGAAATTGAAGAGTCAAATTTCTATGACACACTGTTAGTAATGTGGGAAATTTTTTAGTACTCTTTCAATTTGTCAAAGCCGTCGAGCATTTGTCGACACTAGAGACACCGACAGTCATTCGCCAAATTCTAGGTCTTACCGACCTACCGTCTTAGTTCATTCAGAACTCCTCGCAAATTACAGAAACCCGTACGACTTTGACCCAGCAAGGGGTGGCCTTTGATTGGGAAGTTAAGCAAGAAGAGGAACCTTGGAATTCCAAGTGAGTGACCAAGCTCTTTAGGTTAACTCACTCTGGGAATGGCTTAATACGCTTCGTATCGCGTGGAAAGCTATATCCAATATAGTTAGGACCTCCGATATTCTCATCAGAGTCAGTCCTGTGTCTCGCACAAACTAGACCTACTCCGTGAACTCAGTAACGTACATTCTGCTTTTTCGCGTCTCGATCGTGAAACCATACCTTTCCGTCAGGACTCTTGAAAGTCCACTCGTCGAGATCCTCGCCTTCGTATTAGAACCGTAGTGACCCTCGACCGAGAGGTCAAGCGGACGAAGCAGCGCCCTCGCCCGATAGTGAAGGTTCGTTGGGATTCCAACCGAGAACCCGATTTCACTTAGGACCACTAGAACCAATCGATTAGGAAGTTTCCTCCTCACGACTCTAACATTCGTACCTACTTCCTTGCCTAAATTCTAATTTCGGGACGAAATTCCCTTCATCAGGGGGATGATGTGACAACCGGAAATTTCCATTCTGAACAAACCATTTGAAGCCAATAGAAGTAGAACAATTACAGTGAAAACTCAGATTTCGAGTATAAGTTTGGCAGTTTTCAGGATTTTACACTTAAGGAGATATTAGGAGAGTGGATGCACTAGGATTTTGTGCAACACTGTTATTCCAATACTTTAGGACATTAGAGTTTGTTCCAGGAATAAAAATATTTTCTGCCAAAAATATCTCCAAACTATAAATAGAATTCTGAACCAAATTGGTTCATTTGTTGGATTCCATTTGGAGAAAAGCCAAAATTCTCTCTCACGAATCTTCGGGTTTTTATCCCAAATTGTGAGTACTTCGATCTAGTTATGTTATATAACTTAGATTGTGTTTAGAAACACCAATTACATATCAAATCTGTGAGATTCAGGAGTTTACCGCCCAAGAACGTTCTTGGAGAGTAAACTCCGATAAGTGGCTTAAATGCTACCTAGTCCTTTCCCCGTGACTTGTAACTACCTTAGACTTGTATGCTAGTGTGTATACAACTAGAAAACATCGAAATCGGATTAATAACCCAAGATTTGGGAGTTTACCGCGCAAGAACACTTGGGGAGTAAACTCCATTTTAAGGTCCTAAAGGGTTCCAATGACCCTCAAAGCTTTAGATCTCGAACTAGAAGCCTTCATTTCATGTTTAGGACACCAAAATCATTTCAAAACAATGAGGAAAGTCAGTTCACGGCCAAGGAACTTCTTAGGGCGTGAACTCCATGTTAAGTGCCCAAAATTCCCTAAATGCCTTCATTTAGCCAAGAGACTAGCCTAGCACATTACGTTGATGTGTCTAATACCCAAAACACTCAAAATACCAACACCTAGGAGTGTTCACGGCCGCAAACACATGGCCAATTGGTACCTGGGCAGAAAACTCTAGTTAGGGGTGTTTTGATTCCACAAACACTACCTAAGGCTTAGAATTGATTTTAGACATGTACCCTAAAGTGTTTAAAGCCTAGAAAACATAATGAATCACACGTATTGAGGAGTTTACGGCCAAGAGTAGTTCTTGGGCCATAAACACATGTAAAGGGGTCAAATGACACCCTAACTCCTTCCTTATGCCTAGAACCCAACATAGAACATAACCTTGAAATGTTTGAGACTTGAAAACACCATAAAAACCCTCCTAAGGGAGTTTACGGCTGTAAACTCCAAGGGAATATGGTCTCTGGGCTGTAAACTCCCCAAAGGACTTAATATGGCACCCAAACACTTGTTATAGCCTTGAAACAATTCACCACATGAGTTGTATAATTGGTAGACACCATTTAGGGACTTGGTTGAGAGTTTACAGCCAGGAGCTTACTCCCCTAGGCCGTAAACTCCAAAGAACATGGTCATTAGACCTTAAACTCCCGTTTGAGGTATTGCACTCTTTTGTTGCAACCCATTAGCCTCCTAGCACTTGACCAAAAGTGTTTTCCTCGCGTTTAAATGTTTATACTTGTATAATTAGTGTTTTTAATCACTAATTATTTATATACATATGTCTTCATATGTAATTAGGATCATTGTGTGTGTCTAAAGTCTTCACTTGACACCGAGCACTTGCCCGATCCTTCCTTACGATAACGGTCCGTTCAATTCCAGTCACTTACTACAGGTGAGTTCATACCCCTTAACTAATGTTTTAAACTATTTTTAAATGTTTTATAGGGGGGATACAAGTAGAATCATGCTACTTATTTTATTAATCACATGTGATTAATAAGTAGAATTATGCTAGTTATTACATCAATCACATGTGATTAATATACAACATTCAAATGATTTGGCTACTCATTAGCCATTTTACCAAACAGTTTCCTTCAAATGATTTTTATAAACATTTTATATGTTTTAAACTCCTTATTACGCTGTATATTTTACTCTGTATATCACATTTCAAACTTATTTACAATTGTGTTTCAAACAAATGTTTCTTTGTACAAAACTGTTTTATCAAACCCATGCCTTCAAATTGTTTTATAGGTTGACATCAAGTTGATCTTTTCCTAAAATAATAATTATGTTTCAAATGTTTTACAAAACTTATTTATGCTTTTATATTATAAATTGCATGGCTCTATATGTATAGTTATATAAGAAATGTTTAAAAGACTTAGGAAGGCTATCCACCCTATTTCCTTTTTGCGCTTGAGATGTGGTCTGGTGGGATATCGGGTACTCGTCCGAAGGTCGTTTAAATATTAGTTATATATCATGTGTACATATATAGTCATAAAAGGTCCTTCCAGTTCATCCCATGCCCTTGGGTAGCAAGGGTATACATCCATGTTCATACATACCAGTTAGATTACTAGTAAACTACCATATGGGTAGTTTAGGAAGAGACTAGAACAATTACTAGAATGCAATATCATACAATGAGTCAGTTCATTCATGAGTCAATACTTTCTAGAACATTACAGTACATTACATATACAACTATACTAGGAAGAGAACATATACAACTATACTAGAATGATTACATTACTATACTTGCTAGGTAGAGAGCATGTACATTACAGCTAGAACAGTTCATTACATTACATATACAAGAATACGTTAATTATTGTGATTTAAATCGGAGCATGACTTAAATATCATGAACCGAGTTATAGCCAGAGTCTCTTGGAGGGAGAGCGTGAGTTTGCATATAGATCTATACTGGATTGACAATCCTACACCTTTCTGCTAGCTACAGCCGGACCTGCAGGTCTGCGGGTGCCAAACGTCATTCTGTTATTACGACCATTCATATGTCGTTGTTACTAGTCGATAGTATGGTGCAATTTATCACATAATGCCTTAATATAAATCCGGTTTAAGGTAATTAGTACAACTGTAGTTCTTATAGCGCTACGATTTAGTACTACATTAATTTTCCCTGTACACATATTTAGTGATATTTTCACTTAAACTATAAATGTAAAAAACTATATTTTGATAATGATAGTTACACTTGGGAAAATTACACACTTTTACAAGAGACGAACATATAGAAAAGTTAAGTCTTGGTAGAAGACTACATAGAGATCAGTCAAGTCTTGGTAGAAGACTCCCTGTTATAATAGTAGGAATCAAAGGGATTTCTAGGGTTTTTCAAATGTTTACAGTTGTTTTACAAACATTTTCATACTTACAGTTCATATACATTTTTAATACTTACAATTCAATAACTTACAAATTCTTTCATACAAATTAAGACACTAAAATACTTATGATCAAACCAGCTTCAAAGCTGATACTCGCTTTCAAAATTACTTGTATCCTCATGTCATCTTAGACAGGTACCGATGCAAGGAGAAAGGAAGATGGAGCTTGTTCAAGACTCATCTATCATTTTGATTTATGCTTTAATGTTTATCAAAATTTGACAGAACACTTGTATAATAATTATATTATTAATGCAATGGATGATGTTGTTGCTTGTTTACTACTTTTCATTGTTGTGATATTGTACATGACGTCCTCCGCCCGAGAACGTTTCCGTCGTTCTTGGTTTTGGGGTGTGACAAATGTACATCTACTAATACAGTTAAGTCTTGGTAGAAGACTACATTCATAACAGTTAGGTCCTGGTAGAAGACTACATTCAGAACAGTTAGGTCCTGGTAGAAGACTGCATTCAGAGCAGTTAAAGTCTTGGTAGAAGACTCCTTTTGTTACTAATAGGAATCATAGGGATTTCTAGGACTTTTCAAACATTTACAGTTGTTTTACAAACATTTTCATGCATACAGTTCATTTACATTTTCAATACTTACAATTCGTATACATACAAATACTTACATTTCAAATACATACAAGTATTTACATACAAATTAAGACACTAAAATACTTATGATCTCACCAGCTTCAAAGCTGATACTCTCTTTCAAAATTACTTGTATCCTCAGGTCATCATAGACAGGTACCGATGCAAGGATTAAGGAAGATGGAGCTCGTTCAAGACTCATCTTTCATTTTGATTTATACATCAGTGTCTATTAGACATATCAGAACACACTTGTATTAAAATTATATTATTAATGCAATGGATGATGTTGTGGCTTGTTTACTACTTTTCATTGTTGTGATACTGTACATGACGTCCTCCGCCCTAGAACGTTTCCGCCGTTTAATGGTTTTGGGGTGTGACAGATTGGTATCAGAGCATTGTTTATAGTGAATTAAGTATATCAACCCATAAAAGATATACTAACTATAAATACATAAGGGATTAAAAATACTCTGACCAAGAGTTTATACTTTAAATAATAAAATATTTAAGTAAGTATACATGCCTGCATTCATACTAAAATCAGTGTCACTAGGACAGTACAAAAGAATTATGGTTGTTGGGCAAGACAAGTGAGCTTAGAGACATATGGTCAAAACTAGGAAATATAGCTTGATCACCTATATTATCCGAGAGTTGACTACCATGTGCCTAAGTTTAATTGTGTGGTTGCAACAAGTCTAAAATCTTACCAACCCTACCACAATGAGAACAGTAGAACATAACATTAAACTTAAAATACTATAGGAGTATTTGGTGTTACTATAAGTACTTTATACTTGAGAATTAAAATGGGATCTTCATTATTAAGTTGATAGTTGCTAAGTGGATACACTAAGACTATATGTAATTAGGATGTTATAGACTTAGAATCTGTGAAAATTTTACTTTACCCCTATTCTGTGTGAATTTGGAGTTAAGGTCACTTATTCGAAGGCCTATCATGTTTCGATTACATATAACTGGCTGGACTCCATCCCCACGACAACTAGTATCTTCCGAACGAAGTCATAGCTGGTTGGTTTGAAGAAGAACCAAAGAATGATCATCCAATCCCTTTGAATGATCACCATGATGAAGACCTTCGGACGATTCTAATTCCGAAACAGAGGTTGAGAACCTACCCCAAGTAGCTCGCTTTCCAATTCCTAACCCTGGTCCTGCTTTTCATGGCCCGACGCCTGAGTGGGTGGAATGCTTGGAAACATGGAGCCAAGGACAAGATCAGCCCATGCCATTTAGTGGTGACCAAAGCTTTTATGACCTAAGCAATGGGGGCTCAGTAGACAGAACCTTGACAATCTTTGTCCGCAGAGTGGCGCAAAATGAGATTCAAGGCAGGACAACCCTACATCAGATTACTGAAGTTGTCGCTGATGCGAGAATGCATACCCTCCGCACCATACGTCTAGAAGATGCTCGCGAGAGATCAGAGAGAAACCATGAAACCCTACTTCACGCACTGGCAGAATCACGAGCCGAAGTCATAGAACGCCGAGTACGCCAGAGGGTGTATGAAAGACACATACTTGATGTAGAACGTCAACTGGCTGAATTGAGAGTTCACCTGAGGGACGACCGTCGTCAGTAGTAGATTCTTTACCTTACTTTCCTTGTTAGAAAGTAATAGTTTTCTGTCTTTGCTCGATGAGGCATTTTCTATGAAATTACCTTGTACTGTAAGTACTTTAGGTTAGGTCCTTATGCTGTCAAGAACTATCTTCTCTGGATATGATGTAAGACCTTTACAAGGTTATTTTCCCGAACTTTTACGTCATGAATATCAAAGATTTTGACAGTCGGCTAACTTCTGTGTCATTCTTTATCCAAGTACTCTTATCATTCTTTGATTTGAGTCTATCTCAGACATGCTTTAGTCAAGTCATTAGACTATAGTAATTTAGCTCCGGAGACATTTCCAAGTCTCTTTTAGTGGTTGGATCTTGTTATTCACCAACCCACGATACCTCGGCTTGAACGACAAACGTCTTGAGATCATTCTACGAACTTACTTCCACCCGTTACTAGGACTGCATCATAGGGATGTAGGTCAACCCCTTCATAAACACACCTCCACTCAGTACTAGGACTGCATCATAGGGATGTAGGTCAAATTTTCGAAAACATAATTCTATTCTTTACATAACAGTCGAACTACACCTAGGGTGAACCAGAATCGCTCACAAAATCCTTGTCTTTTGTGTTACGGAATCATGTCGCCATCCAAAAACGATCAGCCGACCAACGAAACCCCCATCCTCCATATTGACGCTGCTACATTACAAGCTGCAGTAGCAGCTGCTGTGACAACTTTCCTTACACACATCAACTCAGGCAACACAAGCAAGACTGACAATGGGGCCGAGAGTTCCGATGGTTGTACCAAACCGGGAAAACAACAAGTGGCAACAGTCATGTACATGCGAAGCCTAAAGACCGAAAGGAAGAGACGATATCGTAAAGCCCTGAAGGAGTACAAGAGAGCCCAAAGACTTGCCATGCCACAACCACCGGTGGCAACTCTGGCAGAACGCTTTAGGAAGCAATTTTCAAAGTGGAGTAATGAGGAAGGCACTCGTGTCCACATAACACTGGATAAACACCGCAATCTCGTCACCAATGCAAGTACTAGCCATTCATGCCACCAATGCGGTGAGATAGGGCACTTCAAGAAGGATTGCCCTATAGCAAATAAATCTGGCGCAGATGGGAGGTTTCTCAAGATCACAGCTACCAGAGAGCCTACTTCGGAACCCTCGTTGATGTAATTTAGGCGTGTTGTTGTAACAGACTTACAAACTCTCCAGAACTAGTGCAACTAGAGTCTTACCTTTTTGTGAGATCCTGTCAGTATAAGGATGCTCATGCTGCGTATACTTGTCTTTTGTAATATACCTTATTCGCAGCAATGGTCTTGTAGTAAATCTAAAGTACTATAACTCTGTTCATGGTTGCACGGTTGTGTTTTGTCTGTAAATGTCTTATGTTCAAATCTAATGTCATTAAGTTTCAGTATGATTCCGACATTATCATACGACTCGATTCAATTTGATTCCTCACAAAAAACAGCTTCATGCGTACATCTCTTTATCGGTAAATGTCTTTTTAGCGAAACCGTCATATCAGAACACCGAAGTACTCATGCCAGGAGTACCTCTTAGTTATTTCCTTTTCCGAAGAAATCCCCGAAGTACCCCTCGTGCAGTACGTCAAGTTAAATCCAAGGATTCATACGGTCGATCTATCACTTAGGAATGTATATATAAGAGTGATATATAATCAAGATTCTATAGGTTTAGAATTGATGATTCGACTTTAAATTCTTTTTCCTCAGAAGGATGTGAGCTTAAAGAAGAATCAGTTATTCGACTACCTTTTCAATATTAATTATATACGACTCGTATACACAAAATTGTGATTGTGAAACCATGTATTAATTCTAATATGAACTTCAGGACGGAGAACTGCTCAAGACTACGAGTAATCACATCATCATGTGAACAAACTTAGAACCCAGTACGACTTCTGTAAACATATTTCCCTACAGCCTAAACACCTACAGAGATACAAGGACAGCCTGGAAAACTTAGCGTACTACACAGAAAGAGAATTAGAAGACTAGGTTTCTCACCCTGGAGAACCCAAGTCTTACTCTTCCAGAGATCGACGGATTGCATCGTATGTGCCTCGGATATCGAGGACTCCATCAAGATTTTCCTTAGAAATCGTTATCTCTGCCTCGCATAAATGAAACGGGTCTGAGATCCGAATATCACCAGTTCGAGTGTTAGGGTACGATGTCCGGAAGACTATCTTCCGAACTCGATGCAGACACTTTGAGTCCGTAGTGATACCCTTCGGATAGGACCAATACGCCCATAGTTTTCATGAACTAATGAGTAGGCTACGTCTTTCCTACTTAAATCTGTTCGTCATTTCTCCATGTAATGACTTACTTATCAATCCTCGTAGTGAGAAGAAAATACATGGAAACATTACCTTCGGAAGAACTTTCGCGAAGTTCTCTAAGCACAAGTTTTGAAATTGTAGAGTGAGGTTCCTATGACACACTGTTAGTGATGTGGGAAATTTTGAGTACTCATACAATTTGTCAAAACTGTTGAGAATTGGTCGACATCAGAGACGCCGATAGTCATTCGCCAAATTCTAGGTCTTTCAGACCTACTGTCATAGTTCATCCAGAACTCCTCGCAAATCAGAGAAACCTTTACGACTTTGACACAGCAAGGGGTGGCCCTCGACTGGGAAGTTAAACGAGAAAAAGAAACCTTGGAGATTCCAAGTGAGAGACCAAGTTGTTTAGGAAAACTCACTACTAGGAATGGCCTAATGCGCTTCGCTTCATGTGGAAAGCTAAATCCAAGTTAGTCAGGACCTCCGTGATTCTTACCAGAATCGGTCTTGTACCTCACAGACTAAACCTACTCCGCGAACTCGGTAACGTACATTTTACCCTTCGCGTCTCAATCTTGAAATAGTACCTTTCTGTTAGGACTCTCGTAAGCCACTCGACGAGGTCGAGATTAACAAGATCCTCGCCTTCGTACTAGAACTGTGGTGACCCTCGACCGAGAGGTCAAGCGGACGAAGCAACGTCGCCGCACGTTACTGAAGGTTCGTTGGGATACCGACCGAGGACTCGATTTCACTTAGTAGCGCGAGAAAAAATCAATTAGGAAGTTCCCCACCTCATGACTCGATCATTCGTACCTACTTTCTTACCTAAATTACAATTTCGGGACGAAATTCCCTCTAACAGGGGGATGATGTGATAACCCGAAATTTCTAACTTACATTCGTCATTATAATTAAATTTAGCTTCATTTTGATATTTTATAATGAACTTTTGGGTCTAAAAGAGTTCTTAAAAGTGCTTAAAGCTTAGTATATTTGAGTTACGTGTCGGAGGATGGATTAGATTGGGTGTAGCATTAGAAAAACGGGCCGAACACACCAAACCTGCTGTGTGCGGCCAGCCAGCCGCACACAGGCCAACCACACACACCTCCAACCGCACGGACCCTCCTATAAGTACTATCCTTAGTCCTTTTGATCATTTCTTACACTCTTGCAAAGCTAGGACTCGAAAATCCTCTCAAGTATCATCCGGAAGGGTAACATCTTTCACCAAGAACACCAAGAACACCAAGAACACCATTTTTTTGGCACCACACGCTTTTGGCAGCACACCAGGCCACACACACTTGCTGGCAGCACGCTGGTCGCACACCTGGCCGCACACACACATATAGTGTGTATTTTGGCCATACACTCCCTCATTTAGCCTTTTAACCCTTCGTACAATCATTTATGGTTGTAACACTTCAATATAAGTGTTCACTAGTCCCTAAGGTGGTCCCAATTCATTAATTAGTTGTTCATAACACTAATTATATTCATATATGTGCCAATATATGCTAAATAGGATTCGCGTGTGTACTCAAGTCACCACTTGATACTTAGCAACTGATCCAACATTTTCATCAGAACAACTCACTACTGGTGAGTTCATACCCCTTAATCAATGTTTTAACAATTTTCAAATGTTATATGGGGGGGGATACAAGTAGAATAATGCTAGTTATTATATTAATCACATGTGATTAATAAGCAACATTCCAATGGTTGGCTACTCATTAGCCGTTTTATGAAACAGTTTACTTCAAATGTTTTTCATAAACACTTTATGTCTTTAAAACTCCTTATTACACTGTTCATTTTACTCCGTATGTTTTATTTCAAACTTACTTACAATTGTGATTCAAACAAATGTTTCCTTATACTAAAGTTGTTTTTATCAAACCCATGCCTTCATAACGTTTTATAAATTGAAATCAAGTTGATCTTTTATTATATAATAATTATGTTCAAAGGTTTTACAAAACTTATTTTATGCTTTTATATTATAAATTGCATGCCTCTATATGTATAGTTATATAAGTAATGTTTAAAATGCTTAGGAAGGCTATCCACCTTGTTTTCTTTTCCTCGATTTGGATGTGGTCTGATAGGATATCGGGTACTCGTCCGAAGGTCGTTTAAATATTAGTTATATATCATGTGAACATATATAGTCATAAAAGGTCCTTCCAATTCATCCAATGCCTTTGGGTAGCAAGGGTATACATCCATGTTCATACATCCCAGTTAGATTACTAGTAAACTACCATATGGGTAGTTTAGAAAGATACTAGAACTATTACTAGAACGCGATACTATACAATGAGTCAGTTCATTCATGAGACAATACTTGCTAGAACATTATAGTACATTACTATACTTGCTAGATATAGAGCATGTACACTACAACTAGAACATTATAGTACATTACTATACTTGCTAGATAGAGAGCACATACACTACAGCGAGAACATTACAGTACATTACTATACTTGCTATATAGAGAGCACGTACACTACAACTAGAACATTACAATACATTACTATACTTGCTAGATAGAGAGAAGGTACACCACAACTAGAACATTACAGTACATTACCATACTATTACAATAGATATGGTCACATGATCACATTTACATGAGTATACTTACCAGGATTACTAGTACATTTTATATGTATAGATTCGGGTATATAATCGTAATTCTTATCTTTATCTTGTGATTCAATCACATAATTGACGAGATAGATTGGATTTAATATCCTAGTACCAAAGGATACGTTGCGGGAGTGACCATTCTTAGAATCTTTGTTAGCTACAGAGGTAAAAGCACATCCACGGATGTCAACGGTTGATACCATTACAAGTATACTTTTTGGGACTGACTATTCCTATACCCAGCTGTTAGCAACAGAGGTAAATGTACATCTACGGATGTCTTCAGTTAACATTGTTAGTTGCCCTTGTTCCAAAGGGTAATACTAATACAGTTAAGTCTTGGTAGAAGACTACATTCAGAGCAGTAAAGTCTTAGTAAAAGACTACATTCAGAACAGTTAGGTCTTGGTAGAAGACTACATTCAGAGCAGCTAAAGTCTTGGTAGAAGACTCCTTTTGTTACTAATAGGAATCATAGGGATTTATAGGACTTTTCAATCGTTTATAGTTGTTTTACAAACATTTTCATACATACAGTTCATTTACATTTTCAATACTTACAATTCGTATACATACAAATACTTACATTTCAAATACATATAAGTATTTACATACAAATTAAGACACTAAAATACTTATGATCTCACCAGCTTCAAAGCTCATACTCTCTTTCAAAATTACTTGTATCCTCAGGTCATCATAGACAGGTACCGATGCAAGGATTAAGGAAGATGGAGCTCGTTCAAGACTCATCTTTCATTTTGATTTATACATTAGTGTCTATTAGACATATCAGAACACACTTGTATTAAAATTATATTATTAATGCAATGGATGATGTTGTTGGTTGTTTACTACTTTCATTGTTGTGATATTGTACATGACGTCCTCCGCCCCAGAACGTTTCCGCCGTTCAATGATTTTGAGGTTTGATATATTGGATCTCATACATACCGATGTGCGTGGGCCCTTTAGATCCACCACAAGGGATGCGAGCTGCTTCTATTTGGCTTTCACCGATGAATATAGCAGATATGGATATATCTACTTAATCAAGCACAAGTCAGAAACCTTTGAAAAGTTCAAAGAGTTTAAGCAGGAAGTAGAGAATCAGTTGGGCAGGAAAATCAAGATGCTTCGATCCGATCGAGGAGAAGAGTACCTAAGTCTTGAATTCCACGATTAACTCAAGGAATGCCGAATCATTTCACAATCGACACCACCCAGGACCTGCAGTTGAATGGTGTGGCTGAGAGGTGTAATTGAACCTTGATAGAGATGGTAATTCCATGATGAGTCGTACTTCGCTACCTATCTCATTCTCGAGGTCTGCCTTAGAGACTACTGCCCATATCCATAACTTAGTCACTACAAAGAAGGTTGCCAAAATGCCTCACGAGATATGGACGGGGAAAGCTTCCTCGTTAGCACATATCAAGGTTTGGGGTTGCAAGGCTTCCGTAATACGAGAGACTCACAACAAGCTCGAACCTCGTAGTGAGCGGTGTATTTTCATCGGCTACCCGAAGAGGTCCTTTGGATATCTATTCTATAGACTGAGTGACCATGTTGTCTTCGTTTAGAGGAGAGGGGCCTTCCGAGAGACATAACTCATAAGCCACAGGGACAGTGGGGGCAAATCGATCTTGAAGAGCTTCAAGAATCGAGCGATGAAGGAAGCTCTAACGCTGAAATTCAACATGCGGAGGAAACTCCTGTTGAATCGATTGACGAGTCCATACCTCTTAGTCGTTCTAGTAGAGTTAGTGTTCCGCCTATGTTGTATGGTTTTCAAATAACAAGTGAGGGTGATAAGTTTATTAGTGATAGTACAATAATAAGTTTGGATGAACCTAATAGCTACAAGGAAGCCATGGCAGACCCAAAGTCTGCAAAATGGAAGGAGGCTATGGACAGCAAGATTCAGTCCATGTATGAAAACCATGTTTTGAATTTGGTTGACAATGTGCCAGGTTGTAAGACGGTCAGGTGCAAGTGGATCTTCAAGAAGAAGACCGACATCAATGGGAAGGTACACACTTATAAGGCGCGATTGGTTGCGAAGGGTTTTACTCAAACTCCGGGAGTTGACTATGATGAGACCTTCTCACCAGTTGCGAAGATAAAGTATATTAGGGTGATGCTAGCCATTTCTACATTTTATGACTATGAGATATGGCAGATGTATGTCAAAAATACTTTCCTCAATGTGAAGTTGGCTGAGGATGTTTACATGAATAAGCCAGAGGGTTTTGTCGATGCGAAGCACCCTAATAGAGTGTGTAAGCTTGAGAAATCCATTTATGGATTGAAACAAGCGTCTCGCAGACCCAGAGTCTGCAAAATGAAAGGATGCTATGGACAACAAGATTCTGTCCATGTATGATAACCAAGTTTGGAATTTGGTTGACAATGTGCCATGTTGTAAGACGGTCAGGTGCAAGTGGATCTTCAAGAAGAAGACCGACATGAATGGGAAGGTACACACTTATAAGGCACGATTGGTTGCAAAGGGTTTTATTCAAACTCCCGGAGTTGACTATGATGAGACCTTCTCACCAGTTGCGAAGATAAAGTCTATTAGGGTGATGCCAGTTGTTGCTGCATTTTATGACTATGAGATATGGCAGATGTATGTCAAAATGCTTTCCTTAATGGGATGTTGGCTGAGGATGTTTACATGAATCAGCCAGAGGGTTTTGTCGATGCGACGCACCCTAATAGAGTGTGTAAGCTTGAGAAATCCATTTATGGATTGAAACAAGCGTCTCGTAGATGGAATCTTTGTTTCAATGAGGAAGTCAACGAGTTTCGTTTTCTGCGAAGATAGGACGAATCATGTGTAGATGTCAAAGCCAGTGGGAGTATAGTTAGCTACCTCGTATTGTATGTTGATGACATACTGCTCACAAGAAACGAAATCCCGACCCTGAAGGAAGTCAAGTCCTGGCTTAGGAAGTGTTTCACTATAAAGGACCTTTGAGAGGCTGCATATATTCAGGGAATAAGGATAGCGAGAAATAGGAGTAAAAGACTAATAGGACTTAGTCAGAATACTTACTTGGACAAGGTACTACAACATTTTAGTATGGAGAATTCCAAGAAAGCGGAGTTATGAATCCAAAGTAATGCCAAGTTGAGTAAGAATCAACGCCTGAGTACCGAAGTCGAGATAACATAGATGAGCCGAGTACCATGCGCTTCCGTTGTTTGCTTGATCATGTATGCTATGACTTGCACTCGCCCTAATGTGGCCTTCGCTTTGAGCATGGTCAGCAGATATCAAGTGAACCCTGGCAAATCAAACTCGACCGTAATCAATAATATTCTTAAGTACCTTCGGAGGACCAAGGAATGGTTTCTAGTCCTTGGTAGGAGTGATGACTTATGGGTGCGAGGGTATAGTGACACCAGTTTTCAGACCGACCGGGACAACTACCGTTCTCAGCCGGGCTGGGTCTTTACCCTGAATGGAGGAGCAGTGACTTGGAAAAGTTCCAAGCAAGAGACCGTAGCTTATTCAACGTGCGAATCAGAGTACATAGCGGCAAGCAAAGCGTCAAAGGACGCGATATGGTTGAAGAAATTCATTGGAGATCTTAGAGTTGTGACAGCCATAAAGGAGCCAATGGAAATTTTCTGTGATAATGAAGGAGCAGTTGCCTTGACCAAGGAACCGAGGGAACATGGTAGCTCTCAACATATCGACATGAAATATAATTTTATTCGACATCGGGTAGAAGAGTGACTCCGCGAAGTGAGGAAGGTATCATCAGAGGAAAACCCAACAGATCCCGTTAAGAAGAGACTGAGTAGGGTTAAGCACTAGCGGTACGCTAGGAGCATCGGGCTGAAGGACGATATTAGTTTAGATTAGATAGCTTTGAAACATGTAATAGATATATTGTAATTAACATTTGATGAATAAATAAAGGAGTATTATTTATGAGTAAGTTAATGTCTTATGTTAATTGTTTACCTATTGTTTCACTTTGCATGTTTTGACTTCCTAAACAATAAGATTATTCGAACATTCCACAGTCGTTCGTACTTTGGGATTAGGTATGAAAGGAGATTGTCATGAATTGGTTTGTAGATTGCCTACAGTGTATTAAAGATAGCAAAATATTGTTGCAACGTTCATGAGTGCTTATGAGTAAGATATGAGGATTGGATTAAACCCACGCTTACTGGTATCACTTCATGGAATTTATCACGAGTGATCGCAAGACAATAATATCATATGGTCTTGAAACCTAGATATATGGTTTATTATTAGCGAGTGGTTGTGCATTGATAATGCGTAAACGCATAGGTAACTTGATGTTATAAAACGCATTGTTGTGCATGATTTGATGAGTGAATGTTAAATGCATATAAGTCGAAGTTTATCTGTTCCTTTTATCCTAAGAGTGTAAAAGCGATATCTGGGCCCCTCAATAACTTGGTTTGACTTATGTGTCGGGCCCGGTAAGGACTCAATTGATGTGTTCAATTAAGTTCTATGTTAGACAAATCAGAGATCGAGAAACAAACTGCTGGACAATAAGTATGACTATGCTCCATGTAATTGTCCGCACGTTATCCAGAACGGAGGAATATATGATCCCTTATCTAAAGGACAGGTTACTAATAAGATTAACAGCGTCTTTGAGAGCTATGATAGCTAATCAGATCCTAAAGTCGTACTTATAGTTACTAGACTTATCCAAGTGGGAGACTGTTGGATTAGTTTCTAAGACTGTAACTATATTTGGTATGTACTTGACCCGGTTGTGAATGGTCCTTTTGGGTTGTCTTCACCAAAGCAACTTGACATGATGATTTATAGAGAGAGAGAGGTTATTATGGTTATTAAAATATTTTATGTATAATATATTAAAAGAGAAATCATAAAGTATAATTAATATTGCACAAGAATTAGTTAAGAATTAATTCTATGACTAAAAGAGATTAATTAAATAATGGGGACCGGAACTGTCAACTGTGTAATAGTTGGTTTTAGGCTGTGGATCTTCCTGGACATATGGGGGATGAAATTAAGAGTAGAAACCCTGGCAGCTCAGTTATATAAGAGATCCCAGGGCTTCAGTTTCGGTTACACCAAGAAACCCTAAGGTTACTATAGCTGAAATCTAGCCTCTCTCCTTCTCTCTTCTAGATCATCCTCTTGCTTGTGGTGTTTGTAAGTCATTAGAGGTGTTAAACTTGTGACACAAAGCTTCTTGAAGATCCAACATTCTTGCAACTATTGAAAGGTATTATCTAAACCTGTTTTGTTATGGATTTCAATATATGCTAGATTTGGGCTTTCAAGTCTTCGATGAATTGCATGTACAATAGAGAAACCTAGATGCAAGCTTTAGGGTTTTACATGTGCACATGGATTGTTCTTTTGTATAAAACCCATCAAGTTTGTCATAAATGTGGTCTTGGTAACCATTTTGCCAAAGACTGCTTGGTTGAAATGTCTCAAAAACTGAAGGTAGAAGATTCTGCATGCTACGCTCGTAGATCCCAAGAGATGGCAACAAGTGAGGAAGCTTTTGTTACCATCGTGTCAAGAAATTTTGATTTGTCTTCTAGACACGAAGATGAAGTGAAAACTAGAAGAAATATGTGTCTTACGTCAAGAAAATCGATTGAGTGTGATGAAGGCTACTGGTCTTCAGGTTTAGAAGAAGACGATGACAATTCTAAGCCAAATTTTGTAGATGGCAACAAACGATCCGCTCGGCAGAAGCATTATCCAACAGGTTAGATCTGTGAGCACTGAAAATAATTTTTATTTATCTGTTTCAAAACCATATCTAACCCAGGTCTAATTAGATATGACAATCATCCATAAAACCTATGAGTCGCCCATAGAAGTAAGTGAGAAGGTGGATACCGATTTGAGTCACCATAGATTCCACTTTAAAAATCGCAAACATAAGATAGAATCACTAGAAAGAGAGCTTTTAGTGTCCAATGGTGAATGTATCATTTTAAAAGACAAATGTGAAATCACTATTAGTGAAAGGAATATGTTAGTTTTTGATAACAAACGCCTTAATGCCAAAATTGATGCTTTGCATAACTCTATTGATATTCTTGTAGAAAATGAACTAATGACACATAATTTTCATCGCCCATCGTCCAAAACACTAGGCCTCAAAAGTGAGTTTTCAAAACTTATTGCTCATCCCTTGAAGGAGTTGCAAAATCTAACGTTTATCGGAGCCATTTTGAACTATACTCATTCGGATACCCATGTCTCACCATTGTCACCCTTTATTGAGACTTTGGTCTAGTTCCAATCACTAATTCCTAGTTGTAACATATCATTGTTAAATTCCATGATTCCACATCTCTTCTGCCTTTGATATCCTTGGAGCTGAATCGGTCTTCAAATTGATTCCATGGCACCAACTCTACTGGAGTTCAAGTTCGTAACTCCGGCCCTCCGAACAACTATGTTGTTGGGGAAATAATTCTCGAGATAACTAGACATGACTCTAACAAATCTGACTTCGTTTATACATCACTAATAGTGATGTGGATGAAGAAATTATGTGTGACGATTTATCTGACTGTTGTATCTCTAACTCTGATGCGATTTCAAAATCAAGCCTAGTGCAAATTAGGCCTAAGTTCGACAATCCATCACCTTGACAAACTTCCAAGTTATCAGCTGACTATCGGAAGAAACCTTGGTTAAATAAAAAATATATTATTCAGCCTAAGATCGAAGCTATGCCCTTAAGAAAGAAATTAGGTCAAGGAAAAATTCCAGATTCATTGATAAATCCAAAAAGAAATTGACTATAACAGATAATTCAGGCACTAGGAACCACAATACCTTTATGCATGTTAATATTCTTAAGAGGCCATCCAATCCTCCTAGTTCGGTTGTTCAAAACATAGATGTTACTCCTAATACGAAAAAGGTCACTATTGAGATTTCCTCCGAAAAAAGTGACTCTCCTCGGACAGTTTCTTTTGGGTTTATTACTAAATTAGATGACAAGATTTTCAAACCAAAACAACTTTTGAAACCAAATGTTCCTTCGAAAGTAGATAACAAATAATAGGTTGCTAAGAACACTATTTTCAAAACTCTTCAAAAGATTCAATTTTTTTTGAGTAGAAAGTAAAAAAGTTTGAAAACACATTTGTAACTTCTGTCAACATAGTGATTCTTACAACATCTCATAAAACTATTGGCCTATGAAAAGTAGCATCCAAACAACCTTTGATTGGATATGATTTTGGATAAATGAAAAGACCTTGTCATTCTATTTCATTCACAAAGTATCTCGGAACAAGCCCTCCGGAATGGCTATTGCTCAAAAGCTGCAATCCATGTCTACAACCCATACCAAAGTCCTTTAGCCTAACTCGAAGCCTAAAAACTCCAAAACTCATTGATTTTGCAAACACTCTACACTTCAGAACAAGATACAATAAGGTATATTGAAAGAGCTTTTTCCATGCATGTGATTGGGCAGAAAGACTTTCTGTGTGATCTAAAGCTCACTCTTAATGTTGGTTACGTGACATACAACAACAACTCAACTTCACAAATTCGAGGTGATGGCATCTTAACTAATAGCAATTTCTCTATCTCCTATGTGGCATACATAGCTAATTTGAAACATAACTTGATTAGTGTAGTTCAACTCACTGATGCAAATTGAAGAGTTGAATTCTGCAAAAAAAAACATAGCTACATTATGAAAGAATAATGGAAAGAATGTCTAATCAAATCAGATCACATTGAAAAGATGTATCCATTAGACATCAACATGATCATCTGAAATCCTCAACTATGTCTTCTTTCAGATTTCATTCATGACGTTAGTTGTTTACGGCATTAGAGGCTCGATCATCTCAATGGTCATTCATGACGTTAGTTGGTTTTGGCTGCAGATGCTTTATCAAAAACAACTGTAATCAACTCACCAAGTTTCAACCCAAAGCCGATAAAGCAATCTTTTTGGGATACTTAGCCAAATCCAAAACCTACTGCATTTTAAATCTTCGAACCCATGTAGTTGAAGAAATCTTTGATGACAATTTTTTTTTAGAATTTTGGTCCAACTCATGTTACAACTCACATCATGAAGTCGAGCTCGAAAGCATGTTCGGATCTTTAGAAACTACTCTTGACTAGGAATCTCGATCAAGACCATCCTCTTCAGCTACAACTCCAACTTCTGAAAATGTTTCATGTCCGAAACCCTCCCTTCGTCCTTTTGATTATGATCAATTTAAACCTTCTCAGGTTAAGAGGGAGAATGGTCATCCTTCCCTTGAATAAAATGTTGAAGGATTTCAAGATGCGGCAGATCAATTCATTGCATTTTATCGCATTCCAAACAACAACGAAGACAATGCTAGCTTATTTGACTTTCCGAATGATGACGACGTCGACACATCCGATTTAGAAGTTTAGGGGAGCATCATCCTCAAATTCAAATTGTTGAGGGGGGGGGGGCAACACACCCCATTGTTGACATCAGATCATCAGCTACACAAGAAGTTTTGAGATTACACATCTCGACAAATGATCATCGTCCAAATCAAGTCACTGGAAATCTCAACGCTTTCTACTACCAATGTCCAAAATGAGTGTCACTTCTTAGCATTCATTTCAATGGTTGAACAGAAATCCATCAATGAAGCTTTAGAAAATGTTGATTGGATTACAACCATCCAAGAGTTATTAGCAGAATTTGATAGAAATGAAGTGTGGACTCTTGTCCCTTCTCCTCATGATCACCATATTGTTGGCGCAAGATGGGTCTTCCGAAACAAGCTCAACGGCAACAGAGTTATAATCTGAAAAAAAAGCGAGATTGGTGGCCAAAGGATTCACTTAGATCGAAGGATTCGATTATGACGAGAATTTCGCTCTTGTTGCTCGTCATGAAGCCATCTGAATCTTTCTCACTTATACAGCCCACAAAGGCTTTAAAACTTACCAAATGGCCGTTAAAAGTGCCTTTCTCAATGGTGAACTGGATACCGAAGTGTATCTTCAACATCCCCCTTGTTTTGTAAATCTTTCATATCCGAACTATTGTTCCAAACATAAAAAAGATGATTATGGCGTCAAGCAAGTTCCACGTGCATGGAACGAGGCTCTCACTAATTTTCTGAAGCGTTCTAGTTTTCAAAGAGGAATTCTTGATCCTAAACTATTACGAAGACCCAATATAAACCATCTCATGTTAGTCCAAATTTATGTTGTCAACATCATCTTTGGATTTACGGACTTAATGATGGTTGCTTAGTTCACAAAGTTAATGGTTAGTGGATTCCAAATGAGCATGAATCATGAATTAAGTTTCTTCCTTGGACTCCATGTCAAGAAAACTAACAAAGGAATCTTTATTGGCTAGGAAAAATACATTTATGAACTTATAAAATACTATTCAATGGATAATTGTGCCTCTGCAAATGTTCCAATAGGTTTCGGTCACATGATCTTTAACGCTATTTTAACTTAATGCAAGTCTTCCGAACATCATGTTCCGACAAATGAAAGTTTCCCTCTTCAGGCATACTCCGACTCAAACTATGGAAATATTCAACTGGGTAGAAAAGGCAGTTCATGAGGTTGGAAAATTTTGGGTCGAACATTGGTTAGCTGGTCATCTAAGAAACAAAAATGTATTGCTCTCTCAACAATCGAATAAGAATACATCGCTACTGTAAGCTGCATTTTGCAAGTTCTCTTGATGAAATCTCATCTTCTAAACTATGGTGATCGATTTCAACAAATTCCAATCTATTATGACTCTCAAAGTGCAATTGCAATTTCTCACAATCCAATTCAACACTCTATGACCGAGCAAATCCATATTTGGTAGCATTTAATTAAAGATCATGTTTTAAAAGGAAACATCAAACTCATTATTGTTCCATCTGACCATCAAATTGCTAATCCCTTTAATAAGGCATCAGCTGAAACCAAATTTAATGGGAATCTGAACAAAATGGGAATGACGATGCCTAATCCACATGTCTTCCAAGAGCCGTGTACTCTCTAATGGAAACATCAGAAAGTGGAATAATTCTGATGCCAAATTCATTTCACCTTGGAATTGTTTCCTCTAAGTAAATGTAGGATCATGTTATGTGTGTTTATGTCTACCCTTTTCTTCTAGTTTTTAATTTGTGCAGCTTTCCTCATTTCGTGAATCTTCTGTCCAATATAGTTACATTGGTGTTTATGCAATCATCATATCTCAGAGTTTATTTCAAAATCAAGTGTGTTATGAAGTTTATCTCAGAATTCAAATCCGAAACAGTAATGTGCTTTCATATCATATCTTCATCTGAGCTCTGATCCTTCAATTCTTAGAATCTTAATCTTTTGAAACTGGTCTTCTAAGATCTTTATGGATTTTTACCTCTGATATTCAGTTTGAGGCCATGTGTCACACCCCGAAAACCGAAGGCGGAAACATTTCTGGGGTTGACTCCACGTTGAGTATCAAATCCAATGCACATAGTAAGTAAAGCAAATAATCATTACATTACATATAGAAAGGTTTACATTTGTTTCAAAAGTAAAGTTATATAGTTGTGATACATAGTATATATAAACAAATGAGACGACTCTTCTGCGCATTCCGTCTTCGCTAAAAAAAGGAATCATCGGGTACCTGTCTAAAGCGGACCTGAGAATACAAGCAGTTTGAAAATCAGCATAACGCTGGTGAGTTCATAAGCGGTTTTGTTTTGTGAAAATGTACTGGTTCCTTTCTGTTTATAGAAATGTTACAACCAAGAAAATCCCATATTTAGTTAAAAGTTGGTTTTTGAATCCCAAAATGTAATGTAAAGATGTACACTGAAAACATGTTTACCCTTGTGAAATGTAAAGTTAGGTTATCTGGTTTGTTACACTGTTCTGAATATGTACAAACGTTTCGCCAGGAAAATCCCATATTTTCCTGAATGTTGGTTACCAAATGTGAAAGATGTAAACTGCAAACCCGGTTATCCTTGTGAAATGTATTAGTTTTAACAAATATATAAAACTAACATATACAAAGTAATTTAATTACTTTATTCATTATTACTATTAAGTAAATCTCTGTTATCCTAACTGCGAGTTCCATAACCATACAATAGACTAGATATGGCAATAAGTATTCCACATCACCTTATGAATTTCGTCACCCTTGAACCATTTCGGTTCGGCTGTAGCTAGCAGCCAGGTGTGGGGTAGTCAGCCCCGTATAGATCTATACACTCAAGTCACGCTCCCTATCTAAGAGATTCTGGTTACGGGTGCGATCCTCCACTCGTGTATCTCTGTGGAGTGTTAATCGAGGATGTGTCTCCAATTATATGGGATTAACAAATTTACTAGTAATAATATGATAATCCTCCACTCGCATATCTCTGTGGAGTGTTACCGAGGACAAAACAGTGTACTAACTTTTATTTTAAAGGTTCAATTTTCATGCTTTTAACTGATAAAATATGGAAAAACATTTGTGAAATATATAAAATACAACATTTTGTGACATATTCCAGAAATAATATGTTTACGTGTTCTGCATGTTCAAACAGTTATCTGTTATGTCTATCAGTGTTATAAGCATATGAAATTATGAAACACACATATGTAAAACAGGTTTTTGAGTACAAGTATTCCTTGTACTTTTCTTGTATTCCCCCCCCCCCCCCTTAAAACAGTGAAAAACAGTGAAAAAGGGTAGGGGTATGAACTCAGCCGACCGGAAAATGCGACAATTTGAATGCTAAGCATTGGTTCGGGGCTTGATAACATGCGAGGTTCCTAAGTAATATGAAATGGTATACAAATGTATCTAGTTAGACTTTAAAACACTAATTAGATATGATAACACACTCCAATGAGCGAAAACACTTCAAATCAAGTGTTTGGAGTGACCCGGGTAATATCTACGGACGTGTGGGACTTAGGAAATGAGTTTACTCTTCAAGAGTAAACTCCTCATGGATTTTACGACCCATTGACCATATTCCCATGAGTTTATGGCCGTAAACTCTTGGATGGTGCATTCTTGGATGCCAAATGGTCATACAATGCACACGGGAAGTTCTAGGGTTGATTACATGGCTTAGGAAGTGATCGGGAATTGAAATGGCCTTGGGAAATGAGTTTAAGGTCTAAGGAGATGTTTTTGGGGAGTTTACTACCTTAAACTCATGAGTTTACAACCGTAAACTCATGTTTTTCCATGAATCAAGGGCTTTGGTGGTTGTAATTCAATCATATTTGATTCTAAGTCCAAAACTAAGCCATTCAAGGGGTTTTAGGCACCTTAACATCCTTTGGGGGGTGTTTACGGCCTAAGGAGGTAGGTTTACAGTCCAAGAATGTTCTTGGGCCGTAAAATCAAGTTTGATGCATTTGAGGATGTTTTGGTGCATCAAATGAAGGTTTATGAAGTTCTACACTCCCGTGGAAGCATTTTGAAGGTGTTTAAGGGCATTTTCACTCATTAACATGAGTTTACGGTCTAAGAAGATGAGTTTACAGTCTAAGAATTTTCTTGGACCGTAAACTCAAGTATGTCCCATTTGTGTATGATTTGGTGCATTTCTTGAAGGGTTACAAGGTTCCATGCACTCATGGAAGTCCATTGGAGGTGTTTAGGGGCAAACTAACACCCAACAAGGTGTTTAACGTCTATGAATGAGGGTTTACGGTCCAAGCATGTTCTTGGACCGTAAACTGATGTCCATGCCTCATTTGGTGCAATTTTGGGGTCCTAACCTCATGCATGCAAGTTTCTAAGTCGAATCTAGGCCCTAGAAGTGGTTTGAAGGGGTTTTGGGGCTTCAAAACCCTCTTTAAAGGAGTTCACGGTTTTGGGAGGGCCCCCAAACCATGAACACATGTTCATAGGTGTTTTGGGTGATTCCAACATGAATTTTAATGATAAACAAGCTTAGAAACATGCTAGGATAGATTTCTTACCAAAATGATGCTTGAAATGAGATTTTTGGGCCAAATTTAGAGTTCTAGAGAGAGAGTAGTGAGAGAAAGTTGTGAGATGGGAAAAAGTCCTCAAATGTTGCCCACACAACCTTTTTATAGTGGTTTGGTTTGGTACCCGGTGGAAGTTTTCCCGATACTGACGATATACGATGCTTTTGGTCGCACCCGATAAAGTTGACGTAACTCGTTATGGTCGAAACTAAAAATTTTCTAATATTAATTTAGAATTATTTCCTTGAGTTATTATTATCTTTGAACATCCATTAAGTCATAATAAACAACCCAAATATTATGACTTAATTTAATAACGAAAACGGAAATAATTTGAAAACGACGAATTTATTAATGGAACGAGTTACAATAATGGAAAGAATTTTCGGGTTGTCACATTATCCCCACGTTAGAGGGAATTTCGTCCCGAAATTCAGGATTAAGATACAAATCATGGATTTGGAAAGAGATGCGGATACTTATGTTTCATCGAGTCTTCACGCTCCCAAGTGAAATCCGGTCCCCGCTTGGCATTCCAGCGAACCCTCACTATCGGGATGTGGCTTAGTTTCGTACGTTTGATCTCTCGATCCATGATTTCGACTGGTTCCTCCATGAAATCCAAGTTTTCATTGACCTCGATTTCGTCCAAAGGAATCACAAGGGTTTTATCGGATAAACACTTCTTGAGATTTGAGACGTGGAAAACGGGATGGACGTTGGTAAGTTCATGGGGTAATTGGAGTTTATAGGCTACAGGACCGATGCTGGCGAGGATCTAGAAGGTTCCAATGTACCTCGGGTTAAGTTTCCCACGCTTTCCAAAGCATACCATGCCTTTCCAGGGCGAGACCTTTAATAGGACAGGATCTCCAACCTGGAACTCCAGAGGTTTCCGACGATTATCTGTGTAACTCTTTTGGCGATCTCGTGAAGCTTTCAATCGTTCCCGGATTTGAATGATCTTCTCGGTGGTTTTGTAGATGATTTCAGGACCAGTGAGAGCACTGTTGGGGACTCGACTCTTGGCTAGCTGCGTGTCCCCTACCTCGGCCCAGCATAGAGGGGATCTGCACTTGCGACCGTAGAGGGCTTCAAACGGGGCAGCCTTGATGCTGGTGTGGTAATTGTTGTTGTATGAGAACTCGATCAAAGGCAGATGTGTGTCCCACGACTTTCCAAAATCTATGACATATGCCCTCAGCATGTCTTCCATGGTTTGGATAGTTCTCTCACTCTGTCCATCGGTCTGAGGATGATAAGCCGTTCGCATGTCTATATTAGTTCCAAGAGCCTTCTGAAGGGACTGCCAAAACCTGGAGGTAAACCTGCTATCTCGGTCAGTGATAATGGACGCATGTACACCGTGCAGTCGAACTACCTCCTGGATGTAGATCCGCGCGAGTCTTTCCATCTTGAACGATTCTTTAATCGGGATGAAGTGAGCAGATTTTGTTAAGCGATCGACAATTACCCAAATGGTTTCGTACCCACTCGGACATTTGGGTAACTTGGTGATGAAGTCCATGGTAATCATCTCCCATTTCCATTTAGGTATTTCGGGCTGACGGAGCAAACCCGAGGGTTTCTGATACTCAACTTTCACCTTGGCGCAAGTTAGGCACTTGCCCACGAATGTAGCGATCTCGGCTTTCATGTTTGGCCACCAGTATTTTTTCTTGAGATCCAGGTACATCTTGTCCGAACTTGGGTGAACAGAGTATCTGGTCTTGTGTGCTTCCTCCATGACAATCTCCCTGAATCCTCCAAACTTTGGGATCCAGATTCGGTCCATGAAACAGTATACTCCGTCACCTCTTATCTCAAGTTTCTTATCCATTCCCCTCAAGGATTCGCTTGACACGTTCTCGGGTTTGAGGGCTTCTAACCGGGCTTCTCGGATTTGCATGGATACGTGGGAATGGATAGTCATCGTCAGGGTCTTCACTTTTCTGCTTGAACTCTCTTTTCGGCTAAGGGCGTCTGCTACCACATTGGCCTTGCCGGGATGGTAACGGATTTCACACTCATAGTAACTGAGTAGTTCTACCCATCGTCGTTGCCTCATGTTCAATTCTTGCTAATCAAGAATGTGTTGCAGGCTCTTATGGTCCGTGAAGATCGTACACTTGGTTCCGTAGAGATAATGTCTCCAAATCTTCAATGCAAAGACTATGGCTCCTAACTCCAAGTCATGCGTAGTATAGTTGATCTTGTGTGCCTTCAGTTGTCTCGAGGCATATGCAATCACCTTTCCTCTTTGCATAAGCACACAGCCTAAGCCCTGATTAGATGCATCACAATAAACAACGAAGTCCTCCGTTCCTTCAGGCAAGGATAAGATTGGTGCGCTGCATAGGGCTTGCTTTAACGTTTCGAACACGGTTTCTTGCTTCTCACTCCAACAAAAGGGTACACCTTTCTGTGTCATAGTGGTTAAAGGTTTGGCGACTCTAGAAAAATTCTAGATGAATCTCCGATAGTAGCCGGCGAGACCCAAGAATTGAAGGATTTCTGTGGGTGTCTTCGGTGCTGACCAATTCTCTATCGCTTTAATCTTAGACGAATCCACGTGAATACCCTCCTCGCTTACTACATGACCGAGGAAGGTTACCTTCCGAATCCAGAATTCACACTTGGAAAATTTCGCGTACAGCTTCTTGGATATGAGGGTTTCCAACACCGACCTCAAGTGTTGTTTGTGGTCTTCTTCGCTTCTGGAGTAGACAAGGATGTCGTCAATGAACACGATGGTGAACTTGTCCAAAAAAGAGCGATACATCAGGTCCATGAACACTACCGGTGCATTGGTTAGATCAAAGGGCAACACTACAAACTCTTAGTGTCCATACCGAGTCCTGAAAGCTGTTTTGGAAACATCACTCTCATGAACACGTAGCTGATGGTACCCTGATCGAAGGTCTATCTTTGAGAAGTAGCTGGCTCCCTGGAGTTAATCGAAGAGGTCTTCTATTCGAGGAAGAGGATATCGGTTTTTGATGGTCAACTTTTTCAACTCTCGGTAGTCGATGCACATTCGGAAGGATCCATCTTTCTTCTTTACAAACAATACCGGAGCTCCCTAGGGTGAGGAACTCGGTCTAATGAATCCTTTACTGAGCAACTCATTGAGTTGGCTGGATAACTCCTACATTTCTGCTGGAGCTAAGCGATACGGAGATTTCGCCACGGGAGTAGCTCCAGGAATTAGGTCAATACGAAATTCGACCTGACGTTCGGGAGGAATTCCTGGAAGCTCTTTGGGTAACACATCAGGAAAGTTACAGACTTCGGGGATGCTCGCGATGTCTTTAACTTCCTGTTTCTCATTGATTACATGGACTAGGAATGCTTGACATTCCTTTCGCAAGAGTTTCTGAGCTTTGATGCAGGAAATGATACGAAGGTTGGAACTGAGTTTGTCGCCATAGATAATGAGAGTCTGACCCGAAGGAGGTTGAGACGGATGGCTTTTTCGAAACAGAGGATATTAGCATGAATGGGACTCAACCAATCCATGCCAATGATGACATCAAAGATCTTTATGGAAACTGGCATAAGATCGATGGGAAATCAATGGTCATTCAGGGTTAGGGTACAACCTACGAACACCTCGTTAGCGCTTTCTTTCTCACCATTAGCCATCTCCACGGTAAACATTCCGGTTAATGGTTGGGGATTAGATTTAAGATTATGTTTGAACGCATGACTAACAAAGCTTCTTTCAGCACCCGAATCGAAAAGGATACTAGCATAAGTGTTTTCGAGATGGAACGTACCCGAAACAACGGTGGGATCGGCGACTTCCTCCTCCCATCCCATGGCTAGGACTCTCCCAGTGTTATCAGTTGTAGTCTTCTTGGGGCAGTTCCTCTTGAAGTGCCCGACCTCTCCAAAAATTATAGTAGGGTTGACCAATGCCTGCTCCGGATGATTGATTTGCAGATTGGGCTGGTGCCTTGCAGAATCGGACCGTGTGCCTCTTTTTACCACAATTTGTGCATGACAGTTCGCGGCAGGGGCCGGGGTTGTGGTGGTATCTACACTTGTCACACAGGGGAAGATTACAAGCATATCTGCTAGTAGGAGTTTGAGCTGTACATCCTACAACAGAAGCAGCAGCAACGGGGGTAGTAACAGCATGGACCGCTACAGTCTGTTGTTTCTTTGAGGATCATTGAGAAGATTGACCCTTCTCCTTCTTCTAGAACTTTCTTTTCTCACCACTTCTCTTGGTTGGTTCAGGAGTGGTATTTGCCTCTTCAATATCATCACTGTGGTCAACTAGGGTCTAGGCTAAACTCTTGGTGTTATCATAAGTATCCGGTCGTGCAGCTAAGACGTTTCCTTTAGTTGGTTGGGTCAGCCCCCAAATGAACCTCTCTATCGTCTTACTTTCAGGAGTAACCAATCTCGGGCAGAGGAGTGCAAGATCATCGAATCTAGAAGTGTACGCAGCAATATCGGAACCTTTCATCTTCAGGTTCCAAAGCTCGTGCCCTAACTTCTGCATTTCGCCCCGAGGGCAGTATTCTGCTATGAGGAGTTCTTTCATGGCTTCCCAACCCATGGCATTGGCTACAGTTAGGGTCAAGGATTTGACTCGGCCATTCCACCAAGTCAGGGCTTTGTCAAGAAAGGTACAGGCTGCGAACTTTACTTTATTAGATTCCGAACAGGAACCGATTTCGAAGATGGATTTGATTTTCTCGAACCATCGGGAAAGAGAAATGACAACTCCAGTGCCATCGAAGGATGTAGGTTTTTCGTTCATGAAATCCTTATAGGAACCCTCCTTTCGGTGTCCCTGATTGCTTTCTTGATCCTGAGTTTGAGTACCACCTCCCGAACTAGCGCAATCTCTTGTTGATCATGGTGTCTGTCAAGGAGTCGCGACTATTATGGCTGAACCAACCAAAGGGAACAGCAACAACGAGATCAATGCCAACAACAACAACAAGAAGAAATTCTGGAACAAAAGGAAGGGGCAAACTTCGCAAGAACCTTCAAAGAAGCAAATGGTTGCGGTTCATGCTGCTACTACCCCCACCACAACTCCTGCTACCTCGGCACCAACAAAACCATACGCAGGGAATCTGCCCAAGTGCAACAAGTGCAACTACCATCACCATGGTATTTGTCGCGAGATGCACTACAAGAACTGTGACAGGAAAGGGCACACAGCCCGTTTCTGTAAAGCACCGGCACGACCAATCACTCAAGTTTCTGGCACTGGAGTAAGCCGGGCGTGTTATGGGTGCGGAGAGACTGGACACTTCAGGAGGGATTGTCCCAAGGAAAGGAATATTGGCGGTGTAGGGAGAGTGTTGGCAGTAGGACAGAATGAAGCAATAGCAGACCCGACAGTGGTTACGGGTACGTTCCTACTCAACAACACTTATGCATGCATACTTTTTGACTGCGGTGCGGAGAGAAGTTTTATGAGTCATAAATTCAAACACCTACTTAATCAAAAACCCCAACCACTCAATAAAATATTCACTGTAGAAATGGCAAACGGTAAAACAGAACACGCAAACGATTTATACATAGGATGCACACTAAATTTAAACGAGCGTTTGTTTCAAGTCGATCTTATGCCCATTTCCATAAGAAGTTTCGATGTCATCATCGGTATGGACTGGTTGAGCCTTCACCATGCCGATATCCTTTGCCACGAAAGGGCTGTTCGCTTAAATCTGCCAAACGGCGAAACTCTTGTCATTTATGGCGACAAACCCAGTTCAAGTTTACAAATCATTTCCTGTATTAAAGCACAAAAGTATCTTCGTAAAGAATATCATGCCTTTCTAGCCCACGTAGTAGACAAGAAACGAGAATCGAAAAACATTAAAGATATTCCGGAAGTCTGCAACTTCCCGGATATTTTCCCATAAGATCTTCCAGGAATCCCACCAGAACGTCAAATCGAATTCAGAATCGACTTAATCCCCGAAGCTCCCCCTGTAGCAAAGTCACCTTACCGTTTAGCCCCAGCCGAGATGCAGGAACTATCCAGTCAATTAAACGAGCTGATGAGCAAGGGATTCATCAGACCGAGCTTCTCACCATGGGGAGCGCCAGTCCTGTTCGTGAAAAAGAAGGACGGATCCTTTCGCATGTGCATCGATTATCGAGAATTAAACAAACTGACGATCAAGAACCGATATCCCTTACCGCTCATAGACGATCTATTCGACCAACTACAGGGAGCAAGCTACTTCTCAAAGATCGATCTAAGATCTGGTTATCACCAACTGCGAGTGCTGCAGGGAGACATCCCCAAAACGGCTTTCCGAACACGTTATGGTCACTACGAATTTGTAGTAATGCCCTTCGGATTGACGAATGCTCCAGCAGTGTTCATGGATTTGATGAACCGAGTATGTCGTCCCTTCCTGGATAAATTCGTTATCGTATTCATAGATGATATACTCATCTATTCAAGAAGCCAGGAAGAACACATCAAACATCTTCGCCAAGTACTGGAAACACTAAGGGCAGAGAAACTTTACGCAAAATTTTCCAAATGTGAATTTTGGATTCGAGAAGTGGATTTCCTAGGACATGTTGTAAGCAAAGAAGGAATACACGTGGACCCTTCCAAGATAAAGGTAATAGATAGTTGGACTACTCCAAGAACCCCTACAGAAATCCGGCAATTTTTGGGACTCGCCGAGTATTACCGAAGATTCATACCGAACTTTTCAAGGATTGCCAAGCCACTTACCACCCTAACCCAGAAAAATGCGACCTTCGACTGGGGAGAAAAACAAGACAGCGCATTTCAGACACTAAAGCGAGCCTTATGTAGTGCGCCCATCCTAACCTTGCCAGAGGGAACGGAGGACTTCGTGGTCTATTGTGATGCATCAAACCAAGGACTTGGGTGTGTCTTAATGCAAAGAGGGAAGGTCATCGCCTATGCCTCAAGGCAACTAAAGACGCACGAAGTAAACTACTCAACGCATGATCTTGAGCTAGGAGCAGTCGTCTTCGCTCTGAAGATATGGAGACACTATCTCTACGGCACAAAATGTACCATCTTCACTGATCATAAAAGCCTCCAACATATCCTCAATCAGAAGGAACTCAACATGAGACAAAGACGATGGGTAGAACTACTAAGTGATTACGAGTGCAAAATTCGATATCACCCTGGAAAGGCTAATATAGTGGCTGATGCACTTAGTCGGAAGGAATACTCAGGTCGCCGAGTGAAGTCCCTAACTATGACGATCCAATCACACCTGTTCACACAAATCAAGGAAGCCCAAATAGAAGCCTTGAAATCCGAAAATGTGACAGGAGAAGCCCTAAGGGGAATGGATAAAAACCTTGAGACTAAGAGCAACGGGATTCGTTATTTCATGGATCGAATTTGGATACCGAAGTTTGGTGGATTCAGAGAAATCGTTATGGACGAAGCCCATAAAACACGATACTCCATACATCCCAGCTCCGACAAGATGTATCTCGACCTCAAGAAGTTGTACTGGTGGCAAAACATGAAAGCCGAAATTGCTACCTACGTGAGCAAATGCCTGACATGTGCCAAAGTCAAGGTGGAATACCAGAATCCCTCGGGTTTATTACAACAACCAGAAATACCCGAATGGAAGTGGGAGCGGATAACCATGGATTTGATAACAAAATTACCCAAAACAACAAGCGGAGTCGACACCATTTGGGTAATTATCGACAGGTTAACTAAGTCAGCGCATTTCCTACCAATCAAAGAGACAAATAAATTGGAGAAGTTAACAAGGACATACCTCAGAGAAATTGTACGACTGCATGGTGTGCCCATATCCATTATCTCGGACCGAGATAGTAGATTCACCTCAAGGTTCTAGCAGTCGCTACAAAAAGCTTTGGGGACAAGACTAGACATGAGTACCACTTATCACCCACAAACCGACGGTCAGAGCGAGAGAACTATACAAACCCTGGAAGACATGCTGAGAGCTTGCGTAATCGATTTTGGCAAAGCATGGGACACACATCTACCCTTGGTCGAGTTCTCGTACAACAATAGCTACCACACCAGTATCAAAGCTGCCCCGTTCGAAGCCCTCTATGGCCGCAAATGCAGGTCACCTTTGTGCTGGGCCGAAGTGGGGGACACACAACTAGCAAAAGGGCAAGCAACTGACAACATGCTCACTGGGCCAGAAATCATAAGGGAGACTACGGAGAAGATTGTTCAAATCCGAGAACGTCTAAAAGCATCAAGGGATAGACAAAAGAGTTACGCAGATAAGAGACGCAAACCCTTGGAATTCCAAGTTGGAGACCATGTCCTACTCAAAGTCTCACCTTGGAAAGGTTTAATATGCTTCGGAAAACATGGAAAACTGAACCTTAGATACATCGGACCATTCGAGATCCTTGCCAGGATCGGTCCAGTGGCTTACAAACTTAGACTACCTCAGGAGCTCCACAACGTACACCCTACCTTTCACGTATCGAATCTGAAGAAGTGCTTATCCGACGAGACCCTTGTCGTCCCTCTAGACGAAATTGCAATAAATGAAAACCTTCAATTTGTGGAGGAACCAGTAGAGATCATGGATCGGGAAATCAAAAGGACTAAACAAAGCCGCATACCCATTGTAAAGGTCCGCTGGAACACCAAGCGAGGACCTGAATACACCTGGGAACGCGAGGATCAGATGAAACAAAAGTACCCGCATCTTTTTCCTAAAACTGTAAACTATCTTAGATTAAATTTCGGGACGAAATTCCCTTAACAGGGGGATGATGTGACAACCCTATATTTTCCAAAAGCATTGTAAACACTCGAAAGCTAAAAACAACGAAATTAACCTCGAAAATAAAGTGTTCAAGTATCTAAGTTGGGATGCATCAAATATTAGATATCATGCCAAGGTTTCCAAAAACATAAAGAACGCTCAAAACCGGGTTATATTGAAGAAATTATAACCACTCGTATATTTACGACATGACGTTAAAACATTATTTGACGTAAAAAGTAAAATCTCAATAAAATGCATTTTAGCCTTAAGTATCTAAACAAAAGTCGTAGATCTCGTGGAAAGGTGAGCGTGCATAAAAAGATCGCCCAAGTTGGACTTCGTATGAAGAAGTTACGAATTTCCTAAGTTTCGTAACAGTAGTAGAGGGCTAAAAACTCGGATTGAAGATCGAGTGTTATTTAACTATCACCACCTAAACAGAAGTTGAAGATCTCCTCAGTGGTAATAAAACGATAAAAAGACAAACGAAAACTGACGTCGAATAAAGAACCTATGAATTTTTAACGAACTGTAGAAGGCCCGGCCTATTAAAAATATATCATTAAAAATAAAGTCAAAACTAGCCGACGGAGTCTAAATGAAAGTTGTAGAGCATAATCTCACCTACGTGTGGATATAAAGAACACGAAAAACGGAGCTCGTACGCGAAAGTTACGGAATTTAGAAGTGGATAGGCCAGATTACGCCCCGCGTTCTCTGGGAGTACGCCCTGTGTACTAGACCCAGAGTCGAGTCCCATCGGCCCGCCCAAGCTACGCTTAGCTAGCCAGGAGTCGTAAGCCATGACGCCATATTACGCCCCGCGTACTCCAAGATTACGCACCGCGTACTCCAAGATTACGCGCCGCGTACGAGGAAGTTCCAGCACTATAAATAGATGGCATGAGCTTCGAGTTTTGCATACAATTCACAACTTCTTAGTCATTCTCCCATATCACTAAGTTCCAGAGACCATTTTCTTACCTCGGTTTCCGCACTCGAGCCCCCGACGAAAGATTTACGCTGCAAGGGATCCCCGAAGAGCCCGACGACGCAACCATCCGCGGTCGAAGTTCTGCTCAACCCTAACCTCTCTCTTCAAACTTAACGAGTGAGTTCATACCCCTACTTTTCAATTCTTTTCACGTTTTAGGGGGGGGGGGAATACAAGTACATTACAAATCATAGTAACATTTTTATAATATCGTTCTTATAGGGTTTTAATACAAAAATAACTTTATGTTTAAAAGGGATATTATATCACCAAGTTGTTATAACCAAATGGGAACATACTTTTGAGTAACTATAATGAGTGTAGTATTCAAGTGATTCATACATTTTACATATACATCTCGACAAATGAAATGCTTTCAAAAGAAGTAAAGTCTTTATTATCGTAAATCTGTTTATACCAAGTAATGTGAGACAGCTTCACGTACGTTTGAGTATGCATTATTAAGTCCTGTATTATATACCATAATCCCTTGTAGGGGGAGCGTGATACTTGTGTATAGATCTATACGGGATTGACAATCCCACACCTAAGCTGTTAGCTACAGCTAGGCCAGCAGGCCTGGGGTGACAAATGTCATAACAGTTCCAACGCCTGAAGAACGTTGTTACAGGCCATCAGTGTCAATAACATGGTTATAAAACTCACATAAAAGTATAAAAACAAGTTTGATTTACGAGATTCATATATGCATTTCGGTTTTCCATTTTATTTTTAACACAAATTTTATCACTATTATTCAAGTATGAAAAACACTAACGCACTCCAACATGGGAAACTTTTCAAATCATTTATAGAAAATATTGGATTTTCTGAAAACCTCGTTCATCGATTTACTATCAAAAAGGACATACTTTTCAAAGCAAAACTCTTATGAACTCACCAACTTAATTGTTGAAACTTTTTCGAAACCACTTGTATTTCTCGGGAAATCAGTAATACAGGTAACCACCAGCTTTTGGAGAAAGGAACACTAAGGAGGTTTTATTATTGAACATTTATCATCTCATTGTAATATTATTTTGCTAATATAACGCAACAATATACGTTTTCATTATATATGTGATGGTTCTGTTACTTTCTTTACAATATTCAATGGTTGTGATACTACGTGAAGTCATCCACCCCGAATGTTTCCGCCATTCTGGTTTGGGGGTGTGACATGTCCTCTGTAGCAGCAGCAGGTTGGATGAAGGGTTAGTCACGTAGCCGACTCCTAATATAAGTGGTAACCTAATGATCATCCGAAGATTTTCATCTCATCCTCTGTTGCAACAGCAGGATGGAGGAATGGTTAGTTCCGATATCAATCTATCTATTATAAGTGATAACCTTAGACATCCGTAGATGTTCATCACCCAGTGGTGCTAACAGCTGGTTTCCGGAATGGTTAGTCCCGTCTAGACGTCCCGTCGAACAGGGATATGCAGGAAAATTTACACAGAAGGGACGAATAAATCTTCCTCATAACTCTAGGTACAAGTATCCAGGTTACTGAATACAGGATAATGTATCTATGTAACAGTACTCATGTATGGTATTCATCTAAGCGGATTCAGATAAATGTATCTATGAAAACGTACTTATGTATCATGTAATCCTAGATAAATGTACTCATGTATCATGTAATCCTAGATAAATGTACTAATGTATCATGTAATGTACTGGTATAGACTCATGAAAGAGCTGACTCTTGTGTGATTCCTTGTAATAGGAATATTGTTTTGTATCTTTTAACTATCCCTATGATAATTAACTGAAAGGCAATTGTTTGTTTAAGAAGGTAAACGTAATGGTTTTGCAAGATATCTAATAGTTTTGAATAATAATTAAGAGTGACTTGATGTCATGTTAATAAACATTTCAAAACTAATACTTTTGTTATCAATGTATTTTAAGATGGAAAACCATTTCATGCATCACATTTTGTAGTATGTGAAATATGCTGGATGAAAACACAGTTATAAAATACATATGAGTGATTTAATAACATGCTGTTTTCTACTTGTATTCCCCCCCCCCCTTTAAAGCATTTAAAAACATTTAAAATATTCATTTAGGGGTATGAACTCACCTGAAGATGGTGGTTTGGATGAACTGGACGGTGTAGGATTGTTAGGTGTCAAGTGAGGACTTGTACACACACTACGATCCTAATGAACATATAATCACACATATATGCACTCAATTAGACTTAAATTACTAATTGATAATTTTAAGACAACCTAGAACATAATAAACACTTTATATAAGTGTTATAAGCCCTAAGGATTGCATCTAAGCTATTGTGGGACAAGGCACTTGGGTTTAGGGTTCCAAAGGACCCCATACTTGAGTTTACTCTCCATATAACCTCACCCATGGAGTTTGCGGTTGTAAACTCTTGAGTTTACGGCCGTAAACTCCAAGAATTAGTGTCTTTGGTTGTTTTGAGGTGTTAAATGATCCCTAGAATTATTCCAACTTGGTGGTTAAATTCTTGGAAGGGTTTAAGGCATAGAAACATCCCTTTGAGGAGTTTACGGCCTTAAGGCCATTTCCTTTAGAGTTTGCGGCCGTAAACTCTTAAGGATGGGCGTTTTTGATGCTTTCAAGTCTCATACACATGTAGTATAGGTCTTAAACTTTTATCTCAAGCATATGAAGGCCTTAGGCACACTTTGGTGCCCTTCTTTGTCGTTCATGGCCCAAGAAACTTATTAGGGACGTGAACTCACTTTGAGGGGTGATTTTGATGTGTTTTGGTCCTTCATTCAAGTGTAAAAAATTTCTAGTAAATTTCTAAGGCTTTAGGTGCCTTAAAAGCACCCTTTTGTCCATGATTTTGGAGTTCACGGTCCAAGATCTTCTTGGGCCGTGAACACCCAAAACTTGATGATTCTTGGTTGTTTTCATGTCCCTAACACACATATATATTTGTCCAAGGTAGTATCATATCATAAGGGAAGGTATAGGCATTGTTTCGGGAGTTTACCGCCCAAGAACACCTTGGGGAGTAAACTGCTAAATCTGATGATTTATCCATCTAAATCATGTTATAAACACATAACAAGCTTTCTAACACTACTAGAAAGAGTTACACACATTTTGGTATAAAAACCCGAAGATCCATGAGAGAGAAAATGGCTTTTCTCTAGTTGGAAATGCGAATAATGAATGAATTTGGTACAGAATTCTATTTGTAGTCCTGAGATATTTTTGGAAGAAAATATTTTTATTTCCGAAATGATCTCTAATATAATAGAGTGATGGAATAATAGAGTTGCACTAAACCCTAGCGCATCCACTCTCCTGATATCTCCTGAAGTGTAAGCCCTGAATTACTCAAACTTACACGAAAAAGTCTGAAAATTAACTGTGACTGCTATAACTTCTATTGAAGTGATATTGTTTGTATAGAATGGAAATTTCGGGTTGTCACATCATCCCCCCGTTAGAAGGAATTTCGTCCCGAAATTAGAATTTAAGCAATTAAGAAGTTACAAATAACTAAGCGAAAAGGTGAGGGTATTTCAGTTTCATCTGGTCCTCTCGTTCCCAAGTGAGTTCCAGTCCACGCTTTGTGTTCCAGCGCACCTTCACTATCGGGATACGACTCTGCTTTGTTTGCTTAACCTCTTGGTCCATGATCTCTACTGGTTCCTCCACGAAGTTGAGGCTCTCGTTGATCTCGATCTCGTCGAGTGGAATAACAAGAGTCTCGTCGGACAGACACTATTTTAAGTTCGAGATGTGGAATGTAGGATGTATGTTACTGAGTTCGTGCGGTAGATTGAGTTTGTAAGCTACAGGGCCAATTCTCGCGAGAATCTCGAAAGGCCCTATGTATCTTGTATTGAGCTTCCCATGCTTTCCAAAGCGTATCAAGCCCTTCCAGGGTGAGACCTTCAGTAGGACTCGGTCGCCTACCTGGAATTCCAACGGTTTCCTTCGCTTGTCAGCGTAGCTTTTCTGTCGGTCTCTAGAGGCTTTCAATCGTTCATGAATTTGAACGATCTTCTCTGTCGTTTCCCGAATGATCTCCGGACCCGTGAGAGTGCTCTCGGGAACTCGTCCCTTAGCTAACTGGGTATCACCCACCTCAGCCCAGCATAGAGGGGATCTGCACTTATGGCCATAGAGGGCCTCGAATGGAGTTGCCTTTATGCTCGTGTGATAACTGTTGTTGTAGGAAAATTCGACGAGGGGTAAATGGGTATCCCAAGCTTTTCCAAAGTCAATCACACAGGCACGCAACATATCTTCTAAGGTTTGGATAGTTCTCTCACTTTTCCCGTCGGTCTGTGGATGGTAGGCTGTAGTCATGTCCAACCTAGTTCCTAGGGAATTTTGTAAAGACGGCCAGAACCTCGAAGTGAATCTACTATCTTTTTCCGAGATAATAGATAAAGGAACACCGTGCAACCTTACAATTTCCCTAATGTAAGTTCTTGTAAGTTTCTCCATCTTGTCTGTTTCTTTGATTGGCAGGAAGTGTGTAGACTTGGTCACTCTATCGACGATGACCCATATGGAATCAAGTCCACCCGTCGTCTTGGGCAACTTGGTTATGAAGTCCATAGTGATCCGCTCCCACTTCCATTCTGGTATCTCCGGTTGATGTAGGAGACCGGAGGGTTTCTAGTATTCGACCTTGACCTTTGCGCAAGTAAGGCCTTTACTCACGAAGGTAGCAATATTTGCTTTCATGTTAGGCCACCAGTATAACTTTTTAAGACCTAGACACATCTTATCTGAACCCGGGTGGACGGAATAACGAGTGTTGTGAGCTTCCGTCATGACCAAGTCTCTGAAGCCACCATGTTTCGGTGTCCATATCCGATCCATGAGGTACAAGGCTCCGCCACCCTTGACTTCCAAGTTCTTATCCATCCCTCTAAGGGATTCACCAGCCACGTTTTCAGGTTTCAAAGCGTCGAGCTGAGCCTCCTTTATTTGCGTGGACAAGTGTGAATGGAAAGTTAGAGTCAAAGATTTGAACCTACGACTAGAATATTCTTTCCGACTTAGGGCGTCGGCTACTACATTGGCTTTAGCCGGATGATAACGAATATCACACTCGTAATCACTGAGTAGCTTGACCCACCGTCGTTGTCTCATGTTGAGCTCTTTCTGGTCGAAAATGTGTGTAGACTCTTATGGTATGTAAAGATCGTGCTTTTTGTACCATACAGGCAGTGTCTCCAGATCTTCAGAGCAAATACGACTGCTCCTAGTTCAAGATCGTGGGTGGTGTAGTTAACCTCATGTGTCTTCAGCTGTCTCGAGGCACAGGCTATGACTTTACGTCACTGCATCAGAACACATCCGAGTCCTTGATTTGATGCATCGCAATACACAATGAAGTCCTCTATCCCTTCGGGGGGATAGTATCGGTGTGGTGCACAAGGCTCGTTTGAGCGTTTGGAACGCTCTTTCCTGTTTCTCTTCCCAGTCAAAGGCCACGCCTTTCTAGGTCACGGTTGTAAGAGGTTTTCGCTATGTTGGAGAAGTTCTGAATGAACCTGCGATAGTAGCCAGCGAGACCTAGAAATTGACGAATTTCTATAGGTGTCTTCGGTGCTGACTAGTTCTCAATGGCCTTGATTTTGGAGGGGTCCATGTGTATTCCCTCTTCGCTAACAACATGGCCCAAAAATTCGACTCGTCGAATCCAAAATTCGCACTTGGAGAACTTCGCATAGAGCTTCTCCGCTCGCAATGTTTCTAAGACTCTACGGAGATGTTGACTATGTTCCTCCTTACTTCGAGAGTAGATGAGTATGTCATCGATGAAGAGGATCACGAACTGATCCAAGTGAGGACGACACACCCTATTCATCAGATCCATGATTACGGCAGGCGCGTTTGTTAATCCGAACGGCATCACTACAAACTCGAAGTGCCCATAACGAGTTCGGAAGGTTGTATTGGGAACATCCTCCTCTAACACTCGTAGTTGGTGATATCCGGATCGTAGATCTATCTTCGAGACGTAGTTGGCTCCTTGAAGTTGATCAAATAAATCGTCAATGCGGGGCAAAGGATAATGATTTTTAATGGTAAGTTTGTTGAGTTCTCTATAGTCGATGCACATGCGAAACGATCCATCCTGCTTCTTGACAAACAAGACCGGTGCTCCCCATGGTGAGAAGCTTGGTCGAATGAATCCCTTCTTGAGAAGTTCGTTAAGTTGACTAGAAAGTTCCTGCATCTCGGCCGGTGCCAGACAATAAGGAAATTTGGTTATCGGGGTAGTTCTTGGCACTAAGTCAATTTTGAACTCGACTTGGCGTTGCGGTGGTAAACCAGGAAGTTCTTCTGGGAAGATGTCGGGAAATTCAAGTACTTTTGGGATGTCCTGAATGTTTTTCTTTTCTTGACTTGTATCAACGACGTGTGCGAGGAATGCATGATATTCCTTTCGCAAGCACTTCTGGGCTTGAATGCACGAAATGATGCGAAGGCTCGTACTAGGTTTGTCGCCATAGATAACTAAGGTTTCGTTGTTAGGAAGGTTAAGACGAACTGCTGTTTCAAAGCACATAATGTCGGCGCGAAGAAGACTCAAACATTCCATACCTATGATAACGTCGAAACATTTTATTGGGACTGCCATGAGATCTATCTTGAAAGTATGGCTATCTAAAGTTAAGGTACAAACTACGTATATGCAGTTAGTACTCTCCGTTTTCCCGTTAGCCATTTCTACTGTGAATGAATTATCTAATGCACATGGTTTTTGTTTCAGCAGATGTGCAAATTTGTGACTTACGAAACTTTTCTCTGCTCCACTATCAAAAAGTATGAAAGCATATGAGTTATCGAGGACAAACGTACCAGTAACTATCGTAGGATCAGCTACCGCTTCCTCATGGCCTAGGGCCATAACTCTTCCTACTCCTCCAACCATCCCCGCTTTAGGGAAGTTCCTCTTGTTGTGGCCCACCTCGCCACAACCGTAGCAAGTTTGGCCCATATCGGCGTTAGGAACCTAGGCGGCCTGAGCTATTGGAGTCTTGCAGAAACGAACTGTGTGTCCCTTCCTGTTGCAGTTAGAGCACTGCATCTCCTTGCAAGGTCCGTGGTGGTGGAAGCTGCATTTGTTGCACTTCAGAAGAGTTCCAGCATAAGTTTTTGCTGGTAAGGGGTTCGCAGGGACAACATGAGTCACTATGGCAACATTGATCGCCACAAGTTGTTGTTTCTTGGAGGATCCTCGCGAAGCCCCTCTTTTCCTCTTATTCCACCCCTTCCTGTTGTGGTCGGGGTTGGACTTTTGTGGTACGGGTGTAGGGATTGTTGGGTTCTGAGGTTTCCTGTGATCTGTGAGAGATTGTGCCAGTTCCATGGCACTATCAAAAGTGATAGGCTTGGAGGCTAACACACTTGACTAGATCTGGGGCGACAGTCCCCAGATATACCTCTCTATCTTCTTGCTCTCGAGAGCAACCATATCAGGGCATAGGTTTGCTAGATCACAGAACCTATTTGTGTAGGTTGTGATGTCGGATCCAACCATTTGAGGACCCCAGAATTCTTGCTCGAGTTTTTGTACTTCACCTCGAGGACAGTATTCATTCATCAGCATGTCCTACAACTTTTCCCAGCTAATGGAATATGCCACCACCAAAGTCAGATACTTAACATGGCCGTTCCACCATGTTAGTGCTCTGTCAGAGAATGTACAAGCTGCAAACTTGACCTTGTTGCCCTCCTGGCAAGAGCAGATTTCAAAGATGGATTCCATCTTTTCAATCCATTGTCTCAACACCATAACACCCCCAGTTCCATTGAAGCTGCGGGGTTTGGCGTTCGTGAAGTCCTTGTAGGTGCATTCCCGAGGGTGCCCATGGCTTTCGCCGTGGATCGAGGGAGGTGCACCTGATCCCGATCCACAAGGGACAGCAGCTTTGATTACTGACACAGCAGCTGCAACTGCCGCTGTGAAAGCTGCCTGGAACATGTTGGCATCAAAAGGAGTAGGTGGTTGAAGAGGTTCAGGTGGTGGTGGAGGTGGTGCTATCGGTGTTTCGTTGTTTGGGTTACGCCTTGTATTTCTGCGTGGCGACATCTTTAACTATACGTTTAAAACATGACGACATGGATAAGAATAAATGAATAATGAATGTGTCTCATGGACTAACTCCCCATAGTCCAACAACAGAATGAATAGAATGACTAAATGAAGATGATAGCATTTGGGTAATGATTTCCATAACATTAGATATCTGTCAATAATACTGGAATTACAGATGTATCAAGTTCGGGAAAAATGGCCTAGAAGTAGGCCTTACATCACCAAGATAGAAAATTTTGACAGAATTAAGACTAGATCAAGACCTAACAGTTCTATGATTTTTAAAGATAGGAAATTAGACCAAAGTTTTTACATAAACTAGGTTATATCCAAAAGATGAGTCGACAAGATTCTATCGGCGACGAGAACTGCTAGCATGAGTTCTTGATCCTGATAGTAGAGGTTCCATGTCCGTCATACGCCTGTCAACTCTCACTTGCTGAGCTCGAAGTTCCCTAACTTCAGCTTGAGTTTCAGCAAGTTCCCTCTGTAGATTTGCATTGCGGACTAGAATCCTTTCATGAGCAGACTCTAGTTGGCGAATGTGGACAGTGTTAACGCCAGAGTTGGCTTCAATCTCCACGACCCGGTTAATAGTTGCTTGACCCAGTATCGTGTTTCTGGAAATTCTACGAATCATGATGGGTAGGACTCTGTCAGCAGAACCTCCTTCAGTGAGGGTCCTTGAGGTGTGGGGTAACCTTGTTCCTGACTCCATCTAGTCAAGTTAGTTGCCCACAGAGGTGTGGGTCCTTGAAACGCGGGACGGGGGTTCAGGTTTGGGTTTTGAGCAGCTGGGGGTAGGTTGTTAACTTCAGGCTCCAAGTCAGAACTATCGGAAAAACCCTCAGCATGGTGATCATCCAAAGGGATTGGGTGATCATCTTCAGGTTTTGCCTCTAGCCAACCAGCATTGCCTTGGTTCGGGAAGTACAGTTCGCCATGGTGAAATCCAGCCAATAAAATCTATGTGAGAAAAGGTATATAAGAAATAGCTAAATAGACGAAATAACTAAGATAATTACAGAAAGACCAAATACCCCTATGGTATTTCTTTATGGTTGTGTTGGTAAGTGTTTAGACTTGTTGCCACATCACAACCATTCCTGGGCATATGCTAATCACTCCTCGGACCAGCATAGTTGATCAAGATATGCCATTCCTAAGACTGACCATATATCCCCAGGCTTACTTGTGATATTCAACAATCGTAATACTTTTGTTCTTGTCATTGTGACACTGATTTTAGTATGAATGCAGGAACGTATACTTACTTAGATATTTTATTATTTAAAAGTATAACTCTTAGACAGAGTGTTTTAATCCCCATGTATTTATAGTTAGTATATCTTTTATGGGTTGATATACTATATTCACTATAAACAATGCTCTGATACCAATCTGTCACACCCCAAAACCAAGAACGGTGGAAACGTTCCGGGGTGGAGGACGTCATGTACAGTATCACAACAGTGTAAAATAGTAAACAAGCAACAACATCATCCATTGCATTATAAGTAAAGTTTTAATACATGTGTGTTCTTTCATTGTAATAAGACACCAAAAATATATAATCAAAATAAAAGACGAGACTTGTCTGCTCCGTCTTCTCAAAACCCGGCCACCGTACCGGTCTATTGATGACCTGAGAATACAAGTTATTTTGAAAGAGAGTATCAGCTTTATGTTGGAATAGTGTCTAAGGCTGCAACTATATTAGGCAAGTGTTTGACCCGATTGTGCGTGGTCCTTCTGGGTTGCCTTCACCATAGCAACTTGATAGGATGATTTATTATGAGAGAATAAATATTATTAATATATTAGGAGAATAATATAAGGAATAATAATATTGTTATTTGATTAATATAGGTCACAGATTAATTAGTATTAATTTGGTGACTTAAAGATATTAATTAAATAAGAGGGTATAAACTGTCAATTGTTTGATAGTTACACTTTGGACTGTAAATTCTTCTTGGATAGAGGATGGACGAATTCTAGGGCTTGGGATAGCCTCAAATTCGTCCAAGTCTTATCTAAGGAAAGGATTTGGATTGCTTTAAGGAAAGATTATCCAACTAGGGTTTAAGCGTGAAACCCTAGGACCCTTACAAGTATAAATAGACCCCTAGGGCAAGGGAAATCGGCACCTCTGCTAAAGCAAAGAACCCCTGGCCGATTTCTAATCCCTCTCCTCTCTCTCAAATCATCCTCCTTTCTAGTTGGTGTTTGTAAGCCATTAGAGGAGTGACAATTGTGACTCTAGTGCTCCAAGACAACAAGATCAAACAAGAGATTCAAAGGTAAACTTCTAGATCTGATTTTGTATTCTTCTTATACCTAAATAGTCATTAGAAGTATTGGATTCAAAGCATGTTTCATTAGAGAAACCTAGATCCAAGCATTAGGGTTTTGCATACGCACATAGGAAAGTTCTTATGGCTAAAACCCATCAGTGGTATCAGAGCCTAGATTGGTTTCTATTAAATTGATGCATAATTGTTTGTTTCTTCCTTGCAAAATTCGAATTTTGTGTTTCCGTGTCATGAACTCGACGAGTCCCATGGTGGACTCGACGAGTTGGCCTGACTCGACGAGTCCAGTTGGGAACTCGACGAGGTCGAGCGTCAAGAAGGGCCAAATTCGGGATTTTTTGATATTTATCTTATGGAAACTTGCCTTTATCATATTAGATCAACCTGAATCCGATTTTTTGATATATATGACTATAATCTTGATGTAATTAAAGATATTTATCAACTAATAAAATATTTAATTTCCTTATGTGATAATTAATTAATAATTTTGATTAAATTGGTAATTATCTTGCAAGAAATCTTTAAATAAATCAAATATGGATAATTATGGAATTAATTGTTAATTAAGATTATTTGTTATTTGATCCTCCATGTTTTAAATGTTTAAAACTTGTCCTCTAGTTTTGAAATTTATGTTTTGTGATTAAAAGTTTTAATTTAGACAATTTAAATTTCAAACCCTAGAATTTTACAAGTTTAAAATACAACCCTATACTAATATAATATTACAAGATTAATATATATATATATATATATATATATATATATATATATATATATATAACTAAAATGCTAGTCTTACCATTAGTAGGCCTCATTCACGAAGCCAATCTATAAGGTGGGTATAAGGTTGCGGCCTATAAAATGGCGCTTAATGGGTGTACACTCACACCCACAGCTTGCTTGATCGGTGGAGGGTCGTTAGCCGAATGGGTAGGATAGAGCAACCTCATCCTCTCATTAAAAGTATAATATGAAATACAAAGTAACTACATGTTTTTAAAATTTCCCAATCTTAGTTACTTTAGGAAAAGTGAATTGATGCAATCCCATGAAATTACACTTTGCACCCTTGCTAAGAAGTTAGTGGAGCGTGTGTGGTTTACCAACACACTAATTGGTTGTAAGCAAAGGTGGCAAAGGGTGATTCATTGTTTATCATAGTTCGATGGAGCGTGCGTGGTTTACCGGCACATCGAATAGGTGATCGTTACAATGAAGGCACCAAGTGAATTTGTATGGTAATTCACACCCGCTTTGTGATCCTCGGTATCCCAGTCACAAACAAGAGAGGCATATCGAGATTTAAACATGCCATTGAAATGTTTCAATGAATCTCATCTAAACCTAGGAATTCTCAAATTCATTTAGAACTTAAAGTTAGGTTTTCATGGTGGAGAATTAGTGAATCGTCATTCACTTACCTTCAAATTGTTTGCATGTTAGATTACGGCATCCCTTTTCTAATATGTAAATATTGTTGTTGGATCCTAACCCTAATTTTTCTTATTGGGTGATATTTAGGGATTCATATCCTAATCTATCTTTGTCCTTTCTATTTGTAGATGTCAAATGCGAACAACGCTGCTGCTAGTTCTTTCACATTGATGAGCCTTTGTCAAAAGGTCACTTTAGATGGAACGATGAGAAGCTCGAGAAGATCGACCCTGAAATCGCTACTCTGGCTGAAATGACCGCTTTTGAAACTCACGAGCGAGATGCAACGAAGTTACATTGCATCATGATAGCCACTATGAACTCCGAATTCCAAAAGTCCTATGAGGACATGTACCCGTACGAGATGCATCAAGACTTATTGGAGAGATACCACCAAAACGCGAGACAAGAGCGTTATGAAATTTTCACTAACATGATTTCCGCTAAGATGGGTCATGGAGAGTCTCTTACCATGCACCGGCAAAAGATGCAAAGGTATGTCGACCGTCTTCGCAAGTTGAATGTTGACTTTGGGGAAGACTTGGCGATCGACATGGTGTTTCACTCTGTGCCTCCAAGTTACAATCAATTTAGGATGACCTACCACATGAACAAAGAAGAGGTCATCCTAAGCAAACTCCAAGGTCTCTTGAGGGTCGCTGAGAGCAACTTCAAGGAGAAGTCTGTTGCACCAACTCCGAATCCACCCGCTGCTCCTGTCTTGGCTATTAGACAAGGAAAGGGAAAGAAAAGGAAGGCTTCGTCTAAGAACTATCGCAAGGTTAAAGCCCGAGATGGTGCCTCTTCTAGTGGGACCAAAGTTGATCTTGCTAAACCATGCCCTAACCCAAAGGAGGCAGAGTGCCACCACTGCCACAAGATAGGACATTGGAAGAGAAGCTGCCCAGAGTACCTGGAAGCCATCAAGGAAGGAAAGATCAAGCCGTCTTTCATAGGTATATAGACAATCAAATCTAGCGATTCATTTCATGCTATTTCTTGGGTTCTTGATACCGGTTGTGGTTACCACATTTGTTCTAATGTGCAGGGACTAAGAAGAAATAGGGATGTGGAGGCTGGAAGAATAAATCTAATCATGGGGAACAGAAGATCGTCGCTTGTGACCAAGATTGGAGTGTATTCTTTAGTGCTTAGAAATGGTTTAAGTTTAGATTTGAACAATTGTTGCTATTCGCCAGAAATGGCTAGAAACATCATTTCATTTCATGGTTTGTTTAGACAAGGTTTTAGATTTTCTTTTAATAATGAGAATGGTTCTATTTTGGCTTATCTAAATGGTGTCTTTTATTTTGAAGCTATACCATGTAATGGAATTTATGAAACTGTTATGATGGTTGATAACTTAGGAAATGATGTTTTGAACATAGATTCTTCCAATAGTATGGATAGAGCATCCTTTTGGCATTGTCGTCAAGGACATGTCAACAAGAAGCGCATAGCCCAACTCCAAAAGGATGGAGTGTTGGAGTCATTTGAACTTAGGGAAGATGACACGTGAGAGTCTTGTTTACTTGGAAAAATGACTAAGTCACCCTTCACAAGTACGTGTGAAAGGGGTGAGGGTCAATTGGACCTAATACATACCGATGTATGTGGACCATTTAGATCAACCACGAAGGATGGGAACCGCTTCTACGTGACTTTTACCAATGACTATCGTAGATATGGGTATATCTATTTAATCAAGCAAAAGTCAGAAACTTTTGAAAAATTCAAAGAGTTCAAGAATGAAGTGGAGAATCAATTGGGCAGGAAAATCAAGATGCTTCAATCCGATCGAGGAGGAGAGTACCTAAGTCTTGAATTCCACGATTACCTCAAGGAGTGTGGAATAGTTTCACAATTGACGCCTCCTAGGACACCACAGTTGAATGGTGTGGCAGAAAGGCGTAATCGAACCTTATTAGATATGGTTCGCTCTATGATGAGTCGTGCTTCACTATCAATCTCTTTTGGGGGGTATGCCTTTGAGACTGCCGCCCATATCCTTAATCGAGTCCCTACTAAGAAGGTTGCCAAAACACCTCAGGAGATGCGGACAGGGAAAGCTCCCTCGTTAGCACATATCAAGGTTTGGGGTTGCGAGGCTTTCGTAAGACGAGATACTCACGACAAGCTTGAACCTCGTAGTGAGCGATGTATTTTCATCGGCTACACACATAAATCCTTTGGATATCTCTTCTATAGACCGAAGGACAATGTTGTCTTCGTTGCGAGGAGAGGAGTTTTCCGAGAGCGAGAACTCATAGACCAAGGAGACAGTGCGAGGCAAATCGAGCTTGAAGAGATTCAAGAGTCGATAGATGAAGGAACCTCTACCGCTGGCACTCAACCCGAGGAGGAAACTCCGGTTGAACCGATTGACGAGTCCTTACCTCTTAGACGTTCCGAAAGAGTTAGAGATCAACCCCAGTTTTATGGTTTTCATATTACTACCGAAGGGGACACGTATATTAGTGATGGTACACTAATAAACCTTGACGAGCCTAATAGCTATAAGGAAGCCATGGCAGGCCCAGAGTCTGCGAAATGGAAAGAGGCAATGGATAGCGAGATCCAATCCATGTATGATAGCCATGTTTGGAATTCGGTTGATAATGTGCCCGGACGTAAGACCGTTGGGTGCAAATGGATCTTCAAGAAGAAGACCGACGTGGATGGAAACGTACACACATATAAAGCACGATTGGTTGCGAAGGCCTTTACTCAAACTCCCAGAGTTGACTATGATGAGACCTTCTCACCAGATGCGAAGATAAAATCTATTAGAGTGATGCTAGCAATTGCCGCATTTCATGATTATGAGATTTGGCAAATGGATGTCAAGACCGTTTTCCTTAACGGAAAGTTGGCTGAGGATGTTTACATGACTCAGCCAGAGGGATTTGTGGATCCGAAGCATCCGAATAGAGTGTGTAAGCTTGAGAAGTCCATTTATGGACTTAAGCAAGCGTCTCGCAGATGGAATCTTTGCTTCGATGAGAAACTCAAAGAGTTTGGATTTGTACGAAGCGAAGATGAATCGTGTGTATATGTCAAAGCCAGTGGGAGTATAGTTAGCTTTCTCGTTTTGTATGTCGACAACATACTACTCATAGGAAACGACATCCCGACTTTGCAGAAGGTTAAGTCCTGGCTCGGGAAGTGCTTCGCTATGAAGGACCTCGGAGAGGCTTCCTATATTTTGAGAATAAGGATACTAAGGGAAAGAAGTAAGAGACTAATAGGACTTAGTCAGAACACTTACTTAGAGAAGGTACTAAAACATTTTAGTATGGAAAACTCAAAGAAGGGAGAATTACCAATACAAAGTAATGCCAAGTTGAGTAAGAATCAAAGTCCGAGTACCGAAGCTGAAATAGCAGAAATGAGCCGAGTACCATATGCTTCCGCAGTTGGCTCAATCATGTACGCTATGACTTGTACTCGCCCTGATGTAGCCTTTACTTTGAGCATGGTTAGCATATATGAAGGGAACCTTGGCAGAGCCCATTGGATTGCGGTGAAGAATATCCTTAAGTACCTTCAGAGGACGAAGGAATGGTTCTTAGTTGTCACACCCCAAAAATCAAAGGCGGAAACATTTCCGGGGTTGACTCCAAGTTGAGTATCAAATCCAATGTACATAGTAATCACAGTAAACAACCATTACATTACATATATTTGAAAGTTTACATTTGGTTCAAAAGTAAATTGTACAAGTGTTATACATATATCATATGAACAAAAGTTGAGACGAGTCTTCTGAGCACTCCGTCTTCTCCAAAAGATATTGTCGGGTACCTGTCTAACGTGGACCTGAGAATACAAGCGGTTTGAAAGTCAGCATAAAGCTGGTGAGTTCATAAGTGGTTTTGTTTTGTGAAAATCTATCAGTTTCCTTTAGTTTTCCGAAAAGGTTTGTTATCCATGAAAATCCCATATTTTCTTATCTAAAACAGTTTAGTTATCTTTCATTACAGTTCGATTACGTGTTATATGTTACCCCAGGAAAATCCCATATTTTCCTAAATACAAGACCAATTGAATATTACAGAGTATAGTTTAATACACAAAACTATATATTGAGAATCATGAGATTACTATCTCGAATTCAGTATAAAACACTTTAACTATACGAACTGTAAATGGAAAGTAGTTTGGAAACCTTGGGATTAACATCCCGTAATACATATAGATTTAATACCATGGGACTATCATCCCTAACAAGATACAAGATAATTTGATAAAACCATGGGATTACTATCCCGAACTAGATATAGATTCTAACCATAGGAATAACATCCTGTAATAGATATGAACCCTATAAACCAAAAACCATGGGATTACCATCCCGTACTAGATATATATCCAAAACCAAAGCCGTGAATAAACTTGTATTAATACATATTGTGAGTCGGGTAACCATGCTGATACGACAACTAGACCTCCTTGACTTTTGTCAGACGTCGGACGATATCCATAATTTGTCACCCCAGGCATGCCCGCCTAACTGTAGCTAGCAGTTAAGGTGTGGGATTGTCAGTCCCGAATAGATCTATTCACAAATTCCTCGCTCTCCCTCCAGGAGACTCTGGTTACACTTCCTGGGAGGATTTACTGATCATCCATAAAGGGTAGTGACTAACTCACAAACTAGTACTAAACTATTCACAGGGTTCTTATACGATATCAAATATACAAAAGATTATGAAACATAATACAGTGAAAATAGATACATACAATGAAACTATCTGGCAATACATTCGAATGATGCGGAGATAAACTGAATCAGACATAGTTTATCTAATAACTTTATACACATATCAGTACATGATAAAACGAGAACTAAAGAACCCCAAATTATTCCCATAATAATTTGATTAGTTTGGTTATTTTCTTAACTAAAATCGATTTAGTTATAACTGATAAATCATCCCTTAGGCTCAACATAATACATAAGGAGTAAAAGTGTTTATAAATTTGCCAGATATTATTTGAAACACATCAATGTTATGTTTTGAAAACAGTTATAGTTTGCTTGTATTCCCCCCCCCCCCCCTGAAAACATTGAAAAACACGGAAACGTGACGACTTAGAATGCTAAACGTTGGTTTGGGGCTTGCAAACGCACGAGGTTCCTAAGTATAATGCAAAGATACACATTTGTATCTAATTAGGACTTAGATTAATTGATTGTTATGGATAAACACTTCTAGTTGCAGAAACACTCCATATCAAGTGTTTGGAAAAACCCGTGTGGCGTTTAAGGACGTGAAATGGCACTAAGGACTTGCAATTTGAGTTTACTCCCCATGAGTAACTCATACAAGATTTTTTGGTCTATAACACCCATTCCCCATGAGTTTACGGCCGTAAACTCATGGTGGGGTGGTTTATGGTGCAAAATGGCTTCAAACACTTAGGGATAAATGCTAGACTTTGGTTTTTGACTTTGGAATAGATTATAACACACATAGGGACCATCTATTGGAGTTTACGGCTGTAAACATGGAGTTTACGGCCGTAAACTCCCCCATACATTGAATCCTTAATGTTTTGGTCCTTTAATCAATCACATGTGATTCTAATGATTTTTCCTAGTCTTGTATGGATTTTTGAGGGACTTTGGACATGCTTTTAGGATTTTACGGCCATGGAACACATTTTATGGCCGTACACTCTCAAATGATGATTTTGGTTGTGTTTAAAGCCCTTAAACTATTTTTGGTTGGTTCTGTGATTTATTCCAAGGCTTTTGGTGGTGTTGGATGGCTTTCTAACACCTTGAAAATGAGTTTACAACCATGTTTAAGGAGTTTACGGCCCAAGCACATGCCATGGCCGTAAACTCATATAAATCCCCCAAAATTTATGTTTAAAGTGTTCTAAGGCTAAAACCAATATTCTAAAAGTCATATCCATGTCTTGTTAGGGTCTAGGAAGGGTTTAAGGGCTTAAAAACCCTATAATTATGAGTTTACGGCCTAAACACCATCCTTGGCCGTAAACTCATATACAAGTCTCTAAATTATAGATTAAGTCATTCTAGGTCCATTCCATAAAGTCATTAAGCCATATCTAAAGTCTAGTTGTGGTTTGGAAGGGTTTTATTGCTCCAAAAACCCATTTCATATGAGTTCACGGCCTAGGACTGTTCGAAGGCTGTAAAGTCATGAATGTGGTCCTATTCCATGTTTTGAACTTGAATTTGAAGGCTAGAGAGGTTACATAACAAGTTAGGGAAGGTACCTCAAAGATTTGGAGCCTAAAATTGATGATTTGGATCCTTAAACTTGGATTTAGGAGAGAGGTTAGAGAGAGAGTAGAGAGAGGAAGAAAAAGCTTCAAATGGGTTATTAAACACGTTTATATAGGTCTCAAAACTTGGACACGGTGGAATTCTACCTGATACTGGCATTAAACGGGGCTTTTGGTCGCACCCAATTGAGTTACCGTAACCCGGCGAGGACATTTCTAAATTTATGAATTAAACATTTTGAGCTAAATTCATGAGTTACTAAGAGGTTTGGACACTCATTAGCATCAATTAAACATACAAGTTTAATTAACTAAACCCAAAAACGACATCGGAACGTTTCGATATACGGCGAGTTATACGGGTAGAATAGGTTTTCGGCGATGAACAACTTCAGGTTGTTACATTATCCCCCTGTTAGAGGGAATTTTGTCCCGAAATTCAAAGAATAAGATATAGATCATGAATTGGAATGAGACACGAATAGATTTGTTGCCTCGGATCTTCACGTTCTCATGTGGGATCTGGTCTCTGCTGGGCGTTCTAGCGAATTCTCACTATCGGGACGTGACTTTGTTTCGTACATTGACTCTCTCTCAATCTACGATCTCAATCGGTTCTCATGGAAGTTTCAACCCTGGACGACTTCGGTTTCCTCAAAGGAATCACTAGGGTTTCGTTGGGTAAATACTTCTAAGGATTCGAGACGTGAAGTACCGGATGGATGTTACTAAGTTCTGAGGGTAGCCGAAGTTGGAAAGTTACGAAATCGATTCTATGAGGATCACGAAGAGTTTACTGTATCACGAGGGAAGTATTTCACACTTCTTAAAGCATATCATGCTTTTCTGGGATAAAGCTATCAACAGAACATACGCTCCAACAGGAAAGCACATCTTCAAGGAGCCGGGTAGCTAAGGGTTTGATGGCTTTAGAAGAAATTTATGAGTAAGATTGCGATATTAGTCGATAGGACCCTAGAATCGACAGGTTTCTATGGGTATATTCGGAGTCGACTAATTTCCTATCGCCTTAGACGTTGGAAAAGTACACGGTTACGACTATTTTGTTTGGCCACATGATCGAGGGAAAGAGATTTGACCAAAAGGATACCACTACTAATCCGTAGTGATCATATCAGTTCTTGGTCACCGATTTGAACACGTCATTCTCATTGAGGTTCGGTCACGAGGTAGATCCATAGACTAGGACGATGCGGAACTAAGCTAAACGTTCGAAAGGAATTCTCGGGAATTCTTCGGGAAAGACATTTAAGGGAAATAGCTACTGACTTCCCTTTTCTTAATGATCACAGAAACGAGGAATGCGTGATAATTCATATCGGGAAAAACTTTTGAGCTTTAAGGCATGAAATGATACGAAGGTTTGATGCCGAAGATCACGAGAGATGGGTCGGGGAAAAGATCTAGATTAGCGACCCTTTTGAAACTAAAAGATAACAACATGAATGAGACTCGGTCATTACATGTCCAACATAGCATCAAAGTATTTCGTGAAAAGTTTCCCTTCTGGTACTAGAATCATAAAGAGTTGCAGGTATAAGAATTAACAAAGAGAAGTATACCTGCGGCGACAGTGGGATCAGCGGTTGTAGCTGCTTTGGGGCAATTTCTTTTGAAGTGCCCTACTTCGCCACAATTGTAGCAGGCTGGACTGATTCCCGTTCCGGATGATTGGTTCGTTGATTTGGCTGGTATTCTGCAGGTTCGAGCAAGATGGCCCTTCTTGCCACAGTTGTCACAGATCCTTTCGCGACATGGACCAGGAATGCGGTGATGGTAGCTGTAGTTATCACACCAAGGAAGGGTACCAGTGTATCCACTGGTAGGAGTTTGGGTCGTGGACCCGACAGCTGAAACAGTAACAGGGGCAGTAGCAGCATGGACTGCTACTGTTTGCTGTTTCTTAGAAGACCCTTGCGTACTCTGAGCCTTCCGCTTGCTCCAAAATTTCTTTTTACTTCCACCTCCACCTGTGATTGGCTCGGGAGTGGTAGCCTCCTCATCAGAGTTGTCTTCGTGATCGATCAGGATTTGCGTAAGACATTTGGCACTATCATAGGTGTCTGGCTTCGTAGCCAAGACATTCCCTTTGGTTGGCTGGGTCAACCCCCAAATGAACCTTTCAATCTTTTTACTCTCCGGGGTAACCATTCCCGGACAGAGTAACGCTAGATCATCGAATCTTGAAGTATACGAGGCTATGTCAGAACCCTTCATCTTAAGGTTCCAGAGTTCGTGTTCTAGCTTTTGAATTTCGCCCCGAGGGCAATACTCTGTGAGTAGAAGCTCCTTCATAGCTTCCCAACCCATAGCATTTGCTACAGGTAGAGTTAGGGATTTGACTCGGCCGTTCCACCAAGTCAGGGCCTTATCAAGGAAGGTGCAGGCGGCGAACATAACTTTGTCAGACTCTACGCAGGCGCCAATTTCAAAGATTGATTCGATTTTCTCGAACCATCGGGTGAGGGAAATGACACCTCCGGTGCCATCAAAGGATGTGGGCTTAGCGTTCATGAATTCTTTATAGGACCCCTCATTTCGATGTTCCTGATTGTTCTGGGTTAGCGTGCCACCGGAACCATCTGAGTTCCTTTGGGCTAGAGCAGCTGCCACTGCGGCATTGACAGCGGCCTGGAATATCACTGGGTCAAATTCAGGAGGAGGTGGTGGCGGAGGGTTGTTGGTGTTCTTCGAGCTGGGTCTCTTTCTTGGGGGCATCGTGATCTAAAAAGATCAGGAAAGAGAGGATCATAAGTCCTCTGAATTGAATCAAGAGATATGGAACATGGGATATCTCATCAAGACAGTTATAACACCGTATTAAGCGATAAAGCAGGAAAGAGTTATCAAGACAAAACATTTTATCGCTAGAGGAATAATCAAGGAACAACGCGTATACGAGGATTTTCTATCAAGGATCGGCTCGAGAAATACTCCCATAGTATTTCATGATTCACTGCAACGACGACTCGTTGTTTGGGGTATTGGGTAAGTTTTAGGTATGCCGCATACCACAGTCACTCCCAAGCACATGTTGACCGTGTCTCGAATGAATATAGTTGGCCAGGCTATATTGACCCTAGACACGACTACATAACTGCCCAGGTTTAACTGCAGCGTACAACACCCATTTACTTATGTTTTGTTCTACTTGCAGTTACGGATCTCGACGGATCAGCATACTTAAATACTTTTGAAAATACTTATATTCTGTAGGATACTTTTAGTTCAGAGCACTTAGGCCCTTTAGTGTTTATAGTTTTATTCCATGTAAGGTTTGGTATACTCCGTTCACTATAAACAAGGGCTATGATACCAATATGTGACACCCCGAAAATCAAAGGCGGAAACATTTTCGGGGTTGACTCCAGGTTGAGTATCAAATCCAATGTATATAGTAATCACAATAAACAACCATTACATTACATATATTTGAAAGTTTACATTTGGTTCAAAAGTAAATTGTACAAGTGTTATACATATATCATATGAACAAAATTTGAGACGAGTTTTCTGTGGACTTCGTCTTCTCCAAAAGATATCGTCGGGTACCTGTCTAACGTGGACCTGAGAATACAAGCGGTTTGAAAATCAACATAAAGCTGGTGAGTTCATAAGTGGTTTTGTTTTGTGAAAATGTATCAGTTTCCTTTAGTTTTCCGAAAAGGTTTGTTATCCAAGAACATCCCATATTTTCTTATGTAAAACAGTTTAGTTATCTTTCGTTAGAGTTCGATTACGTGTTATATGTTACCCCAGGAAAATCCCATATTTTCCTAAATACAAGACCCATTGAATATTACAAAGTATAGTTTAATACACAAAACTATATATTGAGAATCATGAGATTACTATCTCGAATTAAGTATAAAATACTTTAACTATACGAACTGTAAATGGAAAGTAGTTTGGGAACCTTGGGATTAACATCACATAATACATATAGATTTAATACCATGGGACTATTGTCCCAGACTAGATATGTCACACCCCAAAACCAAGAACGGCGGAAACGTTATGGGGCGGAGGACGTCATGTAAGGTAATCACAACACAGTAAATGTAAACAAGCAAACAACATCATCCAATGCATTAAATATATAATTTTAATACAAGCGTGTTCTGTACAGTTTTAGACACCAAAAATATAACGTAAATCAAAATAATAATATGATGAGTCTTGAGTGCGCTCCATCATCTCAAAAGCTGGCATCGGTACCTGTCTACTGATGACCTGAGAATACAAGTTATTTTGAAAGAGTTTATCAGCATTAAGCTGGTGAGTTCATAAGTATTTTAATGTCGGTGTTTGTTATCAAAAACATTTGAACATGTCTCAAATATAAGTTCATGTATGTAAGTGTTTGTAAAAGTTTGAATCTCTCAGAAAAACCTATATTTTCTAAAATAGTAGCCTTCTACCAAGGCTTTAACTGTTTTGTATGATCGCTTGTTGTAAAAGTGTGTAATTTCCCAAGTGCAACTATCTTTTAACAAAATATAGTTTGTACATTAAAATTTAAGTGAGGTTATCACTAAAAATGTGTAATGGGTAAATCATTGTAGTACTGTAGCTTAGTTTTATAGTGACTACTGCTGTACTAATTACCTTAACCGGATTTATATTAAGGTATAATGTGATAATTGTACCATACTATCGACTGATAACCACGACATAAAGAACGGTCGTAATAACGGAATGACGTTTGGCACCGGCAGACCTGCAGGTCCGGCTGTAGCTAGCAGCAAGGTGTAGGATAGTCAATCCAGTATAGATCTATACGCAAACTCAACGCTCTCCCTCCAAGAGAATTCTGGCTACAACTCGGGCCATGACATTTAAGGCATGCTCCGATACAGTGGATCACATTTGTTATCGTATTCTTGCATATGTGATGAAATGTTTCTCGTTCTAGTATAGTTGTATATGTTCTCATAGTATAATTATATATATTCTCTTCCTAGTATAGACTCATGAATGAACTGACTCATTGATCTAGCAGTTGTAATAGTATGATTCTGTGTTACCCCGATGGTAACTTACTAACGGTGCGTCTAGTACGTATGAATATGGAAGTACTTTTATGTCTATATATGTATATTTGATATATAATTAATATGGAAACGACCTTCGGATGGTCACCCGAAATCCCACCAGACCACATCCAAATCGAGAAAAAGGAAATAGGGTGGATTGCCTTCCTAAGCCCTTTAAACATTATTTATACATATATACATATATGGGCATGCAATTTATAATATAAAAGCATAAATCAGTGTTTATAAGACATTTGAAACATAAGTATTATTTTTAAAGAAAGATCGACTTGATGTCAATCTATAAAACAATTTGAAGGCGTAGATTTGATTGAAACAGTTTAAGTATAAGGAACATTTGTTTAAATCATAGTTGTAATATAATTTGAAAAGTAAATGGGTTTGTAAAACATTTTGAAGTAAAACAGTTTGATAGACAGTTTGAACAGTGATAAAATCACTGGTTTCCCTAGTTATTAATCACATGTGATTAATGCAATCACATGTGATTGAAGCAATAACTATAAGTATTTAACTTGTATCCCCCCCCCCCCTTGAAAGCATATAAAAGAATTTATAGAACATTTAGAAGGTAAATTAAGGGGTATGAACTCACTTGATTGATTGAAGAAAACGAGATGGAAAACCGGGCAGAGTTTCGTCTCGGAAAACGGATTTTTCTCGGGATTCTCGGGAATCTCGGGAGTAAAATCGACCCTCGGTACTTGAGCAAAAAGACCAGAGCTTCGGGTTTTAACGGGCACGGAAATCGAGGCAAGATCGTGAGAAAAAAGAGAGAAGTGAGCAAAATTTTCGGAAAGCCTCGCATTCTATTTATAGGAAGGCTGAACCGCCTCGGTACGCAGGGCGTACGCTCGTACACAGCGCGTATGCGTACGTCATGCATGACCGAAGCCTCGACTGCCTCGGCTTCGGATGGGACGGGTTGCTGGGGAGGCGGGTCGGACGGGACAGCGGGTCGGATGGGACGGCGGGTCGGACGGGTCGGAAACCTCGGATAGGGCGACGTGGACGATCCGAGGCCCTTGATCTCAGTACGCGGGGCGTACGAAGATACGCAGGGCGTACTTCGGTCCTATCCGATGACTCCCCTTCGGATAATACCGGGAGTTTATAATTAAATTTATATTTATTTTAAATAAAATTCAAAAATTCATATCTCCCTCATACGAACTCCGTTTTTGACGTTCTTTATATCCATGCGAAGGTGAGACCAAGATCTACAACTTTCGTTTAGATTCCGTTGGCAAATTCCGAAATTATTTTTATTATTTATTTATTTATTAAAATGACGTGATTAAGGAATTTCTTCAAAAAAAATCATAACTTCCTCATCCGAAGTCAGATTTGGACGATCTTTTTATGTACGCAAACCTTGATATGATTCCTACTACTTTATTTAACCCAAATAAGATTTTAGGAAGGTTATATTTTGACCTAAATTTGATTGGTTTTACATTACATTGACTCGAAATATCAGGTTGTCACAAGATACAAGATAATTTGATAAAACCAAGGGATTACTATCCCGAACTAGATATAGATTCTAACCATACGAATAACATCCTGTAATAGATATGAACCCTATAAACCAATAACCATGGGATTACCATCCCATACTAGATATATATCTAAAACCAAAGCCGTGAATAAACTTGTATTAATACATATTGTGAGTCGGGTAACCATGCTGATACGACAACGAGACCTCCTTGACGTTTGTCAGACGTCGGACGATATCCAGAATTTGTCACCCCAGGCGTGCCCGCCTAACTGTAGCTAGCAGTTAAGGTGTGGGATTGTTAGTCCCGAATAGATCTATTCACAAATTCTTCGCTCTCCCTCCAGGAGACTTTGGTTACACTTCCGGGGAGGATTTACTGATCATCCATAAAGGGTAGTGACTAACTCACAAACTAGTACTAAACTATTCACAGGGTTCTCATACGATATCAAATATACCAAAGATTATGAAACATAATATAGTGAAAATAGATACATACAATGAAACTATCTGGCAATACATTCGAATGATGCGGAGATAAACTGAATCAGACATAGTTTATCTAATAACTTTATACACATATCAGTACATGATAAAACGAGAACTAAAGAACCCCAAATTATTCCCATAATAATTTGATTAGTTTGGTTATTTTCTTAACAAAAATCCATTTAGTTGTAATTGATAAATCATCCCTTATGCTCAGCATAATACATAAGGAGTAAAAGTGTTTATAAGTTTGCCAGATATTATTTGAAACACATCAATGTTATGTTTTGAAAACAGTTATAGTTTGCTTGTATTCCCCCCCTAAAAACATTGAAAAACACGGAAAAAGCATAGGGGTATGAACTCACAAGACGAGAAACGTGACGACTTAGAATGCTAAACGTTGGTTCGGGGCTTGCAAACGCACGAGGTTCCTAAGTATAATGCAAAGATACACATTTGTATCTAATTAGGACGTAGATTAATTGATTGTTATGGATAAACACTTCTAGTTGCAGAAACACTCCATATCAAGTGTTTGGAAAAACCCGGGTGGCGTTTAAGGACGTGAAATGGCACTAAGGACTTGGAATTTGAGTTTACTCCCCATGAGTAAACTCATACAAGAGTTTTTGGTCTATAACACCCATTCCCCATGAGTTTACGGCCGTAAACTCATGGTGGGGTGGTTTATGGTGCAAAATGGCTTCAAACACTTAGGGATAAATGCTAGACTTTGGTTTTTGAGTTTGGAATAGATTATAACACACATAGGGACCATTTATTGGAGTTTACGGCTGTAAACATGTAGTTTACGGCCGTAAACTCCCCCATACATAGAATCCTTAATGTTTTGGTCCTTTAATCAATCACATGTGATTCTAATGATTTTTCCTAGTCTTGTATGGATTTTTGAGGGACTTTGGACATGCTTTTAGGAGTTTACGGCCATGGAACACATTTTATGGCTGTACACTCTCAAATGATGATTTTGGTTGTGTTTAAAGCCCCTAAACTATTTTTGGTTGGTTCTATGATTTATTCCAAGGCTTTTGGTGGTGTTGGATGGCTTTCTAACACCTTGAAAATGAGTTTACAACCATGTTTAAGGAGTTTACAGCCCAAGCACATGCCATGGCCATAAACTCATATAAATCCCCCAAATTTTATGTTTAAAGTGTTCTAAGGCTAAAACCAATATTCTAAAAGTCATATCCATGTCTTGTTGGGGTCTAGGAAGGGTTTAAGGGCTTAAAACCCTATGATTATGAGTTTACGGCCTAAACACCATCCTTGGCCGTAAACTCATATACAAGTCTCTAAATTATAGATTAAGTCATTCTAGGTCCATTCCATAAAGTCATTAAGCCATATCTAAAGTCTAGTTGTGGTTTGGAAGGGTTTTATTGCTCCAAAAACCAATTTCATATGAGTTCACGGCCTAGGACTGTTCCAGGGCTGTAAACTCATGAATGTGGTCCTATTCGATGTTTTGAACTTGAATTTGAAGGCTAAAGAGGTTACATAACAAGTTAGGGAAGCTACCTAAAAGATTTGGAGCCTAAAATTGATGATTTGGACCCTTAAACTTGGATTTAGGAGAGAGGTTAGAGAGAGAGTAGAGAGAGGAAGCAAAAGCTTCAAATGGATGATTAAACACGTTTATATAGGTCTCAAAACTTGGACACAGTGGAATTCTACCTGATACTGGCATTAAACGGGGCTTTTGGTCGCACCCGATTGAGTTACCGTAACCCGACGAGGACATTTCTAAATTTATGAATTAAACATTTTGAGCTAAATTCATGAGTTCCTAAGAGGTTTGGACACTCATTAGCATCAATTAAACATATAAGTTTAATTAACTAAACCCAAAAACGACATCGGAACGTTTCGATATACGGCGAGTTATACGGATAGAATAGGTTTTCGGCGATGAACAACTTCGGATTGTTACATTAGTCCTCGGAGGGAGTGATGACTTGAAGGTGCGAGGGTATAGTGACGCCAGCTTTTAGACCGACAGGGACAACTACCGTTCGCAGTCGGGCTGGGTCTTTACCCTAAATGGAGGAGCAGTGAATTGGAAAAGTTCCAAACAGGAAACTGTAGCTGATTCAACGTGCGAATCAGAGTACATTGCAGCGAGCGAAGCGTCGGAGGAGGCAATATGGTTGAAGAACTACATCGGTGATCTTGGAGTTGTACCTTCCATGAAGGAGCCCATGGAGATTTTCTGTGATAATGAAGGAGCGGTTGCCTTGACCAAGGAACCGAGGGATCATGGTAGATCTAGACATATCGACAGAAAATATCACTTTATTAGACATCGTGTAGAAGAAGGACAACTCGTAGTGAAGAGGATATCATCGGAGGATAACCCGACATATCCGCTTACGAAGGGACTGAGTAGGGTTAAGCACTTGCAGCATGCTAGGAGTATTGGGCTGAAGGATGATATTAGCATAGATTAGATAGTATTAGAAACGTGTAATAGATAAATGTAATTAACATTTGATGATTAAATAAAGGAGTTTTATTTATGAGTAATGCTACTGTCTTATGTTAATTGTTTAACTATTGTTTCATTTTGCATGTTTTGACTTCCAGAATAATTAAGTTTATTAAGAATAATCAAATTATTCAAATTGTCCACAATCGTTCATATGTTGGAAGTAGATATGAATGACGATTGTCGTGAATTGGTGCGTAGATTGTCTAAATGGTTTTAGACATAGCAAAAGATTGCTGCGACGTTCATGAGTGCTTATGAACTAGTTTTGAGCGTTGGAACAAACCCGCGCTTGCTAGAATCACCTTATGGAATATGATATAAAAGGGTGATCGCAAGACGATAATATCATATAGTCTTAAAACCTAGATATATGGTTTGTTATTTGTTAATTGGTTGTACATTGATAATGCGAAAACGCATCAGTAACTCGGTGTTATAAAACACATTGTTGTGTATAGTTGATTAATGAATAAGTAAATGCATATAAGTCGAAGTTTATCTGTAACTTTTATCCCAAGAGGATAAAAGCGATATCTCGGCCGCTCGATGATTTGATTTTATTTATGTGCCGGGCCCGGTCAGAACTGAATTGATGTGTTCGATTAAGTTCTATGTCGAATAAATCGGAGATCGAGAAACCTAAATGCTTGACTAATCATTTCATAGAATTGTCAGCATGATATCTAACAGAGGATTGTACGATCCCTTATCTAAAGGACAAGATTGATTAGATCAGAGTTTGACAGCGTCTTTAAGAGCTACGATTGCAAATCAAATTTTACTTGTGCATATAGTTACTAGACTTATCCAAGTGAGAGACTGTTGGAATAGTGTCTAAGGCTGCAACTATATTAGGCAAGTATTTGACCCGATTGTGCATAGTCCTTTTGGGTTGCCTTCACCATAGCAACTTGATAGGATGATTTATTATGAGAGAATAAATATTATTAATATATTATGAGAATAATATAAGGAATAATAATATTGTTATTTGATTAATATAAGTCATAGATTAATTAGTATTAATTTGGTGACTTAAAGAGATTAATTTAATAAGAGGGTATAAACTGTCAAATGTTTGATAGTTACACTTTGGGCTGTAAATCCTTCTTGGATAGAGGATGGACGAATTCTAGGGCTTGGGATAGCCTCAAATTCGTCCAAGGCTTATCTAAGGAAAGGATTTGGATTGCTTTAAGGAAAGATTATCCAACTAGGGTTTAAGGGTGAAAACCTAGGAGCCTTACAAGTATAAATAGACCCCTAGGGCAAGGGAAATCGGTACCTCTGCTAAAGCAAAGAACCCCTGGCCTATTTCTAATCCCTCTCCTCTCTCTCAAATCATCCTCCTTGCTAGTTGGTGTTTGTAAGCCATTAGAGGAGTGACAATTATGACTTTAGAGCTCCAAGACAACAAGATCAAACAAGAGATTCAAAGGTAAACTTCTAGATCTGATTTTGTATTGTTCTTATACCCAAAAAGTCATTAGAACTCTTGGATTCAAAGCATGTTTAATTAGAGAAACCTAGATCCAAGCATTAGAGTTTTGCATACGCACATAGGAAAGTTCTTATGGCTAAAACCCATCACTTTAAAGCTGGTGAATTCATAAGTATTTAAGTGTCATTGTCTTGCTTTGAAAAGCTGTTATGAATGTCATGTAAAACCTTTAAGTAAGACAGTTGATATAAGTATGAAAAACCCTAAGAAATCTCTTATTTCCTACTAGTATGAAATGTAGTCTTTTACCAAGACCATAATCTTTTGTTATGACAATGTAGTCTTCTACCAAGATCCGAATGTTTTGTTATGACAATGTAGTCTTCTACCAAGAGCCGAATGTTTTGTTATGATAATGTAGTCTTCTACCAAGACCGGAATGTTTTCTTATGATAATGTAGTCTTCTACCAAGACCCGAATGTTTTGTTATGATAATGTAGTCTTCTACCAAGACCCGAATGTTTTGTAATTAAATGATAGTTTTTCCTTCTTTTTGACTATTACAAACAGTAATTAGTCTAACTCATCGTTTATGTGAATATATCACAAAATAAAGTAAATAGGAAAAATATAACCATGTAAGTCTTATCCCTGGATACCAGGACTAACACGCCATCGCAGTAAGCGATATGTATAACCTAATGAACCTTCGAAGATGGTGCAATTGTCCTCTGAAGTAGCAGCAGGTTGGAGGAAGGGTTAGTCCCGTAGCCGACTCCTAATATAAGTGGTAACCTAATGATCATCCGAAGATTTTCATCTCATCCTCTATTGCAATAGCAGGATGGAGGAATGGTTAGTTCCGATATCAATCTATCTATTATAAGTGATAACCTTAGATATCCGTAGATGTTCATCACCTAGTGGTGCTAACAGTTGGGTTCCGGAATGGTTAGTCCCGTCTAGACATCCCGTCGAACAGGGATAGGCAGGAAAATTTACACAGAAGGTACGAATAAATCTTCCTCATAACTCTAGGTACAAGTATCCAGGTAAGTGAATACAGGATAATGTATCTATGTAACAGTACTCATGTATGATATTCATGTAAGCATATTCAGATAAATGTATCTATGAAAATGTACTTATGTATCATGTAATCCTAGATAAATGTACTCATGTATCATGTAATCCTAGATAAATGTACTCATGTATCATGTAATGCACTAGTATAGACTCATGAATGAACTGACTCTTGTGTGATTCCTTGTAATAGGAATATTGTTTTGTATCTTCTAATTATCCCTATGATAATTAATTGAAAGGCAATTGTTTGTTCAAGAAGGTAAACGTAATGGTTTTGAAAGATATCTAAGAGTTTTAAATAATAATTAAGAGTGACTTGATGTCATGTTAATAAACATTTCAAAACTAATACTTTTGTTATCAAGGTATTTTAAGATGGAAAACCATTTGATGCATCACATTTTGTAGTATGTGAAATCTGCTGGATGAAAAACAGTTATAAAATTCATATGAGTGATTTAATAACATGTTGTTTTCTACTTGTATCCCCCCCTCCCATTAAAGAATTTAAAAACATTTAAAATATTCATTTAGGGGTATGAACTCACCTGAAGATGGTGGTTTGGATGAACTGGACGGTGTAGGATTGTTAGGTGTCAAGTGAGGACTTGTACACACACTACGATCCTAATGAACATATAATCACACATATATGCACTCAATTAGACTTAAATTACTAATTGATAATTTTAAGACAACCTAGAACATAATAAACACTTTATATAAGTGTTATAAGCCCTAAGGATTGCATCTAAGCTATTGTGGGACAAGGCACTTGGGTTTAGGGTTCCAAAGGACCCCATACTTGAGTTTACTCTCCATATAACCTCACCCATGGAGTTTGCGGTTGTAAACTCTTGAGTTTACGGCCGTAAACTCCAAGAATTAGTGTCTTTGGTTGTTTTGAGGTGTTAAATGATCCCTAGAATTATTCCAACTTGGTGGTTAAATTCTTGGAAGGGTTTAAGGCATAGAAACACCCCTTTGAGGAGTTTACGGCCTTAAGGCCATTTCCTTTAGAGTTTGCGGCCGTAAAATCTTAAGGATGGGTGTTTTTGATGCTTTCAAGTCTCATACACATGTAGTATAGGTCTTAAACTTTTATCCCAAGCATGTGAAAGCCTTAGGCACACTTTGGTGCCCTTCTTTGATGTTCACGGCCCAAGAACCTTATTAGGGCCATGTACTCACTTTGAGGGGTGATTTTGATGTGTTTTGGTCCTTCATTTAAGTGGAAACAATTTCTAGTAAATGTCTAAGGCTTTAGGTGCCTTAAAAGCACCCTTTTGTCCATGATTTTGGAGTTCACGGTCCAAGATCTTCTTGGGCCGTGAACACCCAAAACATGATGATTCTTGGTTGTTTTCATGTCCCTAACACACATATATATGATTCCAAGGTAGTATCATATCATAAGGGAAGGTATAGGCATTGTTTCGGGAGTTTACCGCCCAAGAACACCTTGGGGAGTAAACTCCTAAATCTAATGATTTAGCCATCTAAATAATGTTATAAACACATAATAAGCTTTCTAACACTACTAGAAAGAGTTACTCACGTTTTGGTATAAAAACCCGAAGATCCGTGAGAGAGAAAATGGCTTTTCTCTAGTTGGAAATGCGAATAATGAATGAATTTGGTTCAGAATTCTATTTGTAGTCCTGAGATATTTTTGGAAGAAAATATTTTTATTCCCGAAATGATCTCTAATATAATAGAGTGATGGAATAATAGAGTTGCACTAAACCCTAGTGCATCCACTCTCCTGATATCTCCTGAAGTGAAACCCTGAATTACTCAAGCTTACACAAAAAAGTCTGAAAATTAGTTGTGACTGCTATAACTTCTATTGAAGTGATATTGTTTGTATAGAATGGAAATTTCGGGTTGTCAAAGCACATGTTCCAATAAAGCGCAACATGTCAGTCAGAACTGAAACGATGGTTTTCTTCTTTGGAACAAACAAACGTTCCATCTTTTCTGTGTAACATTTTATAGGGATGCCATTTTTGGAAATGCATTAAGTTATACAAATTTCAAGTTCGGGTGTAATTATTGCTCTTTTTTACCACACCCTGAATACACAACCTATAAAAGGATTTTGAATCCTAATTGTTTTCGCTCTTTACTTTAGCTGCCATCTTCTTAGAGCCTTTCTCTATACTCTATTCTTCAAAGGTCTCATACGTTTGTTAATGGCATCTTCCGAAAACATTCCTGAAGTTTCCAAACCTGCAACCAAGACGAAATCTTCTAAGGGTTCAACCTCTTCATGGTCGACTGAGTTTATCCTTAGGTAAACAACCCAACTATTCTCACTAGATCCCATGGATTATGATGAATCAGTCTACATCGTGATCGGGTTCATCTCTCACCATCCCATAGGAGTTCCACTCATTAAAATCCCCAACCATAAACTTCCTCTTCACATTCTTCACAAAGCGTTTGAAAGAATCAAGATCGAGAATGACATGCTTAAGGTTAAGATTGCCAGCGAAAACATTTGTTTCTTTGCATAAGAACATGTTTCTCAAAGTTATCGATATTCTAGAAAACCCCAATGGTTTTTGTGGTCAAGAACCGAAGCCTATAGAGTTTCATACATTTCTTAATGAAATTCGGTATAATGGTGAATTCAAGGCTAAAAAGTTCAAGAAGTATGTTGTTCCTGGACTTTGGACTGTTCTGATGCACCAAATATGTCACACCCCAAAACCAAGAACGGCGGAAACGTTCTGGGGTGGAGGACGTCATGTAAGTATCACAACACAGTAAATGTAAATAAGCAAACAACATCATCCATTGCATTAAATATATAATTTTAATACAAGTGTGTTCTGTATAGTTTTAGACACCAAAAATATAATGTAAAACAAAATAATATGAGATGAGTCTTGGATGCGCTCCACCTTCTCAAAAGTTGGCCTCGGTACCTGTCTACTGATGACTTGAGAATACAAGTTATTTTGAAAGAGTTTATCAGCATTAAGCTGGTGAGTTCATAAGTATTTTAGTGTCGGTGTTTGTTATCAAAAACGTTTGAACCTGTCACAAGTATAAGTTGTAAAATGTATGTAAGTGTTTGTAAAAGTTTGAATCTCTCAGAAAAACCTATATTTTCTATTAAAGTAGCCTTCTACCAAGGCTTAACTGTTTTGTACGCTCGTTTATTGTAAAAGTGTGTAATATCCCAAGTGTAACTATTATTTAACAAAATATAGTTTGTACATTAATGTTTAAGTGAGGATATCACTAAAAATATGTAATGGGTAAATCATTGTAGTACTGTAGTTTTGTATTATAGGAACTACTGTTGTACTAACTACCTTAAACCGGATTTATATTAAGGTAAAATGTGATAAATTGCACCATGCTATCGACTGGTAACAACGACATACGAATGGTCGTAATAACGGAATGACGTTTGGCACCCGCAGACCTGCAGGTCCAGCTGTAGCTAGCAGCAAGGTGTAGGATAGTCAATCCAGTATAGATCTATACGCAAACTCACGCTCTCCCTCCAAGAGAATTCTGGCTACAACTCGGGACATGACATTTAAGGCATGCTCCGATACAGTGGATCACAATTGTTAACGTATTCTCGTATATGTAATGTAATGTTTCTAGTTCTAGTATAGTTGCATATGTTCTCCTCCTAGTATAGTTGTATATGTTCTCATAGTATAGTTGTATATGTTCTCATAGTATAGTTGTATATGTATGATCCTGTGTTACCCCGATGGTAACTTACTAATGGTGTGTCTAGTACGTATGAATATGAAAGTACTTTTATGTCTATATATGTATATTTGATATATAATTAATATCGAAACGACCTTCGGATGGTTACCCGAAATCCCACCAGACTACATCTCAAGGCGCGAAAAGGAAATAGGGCGGACGGCCTTCCTAAGCCCTTTAAACATTACTTATATATCTATACATATATGGGCATGAAATTTATAATATAAAAGCATAAATAAGTTTTTATAAGATATTTTAAACATAAATATTATTTCAAGAAAAGATCGACTTGATGTCAATCTATAAAACAATTTGAAGGCAGAAGTTTGATAAAACAGTTTCAGTATAAGGAACATTTTTTTGAATCACAGTTGTAAATAAGTTTGAAAAGTAAAAGAGTTTGTAAAACATCTTGAAGTAAAACAGTTTGATAAACAGTTTGAAAAACAGTTTGAACAGTGATAAAATCATTGGTTTCCTAGTTATTAATCACATGTGATTAATGCAATCACATGTGATTGAAGCAATAACTATAAGTATTTAACTTGTATTCCCCCCCCCCCATAAAGTATTTAAAACATTTAAAATCATTTCAAAGGTTGATTAAAGGGGTATGAACTAACTTGTGGTGAGCTGTTTGAATTGCAGTGTCGGATACCGTGCTAGGTGGCAAAGGGAGACTTGTTTACACGCACATGCCTAGTTATCATATAATAAGCATATATATAACTAATTAGCCAAATAATAACTTCATAAAATAAGTTGGGACACTTAGGAACATGAAAACACTTTGTATAAATGTTATAGGTCCTAAGGGTTGCATCTACGTCGATACGGGACAAGGCAAAAGGGGTTTAATGCACCAATGACCTTGTATAAGAGCTTACCACCCAACAAACCCCACCTTTGGAGTTTACGTCCGTGAACGCATGAGTTTACAGCCGTGACCTCCTCACTTGGTGGTTTTGGGGGTTATATGGTGCTATATTGATCCTAGAATAAGCCTAGCTTTGTTGGAATAATCCTTGAAGTAGTTTAAGGCCCTAGAATGCTCCATAGAGGATTTTACGGCCTAAAGACCATATCCCCTAGAGTTTAAGGCCGTAAACTCCTATGGGGTGCTGGTTTTAATTCTTTTAAGTCACTTGCACATGTAGGATAGCTTCTATGTTTTTGTCTAAGGCTAAAGGCGACATTAGGCACACATTTGTGCCTTTACTTGGAGTTTACGGCCCAAGTGATGTTCCTTGGCCGTAAAATCCCTTTAAGGGATGATTTTTATGTAATATACTCCCCATTCAAATCCTAAGTATTCAAGGGTAATTGTCTTAAAGCCTTAGGGGTGTTTAGGGTACACTTTGCCCTTGAAAAAGGGGTTTACGGCCCAAGAGCATGTCCTTGGCCGTAAACTCCATAAACTTAATGATTTTTAAGTTTTTTGATGTCTAAATTAGCTATAAGCATTAGAGGGTAAATGCCTTAAGCCTTAAGGGTGACTTAGGGCTCACTTTGGCCCTTGGAAATGGTGTTTACGGTCCAAGAAACTCTTGGGCCGTAAACTCCAAAAGCTTTATGATCTTGGATGTTTTCTAGCTGCAAAAGATCCTACAATAAGTCCTAAACAGATTGTCTAACAAGGAATCGGGACTAGGGAGCTTTTAGGCCACGTTTTGGAGTTTACACCCCAAGAACGTTCTTGGGTCGTAAGCTCCTGGATCTTGCATTTTAGGCATGTAAACAATGTTATAAAGCATATAACAAGTATTAAAACACATCTAGGAAAGTAGACCTACAATCTAGGATGAAAACCCGAAGATCTGTCAGAGAGAAAATGGCTTTTCTCTAGTTGGAATTGTGAATAATGAATTAATTTAATTCAGAAATCTATTTATAGTCCTGAAATATTTTGGCAGAAAATATTTTTATTCCGGAGATTGGACTATGACAATATGAAACTTGGAATGTTCAAGTTTCACAAATCCAGGAGCATCCACTCTCCTGATATCTCCTGAAACGTAAACCCTAATGTACACAAACTTGTTCAGAAAAGTCTGAAAATCACTGAAACTGGAGTGGCTTCTATTGAATAGATATTGTTCGTACAAATGGAAATTTCGGGTTGTCACATCATCCCCCCGTTAGAAGGAATGTCGTCCCGAAATTAGAATTTAAGAAAATAAGGAGTTACAAATAATTAAGCGAAAAGATGAGGGTATTTCAGTTTCTTCTGATCCTCGCGTTCCCAAGTGAATTCCGGTCCTCGCTTGGTGTTCCAGCGAACCTTCACGATAGGGATACGGCTCTGCTTTGTCTGCTTGACCTCACGGTCCATGATCTCTACAGGTTCTTCCACGAAGTTGAGGCTCTCGTTGATCTCGATCTCGTCGAGTGGGATTACAAGAGTCTCGTCGGACAGACACTTTTTCAAGTTAGATACGTGGAATGTAGAATGTACGTTACGAAGTGCGTCGGGTAAGTCGAGTTTGTAAGTTACGGGGCTGACTCTTGCAAGAATCTGGAAAGGCCCTATGTACCTTGGATTAAGCTTCCCACGCTTGCCGAAGCGTATCAAGCCCTTCCAGGGTGAGACTTAGAGAAGGACTCGGTCTCCCACCTGAAATTCCAAAGGTTTTCTTCGTTTATTAGTGTAGCTCTTCTGTCGGTCTCTAGAGGCTTTCAATCGTTCACGGATCTGAACGATTTTCTCTGTCGTTTCCCGAATTATCTCCGGACCGGTGAGAGTACTTTCGGAAGCTTGCCCCCTGGCTAATTGGGTATCACCCACCTCAGCCCAGCATAGAGGGGATCTGCACTTTCGGCCGTAGAGGGCTTCAAATGGAGCACACTTGATGCTCGTGTGATAACTGTTATTATAGGAAAACTCGACAAGGGGTAAATGAGTATCCCATGCCTTCCCAAAGTCAATCACGCAGGCTCGCAACATATCTTCCAGCGTTTGGATGGTCCTCTCACTCTGTCCGTCGGTCTGAGGATGGTAGGCTGTGCTCATGTCCAGCCTTGTTCCTAGGGAATGTTGTAGTGATTGCCAAAATCTTGAGGTGTACCTACTATCTCTATCGGAGATAATGGACATAGGTACACCATGAAGACGTATGATTTCCCTAATGTATGTTCTCATAAGTTTCTCCATCTTGACGGTTTCTTTAATAGGCAGGAAGTGTGCAGACCTGGTCAATCTATAAACGATGACCCATATGGTGTCAAGTCCCCCCCCCCGTTGTCTTGGGCAACTTGGTTATGAAATCCATAGTGATCTGCTCCCACTTCCATTCCGGGATCTCTGGTTGTTGCAATAAACCAGAGGGCTTCTAGTACTCGACCTTAACCTTTGCGCAAGTAAGGCATTTACTTACGAAGGTAGCAATCTCTGCTTTTATATTAGGCCACTAGTATAGCTTTTTAAGATCCAGATACATCTTATCTGAACCTGGGTGAACGAAATACCGAGTGGTTTGCGCCTCGGTCATGACCAAGTCTCGGAAACCACCGTGTTTCGGTGTCCAGATCCGGTTCATGAAATATAAGGCTCCGTCACCCTTGGCTTCTAAATTCTTGTCTATTCCTCTAAGGGATTCACTCGTTACATTTTCAGGTTTCCTGGCTTCAAGTTGAGCCGCCTGAATTTGCTTAGACAAGTGTGAATGGAAGGTTATTGACAATGACTTGACTTTGCGACCAGAATATTCTTTCCGACATAGGGCGTCTGCTACTACGTTGGCTTTACCCGGATGATAACGAATATCGCATTCGTAGTCACTGAGTAGCTTGACCCACCGTCGTTGTCTCATGTTGAGCTCCTTTTGATCGAAAATGTGTTGTAAACTCTTGTGGTCGGTAAAGATAGTGCTCTTTCTTCCTTACAAGTAATGTCTCCAGATCTTCAGAGCAAACACCACTGCTCCTAGTTCAAGATCGTGGGTCGTGTAGTTAACCTCGTGTGTCTTCAACTGTCTCGAGGCATAGGCGATGACCTTGCCTCGCTGCATCAGAACACATCCGAGCCCTTGATTCGATGCATCGCAATAGACTACAAAGTCTTCTATTCCTTCGGGAAGGGATAGTATTGGTGCGGTGCACAAGGCTCTCTTGAGCGTTTGGAACGCTCTCTCTTGCTTCTCTTCCCAGTCAAAGGCAACGTCTGTCTGGGTCAGGGTCGTAAGGGGTTTCGCTATTCGGGAGAAGTTCTGAATGAACCTGCGATAGTAGCCAGCGAGACCTAGAAATTGGCGAATTTCAGTAGGCGTCTTAGGCGCTGACCAGTTCTCAATGGCATTAATTTTGGATGGGTCCACGTGGATTCCCTCTTCGCTTACCACGTGTCCTAAGTATTCGACTCTTCAGATCTAAAATTCACGTTTCGAGAACATCGCATAAAGCTTCTCTTTTCGTAATGTCTCTAGAACTTGTCGCAGGTGATCGCCATGCTCTTTCTTACTTCGGCAGTAGATCAGGATGTCGTCAATGAAAACGATGACGAACTGATCCAAGTAAGGTCGACATACTCTATTCATCAGATCCATGAAGACTGCAGGCGCATTGGTCAATCCGAATGGCATCACCACGAATGCGTAATGTCTGTAACGAGTTCGGAAGGCTATTTTCGGCACATCCTCCTCTAGCACTCGTAACTGGTGATATCCGAATCTCAGATCAATTTTAGAGAAATAGTTCGCCCCTTGCAGTTGGTCGAATAGATCATCTATGCGAGGCAGAGGGTAACGATTCTTGACCGTCACTTTGTTGAGTTCTCTGTAGTCAATACACATACGGAATGATCTGTCTTTCTTCTTAACGAACATGACCGGTGCTCCCCAAGGTGAGAAACTCGGTCTTATAAAGCCCTTGCTGAGCAGTTCGTTAAGTTGACCAGAGAGTTCCTGCATCTCAGCTGGTGCTAAGCGGTAGGGCGACTTGGCTACTGGGGTAGCTCCTGGAACTAAGTCAATTCTGAACTCGACCTGTTGTTGCGGAGGTAACCTGGGTAGTTATTCTAGGAAAATGTCGGGAAAATCGCTCACTACAGGGATGTTCTTTAGTTCTTTCGTTTCGAGGTTCGTGTCGACGACGTGAGCAAGGAATGGATGGTATTCCTTACGCAGATACTTCTGTGCTTGAATACTTGATATAATATGAAGACTTGCACTGGGTTTGTCGCCATAGACTATAAGAGTTTCGTTAGATGGAAGGTTTAAACGGACTGCTTTCTCGAAGCACATGATGTCGGCGCGATGAAGGCTTAACCAATCTATGCCAATGATAACGTCGAAACTTTTTATTGAGACTGGCATGAGGTCTATTGGGAATGAATGGTTATCTAGAGTTAGGGTACAACCTAAGTATATGCTACTCGTACTTTCAGTTTTTCCATTAGCCATTTCTACTGTGAATAGTTCTTTGAGTGCGTGCGGTGGTTGATTAATCATGCGAGCAAATTTATGGTTTACGAAGCTTCGCTCCGCTCCACTATCGAACAGAATGCATGCATAGGAGTTATCGAGGAGGAACGTACCAGTCACCACGGTCGGGTCAGCAACTGCTTCCCCGTGGCCTATAGCTAGTACCCTTCCTACTCCACCAGCATTCTTTGCTTTGGGGCAGTCCCTCTTATAGTGGTCTGCTTCGCCACATCCATAGCAGGTTAGGCTCGCGCCAGAGCCAGGGACTTGGTTGATAGGTTGTGTCGGGAACTTACAGAAATGGACTGTGTGTCCTTTTCTGTTGCAGTTTGAGCACCGCAATTCACGGCAGGGGCCGTTGTGGTGGTAGTTGCATTTGTTGCACTTAGGCAAACTTCCAACATAACAACCCACCGGAGCAGTAGTAGCAGCAGCAGGGGTTATTGCGGCATGCATTGCCATAATTTGCTGCTTTTTGGCAGCTTGTTGCTTCTTCTTTTTACCCCAGAATTTCCGCTTAGTATTAGCGGATTTGGAGGGTTCCGGGATGGCTAAGGTGGTTGTGGTTGCAGGGGTTTTGACTCCATGGTCAATGAGTCGTTGTGCCAATCGCTTGGCACTGTCGAAGGTAGCGGGGTTTGATGCTAGAACATTTCCCTGATACGAAGGCACTAGCCCCCATATGTACCCCTCGATCTTCTTCCCCTCGGTGGGAACCATATTGGGGCAGAGGGCCACCAGTTCGCTAAATCGGGCAGTATAAGCGACCACGTTGGTGCCCTTCTTCGTCAGGTTCCAAAGTTCCTGCTCCAGTTTCTGGATCTCGCCCCTCGGGCAGTATTCCTCCATCATGAGGTCTTTCATCGTTTCCCAGCCTATGTCGTTGGCTACGACGAGAGGTAGTGCCTTAACATGGCCGTTCCACCATGTCAGGGCCTTTCCTTCAAAGGTGCATGCAGCGTACTTGACTTTACTCGCCGCAGGGCATGAACAGATTTCGAAGACTGATTCAGTCTTCTCGAGCCATTGCGAGAGGGCAATGACTCCACCGGTGCCATAGAAAGGCTTCGGTTTGCAATTTGTGAAATCCTTGTATGAGCACTCTCTCGAGCGCGCAGGGGTTTCAACCGGGGTTGATTCCATAGGGGTTCCACCTCTGCTGGCATCAGTTGAATGATACTGAGCCATGGTAGTTGCCACTGCTACAGCTACAGCAGCATTCAGGGCTACATTATCGATGACCGGAGGCGGAGGAGGTGGTGGAGGTGCAGGGTTATTCCTGGGAGATTTGTGAGGAGGCATCTTTCAGCTATAAGTTTATAAAGATAAGAAAGATGGTAAGAATCAATTTGTAAGCAACGTGAGAGTGACACATGGACTAACTAACCATAGCCCAACAGTTGAATGAGTGATTGAAATCTTAACAAAGAATATTAGTAGGAAAACACAAGTGTACAGATTTTTCCCACAGATTAGATAGATTTCAATAATACTGGTATTACTGATGTAATAAGTTCAGGAAAAATCGACCTAACAGTAGGTCTTACATCATACCATACAGAAAAGTTTGACAGTTCTTAGATTCCTAATTAGAGTACTGAAAGTTAGGAATATTTTACAGACAGTGCTACTTAGAGTACAGATGTTAAAGGCTATTCCTTATCCAAAAGATAGAGATGCACTAGACATTATCTAACGGTGATGGGAATTCCCCGGGCGAGCCCTGAGGTCGGACACTTGACGAAACACCTCTTGAAGGTGTCGATCCTAAGCCCTCTGACGAGCTCAAAGTTCCAAGATTTCAGCTCGTGAGGCAGCCAGCTATTGCGGCAGGGTTTCATTAGTTCTCCGGGTCCGTTCCATGTCTTCCTCAAGACAGCGGATGCGGACTGTGTTGACACCTGAGTTGGCATCAATCTCCATGACCCGGTCGATGGCTGCTCGACCTTGCTCGACATTACGAGCTATTCTGCGGATAATGACAGGCAGAGCTCAGTCAGCAGAGCCACCATTGCTGACGTTGTAAAAGCTTCGGTCCCCTAAGTATGGTAAGGGTTGACTCTGTTCATCACTCCAGCGATTCAAGTTGTTTGCCCACAAGGGAGTAGGACCTGGAAAAGCTAGTCGAGGGTTGTTGTTCGGGGCTTGACCTACTAGTGGTAGGTTGTTGACTTCAGGCTCGGGGTCGGATCCATCAGAAAAGCCTTCTGCGAGGTGATCATCCAAAGGGATTGGATGCTCATCTTCGGGCTCTTCATCGATCCACCCGGCATTGCCTTCATTTGGAAAGTACGGGTCGCCGTTATGGAATCCAGCCATTTAAATCTACGCGAGAAGAGAGGTATAAGAATATAGTATACGTGTAACTAGTAGTACAAAATACACCTATAGTATTTTAAGTTTAAGTTCTACTGATCTTCTTGTGGTATTGTTGGTAAGCTTTTAGACTTGTTAACATATCACAACCATTCTAGGGCATATGCTAATCACTCCTAGGACTAGCATAGTTGATCAGGCTATGCCATTCCCAGGACTAACCATACATCCCCGAGCTCACTTGTGATATTTAACAATTGTAATACTTTTGTTCTTGTCATTGTGACACTGATTTTAGTATGAATGCAGACTAGTATACTTAATTAAATATTTTAATATTTAAAGTATAGACTCTTGGTCAGAGTGCTTTTATTCCTAATGGGTTTATAGTTTAGTATATCTTTTATGGGTTGATATACTTGATTCACTATAAACAAGGCTCTGATACCAATCTGTCACACCCCAAAACCAAGAACGGCGGAAACGTTCTGGGGCAGAGGACGTCATGTAAAGCAAAATAATATGAGATGAGTCTTGGATGCGCTCCATCTTCTCAAAAGCTGGCCTCGATACCTGTCTACTGATGACCTGAGAATACAAGTTATTTTCAAAGAGTTTATCAGCATTAAGTTGGTGAGTTCATAAGTATTTTAGTGTCGGTGTTTGTTATCAAAAACGTTTGAACCTGTCACAAGTATAAGTTGTAAAATGTATGTAAGTGTTTGTAAAAGTTTGAATCTCTCAGAAAAACCTATATTTTCTATTAAAGTAGCCTTCTACCAAGGCTTAACTGTTTTGTACGCTCGTTTATTGTAAAAGTGTGTAATATCCCAAGTGTAACTATTATTTAACAAAATATAGTTTGTACATTAATGTTTAAGTGAGGTTATCACTAAAAATATGTAATGGGTAAATCATTGTAGTACTGTAGTTTTGTATTATAGGAACTACTGTTGTACTAACTACCTTAAACCGGATTTATATTAAGGTAAAATGTGATAAATTGCACCATGCTATCGACTGGTAACAACGACATACGAATGGTCGTAATAACGGAATGACGTTTGCCACCCGCAGACCTGCAGGTCCAGCGGTAGCTAGCAGCAAGGTGTAGGATAGTCAATCCATTACAGATCTATACGCAAACTCACGCTCTCCCTCCAAGAGAATTCTGGCTACAACTCGGGACATGACATTTAAGGCATGCTCCGATACAGTGGATCACAATTGTTAACGTATTCTCGTATATGTAATGTAATGTTTCTAGTTCTAGTATAGTTGCATATGTTCTCCTCCTAGTATAGTTGTATATGTTCTCATAGTATAGTTGTATATGTTCTCATAGTATAGTTGTATATGTATGATCCTGTGTTACCCCGATGGTAACTTACTAATGGTGTGTCTAGTACGTATGAATATGAAAGTACTTTTATGTCTATATATGTATATTTGATATATAATTAATATTGAAACGACCTTCGGATGGTCACCCGAAATCCCACCACACCACATCTCAAGGCACGAAAAGGAAATAGGGCGGACGGCCTTCCTAAGCCCTTTAAACATTACTTATATATCTATACATATATGGGCATGCAATTTATAATATAAAAGCATAAATAAGATTTTATTAGACATTTTAAACATAAATATTATTTCAAGAAAAGATTGACTTGATGTCAATCTATAAAACAATTTGAAGGCATAAGTTTGATAAAACAGTTTCAGTATAAGGAACATTTGTTTGAATCACAGTTGTAAATAAGTTTGAAAAGTAAAAGAGTTTGTAAAACATTTTGAAGTAAAACAGTTTGATAAACAGTTTGAAAAACAGTTTGAACAGTGATAAAATCATTGGTTTCCTAGTTATTAATCACATGTGATTAATGCAATCACATGTGATTGAAGCAATAACTATAAGTATTTAACTTGTATTCCCCGCCCATAAAGTATTTAAAACATTTAAAATCATTTCAAAGGTTGATTAAAGGGGTATGAACTCACTTGTGGTGAGCTGTTTGAATTGCAGTGTCGGATACCGTGCTAGGTGGCAAACGGAGACTTGTTTACACGCACGTGCCTAGTTATCATATAATAAGCATATATATAACTAATTAGCCAAATAATAACTTAATAAAATAAGTTGGGACACTTAGGAACATGAAAACACTTTGTATAAATGTTATAGGTCCTAAGGGTTGCATCTACATCGATACGGGACAAGGCAAAAGGGGTTTAATGCACCAATGACCTTGTATAAGAGCTTACCACCCAACAAACCCCACCTTTGGAGTTTACGGCCGTGAACCCATGAGTTTATGGCCGTGAACTCCTCACTTGGTGGTTTTGGGGGTTATAAGGTGCTATATTGATCCTAGAATAATCCTAGCTTTGTTGGAATAATCCTTAAAGTAGTTTAAGGCCCTAGAATGCTCCATAGAGGAGTTTACGGCCTAAAGACCATATCCCCTAGAGTTTACGGTCGTAAACTCCTATGGGGTGTTGGTTTTAATTCTTTTAAGTCACTTGCACATGTAGGATAGCTTCTATGTTTTTGTCTAAGGCTAAAGGCGACATTAGGCACACATTTGTGCCTTTACTTGGAGTTTACGGCCCAAGTGATGTTCCTTGGCCGTAAACTCCCTTTAAGGGATGATTTTTATGTAATATATTCCCCATTCAAGTCCTAAGCATTCAAGGGTAATTGTCTTAAAGCCTTAGGGGTGTTTAGGGTACACTTTGCCCTTGAAAAAGGGGTTTACGGCCCAAGAGCATGTCCTTGGCCGTAAACTCCCTAAACTAAATGATTTTGAAGTGTTTTGATGTCTAAATTAGCTATAAGCATTAGAGGCTAAATGCCTTAAGCCTTAAGGGTGACTTAGGGCTCACTTTGGCCCTTGGAAATGGTGTTTACGGTCCAAGAAACAACTGGGTCGTAAACTCCAAAAGTCTTATGATCTTGGATGTTTTCTAGCTTCAAAAGATCCTACAATAAGTCCTAACCAGTTTTTCTAACAAGGAATCGGGACTAGGGAGCTTTTAGGCCACGTTTTGGAGTTTACACCCCAAGAACGTTCTTGGGCCGTAAGCTCCTGGATCTTGCATTTTACGCATGTAAACAATGTTATAAAGCATATAACAAGTATTAAAACACATCTAGGAAAGTAGACTCACAATCTGGGATGAAAACCCAAAGATCCGTCAGAGAGAAAATGGCTTTTCTCTAGTTGGAATTGTGAATAATGAATTAATTTAATTCAGAAATCTATTTATAGTCCTGAAATATTTTGGCAGAAAATAATTTTATTCCGGAGATTGGACTGTTACAATATGAAACTTGGAATGTTCAAGTTTCACAAATCCAGGAGCATCCACTCTCCTGATATCTCCTGAAACGTAAACCCTAATGTACACAAACTTGTTCGGAAAAGTCTGAAAATCACTGAAACTGGACTGGCTTCTATTGAATAGATATTGTTCGTACAAATGGAAATTTCGGGTTGTCACAAAATCCTTCGAGGATTATCCGAAAAGCATGGTGTTACTAAAACCATGAGAAAAGAATGGTTGTACGTCATGTACAATATTTATTCTGGAAGAAGCAACACAATCGATTTAACCGAGGTATTGTGGCAAGACTTTCAGATGTTTTCCGTCAAAAGGAAGCCTAACGTGATCTCTAGACTGAGATTTTGGGATCTGAAGCTTCAACAACTGTATTATAAAGATTTTAAGGCATTCCTCTGAATAGTGATCTCAAAGAGTTATAGTGTTATTTAAGGACATTAAAACTTAAAGGTTATCAAACCAATATGCTTTCAGACATGTTCGTCGCTTTCCGCGACACATGTTAGCAGTAGTTCCATGTAAATTTATTTTTATCAAACAGCATCTTCAGACTTCGGTTGTGTATGGCCCTACACAATCTACCCTAGTCTCCAATGAAGAACCTTTAGATGAAAACAAATTAGTTTCTATTAGTGGCCAAAAAAAGAAAATAGCCAAACGAAAGGGCTCGCCCTTAAAAGTTAAATCCAAAAGGAGAACCAAAGCCAGTGGATCCTCTCAACCGGACACACATGTTGGAATTCGATCGGACTCTGGTTCACAGCCTACCCCACCCGTCCACTCTTTCAAAGTACCCTTTAGAGCTTCAATATGACACACACACATACAAGGAGTCAGGACATAATCTACATAGTCCCTTGAAGCCCCCTGGGACACACCCATAAGTAATTTTGGAAATACCTCTAAGTTCTTCACTTGCTCAATCATGGGCCCCTGCCTCTAATTCTAAGTTTTCCAATGCTGGAGCAGTTCCCCTACTTCAAGAGCCCCTATTGTTCGGATGCCTGGTTCAATTAAAGGAAGACTAGGTATTGAGGCCATCAAGATGTCATGGGAAACATTCTTGGAAGTTGAATAGGTAGTACTGTCCAGTAACAAACCTATTAGATATGAACACCGACTTTCATAATTTGAAAAAGGGAAAATTGAGCGTCATTAGGTACATCACTACTTTCAGAGACAAGATGAAGGTATTTCCCTATTTGCTGCCTCGTAAAATATCAAAGATAGAGAGGTTTGATAATGGACTACCAGCAAACTTTGGTCCAACGGTGATGATGGCAACCACTCTAAAAGAAGCTGTCAAAGAAGCTATGAACATAGTGACCTAGACTAAAGTGAAGGTCCTGGAGAAGGTGGAGGTTAGAGAAAAGGGGAAGTTAGAGGAATCTTCAAGACCTGATAAGAAGAGTAAGTCGTCAAAGTCTGAAGATCACAAGCTTGGAAGTGACATGGAGAGGTGGTGTGACAAGTGAAAAATGAATCACTTTGGGGAATGCATTGAAGGAGTGACATGTTACGAGTATGGGAAAATTGGTCATTATGCTCATGAATGTATGGCCAATAAGGAATTTTTCTTCAAGTGTTATGAAGAAGGACACTTTAGGCAAGACATCCTGAAGAAAGAAGGAACTGCAAGGTCGAATGCTCTACCAAAGCCAAGAGGGCGGGGGGGGGGGGGGGGGGGGGGGTATTTTATGGGACTTGATTAGAGTATGTCACACCCCCAAACCAGAACGGCGGAAACGTTCGGGGGCGGAGGACGTCATATTCAATATCATAACAGTTCATAGAAAGGAAAGTACACACCATCATACATATATAAAGGTTTTAAAAATGTTTACATCATTGTATTCATTACATGCTAAAAATATAAATGCATAAACATCTTTCAAAAGAAGTAATTAACGCCAGCGCGTTAATCCCCAAAAGTTGATTTCCAAACCTGCTTAGCGGTTCCCTGAGAATACAAGTTATTTCAAAGAGTGGTTTAGAAGGTTTAGAAGGTTTGTATGCCATTCCAAATTGAGTGTATGTTTTCCAAGAAAATCCCTTATTTTCTTATAAAAGTGTGAAATGCATGAGAATATATGTATTGAATAATATAGATAGTTGAATCAAGAAAATCCCTTATTTTCCTATTGGTTGTTTGTTTTGTATACAGGGAAAATCCCATATTTTCCTAAAGTAATAGTTAGCCTAATGTCCCAGACTAAAAACCGAAAGCAAAAGACGTGCTTTAGAAGGTTGAAGCATAGATTTATATAATAAAACCTATTAGAAGATTTCAGTTTGTTAGATGAAGAATAGTTTTAATAACTACTCATTCATCAATCAGCAGTACTATAATAATTGTATATCCGATGAGTTTTATAACCATACTAAACATAATATGCCTGTAGCGACGTTCTTCAGGCGTCGTAGCGTTATGACAAACTGTCACCCCAAAGGACGGACTGTAGCTAACAGTCAGGGCGCGGGATCATGACTTCCCGTATAGATCTATACACATTTGACATGTTCTCCGAACAAGAGACTCTGGTTATAGACAGGACTTGAAACGATACCTTCTAGCAAAAAGGCAGTATTTGAAGATGTACATGTCTCATGGATTCTCAACTAAGTCTGTATTAAAGTAATAGTTTTGTATGCAAAGATCATCCTTTCTCACAAAGTTTTGACAATGCGTAAATTATAAGTTTTTAAAATGTACTAAAACGGTTTTGCAAAGAAGGATACTTTGGAATTACTAAATACCTTGTATAAATCTAGTGCATGCAAAGTATGACAAGAGTTTTCACATAGTAGTAATAAATCACAAGTGATTCATTTGATAAAAACGAGTAATGTGAAATTTTATGAAATACACGATAATAACCGTATGTTTACTTGTATTCCCCCCCCCCCCCTAAAAGAGTATAAAAAGCATTTAAAATGTATTTAAAGTGTGTTTGTAGGGGTATGAACTCACCTGAAGGTTTGAAGAAAGCGAGATGGAAAACGGGCAGAATTTCGTCTCGGGAAACGGATTTTTCTCGGGATTCTCGGGAATCTCGGGAGTAAAAACGATCTTCGGGTTAGCACTGGCACGGAAAACGAGGAAAAACGCAAGAGAAACGAGAGGAAATGAGCAAGTTTTCCCGGAACCCTCGCATCCCTTTTATAGGGGCTGAGAGGCCTCGGTACGTGGGGCGTACGGGCGTATGTGGGGCGTACCCGTGCGTCATGCATGACCGAGTCCTCGATTGCCCCGGAGTTCGGATGGGAAGGGGCGTAGCTCGCATAGGGGGCGACGTGGACGAACCGAGGCCCTTGATTTGACTACGCGGGGCGTACGAGGGTACGCAGGGCGTACCTCGGTCCTATCTGTTGACTCCTCTTCGGATATTACCAAGAGTTTATAATTAAATTTATATTTATTTTAAATAAACTTCTAAAATTCATATCTCCTTCATACGAACTCCGTTTTCGACGTTCTTTATATCCACGCGTAGGTGAGACTAAGATCTACAACTTTCGTTTAGATTCCGTTGGCAAATTCCAAAATTATTTTTATTATTTATTTTTAAAAGGTTAGGGTAAGAAAATTCGTTAATAATTCATAACTTTTTCATACGATGTCCGTTTTGGGCGTTCTTTTTATGTACGTTTGCAGTTTAACGATATCTATGACTTTATTTTAGAAACCTAAGGTCAAAAAGTATTTTATTGAAACTTTGCGTTTTTACGTAACTTCGTATTGTCGGTTTTTGTTGGAAAACTTAGAATGGTCATAACTTCTTCGTTATAACTCGGATTTTAGTGTTCTTTATACGCTTGGAAACCTTAAGACGCTATCTACTACATAGCGTACTCCAAACAGAGTTTTTGAATACTTCATTTTTCGATGATATTCTAATTACTTTTTCAAAGAGGTTACAAGACTCGATTTTCAATGACCTGAAATGACGGGTTGTTACAGAGTACTTGAGAAAGGGAGATAAATAATTAAGATTATCCTATGTTGCCTAAAAACTATACAAAACTCAAATAAATGTTGTAATCGTTTCCAAGAAACAATATAATTTCCTAAAATTATGTTATGTGTTTTCTGTGTGATTTCCTTTTTGTCATAACTAAGTGGATTGGGATCCAATACTTAGGACAAATATGAGTAGGTGTGAAAAATAGTAGAGGCATATACCATATGAAGCACATGAGTAACTGTAACATCATGTTTCATTATTTTGGATAATAAATTTATCAAACGGAGTCCCTGGGCTTCAATAGAATGATGTTTATACTCTATTGGAGGTATATGATGTTGGACAACTGATTTAAACCTTGGATTGTTCGATAGAAGCTGAGGGGTAAAATGTGCAAGGTTATGTTTCGGGCTTCTTGTATAAACTAAGGATTTTAGTTTGACATGTTATTAGTCATAATTATTAAGATAGAACTTTAAAGCTCATCGTCATCTTTCTGTGGATATAAAGATCATCGAAACCGACGTTGAAATGAAGAAGTTATGGTTGTTTGAAGTTAAGATGGAAAAGGAGTCTGGTATGCTGGGCGTACTATACTAAATGAAGTATCGTTTTTAGGGTGTTACATTGGGTGTACTGGCGTAATGCAAAAACCCTACTTTCATGGTTTTAAGCTCTATTTATTGTCTCTGACCTCTTAGGGTCCTTCCTAAAATCATCCTCCACCTTCTTGACCATCCAACTCGAAATCCTAGCATTATAGATCAAATCTTGGAAGAGAAGGTCAAGCTTGTTGATTGTTGAAGCTTAATCTTGTGGATCTAGAGTCTACATTCTTTTCTCGCTCACAGAAGGTATAAAACTTGAATCTTGATGATGCATTAGTTAGATCTAGCTAGTTTTTGGGTTTTGTGAGCTCTTTGGTTACTTTAGAGCATAAAGTTTAGATCTTGAAAGTTTGTGACCTTTTTATGGATAAAGTTGGAAACTTTATCCATATAAACATCATTTTGATTCTGATCTTAAGGTTGGAGACTTGGAATTAATGGATTAAGTTTAGAAAGATGCATATTTCGTCCCTTTGAGAGTTAAATACTAGATTTTGGTTGTTTAGACCATCCTAATGGATAAAGTTGGAAATTGTATCCATTATGGAGCTATTAGGAGTCATAAAAATGTGATCTTTGACCCTTCCCTTTCTTCATGCATGAGATATGAGGTTTTAGTTTGTGTAATAGGTTAAGGTTTAGTTGTTGGACCCTTTCTAGCCTTGGAAAGTTATAAAGTTGAAAACTTTATTATTTAGAACAACATTTTGAACAAGATTTGGGTTTTGGATGAATTTTCTTAATAAATTAAGCACTTAATAGAAAGGAGAAGGTGGCAGTCGAGTACGACGGGCAAACTTGAATGTACGTTGTGCTTACCTGGTTAAGACCCTGTATTTTGGCCTAGAGAAGTGTACTACATTGGGCATATTAGTTGAGAACGCCAAGCATACTTAATGTGAGTTGACTCGTTGACTTTTTCACTTTTGAACTTTGACCAATATTTTTTACCAAGTTTGACCTAAGGGAAATTTTGGGTAATTTGAATTAAAGTTTGAGATTCGGGGCCCTGTTAGTTGTCTTGGTTACCAGTAGATATAGCTTTGGTATCAGTTATCGATGAAACTATTCGTTTAGATTGTGATGTGAGTCTCCTTACTGTATTTGTGGTCGAAGGCACCAATATCGGCCCATTAATTTGTTATGTAGAATGCTAGCTATCATTTGGCTTTTTTATATGTTTATATGATCGGGTTGAAATAAACCTAGGGTGGGGCCTATTATTGTATGTTCGGGATAAAATAAACCCCAGGGCGGGGCCTATTATTGTATGATCGAGTTGAAATAAACTCTGTATTTTTGGGATGTTACAAGTTAGTAGCCGATTGTTGGTTTGAGGGATTTGGGCAGACTCTCAGGTGTGTCTAAACTCATACTAAGGAGTTACTAAAATCGTTTAAAAGAAAACATGTTTTCTAAAAAAGGATTTTTAAAAAAAGGGTACAATCCATACAATTAGCCAAGATTAAGTAAGTATTTCCCAAAATACCCATACATATGTTATGCTGATTGTATTGATATGAGTATATGAGAATTGCATGCTAAATTAGGGCTAAGGATCTACTCAGGATTAGCATGATACAAATCTAGGAGAGATACCTTTATAGGCCTATTGATTGAGCTTTCGGAATTACATGTTAGTATGGATTTTAAATGTTGGATATGATGGCTTGATTTGTGATGCCTTGTACCCAGCGAAGTGTTGGATGCTATGTTAGACTTCGAATCTATGTTGGTGGAATTGATTTCTAAGTTTATGATTTAAAAGTTGTGGATGATAAAGATCATATACCCTTATAAGGATTGATTTGGTTTTATTTCCAGTTCCTTGTCTGGTTGTGGGCTTAGCATAGAATAATTCATTTGGAAATCTATGTGATCCTGTTTTTCATATAGTTTGGATGCATAAGGCAATCGACAGTGTTATTAGAAGTTGCTAGCATCATAATAATAAGTGAGTTAGAGGATGCCTTTATGTTTTATGGTGTTGATGCATGAATGTTCCTTGTTTTGTGTTTTGTGGGAACCATATTGATGTGAGCTAACTACTAAATGAATATGTTATGTTACACGCAATAAAGGTTAAATAGGTAGAGTGAGTTACATGGTCATATTCGCTAGCACTTGTCTGAGTTCAACCACTATATGGTTGGGTCTTTTGGTCGAAAGATTGTTTAAGTTTTGTTTCATGTAATTATATTCATGAACTAGTTAGCTGATATTTGTAGGGGTTCTTCAGGAAGCTGACGGAAGGGTGAGGTTAGAATCCTAGGAGAGCCTAGGAATCGTCTTAGAGAAATTGATGTGTTGTATAGCGGTGGGTATTTTTTTAAGAACAGGTATGTGGTGATGGATTAGATGGTAGTGGACATGAGTAGTTACTTAGAGGATTCCGGAAGGTCCTTGAGGAAACTATGTATTGGGCCGTACTACTCAAAGCATAGGATATGTACTTGAATCGAGGAGGATTTTGGGGATTTTAAGGAGCCGATGGAGGTTAAAGTGTATAGTTCGGAACTAAGATTCACTGCAATGTGTTTCCGTCTCATTCTATTTATCGGTTATGGTTGTTCAGGCTGAGGATGGGCCTGGTGATTGTTTGGGCATACTGGTGATGTCAATTTCATTTTGAATGATGCATACTTAGGTGAGTTGGTTGATTTCGAGGTCTCGAGGGCCTTTCTCGAGGTAGTGCCAGTTGAGTCGCAGGACTCAAGAAGGAAGAGATTGGGATGATCGGCTCGAGGATTGCAACTGTAGGCCGAGATGTCACTATGTACGACGAGCGTTATGTTCCTACAACTTTCGGTTTCCGAAGGGAAGAGAGAGTATACATGGGATTTTAGAGTTGAGATGTAGACCCAACATGGGGTTAGATGGTTATGATTTGTTAGTGGTAAGTATGGGAGTGTGGGAATGCACAAGATGATCCTTATGGTATGGTTGCCTTGAGATGAGGTCAAGGGTATGCTTTCTTTGAATTCAGTTATGATCTGGGGATAGTTGATTGTTCCAGGTAAGCAAGGAAGGTGAATTGGGGGCAACAACTTTTGTAGTCTCTGATGTATCCCGACTATGATAATGTAGCCCTAGTATTTATGAATGATCCTATCGATAAATTGATTGTTGGGGAATTATAGGTGAGGAGTGTGGTAGTCAATTTTTTTCTAGATAGGAAGTTAGTGTAATGAATGGACAGTCAGAATTATTGTTTATGCATCTACGTGAGATTCTTGATATTAGCGACACTTATGATTGGGAGGTTTGCAAGGTATCCATCTAAAATTTAGAATCTCTGTGAGTTTGCTTGGTCTTTATCTGTAAGATCATCTTTCATTGTATATACATTACAAGAGTAAGGAATTCTATATATCTGGTTGAGCCAATTTGAGTTTTGGTTGGTTTGTAATTTCAGTTAGTGGTAGTTTGAACCTTAAGTGGGGGAGAATTTGTTATTCTTCTTGAAGGATCCTCGATCTGTTAAGATAGTTGGGTTCAGAATAATGGGTCACAAGAATCTGCGGTTTGGGTCTCCGAGACTTTGGTCCAAGATTTTTTCAAGTTAAGGGTGCAAAGTAAGTTGCCATCGGATGTATGTGCTCATGAATGCATGAGTTGTCTTCGCGAAAAAAACTTTTTGTATATGGAGGTCGTTGTAGCCAGTGGTTCTTTGAAGATGTTGGTGAATAAATCATGAGGCGTTTGGGTTGCTCTGGTTGAGAATTGGTTGTTGAGGGATTTGTTAGCTCATTGTATATATATATATATATATATATATATATATATATATATATATATATATAGTCTACCCTGGGCAGTTGTTGATAGATAAATAAGTTTCAGATTTTGGTATGTTTTTTTCCATACGTGTTTTGTTTACAAGTGTAATGAATTATTTGAGTTGTTTACAATGCATTCTCGATCCTTCGTCATTACGTTTATCGTCAAAATCTATAAATTGTACATTTTGATTTATGGGTTTCGGTTCCCCCGATTGTTGGGTATGGAAGTATTGTTCATAGTAGGCTCGGGTTTCGAAGATGTCCTTGGTTATTGGAAGTTACGGTGTTGATGCAAGGTTGTTTAGTTTGTCAGGTGTGGCTTTGAATCTGCTTAGAATCCAATCTTGGCATGTCGTGTCGGAAGGCTTGGTATTATGGATTAATCCGACCGAGGTTTTAATAACATTTATGGATAACCTTGGAAGCTTTATGGAGCTAGTTATGTGTTGGTAGGATTAGTTCAGTTTCAATAATTATGTGGGATCTTTCTTCGATCGTTCATGTGCATGTTTCTGCTAATGATTGAGATTCATCATTTCATTAGACCTTCTGGTACTTCAATTTTTGGGTAAGGTCATGAGGAAAAGGAACGCAATAGATCCAGGGTTGGTCTTGGGTTTTATGGAGAGTGTGTATTATAGTAAGTTCATTAGATATTGTCGGGAGGAGTGTATGTGGACTGAGTATGATAGAATGAAGACACTTGGTTCAAAATATAGGCATGGTTCCTTTGGATGTATGCGACCATATTTTCGTCTTATTTTGCATCGGTAATAGACTATACTGTGAAACGAATTGGGAATGATAGAAGGGTATATTCCATGTTTTTTTTATTAGCATCGAGAGGGATTTTTATTGGGTACCTACAAGTTGGTGGATTTATGGTAGAAGGGTATATCCCATGTGGTGCTGATTGTCATTTGATTGAGACTCTTAGGTCTCGGATCATTAGTCTTTGGCATGGTGGAAATGTTGTTTGACTTGGGGTGGCCCGTACCATTTCCTAAGTAGATTCGTAAATATAAGAGTGTTTTGACTATTGAAGGAGGGGTGGTGAGACTATGGGAAGGCCATAACATTCATGGGGTTGAGGAATATTATAGGCCAATTTGGGGTCAGGTGCGATGTAAGACTACGACCGGGCCGGTAGGATTCACCTGGAATGGAATGGACTAGCTTTCATTCGTATGTAGGTATGTTACGTCGTCCCTTGAGGACCTTTAGAGCCATGTTGGCAAACATGCTATGGTAACTTTTGTCAACTAGACTCTCAGGGGGAGTCTCGATGCACGACCATGCATGAGGTTTTCTGTCTCAGCGGACAGTTAGAATTCTGCATGCCAGTTTAGTAGAAGGTAAACATGGAATCAAGTGATCTCGAGCAGATCAAATATGCAAATCCGTGGTTATCAGGATATGTGTTATGTTTTGGTCTGGCCCCTAGGGGTGAAACTTGCGTTGGGAGTCACCTTGTTTTCAAATAAGAAGCTCCAGCCGTGATCAAAAGATAGGGATTATGTCTCTCTAGTAGTGAACAAAATAATTTAGGGTTAGAAGAGTTTCCTTCGGTTCGAATTGTGAATTAGAGTGTATACGGATGTTAGATGTGAATTTTTTTTGCTGAGAAGATAGAAACTCTTTAGGGTTCCTAGTTTTCGGGCAGAACAGTTGGGTTTTCTTTCGATTGTTGAAGGCAGAGTGATAAGGTTCAATTCTTCTCCAAGAGGTGTGATTTCTACTAATAATGGGCTCTTATAGCAACATTGAAGAGGTTTGACTATTGTGATAGTGGAAGTAGTAAGGAATAATTCTGAGAACGAAATCTTGTTTAAGCGGGGGAGACTTGTAACATCTGGTTTCGAGAAGTTCTTATTTCAGGATTGTGGACAATAAATGGATAAAATAGAGGCCTTGGGCCTCAGGGGATTAAATTTTAGACTCTTTTGAAAGTGTATAATGTTGTTAAAATGATTTAAACCTTGGATTGTTCGATGGAAGTTGAAGGGTAAATAGGGAAAGGTCATATTTCGGGCTTATGCATAAATTAAGGATTTTAGTTTGAGATGTTTTTAGTCATAAGCATCAAGATAGAATTATAGAGCACGTCATTTCCTCTTCGTGCATAAAAAGATCATCGAAAACAGATTTGAAACAAATAAGTTATGGTTGTTTGAAGTTTAGATGGAAAAATTAGTCTGGTACGTTGGGCGTCCACAAGCTAGTACATTGTGCGTACTACGCTAAAGGAAGTCATGTTTTTAGGGTGTTATGCTGTGTGTAACTTTAGGTATGAGGGCATTCCGCCACAGTTCAAAAACCCTATTTTCATGGTTTGATCCCTATTTAAGAACTCTAACCCCTTGGGGTCCTTGCTAACATCAACCTCAACCCTCTTGAGCCTCCAACTTGAAACCCTAGACCTCCAGATCAAATCTTGAGACTTTCTATGTGTTTTGAGTGCATTTTAGATGAAAGAGAAGTTCAAGCTTGTTGATTGTTGAAGCCAAAGCATGTGGATCTAGAGCCTACATTGCTTTTCTCAACTCCAAAAGGTATAACGGTTGAATCTTGATGACGCATTTGTTAGGTCTAGCTAGTTATTGGGTTTTATGAGCTCTTCGGTCACTTTAGTGCATAAAGTTTTGATCTTGAAAGTTTGTGACCTTGTTATGGAAAAATTCGGAAGATTTATCCATCTAAACATAATTTGATTGAGATCTGAAGGTTGGAGAATTAGGCTTAATCGATTATGTTGAGAAAGATGTACTTTTGGTCCCTTTGCGACTTAAAGACTAGATCTTGGTTGTTTGGACCATCCTAAGGGATAAAGTTGGAAGCTTTTTCCTTTGTGGAGCTATTAGGAGTCATAAAAATATGATATTGATCCCTTCCCTTTCTTCATGTATACGATATGAGGTTTTGGTTGGTGTATTAGGCTATGGTTTAGTTGTTGGACCCTTTATAGCCTTGGGAAGTCATCAAGTTGAAAAGTTTATTACTTAGAACATCATTTTGAACTAGATCTAGGTTTTGGACGAATTTTCTTAATAGATTAAGCACTTAATGGAAACAAGAATGTGGCAGTTGTAACAACCCAATATTTGTTCCCTCGCCATAACCGTTTCGTCAATAAAACTCGCCGGTAGCAAATTGTTCCAAGTTTGTTTTTTTATTAGGTCAATTAATTTAACGTTGTTATTTTGACCTCGTAAGTACCCAAACACATTAGAAACACAAGTAAACACCTCAAACTATTAATTAGAAAAATTTTGGTTTTGACCATATCGAGTTACGACAACTTAATCGGGTGCGACCCAAAGCCTCGGTTAACGTCGGTATCGGGTAGAATTCCACCGTGTCTCAACTCCAAACCATATTTAATGTTGTTTAAGCCTCATTTGAAACCTTTTCACTCTCTCTCTAACCTCTCTCCTTAACTCAAACTTGTTGATCCAAAATCACTCATTTCAAGCTTCAAAACACCAAGGTATCTATCCTAGCTTCTAGTATAACACTTCTTGCCTTCAAATTCGATTTTAAATTGTGGATTAGGACCATTATCATGATTTTACGGCCCTAGAACAGTCCTAGGCCGTGAAATCATATAAAAGGGGTTTTTGAGCCGTAAAACCCTTCCAAACCACATTTGGAGCTTAGATATGACTTAGGAATTACCAAATTGGACTTAGAACACCTTGAACATCATTTTTGAGGAGTAAACATGAGTTTTCTGCCCAAGAACATGCTTGGGCCGTAAACTCATATGCATGGGGAGTAAACTCATTTTAATGTGTTAAGATGCCACTTAAACACACCATTAGCCTTGGAATAAATCCTAGAACCAACCACAATTGATTTGGGGACCTTAAACATAATAAAACCCCTTCATTTGAGAGTTTACGGCCATAACCCCCCAAGGATAGGTTCCAGGGCCGTAAACTCCTAAACATTAGTCAAATGGTGCCCAAAATTCATCCGAAGGCTTGTAAAAAATTGTTTGAATCACATGTGATTGTCCTAGCATCACCAAATTACATAAGGAATATGTGTGGGGGAGTTTACGGCCGTAAACTCCTAATTTACTGCCGTAAACTCCAATAAATGGTCCTTTTGAGAGTTAAACCCCTTCCAATGCATTAGACTCAAACCTAAAATTAATCCCCAAGTGTTTCAAGGTCATTTTGCACCATAAACCTTCCATCCATTGTGACAACCCGAAATTTCCATTTGTACGAACCTCGTCTATTCAATAGAAGCTAGTTAAGTTTCAGTGAATTTCATACTTTTCCGAACAAGTTTGTGTACATTAGGGTTTATGTTATAGGTGATATCAGGAGAGTGGATGCTCCTGGTTTTGTGAAATTTGGGCATTTCAAGTTTCATAATGTTACAGTCCAATATCAGGAATAAAAATATTTTCTGCCAAAATATTCCAAGACTATAAATAGTTTTGTGAATTAAATTAATTCATTATTCACAATTCCAAATAGAGAAAAGCCATATTCTCTCTGATGGATCTTCGGGTTTTCATCCCATATTGTGAGTCTACTTTTCTATGTGTTTCAATACTTGTTAGATGCTTATTAACATCAATAACATGCTTAGATTACAAGATCCGGGAGTTTACCACCCAAGAACGTTCTTGGGGAGTAAACTCCAAAATGGAACATTATGGCTTCCTAGTCCCGACTCCTTGTTAGACAACTTGTTTAGGGGTTAGTGTATAATCATTAGGGACTAAAAAGCAACCAAGAAACACAAGTCATTGGAGTTTACGGCCAAGGAACTTCCTTGGGCCGTAAACCCCTTTTTAAGGGACATAAATGCCCTAAACTTCCTCTAATGCTTAAGGAACTTTACCCTCAATTGCTTGTGCTTATTTAGGACATCAAAACCCTTCAAAATCATAATTTTGTAGGAGTTTACGGCCAAGAACCTCTCTTGGGCCGTAAACCCCTTTTTCTTGGGTAAAAAGCATTCCAAGCACACCTTAGGCCTTAAGACAATTTACCTTGAACACATGGGACTTGAATGGAGAGTAAAACACATCATAATCACTCCTTGAAAGGAGTTTACGGCCAAGGAACATATCTTGGGCCGTAAACTCCAAGTGAAGGCACAAAAGTGTGCCTCTTGTCCCCATTAGCCTTAGATAAAATCATGGAAGCCATCCTTGATGTTTAAGTGCCTCAAAACAATTAAAAGCCATCACCCCATAGGAGTTTACGGCCGTAAACTCTAGGGTGAATGAACTTTAGGCCGTAAACTCCCCTATGGAGTATTCTAGAACCTTAAACTACTTCATGTGTTATTCCAACAAAGCTAGGAGTGTTCTAGGATGAAGATAACACTTTAAAACACCCAAAACCACCATGAGAGGAGTTCACGGCCATAAACCCATGAGTTTACGGCCGTAAACTCCAAGGTGTGGGGTTTTTTGGGTGGTGAACTCTTATGCAAGGCCATTTGATGTTTCAAACCCTTTTGTCACCTAGCACGGTATCCGACACTGCAATTCAAACGACTCACCACAAGTGACTTCATACCCCTTGAATCAACCTTTGAAATGATTTTAAATGTTTTAAACACTTTATGGGGGGGAATACAAGTCAAATACTTATAGTTATTGTTTCAATCACATGTGATTGCAGTTAATCACATGTGATTAATAACTAGGAAAACAACGATTTTTACCACTGTTCAAACTGTTTATCAAACTGCTTTACTTTGAAATGTTTTACAAACTGTTTTACTATCCAAACTTATTTATAGACTGTGATTCAAACAAATGCTTCTTATACTTAAACTGTTTATTTAACTTATGCCTTCAAATTGTTTTATAGATCGACATCAAGTCGATCTCCTCTTGAAATTATATTTATGCTTCAAATGTTTTATGAAAACTTATTTATGCTGTTATATATTCAATTGCATGCCCATATATGTATAGATATATAAATAATGTTTAAAGGGATTAGGAAGGCCATCCGCCCTATTTCCTTTTTCTCGATTTGGATGTGGTCTGGTGGGATTTCGGGTGACCATCCGAAGGTCGTTTCCATATTACTTATATATCAAATATACATGTATAGACATAAAAGTACTTCCATATTCATACTTATCAATACATCATTAGTTAGTTACCATCGGGGTAACATAGGATCATACATATACAGATATACTAGAAACAAGTACATATACAGTTATACTAGAAACAAGTACATATACAGATATACTAGAAACAAGTACATATACAGATATACTTGAAACAAGTACATATACAGTTATACTAGAAACAAGTACATATACAGATATACTAGAAACAAGTACATATACAGATATACTAGAAACAAGTACATATACAGATATACTAGAAACAAGTACATATACAGTTATACTAGAAACAAGTACATATACAACTATACTAGAAACAAGTACATATACAAACCATACTAGAACGAGAAACATTACATATACATAAATACGTAATAATTGTGATCCACTGTGTCGGAGCATGCCTTAAATGTCATGGCCCGAGTTGTAGCCAAAATTCTCTTGGAGGGGGAGCGTGAGTTTGCGTATAGATCTATACTGGATTGACTATCCTACATCTTGCTGCTAGCTACAGCCGGACCTGCAGGTCTGCGGGTGCCAAACGTCATTTCTTTTATTATGACCATTCATTATGTCGTTGTTACCAGTCGATAGCATGGTGCAATTTATCACATTATACCTTAATATAAATCCTGTTTAAGGTAGTAGTAATTAGTACAGCAGTAGTTCATATTATACAAAACTACAGTACTACAATGATTTACCCATTACATATTGTAGTGATGACCTCACTTAAGCATTAATGTACATACTATATTTTATCAAATGATAGTTACACTTGGGAAATCACATACTTTTACAACGAGCGAGTATGGAAAATATCTAAGCCTTGGTAGAAGGTTACTTTAATAGAAAATATAGGTTTTTCTGAGAGATTCAAACTTTTACAAACACTTTCAACCACTTACTTACATTTTTACAAACTTATACATTGAGACAGGTTCAAACGTTTTGACAACAAACATTGACACTAAAATACTTATGAACTCACCAGCTTAATGCTGATAAACTCTTTCAAAATAACTTGTATTCTCAGGTCATCAGTGGACAGGTACCGAGGCCAACTTTTGAGAAGATGGAGTGCATTCAAGACTCATCTCATATTATTTTGTGTTACATTATTTTTGGCGTCTATAACTGTACAGAACACACTTGTATTAAAATTTTATATTTAATGCAATGGATGATGTTGTTTGCTTATTTACATTTACTGTGTTGTGATACTATACATGACGTCCTCCGCCCCAGAACGTTTCTGCCATTCAAGTTTTTGGGGTGTCACAGATTGGTATCAGAGCATTGTTTATAGTGAATCAAGTATATCAACCCATAAAAGATATACTAAACTATAAACCCAAAAGGGACTAAAACACTCTGACCAAGAGTCTATACTTTAAATAATAAAATATTTAATTAAGTATACTAGTCTGCATTCATACTAAAATCAGTGTCACAACGACAAGAACAAAAGTATTACGATTGTTGAATATCACAAGTGAGCTCGGGGATGTATGGTCAGTCCTGGGAATGGCATAGCCTGATCAACTATGCTGGTCCTAGGAGTGATTAGCATAAGCCCTAGAATGGTTGTGATATGTTAACAAGTCTAAAAACTTACCAACAATACCACAAGAAGATCAGTAGAACTTAAACTTAAAATACTATAGGAGTATTTTGTGCTACTAGTTACACGTATACTATATTCTTATACCTCTATTCTCGCGTAGATCTAAATGGCTGGATTCCATCATGGCGACCCGTACTTTCCCAATGCAGGCAATGCCAGGTGGATCGACGAAGAGCCCGAAGATGAGCATCCAATCCCTTTGGATGATCATCTTGCAGAAGGCTTTTCGGATGGATCCGACTCCGAGCCTGAAGTCAACAACCTACCGCTTGTAGGTCAAGCACCGAACAACAACCCTCGACCAGCATTTCCAGGTCCTACTCCAATGTGGGCAAACGACTTAAATCGCTGGAGTGATGAGCAGGGTCAACCCTTACCATACTTTGGGGACCGAACCTTTTACAACATCAGCGATGGTGGCTCTGCTGACAGAGCTCTGCCAGTAATCATCCGCAGAATAGCTCGTAATGTCGAGCAAGGTCGAGCAGCCATCGACCGGGTCATGGAGATTGATGCTAATTCAGGTGTCAATACAGACTGCATCCGCCGTCTCGAAGAAGACATGGAACGGACCCGGAGAACCAACGAAACTCTGCAGCAACAGCTGGCTGCCTCCCGTGCTGAAGTCTTAGAACGTCGAGCTCGTCAGAGAGCTCAGGATTGACACCTTCAAGAGGTGTTTCGCCAAGTGTCCGACCTCAGGGCTCGCCCGAGGAATTCCCATCGCCATTAGATGATGTCTAGTACATCTCTGTCTTTTGATTTAGGGATAGCCTTGAACTTATGTGCTCTAAGTAGCACGTGTCTGTAAAATATTCCTAACTTCTGATACTCTAATTAGGAATCTAGGACTGTCAGTCTTATCCTTTTGGTATGATGTAAGACCTACCGTTAGGTCGATTTTCCTTGAACTTATTACATCAGTAATACCCGTACTATTGAAATCTATCTAATCTGTGGGAAAAATTTGTACACTTGTGTAATTCCTACTAATATTGATTTCAAACACTCATTCAAACTGTTGGGCTATGGTTAGTTAGTCCATGGGTCACTCTCACGTTGCTTACAAATTGATTCTTACCATCTTTCTTATCTTTATAAACTTATAGCTGAAGGATGCCTCCTCGCAAATGTCCCAGGAATAGGAATAATCTTGCACCTCCACCGCCTCATCCACCTGCGGTCATCGATACTGCAACTCTGAATGTTGCCGTAGCTGCAGCAGTGGCAACTGCCATGGCTCAATATCACTCATCGGATGCTAGCAGAGGTGGAACCCCTGTTGAATCTATTCCAGTCGAAATCCCTGTGCGCTCTAGAGACTGCTCTTACAAGGATTTCACAAACTGCAAGCCGAAGCCTTTCTATGGCACCGGCGGAGTCACTACTCTCTCGCAATGGTTCGAGAAGACTGAATCAGTCTTCGAAATCTGTTCGTGCCCTGCTGCATTTAAAGTGAAATATGTCGCGTGCACCTTTGAGGATAAAGCCCTAACGTGGTGGAACGGCCACGTCAAAGCCCTAACTCTCGTCGTGGCTAACGGCATGGGCTGGGAAACGATTAAGGACCTCATGACTGAGGAATACTGCCCGAGGGGCGAAGTCCAGAAGTTAGAACATGAACTCTGGAATCTGACCATGAAGGGCACCAACGTGATCGCTTACACTGCCCGATTTAGCGAACTGGTGGCCCTATGCCCCAATATGGTTCCCACTGAAGGGAAAAAGATTGAACAGTATGTATGGGGGCTAGTGCCTCCGTACCAGGGGAATGTCTTAGCATCCAACCCCGCTACCTTCGACAGTGCCAAGCGATTGGCACAAAGACTCATTGAACATGGAGTCAAGACCCCTGCAACCACAACCACTCTAGCCATCCCAGAACCCTCTAAACCCGCTGGCACCAAGCGGAAGTTTTGGGATAAGAAGAAGAAGCAGCGAGCTGCAAAGAAACAACAAATCGTGGCTGTGCATGCCGCGGTAACCCCTACTGCTGTTACTGCTCCGGGGAAGCAGTATGCTGGAAGTTTGCCGAAGTGCAACAAATGCAACTTCCACCACAACGGCGCCTGCGGTGAAATGCAGTGTACTAACTGCCACAGAAAAGGACACACCGTCCGATTCTGTAAGTTCCCGACGCAACCGATCTCCCAAGTTCCTGGCTCAGGCGCGAGCCCAACTTGCTATGGATGTGGCGAAACAGGCCACTTTAAAAGCTACTGCCCTAAGGCGAGGAATACTGGAAGAGCAGGGACGGTACTAGCAATAGGCCACGGGGAAGCAGTTGCTGACCCAACAGTGGTGACTGGTACGTTCCTCCTTGATAACTCCTATGCATGCATTCTGTTCGATAGTGGAGCGGAGCGAAGCTTCGTAAACCACAAATTTGCTCGCATGCTTAAGCAACAACCACACGCACTTAATGAACAATTCACAGTAGAAATGGCCAATGGGAAAACTGAAAGTACTAATAGCATATACTTAGGTTGTCTTCTAACCTTAGATAACCATTCATTCCCAATCGACCTTATGCCTGTCTCAATAAAAAGTTTCGACGTTATTATCGGCATGGATTGGTTAAGTCTTCACCGCGCCGACATCATGTGCTACGAGAAAGCAGTCCGACTAAACCTCCCGTCTAACGAACCTCTTATAGTCTACGGCGACAAACCTGGTGCGAGTCTTCGCATTATATCTAGTATTCAAGCACAGAAATATCTACGCAAAGAATACTACGCATTCCTTGCTCACGTCGTCGACACGAATCTAGAAACGAAAGAACTAAAGAACCTCCCAGTAGTGAGCGACTTCCCCGACATTTTCCCAGAAGAACTACCCGGGTTACCTCTGCAACGACAAGTCGATTCAGACTCGACTTAGTCCCAGGAGCTACCCCAGTAGCCAAGTCGCCCTATCGTTTAGCACCAGCCGAGATGCAAGAACTCTCTGGTCAACTTAACGAACTGCTCAGCAAGGGCTTTATAAGACCAAGTTTCTCACCTTGGGGAGCACCGGTCTTGTTCGTTAAGAAGAAAGACGGATCATTCCGTATGTGTATTGACTACAGAGAACTCAACAAATTGACGATCAAAAATCGTTACCCTCTGCCATGCATAGACGATCTATTCGACCAAGTTCAAGGGGCGAACTATTTTTCCAAGATTGATCTGAGATCCGGATATCACCAGTTACGAGTGCTAGAGGAGGATGTACCGAAGACAGCCTTCCGAACTCGTTACGGACACTACGAGTTCGTGGTGATGCCATTCGAATTGACCAATGCGCCCACAGTCTTCATGGATCTGATGAATAGAGTATGCTGACCTTACTTAGATCAGTTCGTCATCGTTTTCATTGACGACATCCTGATCTACTCCCGAAGTAAGAAAGAGCATGGTGATCATCTGCGACAAGTTCTAGAGACCCTACGAAAAGAAAAACTTTATGCGAAGTTCTCGAAATGTGAATTTTGGATCTGAAGAGTCGAATTATTAGGACACGTGGTAAGCGAAGAGGGAATTCACGTGGACCCATCCATAATAAAATCCATTGAGAACTGGTCAGCACCAAAGACGCCTACAGAAATTCGTCAATTTCTAGGTCTCGCTGGCTACTACCGCAGGTTCATTCAGAACTTCTCACGAATAGCGAAGCCTCTTACAACCCTGACCCAAAAAGGTGTGGCCTTTGACTGGGAAGAGAAGCAAGAAAGAGCGTTCCAAACGCTCAAACGAGCCTTGTGCACCGCACCAATACTATCCCTTCCAGAAGGAATAGAAGACTTCGTAGTCTATTGCGATGCATCCAATCAAGGGCTCGGATGTGTTCTGATGCAGCGAGGTAAGGTCATCGCCTACGCCTCGAGACAGTTGAAGACACATGAGGTTAACTACACGACCCACGATCTTGAACTAGGAGCAGTAGTATTTGCTCTGATGATCTGGAGACATTACTTGTATGGAACGAGGAGCACTATCTTTACCGACCACAAGAGTTTACAACATATTTTCGATCAGAAGGAGCTCAACATGAGACAACGACGGTGGGTCGAGCTACTCAGTGATTACGAATGCGATATTCGTTATCATCCGAGTAAAGCCAACGTAGTAGCAGACGCCCTAAGTCGGAAAGAATATTCTGGTCGCAAGGTCAAGTCATTATCAATAACCATCCATTCACACCTGACTAAGCAAATTCAGGCGGCTCAAATTGAGGCCATGAAACCTGAAAATGTGTCGAGTGAATCCCTTAGGGGAATGGACAAGAACTTTGAAGCCATGGGTGACGGAGCTTTATATTTCATGAACCGGATCTGGGCACCGAAACACGGTGGTTTCCGAGACTTGGTCATGACCGAGGCGCACAACACTCGGTATTCCATCCACCCAGGTTCAGATAAGATGTATCTGGATCTTAAAAAGCTATACTGGTGGCCTAATATGAAAGCAGAGATTGCTACCTTCGTGAGTAAATGCCTTACTTGCGCAAAGGTTAAGGTCGAGTACCAGAAGCCCTCTGGTTTACTGCAACAACCAGATATCCCGGAATAGAAGTGGGAGCGGATCACTATGGATTTCATAACCAAGTTGCCCAAGACAACGGGTGGACTTGACACAATATGGGTCATCGTTGATAGATTGACCAAGTCTGCACACTTCCTACCTATCAAAGAAACCGACAAGATGGAGAAACTTACGAGGACATACATTAGGGAAATTGTACGGTTGCATGGTGTACCTATTTCCATTATCTCCGATAGAGATAGTAGGTTCGCCTCAAGATTTTGGCAATCCCTACAACATTCCCTAGGAACAAGGCTGGACATGAGCACAACCTACCATCCACAGACCGACGGACAGAGTGAGAGGACCATACAAACACTGGAAGATATGTTGCGAGCCTGTGTGATTGATTTTGGGAAAGCATGGGATACTCATTTACCCCTTGTTGAATTTTCCTATAATAACAGTTATCACACGAGCATCAAGGTTGCTCCATTCGAAGCTCTCTACGGCCGAAAGTGCAGATCCCCTATGTGCTGGGCTGAGGTGGGTGATACCCAATTAACAAGAGGGCAAGCTTCCGACAGTACTCTCACTGGTCCGGAAATCATTCGGGAAACGACAGAGAAAATCGTTCAGATCCGTGAACGATTGAAAGCCTCTAGAGACCGACAGAAGAGCTACGCCGATAAACGAAGAAAACCTTTGGAATTTCAGGTGGGAGACCGATTCCTTCTCAAGGTCTCACCCTGGAAGGGCTTGATACGCTTGGGCAAGCGTGGAAAGATTAATCCGAGGTACATAGGGCCTTTCGAGATTCTTGCCAGAGTCGGCCCAGTAGCTTACAAACTCGACCTACCCGACACACTGCGTAACGTACATTCTACATTCCACGTATCTAACTTGAAAAAGTGTCTATCCGACGAGACTCTCGTAATCCCACTCGACGAGATCGAGATCAACGAGAGCCTCAATTTCGTGGAAGAACCTGTAGAGATCATGGACCGTGAGGTCAAGCAGACGAAACAAAGCCGTATCCCTATCGTGAAGGTTCGCTGGAACGCCAAGCGAGGACCGGAATTCACTTGGGAACGCGAGGATCAGATGAAGTTGAAATACCCTCATCTTTTCGCTTAATTGTTTGTAACTTTTATTTGCCTAAATTCTAATTTTGGGACGAAATTCCCTCTAACGGGGGGATGATGTGACAACCCGAAATTTCCATTTGTACGAACCTCATCTATTCAATAGAAGCTAGTTCAGTTTCAGTGAATTTCATACTTTTCCGAACAAGTTTGTGTACATTAGGGTTTATGTTTTAGGTGATATCAGGAGAGTGGATGCTCCTGGTTTTGTGAAATTTGGGCATTTCAAGTTTCATAATGTTACAGTCCAATATCAGGAATAAAAATATTTTCTGCCAAAATATTCCAGGACTAGAAATAGTTTTGTGAATTAAATTAATTCATTATTCACAATTCCAAATAGAGAAAAGCCATATTCTCTCTGACGGATCTTCGGGTTTTCATCCCAGATTGTGAGTCTACTTTTCTATATGTGTTTCAATACTTGTTAGATGCTTATTAACATCAATAACATGCTTAGATTACAAGATCCGGGAGTTTACCGCCCAAGAACGTTCTTGGGCACTAAACTCCAAAATGGAACATCATGGCTTCCTAGTCCCGATTCCTTGTTAGACAACTTGTTTAGGGGTTAGTGTATAATCATTAGGGACTAAAAAGCAACCAAGAAACACAAGTCATTGGAGTTTACGGCCAAGGAACTTCCTTGGACCGTAAACCCCTTTTTAAGGGACATAAATGCCCTAAACTTCCCCTAATGCTTAAGGAACTTTACCATCAATTGCTTGTGCTTATTTAGGACATCAAAACCCTTCAAAATCATAATTTTGTCGGAGTTTATGGCCAAGAACCTCTCTTGGGCCGTAAACCCCTTTTTCTAGGGTAAAAAGCATTGCAAGCACACCTTAGGCCTTAAGACAATTTACCTTGAACACATGGGACTTGAATGGAGAGTAAAACACATCATAATCACTCCTTGAAAGGAGTTTATGGCCAAGGAACATATCTTGGGCCGTAAACTCCAAGTGAAGGCACAAAAGTGTGCCTCTTGTCCCCATTAGCCTTAGATAAAATCATGGAAGCCATCCTTGATGTTTAAGTGCCTCAAAACAATTAAAAGCCGTCACCCCATAGGAGTTTACGGCCGTAAACTCTAGGGTGAATGAACTTTAGGCCGTAAACTCCCCTATGGAGTATTCTAGAGCCTTAAACTACTTCATGTGTTATACCAACAAAGCTAGGAGTGTTTTAGGATGAAGTTAACAATTTAAAACACCCAAAACCACCATGAGAGGAGTTCACGGCCATAAACCCATGAGTTTACGGCCGTAAACTCCAAGGTGTGGGGTTTGTTGGGTGGTGAACTCTTATGCAAGGCCATTTGATGTTTCAAACCCTTTTGCCTTGTCCCGTAGCAACTTAGATGCAACCATTTGGACCTTAAACACTTATAAAAGTGTTTACATTTTTCCTAAGTGTCTTAACTTAATTATTTAAGTTATTATTTGTCTAATTAGTTATATATATGCTTATTATATGATAACTAGGCTCGTGCGTGTAAACAAGTCTCCGTTTGTCACCTAGCACGGTATCCGACACTACAATTCAAACGACTCACCACAAGTGAGTTCATACCCCTTGAATCAACCTTTGAAATGATTTTAAATGTTTTAAAAACTTTATGGGGGGGAATACAAGTCAAATACTTATAGTTATTGTTTCAATCACATGTGATTGTAGTTAATCACATGTGATTAATAACTAGGAAAACAACGATTTTTACCACTGTTCAAACTGTTTATCAAACTGCTTTACTTTGAAATGTTTTACAAACTGTTTGACTATCCAAACTTATTTATAGACTGTGATTCAAATAAATGCTTCTTATACTTAAACTGTTTATTTAACTTATGCCTTCAAATTGTTTTATAGATCGACATCAAGTCGATCTCCTCTTGAAATTATATTTATGCTTCAAATGTTTTATGAAAACTTATTTATGCTGTTATATATTCAATTGCATGTCCATATATATATGTATAGATATATAAATAATGTTTAAAGGGCTTAGGAAGGCCATCCGCCCTATTTCCTTTTTCTCGATTTGGATGTGGTCTGGTGGGATTTCGGGTGACCATCCGAAGGTCGTTTCCATATTACTTATATATCAAATATACATGTATAGACATAAAAGTACTTCCATATTCATACTTATCAATACATCATTAGTTAATTACCATCGGTGTAACACAGGATCATACATATACAGTTATACTAGAAACAAGTACATATACAGATATACTAGAAACAAGTACATATACAGATATACTAGAAACAAGTACATATACAGTTATACTAGAAACAAGTACATATACAGATATACTAGAAACAAGTACATATACAGATATACTAGAAACAAGTACATATACAGTTATACTAGAAACAAGTACATATACAGCTATACTAGAAACAAGTACATATACAACCATACTAGAACGAGAAACATTACATATACATAAATACGTAATAATTGTGATCCACTGTGTTGGAGCATGCCTTAAATGTCATGGCCCGAGTTGTAGCCAAAATTCTCTTGGAGGGGGAGCGTAAGTTTGCATATAGATCTATATTGGATTGACTATCCTACACCTTGCTGCTAGCTACAGCCGGACCTGCAGGTTTGCGGGTGCCAAACGTCATTTCTTTTATTATGACCATTCATTATGTCGTTGTTACCAGTCGATAGCATGGTGCAATTTATCATATTATACCTTAATATAAATCCGGTTTAAGGTAGTAGTAATTAGTACAGCAGTAGTTCGTATTATACAAAACTACAGTACTACAATGATTTACCCATTACATATTTTAGTGATGACCTCACTTAAGCATTAATGTACATACTATATTTTATCAAATGATAGTTACACTTGGGAAATCACATACTTTTACAACGAGCGAGTATACAAAATATCTAAGCCTTGGTAGAAGGTTACTTTAATAGAAAATATAGGTTTTTCTGAAAGATTCAAACTTTTACAAACACTTTCAACCACTTACTTACATTTTTACAAACTTATACATTGAGACAGGTTCAAACGTTTTGACAACAAACATTGACACTAAAATACTTATGAACTCACCGGCTTAATGCTGATAAACTCTTTCAAAATAACTTGTATTCTCAGGTCATCAGTGGACAGGTACCGAGGCCAGCTTTTGAGAAGATGGAGTGCATTCAAGACTCATCTCATATTATTTTGTGTTACATTATTTTTGGCGTCTATAACTGTACAGAACACACTTGTATTAAAATTTTATATTTAATGCAATGGATGATGTTGTTTGCTTATTTACATTTACTGTGTTGTGATACTATACATGACGTCCTCCGCCCCAGAACGTTTCTGCCGTTCAAGGTTTTGGGGTGTGACAGATTGGTATCAGAGCATTGTTTATAGTGAATCAAGTATATCAACCCATAAAAGATATACTAAACTATAAACCCAAAAGGGACTAAAACACTCTTACCAAGAGTCTATACTTTAAATAATAAAATATTTAATTAAGTATACTAGTCTGCATTCATACTAAAATCAGTGCCACAACGACAAGAACAAAAGTATTACGATTGTTGAATATCACAAGTCCGCTCGGGGATGTATGGTCAGTCCTGGGAATGGGATAGCCTGATCAACTATGATGATCCTAGGAGTGATTAGCATATGCCCTAGAATGGTTGTGATATGTTAACAAGTCTAAAAACTTACCAACAATACCACAAGAAGATCAGTAGAACTTAAACTTAAAATACTATAGGAGTATTTTGTGCTACTAGTTACACGTATACTATATTCTTATACCTCTATTCTCGCGTAGATCTAAATGGCTGGATTCCATCATGGCGACCCATACTTTCCCAATGAAGACAATGCCGGGTGGATCGACGAAGAGCCCGAAGATGAACATCCAATCCCTTTGGATGATCATCTCGCAGAAGGCTTTTCGGATGGATCCGACTCCGAGCCTGAAGTCAACAACCTACCGCTTGTAGGTCAAGCCCCGAACAACAACCCTCGACCAGCGTTTCCAGGTCCTACTCCCATGTGGGAAAACGACTTAAATCGCTGGAGTGATGAGCAGGGTCAGCCCTTACCATACTTTGGGGACCGAACCTTCTACAACATCAGCGATGATGGCTCTGCTGGCAGAGCACTGCCGGTAATCATCCGCAGAATAGCTCGTAATGTCGAGCAAGGTCGAGCAGCCATCGACCGGGTCATGGAGATTGATGCCAATTCAGGTGTCAATACAGTCCGCATCCGCCGTCTCGAAGAAGACATGGAACGGACCCGGAGAACCAACGAAACTCTGCAGCAACAGCTGGCTGCCTCCCGTGCTGAAGTCTTAGAACTTCGAGCTCGTCAGAGAGCTCAGGATCGACACCTTCAAGAAGTGTTTCGCCAAGTGTCCGACCTCAGGGCTCGCCCGAGGAATTCCCATCTCCATTAGATGATGTCTAGTACATCTCTGTCTTTTGATTTAGGGATAGCCTTGAACTTATGTGCTCTAAGTAGCACGTGTCTGTAAAATATTCCTAACTTCCGATACTCTAATTAGGAATCTAGGACTGTCAGTCTTATCCTTTTGGTATGATGTAAGACCTACTGTTAGGTCGATTTTCCTTGAACTTATTACATCAGTAATACCCGTACTATTGAAATCTATCTAATCTGTGGGAAAAATTTGTACACTTGTGTAATTCCTACTAATATTGATTTCAAACACTCATTCAAACTGTTGGGCTATGGTTAGTTAGTCCAAGGGTCACTCTCACATTGCTTACAAATTGATTCTTACCATCTTTCTTATCCTTATAAACTTATAGCTGAAGGATGCCTCCTCGCAAATCTCCCAGGAATAGGAATAATCCTGCACCTCCACCGCCTCCACCACCTGCGGTTATCGATACTGCAGCTCTGAATGCTGCCGTAGCTACAGCAGTGGCAACTGCCATGGCTCAATATCACTCATCGGATGCTAGCAGAGGTGGAACCCCTGTTGAATCTATTCCAGTTGAAATCCCTGTGCGCTCTAGAGACTGCTCTTACAAGGATTTCACAAACTGCAAGCCGAAGCCTTTCTATGGCACCGGCGGAGTCATTGCTCTCTCGCAATGGTTCGAGAAGACTGAATCAGTCTTCGAAATCTGTTCGTGCCCTGCTGCATTTAAAGTGAAATATGTCGCGTGCACCTTTGAGGATAAAGCCCTAACGTGGTGGAACGGCCACGTCAAAGCCCTAACTCTCGTCGTGGGTAACGACATGGGCTGGGAAACGATGAAGGACCTCATGACTGAGGAATACTGCCCGAGGGGCGAAGTCCAGAAGTTAGAACATGAACTCTGGAATCTGACCATGAAGGGCACCAACGTGATCGCTTACACTGCCCGATTTAGCGAACTGGTGGCCCTATGCCCCAATATGGTTCCCACTAAAGGGAAAAAGATTGAACGGTATGTATGGGGGCTAGTGCCTCCGTACCAGGGGAATGTCTTAGCATCCAACCCCGCTACCTTCGACAGTGCCAAGCGATTGGCACAAAGACTCATTGACCATGGAGTCAAGACCCCTGCAACCACAACCACTCTAGCTATCCCAGAACCCTCTAAACCCGCTGGCACCAAGCGGAAGTTCTGGGAAGAGAAGAAGAAGCAGCGAGCTGCAAAGAAACAACAAATCGTGGCTGTGCATGCCGCGGTAACCCCTACTGCTGTTACTGCTCCGGGGAAGCAGTATGCTGGAAGTTTGCCGAAGTGCAACAATTGCAACTTCCACCACAACGGCGCCTGTCGTGAAATGCAGTGTACTAACTGCCACAGAAAAGGACACACCGTCCGATTCTGTAAGTTCCCGGTGCAACCGATCTCCCAAGTTCCTGGCTCAGGCGCGAGCCCAACTTGCTATGGATGTGGCGAAACAGGCCACTTTAAAAGGGACTGCCCCAAGGCGAGGAATACTGGAGGAGCATGGAGGGTACTAGCAATAGGCCACGGGGAAGCAGTTGCTGACCCGACAGTGGTGACTGGTACGTTCCTCCTTGATAACTCCTATGCATGCATTCTGTTCGATAGTGGAGCGGAGCGAAGCTTCGTAAACCACAAATTTGCTCGCATGCTTAAGCAACAACCACACGCACTTAATGAACAATTCATAGTAGAAATGGCCAATGGGAAAACTGAAAGTACTAATAGCATATACTTAGGTTGTCTTCTAACCTTAGATAACCATTCATTCCTAATCGACCTTATGCCGGTCTCAATAAAAAGTTTCGACGTTATTATCGGCATGGATTGGTTAAGTCTTCACCGCGCCGACATCATGTGCTACGAGAAAGCAGTCCGACTAAACCTCCCGTCTAACGAAACTCTTATAGTCTACGGCGACAAACCTGGTGCGAGTCTTCGCATTATATCTAGTATTCAAGCACAGAAATATCTGCGCAAAGAATACCACGCATTCCTTGCTCACGTCGTCGACATGAACCTAGAAACGAAAGAACTAAAGAACCTCCCAGTAGTGAGCGACTTCCCTGACATTTTCCCAGAAGAACTACCCGGGTTACCTCCGCAACGACAAGTCGAGTTCAGAATCGACTTAGTCCCAGGAGCTACCCCAGTAGCCAAGTCGCCCTACCGTTTAGCACCAGCCGAGATGCAAGAACTCTCTGGTCAACTTAACGAACTGCTCAGCAAGGGCTTTATAAGACCAAGTTTCTCACCTTGGGGAGCACCGGTCTTGTTCGTTAAGAAGAAAGACGGATCATTCCGTATGTGTATTGACTACAGAGAACTCAACAAATTGACGATCAAAAATCGTTACCCTCTGCCACGCATAGACGATCTATTCGACCAACTGCAAGGGGCGAACTATTTTTCCAAGATTGATCTGAGATCCGGATATCACCAGTTACAAGTGCTAGAGGAGGATGTACCGAAGACAGCCTTCCGAACTCGTTACGGACACTACGAGTTCGTGCGGATGCCATTCGGATTGACCAATATGGCCGCAGTCTTCATGGATCTGATGAATAGAGTATGCCGACCTTACTTAGATCAGTTCGTCATCGTTTTCATTGACGACATCCTGATCTACTCCCGAAGTAAGAAAGAGCATGGTGATCATCTGCGACAAGTTCTAGAGACCCTACGAAAAGAAAAAATTTATGCGAAGTTCTCGAAATGTGAATTTTGGATCTGAAGAGTCGAATTCTTAGGACACGTGGTAAGCGAAGAGGGAATTCATGTGGACCCATCCAAAATAAAAGCCATTGAGAACTGGTCAACACCAAAGACGCCTACATAAATTCTTCAATTTCTAGGTCTCGCTGGCTACTACCGCAGGTTCATTCAGAACTTCTCACGAATAGCGAAGCCTCTTACAACCCTGACCCAGAAAGGCGTGGCCTTTGACTGGGAAGAGAAGCAAGAAAGAGCGTTCCAAACGCTCAAACGAGCCTTGTGTACCGCACCAATACTATCCCTTCCGGAAGGAATAGAAGACTTCGTAGTCTATTGCGATGCATCCAATCAAGGGCTCGGATGTGTTCTGATGCAGCGAGGTAAGGTCATCGCCTATGCCTCGAGACAGTTGAAGACACATGAGGTTAACTACACGACCCACGATCTTGAACTAGGAGCAGTAGTATTTTCTCTGAAGATCTGGAGACATTACTTGTATGGAACGAGAAGCACTATCTTTACTGACCACAAGAGTTTACAACATATTTTCGATCAGAAGGAGCTCAACATCAGACAACGGTGGTGGGTCGAGCTACTCAGTGATTACGAATGCGATATTCGTTATCATCCGGGTAAAGCCAACGTAGTAGCAGACGCCCTAAGTCGGAAAGAATATTCTGGTCGCAAGGTCAAGTCATTATCAATAACCATCCAGTCACACCTGACTAAGCAAATTCAGGCGGCTCAACTTGAGGCCATGAAACCTGAAAATGTGTCGAGTGAATCCCTTAGGGGAATGGACAAGAACTTCGAAGCCAAGGGTGACGGAGCTTTATATTTCATGAACCAGATCTGGGCACCGAAACATGGTGGTTTCCGAGACTTGGTCATGACCGAGGCGCACAACACTCGGTATTCCGTCCACCCAGGTTCAGATAAGATGTATCTGGATCTTAAAAAGCTATACTGGTGGCCTAATATGAAAGCAGAGATTGCTACCTTCGTGAGTAAATGCCTTACTTGCGCAAAGGTTAAGGTCGAGTACCAGAAGCCCTCTGGTTTACTGCAACAACCAGAGATCCCGGAATAGAAGTGGGAGCGGATCACTATGGATTTCATAACCAAGTTGCCCAAGACAACGGGTGGACTTGACACCATATGGGTCAACGTTGATAGATTGACCAAGTCTGCACACTTCCTACCTATCAAAGAAACCGACAAGATGGAGAAACTTACGAGGACATACATTAGGGAAATTGTACGGTTGCATGGTGTACCTATTTCCATTATCTCCGATAGAGATAGTAGGTTCACCTCAAGATTTTGGCAATCCCTACAACATTCCCTAGGAACAAGGCTGGACATGAGCACAGCCTACCATCCACAGACCGACGGACAAAGTGAGAGGACCATACAAACATTGGAAGATATGTTGCGAGCCTGTGTGATTGATTTTGGGAAAGCATGGGATACTCATTTACCTCTGTGCTGGGCTGAGGTGGGTGATACCCAATTAGCAAGAGGGCAAGCTTCCGACAGTACTCTCACTGGACCGGAAATCATTCGGGAAACGACAGAGAAAATCGTTCAAATCCGTGAACGATTGAAAGCCTCTAGAGACCGACAGAAGAGCTACGCCGATAAACGAAGAAAACCTTTGGAATTTCAGGTGGGAGACCGAGTCCTTCTCAAGGTCTCACCCTGGAAGGGCTTGATACGTGTGACAACCCGATATTTCGAGTTAATGTAAAGTAAAACCAATCAAATTTAGGTCAAAATGTAACCTTCCTAAAATCTTATTCGGGTTAAATAAAGTAGTAGGAATCATATCAAGGTTTGCGTACATAAAAAGAATGTCCAAATCTGACTTCCGATGAGGAAGTTATGAATTTTTGAAGAAATTCCTTAATCACGTCATATTAATAAATAAATAATAAAAATAATTTCGGAATTTTCCAACGGAATCTAAACGAAAGTTGTAGATCATGGTCTCACCTTCGCGTGGATATAAAGAACGTCAAAAACGGAGTTCGTATGAGGGAGATATGAATTTTTGAAGTTTAATTAACATAAATATAAATTTAATTATAAACTCCTGGTATTATCCGAAGGGAAGTCATCGGATAGGACCGAAGTACGCCCTGCGTACCTTCGTACGCCCCGCGTACTGAGATCGAGGGTCTCGGATCGTCCACGTCGCCCTATCCGAGGTTTCCGACCTGACCGACCCGTCCGAAGCGTCCGACCCATCCGACCCGACGTCCCATCCGACCCGCTGTCCCGTCCGACCCGCCTCCCCAGCGACCCGTCCCATCCGAAGCCGAGGCAGTCGAGGCTTCGGTCATGCATGACGTACGCGTACGCGCTGCGTACGAGCGTACGCCCCGCGTACCGAGGCGGTTCAGCCTTCCTATAAATAGAATGCGAGGCTTCCCGAAAATTTTGCTCACTTCTCTCTTTTCTCTCACGATCTTGCTCAAGTCCCGAGGGTCGATTTTACTCCCGAGATTCCCGAGAATCCCGAGAAAAATCCGTTTTCCGAGACGAAACTCTGCCCGGTTTTCCATCTCGCTTTCTTCAATCAATCAAGTCAGTTCATACCCCTTAATCTACATTTTAAATACTTTATAAATTCTTTTATATGCTTTCAAGGGGGGGGGGGGGGGGAATACAAGTTAAATACTTATAGTTATTGTTTCAATCACATGTGATTGCATTAATCACGCGTGATTAATAAGTAGGGAAACCGGTGATTTTATCACTGTTCAAACTGTCTATCAAACTGTTTTACTTCAAAATATTTTCCAAACCCATTTACTTTTCAAATTTATACTACAACTGTGATTTAAACAAATGTTCCTTATACTTAAACTGTTTTAATCAAATCTATGCCTTCAAATTATTTTATAGATTGACATCAAGTCAATCTTTCTTTAAAAATAATACTTATGTTTCAAATGTCTTATAAATACTTTTTTATGCTTTTATATTATAAATTGCATGCCCATATATGTATAGATGTATAAATAATGTTTAAAGGGCTTAGGATGGCCATCCACCCTATTTCCTTTTTCTCGATTTGGATGTGGTCTGGTGGGATTTCGGGTGACCATCCGAAGGTCGTTTCCATATTAATTATATATCAAATATACATATATAGACATAAAAGTACTTCCATAATCATACGTACTAGACGCACCGTTAAGAAGTTACCATCGGGGTAACACAGAATCATAGTATTACAACTGCTAGATAAATGAGTCAGTTCATTCATGAGTTTATACTAGGAAGAGAATATATATACAACTATACTATGAGAACATATACAACTATACTAGAACGAGAAACATTTCGTCACATATGCAAGAATACGATAACAAATGTGATCCACTGTCTCGGAGCATGCCTTAAATGTCATGGCCCGAGTTGTAGCCAGAATTCTCTTGGAGGGAGAGCGTTGAGTTTGCGTATAGATCTATACTGGATTGACTATCCTACACCTTGCTGCTAGCTACAGCCGGACCTGCAGGTCTGCGGGTGCCAAACATCATTCCGTTATTACGACTGTTCTTTATGTCGTTGATACCAGTCGATAGCATGGTGCAATTTATCACATTATACCTTAATATAAATCCGGTTTAAGGTAGTAGTATTTAGTACAGCAGTAGTCTTATTATACCAAGCTACAGTACTACAATGATTTACCCATTACATATTTTAGTGATAACCGCACTTAAGCATTAATGTACAAACTATATTTTAACAAATGATAGTTATACTTGGGTAATTACACACTTTTACAACAGACGAGTTTAGAAAACAGTTTAGCCTTGGTAGAAGGTTACTTTTATAGAAAATATAGGATTTTCTGAGAGATTCCAACTTTTACAAACTCATACATTGAGACAGGTTCAAACGTTTTTGACAACAAACATTGACACTAAAATACTTATGAACTCACCAGCTTAATGCTGATCTACTCTTTCAAAATAACTTGTATTCTCAGGTCATCAGTAGACAGGTACCAATGCCAGCTTTTGAGATGATGGAGCGCACTCAAGACTCATCATTTTATTATTTTGATTTACGTTATATTTTTTTGGTGTCTAAAACTGTACAGAACACGCATGTATTAAATTTATATATTTAATGCAATGGATGATGTTGTTTGCTTATTTACATTTACTGTGTTGTGTGTAACAACGTAAATTTTCAAACAAATTTTTCCTTTCAAAATATAGCATTTCCATTCAAAACAAGGCATAAACATTTTAAGTGTCATGTCAAAATACAAATCGTCTAAATACCAAGATCATAAAAACATCCTTCAGTGTGTACAGATCACGCCGGCGCCTTCCCACGGTCCTCGCTAGTACCTGAAACACATACATAACAACTGTAAGCATAAATGCTTAGTGAGTTCCCCAATATACAACTTACGCACATACGCCTTTCCAGGCCCTGACCTTCCGGTCCATGTGTCTCAGGGGACTTCCGTCCCTGCTGGGTAAACCTTCCGGTCCTACCCACGCCGACCTTCCGGTCCATAACACAACGCCTTCCGGCCCGTAACATAATCGCCTTCCGGCCCATAATATAATCGCCTTCCGGCCCATAACATACATAGCACGTATAACAAATAACTTACCACATATAGCACATATATCACATATCATATCTGACCTTCCGGTCACACAGTCAAACCCTTCCGGGTACAGTATAGTGAGAAGACTCACCTCGTGAATATCGAAAGCTAGCAAATCCCGAAATCACTCGTGCTCGATCCGCCGAGCTACAATCTCCCTATAACATCATATATCTCTTATTAACACTTTTATCTTCTAAGTTTGACTATCCCTAAGAAGTCAGACATAGGTCAACTCTGGTCAACGGTCAACGGTCAACAGTCAACTTGACCGGACTCGGCGAGTGCTAGGGCGACTCGGCGAGTCTAGACGTCCTCACCAATTCTCTAAGATTCCCTTTTCTACTCGTCGAGTATCCTCCTTGACTCGACGAGTTCCTCCTGGAAGAATCGCGGGGCCACCCCGACTCAACTCGTCGAGTCTGAAGAACAACTCGACGAGTCCCAGTAAATCTTCAAGCTACTCGCCGAGTTTGTTCATCGGACTCGGCGAGTCCATGCCATGCAACCGCTCAAACTTCTTACTAAGGTCAGAACTGCTCCGACCATTCATAGGTCTGGCCTTCCTAGACTGATCCATCCCATAAGGTCCTCATTTCGGTGCTCATAATACACCCCCATGACTCATAATTTACATTTTGGCCTAAGGCATAAGGATTGCAATCCAAAACCTCCATTGATTCCCGAAATGCTCAGGCATGGGACATTCTGGACTTCCAAAGATCCCAATACAGGGTTCCAATCGTTTGGGGGACTAAGGTAACATTCAATCTATCCACAAAAGGGTTCAATAAACCCTAAATCCATATACACATCAACATAGAAGAATGTAACTCGAATTATTACCTGAATAATGTGCTCTCTGTGTCCCCAAATCCTCAGAACGTGACTTCTCTTGTTGTTCCCTTAACCAAGCCTTCTCTTCCTTGCAAAACAATACTTCCAAAATCAACAATGGTCTTCAACCTTGCTCCAGATGCTCACAATCGTCTTAGGGTTTCTCTCAGAAGGCTAGGGTGAACAATGACGGCCATAAAGTCCTTCATATACGTCCCAAACCTGAACGGTTAGGGTTTTCGCTAAACAGTGCAGACTCGCCGAGTCCATATCCGGACTCGTCGAGTCCAGTCGCGAACCCGCGACCAGATCTGCGATCCTACTCGGCGAGTCTAGGCTCCAACTCGCCGAGTCCCCTCTTAAAACACCCAAAAACATAATTATAACAATACCTGAAATTCCGGGCTGTTACAACTCTGCCCCACTAGGACTAGACTTCGCCCTCGAAGTCTCACTCCGAAAATAGCTCCGGATGTTGCTCCCGCATCTCACGCTCCGGCTCCCAAGTCATTTCCTATCCCTTCCGGTGTTGCCACTGAACCAACACCAGAGGTACCTCCTTGTTCCTCAGAACCTTGATCTTCCGATCCCTGATGGCCACTGGTCTCTCAGCATAATTCAGGCTTGCATCCACCTGAATATCCTCTAATGGAACCACTGCCGACTCATCGGCTATACACTTCCTCAGTTGCGACACATGAAAAGTGTCGTGGATCTGCCCCAACTCTGCTAGCAACTCCAAACGATAGGCTGCCCGGCCTATCCTTGCAATCACACGAAATGGCCCAATATATCAGGGTCCCAACTTGCCCCTCTTCCTGAATCGAATCACTCCTTTCCAAGGAGAGACCTTAAGGAGAACGAAGTCGCCGACTTGAAACTCAAGCTCGGATCGGCGTCTGTCTGCATAACTCTTCTGTCGGCTCTGGGCGGTCAATAACCTCTGTCTAACCTGCTGAATCTGCTCTGTCGTCTGAAGCACGATCTCTGTACTGCCCATCACTCTCTGTCCCACCTCTCCCCAGCAAATGGGGGTCCGGCACCTCCTACCATACAACAGCTCAAAAGGTGGCATACCAATGCTCGAATGATGGCTGTTGTTGTAGGAAAACTCTGCCAAGGGTAAATACGCATCCCAGCTACCCCCGAAATCTAACACACACGCTCGAAGCATGTCCTCCAGCGTCTGAATCGTTCGCTCGCTCTGACCGTCTGTCTGGGGATGGTATGCGGTACTAAAATGCAATTTAGTACCCAGCTCCTCATGGAATTTCTTCCAGAATCTGGAAGTGAAGCGCACATCACGGTCTGAAACAATCGAGATCGGCACCCCATGCCGAGATACCACTTCTCTCACATATATCTCCACCAACTTCTCCGCTGAAGAACTCTCACTGGTGGCAAGGAAGTGTGCACTCTTCGTCAACCTATCCACAATCACCCAAATTGCATCGACTCCTCTGGCAGTCCTCGACAATTTGGTGATGAAATCCATAGTGATTTGTTCCCACTTCCACTCGGGAACCTCCAATGGCTGTAACTTGCCATGCGGTCTCTGGTGCTCGGCCTTAACCCTACGGCAGGTCAAGCACCTCTCAACGAACCATGCGACGTCCCTCTTCATACAGGGCCACCAATACTCTTTCCTCAAATCCAAATACATCTTCATAGCCCCGGGATGGATCGAGAATTTCGATCGATGAGCCTCTTCCATCAAAGTAATACGCGTACCGCCCACGAACGGTACCCAAATCCGACCCTGAAACGTCAGAAGCCCTCGTCCATCCTTAACGAACTCTGAAATCAACCCAACGACCCGCTCTCTCTTCTGCATCTCTGGTCGCACAGCCTCGGCCTGTGCCCCACGAATAGCATCCAATACTGGAGCCATCACAGTCAATCTCAAGCATACATCTCGCAGTGGAGTGCTCTCCGCCCTGCGGCTCAATGCATCGGCTACCACATTAGCCTTGCCTGGGTGGTATAGGATCTCACAATCATAATCCTTCACCACATCCAACCACCTCCTCTGACGCATATTTAGGTTGGGATGATCCATCAAATACTTCAAGCTCTTATGGTCCGTGTATATCGTACATCGAACCCCATACAAGTAGTGACGCCAAATCTTGAGAGAGAACACTACTGCCCCCAACTCTAAATCATGCGTGGGATATCTCGCCTCATGAGGCTTCAGCTGCCTCGACGCATAAGCTATCACATGACCCCTCTGCATCAACATTGCACCCAGTCCCGAAATCGATGCATCGCAATATACTACAAAATCCTCCATCCCTTCCAGGAGGGCTAATACCGGGGCTTCGCACAACCTTTGGCGAAGTGTCTCAAAGGAGGTCTGCTGCTCGGGTCCCCATGAGAATGCAACACCCTTCCGGGTCAATCTGGTGAGCGGTACTGCGATCTTGGAGAAATCCTTAATAAATCTCCGATAATACCCTGCCAACCCAAGGAAGCTCCTGATCTCAGAGGGTGACTTCGACACCTCCCAACTCATCACCGCCTCAACCTTGGCCGGATCGACCAATATCCCTTCCTGATTAACAACATGTCCTAGAAATTGGACCTCCCGCAACCAGAAGTCACATTTGGAGAACTTTGCATAAAGCTTCTCCGACCTCAATACCTCAAGGAGCTCCCTCAAATGCTTCTCATGCTGCTCTCTAGTTCTCGAATACACTAGAATGTCGTCGATAAATACAATCACCGACCGATCCAACATCGGCCTGCATACTCTGTTCATGAGATCCATGAACACAGCCGGGGCATTGGTGAGTCCGAAAGGCATCACCACAAACTCATAATGCCCATATCACGTCCTAAACGCTGTCTTCTGGACGTCCTCATCCCGCACTCTTACCTAATGGTACCCTGACCTCAGATCGATCTTGGAAAACCAAGATGCTCCCTGCAACTGATCGAATAAATCATCGATCCTCGGTAACGGGTAACGGTTCTTGACCGTCAACTTGTTCAACTCCCGGTAATCAATGCACATCCGGTGTGAACCATCCTTCTTCTTGACGAACAGAATAGGCGCTCCCCACGGCGAGCTGCTCGGCCGAATGAATCCCTTCCCCAGCAACTCCTAAAGCTGCGAGGACAACTCTTGCATCTCTGGAGGTGCAAGACAATAAGGCACCTTAGCAATAGGCGCGGCCCCCGGAATCAGATCGATACCAAACTCTACTTGCCTCACAGGAGGTACTCCCGGTAGTTCCTCGGGGAAAACATCTGGAAACTCACGCACCACTGGGACCTCCTCAACTGATCTCGGTCTCTCGGAAACCTCCCGTGTATCCATTACATACGCCACAAAACCCTTACAGCCCTGTTGTAGACATTGTCTCGCCCTAGCGGCCGAACAAAAAGCTGACCCCGAACGGGTACCCTCGCCGTACACCGAAAGAACTCCCCCACTAGGGTCTCGTATAGTCACCAGCTAACGCTCACAGTCGATGACAGCGCCGAATCGGCTCAACCAGTCCATGCCCACAATGACACAAACATCACCCATCGCAATAGGAATCAGGTCAATCGGAAACTCAACCCCGAAAATCTCTAGCACGCATCCCTGGAGAACCTCCGTGGCACAAATCACTCTCTCGTCAGCTATAGAAACTCTCAGAGGCCGACTCAACGACTCACGACTAACGCTGAGATGCTGACTAAAAGCTAAAGATACAAAGGAAATACTCGCACCCGAGTCAAATAACACTAGAGCAGGCACAGAGTTCACAAGGAAAGTACCTACGCATATAATAACATAAGCATAACATCTCGACATTAAAATAAATACATGAATTATAGCATACCTGCCACAACATCGGGCGCAGCGCGGACCTCCTCCGCAGTCAGCTGAAAGGCTCTCCCACGAGCCCTCGGGGCCTCGGCCTTCACCGGTCGAGTCGCAGTAGCTCTGGCAGTAGGTGCAGATCCCTGAAGAAGCTGAGGGCACTCGACCTTCCGATGGCCTGTCTGGTTGCAATGAAAGCAAACCGTAAACCCCTTGGGGCACTCCCTAGCAATGTGCCCCTCCTTGCCACACTTGTAGCAAGCACCAGATCGACATGCCCCATCATGACCCTTGCCGCACTTTCCGCAAGTGCGGCCCTTCGGACCTCCTGTCCTCGAATCGGCGGACTTTATCCGCTTGGCTGCCGGCTGATACTGAGCCGGCCGCCGGTCCACCCGCTGAGACTCGGCCTCCTCCCTGGCCTGGGTCTCCAACTCAATCTCGCGCTTCCTGGCATTCGCCTGAAGCTCAGCAAAGGTATGATAGGTGGAGTTTGACACAAACTCCCGGATATCCCTCCTCAAAACACCCAAGTACCGGCTCATCCGAGCCTGCTCAGTGAACACCAGCTCGGGGCAGAACATCGCCCTCTCATGAAACTTCCGCGTGATCACCGCAACCGAATCAGTACCCTGCTTGAGGGTTAAGAACTCCTGAACCAATCGTTCCCTCTCCACCGGGGGAACGTACTCGTCTCTGAACATAGAAGTAAACCCCTCCCATGTCACTACTGAAATCTCTGCCAAAGTGAAGTTCGCCGTCACGAACTTCCACCAATCCTTCGCTCCCAGACGGAGCTGGTTCAAAGCGAACCGTACCCTTAGATGCTCCGGACATGAACAAGTGTAGAAGCACCCCTCAATATCAGCGATCCACCTCATCGCAGCAATCGGATCCTGCGTCCCATCGAACTCAGGTGGCTTCGTGTTGCTGAACTCTCGAAACAGCAACGAGTCACCCCCCTGTGGCCTGGCAGCGGCCACAGCTGCGGTAGCTGCAGCGGCTGCAGCTTCAGTCAATGCGGCGTACCGCTCCTCAAAAGTCTCCATCAAGGTGGTCTTAATAGACCCAAACATCTCCGGGATCTCAACCCGGATCGCTGCAGCTACCTCCTCATGAATCATCTGACGAATCTCCTCGTCACTCACACCGCTCGAACTCGCTCCGTGACGTGGTCTAACCATGATGTCTCTGAAATACAACATAAAACTATCAGAGACTCCGTCGAGTATAATCGCACTCGATAACGCAACCCTACTCAGTCTCCGATATCCAGGGATTCTTACTTGGGTCTCCCACTGACCCGGTGTCTTCGGTAGTACGGGCCCAATACTACCGACCACACCGCATCACCATTCATCCCAAGTCTTCCTCCCCAAACCCCGGATAGTGAGCACTCTACTTTTGTTATGCACTATCTACCCGCACACTAGCAAAGCATCTCATATCGGCAAACTTCCCTAGACTAAGGCATCACAAATCAGGCCACTCTAGTCCTATCATGAATACCTAGTCTTCTAGCATGCATAACAATTCATATCATATAATATTGTAATGTATTTTGGGGATTTTTACCGTTCAGGCGCTGACTGATCGTACACACTGCTTCTTTCTTGTTTACCACAAAATCATTTATAAAACTTTATGCCTTTGTTTTAAAAGTTTTCCTCAAATCCTCGGTTTGAGTTCAGTTACGCCCGAAGGTGCACCTGAATCCCTCAAACCAAGGCTCTGATACCAATTGTAACAACGTAAATTTTCAAACAAATTTTTCCTTTCAAAATATAGCATTTCCATTCAAAACAAGGCATAAACATTTTAAGTGTCATGTCAAAATACAAATCGTCTAAATCCCAAGATCATAAAAACATCCTTCAGTGTGTACAGATCACGCCGGCGCCTTCCCACGGTCCTCGCAAGTACCTGAAACACATACATAACAACTGTAAGCATAAATGCTTAGTGAGTTCCCCAATATACAACTTACGCACATACGCCTTTCCAGGCCCTGACCTTCCGGTCCATGTGTCTCAGGGGACTTCCGTCCCTGCTGGGTAAACCTTCCGGTCCTACCCACGCCGACCTTCCGTTCCATAACACAACGCCTTCCGGCCCGTAACATAATCGCCTTCTGGCCCATAATATAATCGCCTTCCGGCCCATAACATACATAGCACGTATAACAAATAACTTACCACATATAGCACATATATCACATATCATATCTGACCTTCCGGTCACACAGTCAAACCCTTCCGGGTACAGTATAGTGAGAAGACTCACCTCGTGAATATCGAAAGCTAGCAAATCCCGAAATCACTCGTGCTCGATCCGCCGAGCTACAATCTCCCTATAACATCATATATCTCTTATTAACACTTTTATCTTCTAAGTTTGACTATCCCTAAGAAGTCAGACATAGGTCAACTCTGGTCAACGGTCAACGGTCAACTTGACCGGACTCGGCGAGTGCTAGGGCGACTCGGCGAGTCTAGACGTCCTCACCAATTCTCTAAGATTCCCCTTCTACTCGTCGAGTATCCTCCTTGACTCGACGAGTTCCTCCTGGAAGAATCGCGGGGCCACCCCGACTCAACTCGTCGAGTCTGAAGAACAACTCGACGAGTCCCAGTAAATCTTCAAGCTACTCGCCGAGTTTGTTCATCGGACTCGGCGAGTCCATGCCATGCAACCGCTCAAACTGCTTACTAAGGTCAGAACTGCTCCGACCATTCATAGGTCTGGCCTTCCTAGACTGATCCATCATGTAAGGTCCTCATTTCGGTGCTCATAATACACCCCCATGACTCATAATTTACATTTTGGCCTAAGGCATAAGGATTCCAATCCAAAACCTCCATTGATTCCCGAAATACTCAGGCATGGGACATTCTGGACTTCCAAAGATCCCAATACAGGGTTCCAATCGTTTGGGGGACTAAGGTAACATTCAATCTATCCACAAAAGGGTTCAATAAACCCTAAATCCATATACACATCAACATAGAAGAATGTAACTCGAATTATTACCTGAATAATGTGCTCTCTGTGTCCCCAAATCCTCAGAACGTGACTTCTCTTGTTGTTCCCTTAACCAAGCCTTCTCTTCCTTGCAAAACAATACTTCCAAAATCAACAATGGTCTTCAACCTTGCTCCAGATGCTCACAATCGTCTTAGGGTTTCTCTCAGAAGGCTAGGGTGAACAATGACGGCCATAAAGTCCTTCATATACGTCCCAAACCTGAACGGTTAGGGTTTTCGCTAAACAGCGCAGACTCGCCGAGTCCATATCCGGACTCGTCGAGTCCATTCGCGAACCCGCGACCAGATCTGCGATCCTACTCGGCGAGTCTAGGCTCCAACTCGCCGAGTCCCCTCTTAAAACACCCAAAAACATAATTATAACAATACCTGAAATTCCGGGCTGTTACATTGTGATTACCTTACATGACGTCCTCCGCCCCAGAACGTTTCTGCCGTTCTTGGTTTTGGGGTGTGACAATACGCTTCGGCAAGCGTGGAAAGCTTAATCCGAGGTACATAGGGCCTTTCGAGATTCTTGCCAGAGTCGGCCCCGTAGCTTACAAACTCGACCTACCCGACACACTGCGTAACGTACATTCTACATTCCACGTATCTAACTTGAAAAAGTGTCTGTCCGACGAGACTCTTGTAATCCCACTCGACGAGATCGAGATCAACGAGAGCCTCAATTTCGTGGAAGAACCTGTAGAGATCATGGACCGTGAGGTCAAGCAGACAAAACAAAGCCGTATCCCTATCGTGAAGGTTCGCTGGAACGCCAAGCGAGGACCGGAATTCACTTGGGAATGCGAGGATCAGATGAAGTTGAAATACCCTCATCTTTTCGCTTAATTGTTTGTAACTTTTATTTGCTTAAATTCTAATTTCGGGACGAAATTCCCTCTAACGGGGGGATGATGTGACAACCCGAAATTTCCATTTGTACGAACCTCATCTATTCAATAGAAGCTAGTTCAGTTTCAGTGAATTTCATACTTTTCCGAACAAGTTTGTGTACATTAGGGTTTATGTTTTAGGTGATATCAGGAGAGTGGATGCTCCAGGTTTTGTGAAATTTGGGCATTTCAAGTTTCATAATGTTACAGTCCAATATCAGGAATCAAAATATTTTCTGCCAAAATATTCCAGGACTATAAATAGTTTTCTGAATTAAATTAATTCATTATTCACAATTCCAAATAGAGAAAAGCCATATTCTCTCTGACGGATCTTCAGGTTTTCATCCCAGATTGTGAGTCTACTTTTCTATATGTGTTTCAATACTTATTAGATGCTTATTAACATCAATAACATGCTTAGATTACAAAATCCGGGAGTTTACCGCCCAAGAACGTTCTTGGGGAGTAAACTCCAAAATGGAACATTATGGCTTCCTAGTCCCGATTCCTTGTTAGACAACTTGTTTAGGGGTTAGTGTATAATCATTAGGGACTAAAAAGCAACCAAGAAACACAAGTCATTGGAGTTTACGGCCAAGGAACTTCCTTGGGCCGTAAACCCTTTTTTAAGGGACATAAATGCCCTAAACTTCCCCTAATGCTTAAGGAAATTTACCCTCAATTGCTTGTGCTTATTTAGGACATCAAAACCCTTCAAAATCATAATTTTGTAGGAGTTTACGGCCAAGAACCTCTCTTGGGCCGTAAACCCCTTTTTCTAGGGTAAAAAGCATTCCAAGCACACCTTAGGCCTTAAGACAATTTACCTTGAACACATGGGACTTGAATGGAGAGTAAAACACATCATAATCACTCCTTGAAAGGAGTTTACGGCCAAGGAACATATCCTGGGCCGTAAACTCCAAGTGAAGGCACAAAAGTGTGCCTCTTGTCCCCATTAGCCTTAGATAAAATCATGGAAGCCATCCTTGATGTTTAAGTGCCTCAAAACAATTAAAAGTCATCACCCCATAAGAGTTTACGGCCGTAAACTCTAGGGTGAATGAACTTTAGGCCGTAAACTCCCCTATGGAGTATTCTAGAGCCTTAAACTACTTCATGTGTTATTCCAACAAAGCTAGGAGTGTTCTAGGATCAAGATAACACTTTAAAACACCCAAAACCACCATGAGAGGAGTTCACGGCCATAAACCCATGAGTTTACGACCGTAAACTCCAAGGTGTGGGGTTTGTTGGGTGGTGAACTCTTATGCAAGGCCATTTGATGTTTCAAACCCTTTTGCCTTGTCCCGTAGCAACTTAGATGCAACCATTTGGACCTTAAAAACTTATAAAAGTGTTTACATGTTTCCTAAGTGTCTTAACTTAATTATTTAAGTTATTATTTGTCTAATTAGTTATATATATGCTTATTATATGATAACTAGGCTCGTGCGTGTAAACAAGTCTCCGTTTGTCACCTAGCACGGTATCCGACACTGCAATTCAAACGACTCACCACAAGTGAGTTCATACCCCTTGAATCAACCTTTGAAATGATTTTAAATGTTTTAAACACTTTATGGGGGGGGGGGAATACAAGTCAAATACTTATAGTTATTGTTTCAATCACATGTGATTGTAGTTAATCACATGTGATTAATAACTAGGAAAACAACGATTTGTACCACTGTTCAAACTGTTTATCAAACTGCTTTACTTTGAAATGTTTTACAAACTGTTTTACAATCCAAACTTATTTATAGACTGTGATTCAAACAACTGCTTCTTATACTTAAACTGTTTATTTAACTTACGCCTTCAAATTGTTTTATAGATCGACATCAAGTCGATCTCCTCTTGAAATTATATTTATGCTTCAAATGTTTTATGAAAACTTATTTATGCTTTTATATATTCAATTGTATGCCCATATATGTATAGATATATAAATAATGTTTAAAGGGCTTAGGAAGGCCATCCGCCCTATTTCCTTTTTCTCGATTTGGATGTGGTCTGGTGGGATTTCGGGTGACCCCCCGAAGGTCGTTTCCATATTACTTATATATCAAATATACATGTATAGACATAAAAGTACTTCCATATTCATACTTATCAATACATCATTAGTTAGTTACCATCGGTGTAACACAGGATCATACATATACAGATATACTAGAAACAAGTACATATACAGTTATACTAGAAACAAGTACATATACAGATATACTAGAAACAAGTACATATACAGATATACTAGAAACAAGTACATATACAGTTATACTAGAAACAAGTACATATACAGATATACTAGAAACAAGTACATATACAGTTATACTAGAAACAAGTACATATACAGCTATACTAGAAACAAGTACATATACAACCATACTAGAACGAGAAACATTACATATACATAAATACGTAATAATTGTGATCCACTGTGTCGGAGCATATCTTAAATATCATGGCCCGAGTTGTAGCTAGAATTCTCTTGGAGGGGGAGTGTGAGTTTGCGTATAGATCTATACTGGATTGACTATCCTACACCTTGTCGCTAGCTACAGCCGGACCTGCAGGTCTGCGGGTGCCAAACGTCATTTCTTTTATTACGACCATTCATTATGTCGTTGTTACCAGTCGATAACATGGTGCAATTTATCACATTATACCTTAATATAAATCCGGTTTAAGGTAGTAGTAATTAGTACAGCAGTAGTTCTTATTATACAAAACTACAGTACTACAATGATTTACCCATTACATATTTTGGTGATGACCTCACTTAAGCATTAATGTACATACTATATTTTATCAAATGATAGTTACACTTGGGAAATCACATACTTTTACAACGAGCGAGTATACAAAATATCTAAGCCTTGGTAGAAGGTTACTTTAATAGAAAATATAGGTTTTTCTGAGAGATTCAAACTTTTACAAACACTTTCAACCACTTACTTACATTTTTACAAACTTATACATTGAGACAGGTTCAAACGTTTTGACAACAAACATTGACACTAAAATACTTATGAACTCACCAGCTTAATGCTGATAAACTCTTTCAAAATAATTTGTATTCTCAGGTCATCAGTGGACAGGTACCGAGGCCAGCTTTTGAGAAGATGGAGTGCATTCAAGACTCATCTCATATTATTTTGTGTTACATTATTTTTGGCGTCTATAACTGTACAGAACACACTTGTATTAAAATTTTATATTTAATGCAATGGATGATGTTGTTTGCTTATTTACATTTACTGTGTTGTGATACTATACATGACGTCCTCCGCCCCAGAACGTTTCCGCCGTTCAAGGTTTTGGGGTGTGACATCCATGAGTTCACGGCCGTGAAATCATGTGAATATGGTGTTTAGGGCTGAAAACTCCCTATGGAGTTTACTCTTGAAGAGTAAACTCCATTCCTAAACCATACACTTCATTAGATGTCACCCGAGTCATTCCAAACACTTGATTTGAAGTGTTTTCGCGTCATGATGTGTTTAATTGTATCTAATTAGTGATATCAATGTAATTAGATATATTTGTGTATAATTTAATATTACATAGGAACCTCGCTCGTATTCAAGCCTCGTTTCGACATTTAGCATCCTAGACGACACATTTCCTCGTCCGGTGAGTTCATACCCCTACCCTTTTTCAATGGTTTTTCAATGTTTTCACGGAGGAATACAAGCAAAAGTACAAGAATATCTTGTACTTAAACATTATTATTTCATTAGAAATGTTTCATATTTCACATGCTTTTAACAATTGAACCCGTATTAACCAAATGTTTGACTTGCAGTATCAGTTACAAACCAATTTCATAACTTATTATATAATGTTATATTATATATTTCACAATTGATTTGTTCTATATCATTGTTGTTAAAAGCTTTAGATTAGTACATTTGTTTTGTCCTCGGTAACACTCCACATGGTTACACGAGTGGAGGATTGTTTTTGTAAGTAGAAATTATACATGACTTTTCCGCATTATTACTTGTAGATTTGTTATCCCTATAAATTGGAGACACGCCCTCGGTGAACACTCCATAGAGATACGCGAGTGGAGGACCGTCCCCGTAACCAGAATCTCTTAGATAGGGAGCGTGACTTGAGTGTATAGATCTATACGGGGTTGACTACCCCGCAACTGGCTGCTAGCTACAGCCGAACCGAAAGGTTCAAGGGTGACGCAAGTCATAAAGTGATTTGGACTACTTATTTCCATATCTAGTCTATTGTATGGTTATGGAACTCGCAATTTGGATAACAGAAATTTACTTGTTAGTAATAATGAATATAGTAAATTAATAATCTTTGAAATTAGTTTACTATGTTAATAGTTTTATATACATGTTAAAACTAACATACACTTCACAAGGATTACCAGGTTTTCAGTATACATCGTTTACATTACATTTCGGATTGGGAACCAACTTTTAGGAAAGTATAGGATTTTCCTGGGATAACATTAGTACATAACCAGAAGCGTGTAACATTTCAGATAACTAAACTTTACAATTCACAAGAGAAATCATGTTTTCAGTGTAGATCTTTTACATTACATTTTGGATTTGGTAACCCACTGTTAAGAAAATATGGGATTTTCTTGGATAACCACTTTTTCAGAAACTAAAGGAACCTTGTTCATTTTCATAAAACAAACCGCTTATGAACTCACCAGCTTTATGCTGATTTTTAAAATGCTTGTATTCTCAGGTTCTCCTTAGACAGGTATTCCCACGTTCTTTTGCAGAAGACGGAGCGTATGGAGTCACGTCTTTCTTTTGTTTAACTTATGTATCTATGAAACTTGTATCACTCTACTTTTGAACAAATGTAATGAAAACTGTGTAATGTAATGCTTTGTGTTTTACTTCGCTTACTATGTACATTGGTTATGATATTCAACATGAAGTCACCTCCGCCCTGGGTTTCGGAGTGTAACAACAGTCGAGTATGATGGGCATACCTGAATGCACGTTGTGCTTACCTGGTTGAGATGACGTATTCTGGCCAAGAGAAGTGTATTATGTTGGGTGTATTAGTTGTTGGGTTTTGAGCATTCTAACACTCCTAAGTGTACATGCAACCCTAAATACCCTAGATCTATGTTTTCTCTATTATACATACAAATATGAACATCCAAGGTATTATCCTAATCTAGCATATAAAATAATGACTATAACAAGATAGAATACATACCTTTTTCATACAGAAAGTCTTCATGAAGCTTGAGTGCCTAGTGCCCCAAGTGTGACACCTCAAATGGTTCACACAACACCAAATAAACTTGGAATAACTTGAGAGAAATCCACAACTCATGAAATCGGCTAGCCCTTATTTTTACACACTCTAGTGACCGATTTTGGTCAAGAATAAGATCTTTATATAGTGTTACAATTAGGGTAAACCCTAATTGTCATGACTTTCCATTTCCTTGGATCCATGGGCTCAAATACACCATGGAGCATCCATGGAACATCCTATGGGTTTTAGCCCAACTTGATTATCCATGGAGCATTAGCCCACTATACAAGTATGGATGATTTACACAATCAACCCATATATTTAATTAGTATTCTTTTGATCACTTAATTAATCCTAGATTAATTCTTGATCAATACTAATTAAATAATCTTATTATTGTTATTATTAATATACTAGAACTTATAATATATTAATAACCATAAGTGTCTTATTTCTCTCATTATGGTCTATCCAAATGTATGATGCCATGCAACCCAAATGGACCATGCCGGGTCGGGTCAAGTCTTACCAACTATAGTTATGGACTTAGAAATTAATCCAACAGTCTCCCACTTGGATAAGTCGAAAACTATTATTACGTATGACTTCAGGAACTGACTGGCAATCGTAGCTCTCAAAAGCTTCTGTCGAACTCTGACCTTGTCGACGAACTCTGACCTTTGTCAATGACTTTGTCCATTAGATAAGGGATCATATGTTCCTCTATTCTAGATATCATATGGAATGAGACATGGATTATAATCATTCTCTCTGTCCATTTGTTGTTTCCCGATTTCCGATTTACGACGACTGACTAATTGAACAAATCAAATCAGTCCTGGCCCGGCCGAGCACTTCCATTTGTCATCATCAAATCATCAAGGGGCCCACAGATATCGCTTTTATCCCGAAGGTAAAAGGAATGGATAAACTTCGACTCATATGGCTTGTTCTACTACTTGTTGAATCATACACAAAGACACATTTTATAGCACCGAGTTACCAAATGCGTTTTCGTGCAATCAATGTACTATCAACTCATAGTAACAACTCATATCTCTAGGTTTGAAGAATATAAGATATTATCGTCTCATGATCACTCGTGATAAAATCCATGAAGTGATTCCAATGAGCGCGGGTTGAATCCAATACTTAGAACTTATGAGCACTCATGAGTGTTGTAGCCCTTTGTCCAACATCTTAGACCTCTACAAGCCAACCCATGACAGTCTTAATTCCTATCTACTTCCAACATATGACCAACTGTGGATGGTTTAAATAACTTAGTCGTTCCGGAAGAATAACCCAGTTTATTCGGGAAGTCAAAACATGCAAAGTGAAACACAATAATAATTGAATCCAGTATGGTATCAAAACCTATGAACATAAATAAAACACCTTTTATTTATCACCATATGATTACACATTATTCATTGTATACTGTTTCAGCTATCAACTTTATTCTTGAATTTAAAACAATAGTTGTCCCATGCTCCAAGCATGTACACTATGTTTTCTAAACACTAGTCATGCCATACACCAAGTATGCATACGATGGTTGTATATGATCTTTACTTTGTGAACTAGATCCATTGAACATAACTTCAATGATTTTCTTTTCACACTCCCAAATCCTTACAGCAAGTACAAGAATTCCAAATCCATGTCATTTACTGAAATCTGTTAGATTCTAAACTTATATGCATTGATCCTCTTGTAATGATTATGCACAAAGTAAGAAAGACTTGACAACAATCATTACAGAGTATTCCAAAGGAGATCAGCTCCTTGGAAACATCCTTCTTGCATTAAGTTTCCTAATCTTACACAGATTGAATAATTTCTAACTTTGAAACATTTCCATATTCCATTTTGACTATCACTTCTCAACAGGAGTTGCCTCCTTACAGATTATGTCAATATGGTCCTTCCAGAATTATCACTATACTTCCAACTGTCCTTGAGCACCCAATCTTTGGTAAACCTTAGATTGTCCTCGACAATTGTTTAATCCTTTTAGTCATATCCAGTTCTAAACCGTTTCCCTTCTTAATGCCCCAGGCATTTGGAAAATTTTAGAAAGGATGAATATAGCACATGTAATCGATCCTATATCCGAAGCATATGGGACACGATTCATGATGTCTCACATAAAGACTAAACCAGTCTTTTGCTATAACATTTCCATTTCAATTTGCCAAGTTCTCATAATTCAGATTATGAAAAGGGATGTCGTAATCATAATCGAATTTTAGAGCGCAAATAATGGACCCATATACAGAATTTCCTTATGTTGAGCCATTCCAACATGAAATTCATATATATATCCTTGACTAAATGATTAAAACCTCACGATCTAAGCTTATAGATTTGAGATGAAGTATAATTTCCTCTCCCTTAATTATAGCAAAACAACTCTTTCCCAATTGAAACTTTTGTTTTCTATAATTAACATTGCTAACTTGCAATACTTATCATAATTATCATGCTCCCACTAACATGATTATTATTAGCATAACACTTATGCTCCCACTAGCTTTGACGTGTACTCAGAAATCAGCTGGACTTCTAGAAATCAATACTTCATTGACTTTCTTACCAAAGTTTAGATTTTTGATACTAGATTGTTTTGATAAAACTTTATCAAAATCATACACCTTCCCTTAGATAGCACACTTGTGTGTCTAAACAATTATGAAGAGGGATACCGTAATCATAATGGTTAGACCTTTTTGCCACTTCTCACAAGTCCAGGTTAGTGTGCCGGTAAACCACACACGCTCCACTAACGACTTTGAGAATGCAAATATCACAATTGCTATCTAGCTAAAATCTACTTAGTGAAAGTGTTTCCTCACCATCATTTTCATGAATCGGAGAGAAACCTTATGCCACTTAGATTTAATGGTGTATGTGTTCTCATCCATGTGAATTGTCAAAACCATAGACAGAAGACAAGGATAATGACAAATCCAAACTCATATGGATTGAACTCAATCTTAACTTCTTGCCACCTGGCAACTCAAGGGCCTGCCATTGCTTCCAAGTTGTTGTGAAACAAATTGAGAACTCTAAGAACTCATATGCAAAGCCAACTTTAACTGGAATGGGCACATAATATGTCAACAAGATAGGTTATAAACCTCAAGTCGTGTGCTAGTGAAGAACTTTAGGTTTTATTCTTGATTAGTTCTTGAGACTTTCAAGACCTTTAAGACTCCCACTGTCCTCTTGACATATCAGACTTCCTTGTCAAATATTCAAGGGATAGTGTTGATTCTAATCAAGACAAACACTTCACAAAATTGGCCTAAGTTGGTCTTTGCTTTATCCAAAACATCACAACTTACCAATTTCAAATGTACAAGCGTAGAAAACTTTTACTCTTACATTTGACAAGTGTTTTAAACCTTCTTTAAGACATGTCACTCAAGTTACAATCTTAGAGTATAACTCTAAGAATTGTTTTGGAACGAAGTATGACTCATCTTCTTGATTTAACCACTTCAACAATTCAAGTTCCTCTTCTTAGTCATTAGAATGCACTAAGATTTTCCTTAGAGAACTAATTTTGATATGGTTTCTTAATCACTAAGATGATCACAAAACTGATACTAAAGTACTCTCCCATCTTTTCAGATTTGAGAAAGTTTTATCCTTCTGCCTAATTTGATTCTACTTATTCGCTCTGCCATACATTGGAACCTTTTCCAATGTCTCAGAGTTACATTTAAGCTTGTAAGTATAATCATATTTACTGAGCTTTAGTAAACCATGACGAATAGTCTTATCGATCTTTTGTGGTGGACTTGACCAGTGCACAAGAATGTGTACTCGATCCCTTAGTCCTTTACTTGACTCACACATCCATGTGACCGACTAATTAGTCTTAATTTTCCAATACTTGAAAGTTCTCATTCATCATGCTATACAACTTGCATGATTCCAAGTTCCGGTCCAATTGAAACTTGGATGATGACAATCTTTCCTTATTTGGTAAATTTAGACATTACCACAAATGAAAGAATCAATTTCATATTTCCACTATTGCTATTAATGGAATCATATAAGCAACAATTTTTCCTCAAATGCCATTATAAGGATATTTTAAAACAAATAAAATCAAATTTTTCCTTTATTTTAAAACTATGCGGAAAAACTTATCCTTACAATCCATATGAAAACTTGTTGTTATCTATTCCTAAGCAATATCTCATAACTGCTAAGAAGTAGCTCAAGAATCCGATCTTCAAGCTACGCGATAGAAATCCATCTACGCGATCAGATTCAGCATATTCTTTCTTTAAGTTCCTTTACTTTTCTTTGATTCCTAAAACATCAACATGTGACCCAGTCACATCATGTAATAAGAATCTCATAATAGAAACTTAGCAGAGTTAGATAGTGGAATTTACCTGAAGTAGAGTCAAACTTATTGACTTTAACATCCTTAGGTAAATTTGGCAGCTTCGCAATCAATGCCCCTTTCTTTGGAAATATAAACATATGGACCCTTTGATAATGGTACACGGGACTATCACAGACTTAGCTTTTCTCTTTACCATTTGGTCAACCGAGTTGACTATGGTCGATCCCTTTACATTGGGAAGAGAATGCTCTTCTGGATTTCATGTGTCACTATTGTCAATGTCCATCAAGTTTTAAGGAAGTTGATCTTAACAAATAGATAAGATCATTAAGGGTCTTATCATAGTCTGTTTCATAGGTGTCTCAAAGGAACTCACTATGTGACTTAGAAAGTGATTGAACCACCAACTTTCTCAAGACTTTGACACCCAACTCTCCCGGCTTGTCAATATGTGATCACACCTAGACCTTGCCTTGCCAATAGGGCTTGAGTGACCTTGAACTTGTGGGTTAGGAGAATAACTGGAGGAGGTGAAAGAAGTATGATTTCCAAGGGACATCATCTTCATTTAGGAAAGCTTGTTTCAAGAGATTTGGGAAGATCATAAATGTCTAAACCAGACATATTTTCGGAGATATTCAAGATAGTTGATCTAAATTCCTTAATATAACACCCAATATGAAATATTAAGGCTAGGACCCAACAAACTATTTTATAACTTAGAAGAGGGATGATGTAATCCAAGCTATAAAATATTTGAAGGTAGGTGAATGACGATTCACCAATTTCCACCAAGATAAACGAAATTTATTATTATGTTTTAATTGGTTTTGAAACTCCTAGATCTTTGAGATTCATTGAACTGTTCAATGGCATGTTTCAATCTCGAGTGTGCCCTTCAGGTTTTGTGACTGGGATGTCGAGGATCACAAAACAAGGTGTGAACTAACCATGCAAATTACTTGGTACCCTTAAGTGTTTACCCCTCAATCGATGTGCCGGTTAACCACACACGCTCCATCGATACTATGATAAACATTAAGTTACCCTTTGCCTACCTTGTTAAATACGAGTTAGTGTGCCAGTTAACCACACACGCTCCACTAACCGACTTAAACAAAGTGCAAAGTGTAATTTCATGGATTACCACCTTATTCACATTTTCCTAAGTAACTAAGATTGGGTATTACTAAGAGTTTAGTTACTTAGTATTTATCATTAATACTTTTAATGAAGGGAGAATTCTAGTCCTGTCAAACCCATTCGGCTAACGACCCTCCACTAGTCAAGCAAGCGGTGGGTAGGAGTGGACACCCATTAAGTTGCCATTTTATAGGCAACAACCTTATACCCACCTTATAGACCGGCTTCGTGAATGAGGCGTACTAGCGGTAAGACAGACTTTACTCTTATACATATATATATTATTAACTTATAATATTATAAAGTATAAGGGTTGAATTTTAACTCTTTAAAATTCTAAGGGCTAACTTGGAATTAAAGTATTCATAAGAGAAAACATTACAAATTCCAAAACTCGAGGGCAAGTTTTGAAACTATTCAAAACTAATTAATTCCATAACTTATGTGTTTAAAGTAGTTTTAATCCAAAAACTCTTCAAGTTCCATAACTTGAGGATAAGTTATGGAAGACTTTAAACTAATAAAAGAATTAACTTTTCTTTATTTTATAACTTATGGAATTAATTAAGGTTACACTTTACTTATTTATTTATTTAATGAACAGACTCTTGGTCCTCCATAACTTGAGGACAAATTATGGAGTCATAACACCATTTAATTAGAACTAGACTCTTCATTTTGTAACATTTGCCAACTTTTATGAGTTTTATGAAACTTAAATGTGACTTTTCATATAACTTGATGACAAGTTACAAAAACACATTTTACAATCAACTCTTAGATTAATTTGGATTGAAAACAACTATTTCACTCAATTTTTCTATTAATCTAAGAAACTCATAAGAACAAGATAATTCAAAACTTATTCATGTAATTAGTCTAAACCTTAAACTAATACAAAACATGAATCTATTGACAATTATCTTTGAAATTGGATTAGCATGAACATTACCACATCAAAAACAAGTTTATAAGTTCAAAAACATCTTAGGGTAATGTTCCTAGTCCAATTCCAGCCAAAAAAGTCGAATTTATGCTGTCTGGGGGTCCAACTCGTCGAGTGCATGAACCAACTCGGTGAGTTGGATCGATTTGATCACTTTTTAGGCATGGACTCGCCGAGTCTCCTGATGGACTCGCCGAGTCTGACGATCAGACAGCAACAACTTTGATTTTTAAGCAGTTTTGCAAGTATAACAAGAAAACAAGCCTAGGCTTTGATACCACTGTTGGGTTTTCAGCATTCTAACACTCCTAAGTGTACACGCAACCCTAAATACCTTGGATCTATGTTTTCTCTATTATACATACAAATATGAACATCCAAGGTATTATCCTAATCTAGCATATAAAATAATGACTATAACAAGATAGAATACATACCTCTTTCATGTAGAAAGTCTTCATGAAGCTTGAGTGCCTAGTGCCCCAAGTGTGACACCTCAAATGGTTCACACAACACCAAATACACTTGGAATAACTTGAGAGAAATCCACAACTCATGAAATCGGCTAGCCCTTATTTTTACACACTCTAGTGACCGATTTTGGTCAAGAGTAAGATCTTTATATAGTGTTACAATTAGGGTAAACCCTAATTGTCATGACTATCCATTTCCTTGGATCCATGGGCTCAAATACACCATGGAGCATCCATGGACCATCCTATGGGTTTTAGCCCAACTTGATTATCCATGGAGCATTAGCCCACTATACAAGTATGGATGATTTACACAATCAACCCATATATTTAATTAGTCTTCTTTTGATCACTTAATTAATCCTAGATTAATTCTTGATCAATACTAATTAAATAATCTTATTATTCTTATTATTAATATACTAGAACTTATAATATATTAATAACCATAAGTGTCTTATTTCTCTCATTATGGTCTATCCAAATGCATGATGCCATGCAACCCAAATGGACCATGCCGGGTCGGGTCAAGTCTTACCAATTATAGTTATGGACTTAGACATTAATCCAACATTAGTTGAGTACGCCAAGCGTACTAGGTTTAAGTTGACTCGTTGACTTTTTCACTTTTGACCTTTGACTAAGATTGACCTAAGGGCATTTTGGGTAATTTGAATTAAAGTGTGACATTTTGGTCCGTGTTAATTGTATAGGTTACCAGTAGATATAGCTTCTGGAACTAGATTTGGAACTAGATTTGGGTTTTATGAAATGGTGGTAGCCAAGTACAAAGGGCGTACTTGAAGGTATGCTACGCGTACTTGGTTGAGACCCCGTATTCTAGCCAAGAGAAGTTCACTACGTTAGGTGTACTAGCTAAGTACGTCAAGTGTACTCGGTCTGAGTTGAATCATTGACTTTTTGACTTTTGACCGTTGACCAAGATTTTTACGAAGTTTGACATAAGGCTAATTTGGGTAATTTTAATTATAGTTTGTGGTTGAGTCCCTGTTAATTGTATCGCTAACCAGTAGATATAGCTTTTGGACCAGTGATCGGTGCAACTATTCTTTTAGACTGTGATATGTGTATCGTCACTGTATGCGTGGGTCGAAGGCTCCAATATTGGACATATACTTTATTATGTAGAATAGTAGTTATCACGTGGCTTTTATATATGTTTATGTGATCAAGTTCAAATAAAACCTAGGGCAGGTCCCGATATTGTATGTTCGGGTTTAAATAAACCACAAGACAAGGCCTATTATTATATGATCGGGTCAAAATAAACACCACGATGGGGTCGATTATGTTATCAATGGGTTGGAATACATCCCATTTTTGGGCCCATTATAGTAAGATCGAGTTGAGACAAACCAGGGCGAGGCCCAGAGTTGGGCCCATATTTGGTTATTTTGTTGGAATAACCCCAGGGACAGGCCAATTTGTATGCTTAGTATGTGGTACTTTGTAGAAACTCATTAAGATTTCTGCTTATAGTTTATATTTATGTTTCAGGTATCTCTGTTTTCAAGAGGAATGGCCCGGCTTGATTGCACTGCATCCCCTAGAGTTTTATTCCACACTGAATGTTCAAAAATTACAATGATGTGTTGAAATTACTTTGACTATGGTGGCCTTTTGGATCAATGAATGAGTAGCTTTAACTTATTTAAAAACAAAAATTTTACTTGATATTTTTGGGATGCTACACTCACACTTGGATCGGGGAAAGTTACTAGTTTTGGTCTAAAAAAGATCAAAATCAATTCGTCCAAAGTGCATATGAGGTTCAAGTGTTTTTAAAATGTAAGTATAGAATAATTATCAAAGTGAGACAAGTGAGTTACAAGGAAAGCCCTTGATCCTTTATAGGATCTCCGACATAAAACCTTGGCAGGTGATAATGATCACCTACCTTGTTGTGTTTTATTGATTTTAATATGAGGTTAAAAAAATAAAAGTAATATGAGGACAAGTGGAGTAATCAGACTGATCTTGTGTGTGGTGTGGTATATACATGTGTTATTTATAGTCTAATGCAAGTAGCATGAAGTCTGATAATCCAGGGATCATCTAGAATCAACATATGAACATTATTCGACTTGGTATTCCGAGTCTTTTGCCTGGTTGAGATGAATCTCCGTTAATAATGAGTCTCACATTGAATAATTTTGCATATGTGAGAAAAAGAAAGAAGTATACAATCATTATAAGTGTTAGGAAATATTAGTGATAATAATCAGGATACTGAGATATATTTATGGATCCTGAGATTTCTACAATATTAAGGATATTGCCTACGATTCTGGGAGCCTACCCGTAACAATTTCCCCTAAATAATACCTGCAAAATATTAATGCAAGTTCCTGGATATTTAGAGGTATAATTTAATGAATAAAAGAGATAATAGATTTAAATATTAAACCCTAATCAGATAGGTTCTATTTATTTAGTAGTAAACATCACATAGTCAAATCATACCCTCTCTGTTCTATCATCAGGTTAATTAAGGTAAACCTACCGATTCCTTTTACCTTCTTCAATATATCTTTCGTTCATCTCCGGTCACCTTCAAAGGTAACACCTTTTTCTCTCTTCTCCTTTTGCTTTTCCATTTTTTCCTATCATGGGTAAAAAGGCAACCCGTTCTCGTGCTAGCATTACTGCCTCTCCCAAAAACAACATCACTGATAAGGGGATCCTGCCTATGATGAGGTATGCACCTTTGATGAAGAAGACATGCAGTCTATCAAAGCTAATGGAGCTTTTCCCACCGATGTAATCTTCAAGTCGTTCGAACCTTCTATTCAACATGATTTCGTTTTTCATTCATAGGTGTGCTTCACTGAATATCCCTTTTCTTTATGTCTCAAATATCTTTTTTCAGACATCATTTTAGATTTCTTTCAAGCCACCAATCTTTCATATATTCAAGCAATGCCCATCATCTATAGGATTTTATAATGGATCGATCGGATGAACCTTTCTCACAATTTGGACATAGGCCTTGCCGAGTTGGCTTATGTTTATGAACTTTATACTTTTGGGAATTAATGTTTTCTACTTAAGTTCAAGACCAACAAACCACCTCTTCTTATGAAAACAAAATGTAACGATGGAGCCTAGAAGTAAAAATACTTTTTTGTGAGGCGCGATTCTATTGATGGTATGGATCTCTTGCCCAATGATTAGGTTGAAAATGGTAAGATCTATTTGTTTACCTTGAGGATCCTAGGATTTACCCTTCTTATTTTGTTTATTTTGATGTAGGTTTCATGTTTGGAAAAGCTTTTACTTTCATTGAGGATACCGAGGACAAGATCACGAGTTTTCTTACTTTATTTGCAGACGTCAGATCATTCAGGTTTTAGTGTCTTAACCTGCAAGAGGTTTCATCCACCACAACTTCAATGGCCACCGATAAGGATTTTATCAGTTTTAAAATTAGGATCGTGAACTTATAGGGACCCTTCCCAGTATGTAAGATCTAAGAGCACTCATTGTAATGCTCGATTTGTCTTATTTGAGCTTGAAGATACCATGTGAAGTGGCCTACTTGTGGTGAAAAAGGAAAAGATCCCTCCTTCTCTTCCTCTTAATAACATCCTACTTGATCTTACTGGAAAGACCTCGAATTCTCGCAAGAGGAAACCATACGATGCTTAGGATCTTGAGAATCTTGGAATAGACGAGGCGTTAAAGAATTTGATCTCCTTCTCCCAGTCCATGAGTATTCCTATTTTCTTTTCCATATAGTTTTATTTTATACTTATCGTTGTTCATCTTAGGTTGTTTATCATGACTCTCGTTCCAGTAAGGAACTCAAGGCCAGGCTTGCTCAAACAAAGAATGCTCTGAAAAAGGAGGAGGGAATCAACAAGGATCTCCTACAGAGGGTGGAGAAGTTGGCCAAGGAAAAAGTTAAGAAGGAAGGGGAGCATGTGGTTGAGATGGATGAGGTCATTGTGGAAGCGAAGGTGAATGCTGCCATTGCTATCTAGGAGGTGAAGATTAAGCTTTTAGAGGATCTTGAGAATACGGGATCCTAGAATGTAAGCGGATGGGAAGAGGCCCTAGGCAAATTGATTAGTCAGACTGTCAGCACCAGTCAACATCTTGCATTGCAGCCAAAGGAAGGATGATAGAAGACGAAGGTGGCTCTGGGTGGTGGTGATCAGTCTGCAACTTAGTTTTTATTTAGTTAAAAATGACTTTATTATTTTGGGCATGTAAGACAATATTTTACTTTTGGTGGTGTTTACGGATAACCCTATTTTTTTAGTCTATGGTTTTTTTATACATCTCTGCTAGCATGGTTGTCTTGTGTGATAGTAGCAACATGATTTCTGTGGATCCTTACGTAATTAAGATCCTAGAGAGTTTAAACCTTATAAGAACCCTAAACAACATGAAAACAGTTAGTCATTAACTTGGGATCATAAAATAGTTAAGATCTTTTAAGTAACAAACCTTCAAACGTTACTTAGAAAAAATGATTTTAAAGGATAATAGAACCTGGTGGTCCTTAGTGTACATAATTCTTGATTTAGGAGAACTTTAAATTTGTGTTCCTTTTCATGTAATCTAGGAGTTTACGTACGAAAGGATCCTCACTTTATGAGTTGTTCATGAAAGACCCTTATTGAGATCTTACACAGCAAACTAGGGGAGATCCCTCTTTAAGAAATAGCTGGGAAGGAATCATACATCAAATGCAATTGGGAAGGATCTCCGTTTGTAAATTGACAATGCTACAATCCTTAGAAATTTCTTGGTAAAAGTCCCATCTTATGAAAACATGACAATTCTTAACAAATTTGTGGGGAAAATCCCATCTTATGAAAACATAACAATGCGTAGCAAATTTGATGGGAAAATCCCATGTTTAGATAACACGTTAGTGTTATAAAACTTAGGAGATAACGGGGGAAAATCCTTACTTAAGATAACACGTTTGTGTTATAAACCGTATGTTTAAATGTTAGGATATTGACATATGTTCAGAGTTAAGAGGGTTGTCAAGTAACTACATCGTGAATGATCCCCTTATTCACATCCCATAGTAAGATCTCATGCGTCCAAGCGAGGTGTACAAACCTTAACTCCTACGAAATAGGTAATTAGTTATTTAAGCCTTAGAGGGGATTAAGTACCCTTAATCGTAGGAGAGATGATATGTCTCTATCCGTAGTTATTTGGATACCTGCATATTGTAATTGTCAATATCACATATTTATATATTTATTGGGATCCCTGAGTGCTAGGATCCTCAAGCATTAGGAACCTATTTTGTCAGGATCATTGAATATTAGGATCCTTCGGTTAATGTGCATAAAAACGTTAGCTTTGGTGGGTGTTAGCTTGGCTGCGCCCCTCTGATGCTTATGTTAGTAATGACTTCCAGAAGGTTAAAAGAAATAGATAAAAGTAGAGGATAAGGAGTGTGTACCTTGAGTTTATTAGAAAATGATCAATACAACTGACATGAATTATGCTTTTAGATGGACGACATTCCAGGATCTTGGCAAGATGTTTCTATCAAGGATGGCTAGCCAATATGCACCCTTTCCTTCTAGTGAATCAATAGGATATGGTCCTTCCCATTTAGGTGCCAATTTTCCCCCCGTGGGATCCTTTGTATTTTGGAAAATTTTCCTAAGTACCAAATCACCTATATGGAACCATCTGACTTTGATGTTCTTTTTATAGGTCTTAGTGATCCTTTGTTGCTGAGCATCAATGTGGATCCAAGCAAGATCCTTGAGTTCATCAATATTGTCAAGATCCTTGAGTTCATCAATATTGTCAAAATCATGGGCTTGGATCCTATCGTTGTTCCCTTGGTCATGTAGTTGATAACTTGTTGTTGGGATTATTACTTTAGCAGGGATCAAATCGTTCCAAACACCAAGGAGTGTGGAGTTTTTCCAATGGCCATTTTTGAAGTGGTCCTATCTACCCATAGGACGAAAGGATGTTCTTCTGGCCATCTTCCTTTCTTCTCATTTAACCTCTTATTTAAGTTGTTGTCCATGATCTTATTTTTGGATTCATCTTGAACATTACCCGATGATTAATCAGAGTGTACATTATCATTTTAATCCCCCGACTCATGCAAAAGTCTCTAGTCATTTTGCTTTTGAACTGGGATCCATTATCGCATATGATCTCAACAGGGGACCCAAACCTGGTAAGGATATTTTGTTTGATAAATGAGACTGCTTCCTTGTCTTGTACTTAAACAAAGTCTCCGACCTATATCCATTTCAAGAAGTAGTTTGTCATCACTAACATGGAAACCTTTCCAGCATAAGCTTTTGTAAACTTGCCAACTATATCCAATCCCTATTTCATGAATGACCAAGGAGAGATGATAGGATGTAATGGTTCTACAGGTCGATGGAGGATATTGTTATGCCTTTGGCATGCATCACAAATTTACGCGTAGAAAAATTCATATTTTTTCATTGTTGGCTGATGATATTATATCCTTAAGACTTTTGGAGCTTAAGGATCTGCCACTATTTGTTGGATTAATGTCTAAGTCCATAACTAAAATTGGTAAGAGTTGACCCAATCCGACATGGTCCATTTGGGTTGCATGGCATCATGCATTTGGATAGACTATAATGAGAGAAATAACACTTAAGGTTTGTTAATATATTATAATTTCTAATATATTAATAAGATTATTTAATTATTATTGATCAAGAATTAATCTGTCACACCCCAAAACTGGGAACGGCAGAAACGTTCTGGGGCAGAGGACGTCATGTATGTATCCCAACAATGTAAAGTAGTAAACAAGCGACAACATTGTCCATTGAATTAATAGTAATAGTTTAATACATGTGTGTTCTTTCAAAGAAATAAGACATTACAACAAGTAATCAAAACAAAAGACGAGTCTTGACTGCTTCGTCTTCGCAAAACCTGGTCATGGTACCTGTCTACTGGTGACCTGAGAATACAAGTTATTTTGAAAGTGTAGATCAGCATTTAAGCTGGTGAGTTCATAAGTATTTAATGTCATTGTTTGTATAAGTTTGATGATTACATTTGAAATCGTTCAATGTAATTGTTTGTATATGTTTTGAAAAGTCCTAGAAAATCTCATATTTTCTACTAGTATAAAAAGTAGTCTTCTACCAAGACTTGTATGTTTTGTTGTAACAAAGATGGTTTTCCCCTTTATGACTACTATTAACAATATATATATATATATATATATATATATAGTCTACTTCATCGTTTACGTGAATGTATCACAAAATAAAAGTAATAGGGAAAATATAGCTATATAAGTATTATCCTTTGGTATTAGGATAAACACGACATCGCGACTGCCGAAACGTTCTTACCGTGAATATCCGTAGATGTTCATTTTCCTTTGTAGCTAGCAGCAGGTGGAAAGAATGGTTAGTTCCTTAAATGTCTTCCTAGTATAAGTATTAACCGTAGACATCAGGCGATGTGTCATTATCCTCTGTAGCTAACAGTGGCTATAGGAATGGTTAGTACCACAAAGTATCCTTAGGTACTAGGATATAAAGTCCAATCTATCTCGTCGATTATGTGATTGTATCACAAGGTAAAGATAAGAAGGAGAACTATATAACAATATCTACACATATAATATGTAATAGTAACTCATCATATATTATCTACGTAAACGTATTCATGTAAACGCATCTATGTAAACGTATTCATGTAAACATATCTATGTAAAAGTACTCATGTAAGCGGAGATCTCTGTAAGAGTATCCCTATAAGTATATCCATGTAAGAGGAATCTCTGTCAGAGTATCCATTCATATAGCATGTAGTCTAGACTCATGAATGAACTGAATCTGGTGTAATTTCTTGTAATAAGAATAATGTTCTGTATCCCCTAAACTATTCCTATAATAGTTTACTAGAATGTAATTGATGAGTGTCGAAGTAGGTTATACACTCTTGCTACCCAAGAGTGTCGGAATTGAACTGACTGATGGAACATTTAAGACTATATATGTACATATGATATATAACTAATATTTAAACGACTTTCGGACGAGTATCCAATATCCCATCAAACCACATCCAAATCGAGGAAAAGGAAACAGTGTGGATAGCCTTCCTAAGTCTTTTAAACATTTCTTATATAACTATACATATAGAGGCATGCAATTTATAATATAAAAGCATAAAAGAAGTTTTGTAAAACCTTTGAAAAGTTTAGTAGATAAGAATTTATGACTTGATGTCACTTTATAAATCAAATCGAAAACCGTTTGACAACACAGTTTAAGTGTGAGAAAACCTTTGTTTGAAGCACAACTATAAGAGATTCAAAAAGGAAAACTACAGTTTGTAAGACAGTTTCTAAAGGTATTTCAACATGTAAAAACGTTTGAGAAAACTATTTGAAGTACATATGAAAATGTTCGTTTGTTCTGGTATATGAATGTATCTCCTTGAAATAGTATTTCTAGTAAGTAAAAGTTCGTGATGTTCTCGTAAAACTATACCTATTATAGTTTTCTTTAAGTGTGTATCGTTTGTATAGTAATCCCTAGTAAAATGTTCACTTGTTATGAAAAGTATAATTTCTATAGTGTCTATGATGGACACATAAACATACAGTATAAGCATAGTGTTTGATTTATACATGTATAACAACCTTTTTCATTTCAAAAGATATGATGTTATCGTGATACATTTTGCATATGAAAGTTTCCTTATAATAGTTATAAATCAAATATGATTCCATTCATAAAAAGTGTATAATGAAACTTTATATAACACACGAAAATTATCGTGTGTTTTACTTGTGTTCCCCCCCTTAAAAGCATATAAAAACATTTATAAAACATTTAAAAGTGTGGATCATAGGGGTATGAACTCACTTGATAGATTGAAGAAAAGCGAGACGAAAAACGAACAGAACTTCTACCCAAGCAAGCGGATTCCTCGGGAATCTCGGGAATCTCGGGAGCGTAAAACATCCTTCCCAACTTGGATATGAAAACTGGGCCTTTGGGATGACTCTGGCGGTTGAAACGCAGAGCTTCGGCGCGAGAAAGGAAGGAAAGGAGGAAAAATGGCCGGCATCATCGCACCCTTTATATAGGGTCTGAATCCTTGGATTACGCTGGGCGTACCAAGGTATTACGCTGGGCGTAATCCGGATCAGACCGGTGACTCCTCCTTCAATGGATAATATCGGGTATTTATAATTAAATTAAATATTCTAATTATTAATAAACTTCAAAAATTCATATCTTCCTCATACGAACTCCGTTTTCGACGTTCTTTATATCCAAGCGTAGGTGAGACTACGATCTACAACTTTCGTTTAGACTCCGTCGGCAAATTTTGAATTTATTTTTAATATTATATTTTTAATAGGCCGGGACAGGAAAAGTCCATTAAAATTTCATATCTCCTTCATCCGCTGTCTTTTTTCGCCAGATTTTTTACTGTTGATATACCATTGATGAGATCTTCGATTCTCGTTTAGGTCATGTTGGCAAAAATCCGCTCAATATCGATTTCGAGTTTTTAGTTGTCTACTACTATGTCTGAAACTTCGAAAAATCATAACTTCCTCATATGAAGTCAGATTTGGACGTTCTTTTTATGTACATTTACGGTTTAATGATATCTAAAACTTTCATTTAGATACCTAAGGCTAAAAATTATTGTATTGAAACTTCGCGTTTTACGTCTATCAGTGTTGTCGGTTTTGCCGAGAATCTTTGGTTGGTCATAACTTCTTCGTTATAACTCGGATTCTAGGGTTCTTTATATGTATGAAAACCTTGATATGATTCCTACTACTTTATTTAACCCAAATAAGATTTTAGGAAAGTTAAATTTTCACGTAAATTTGACTTGTGATCCATCATATTGTCTCGAAATATCGGGTTGTCACATCATCCCCCCGTTAGAGGGAATTTCGTCCCGAAATTAGAGTTTAAACAGAATTGATAACCATGCTACGGTTAGAAGTTTTATTTGCTTCTAGTGTTCTTAAGTGAACTCGGTTGCTCGCTTGGCATTCCAACGAACCTTTCACTATCGGGATACGACTTTGCTTCTTTCGTTTGACTTCACTGGCATGATAACTCTTCTTGGTCGAACGTATGTTGAATGTTTTTGTGGACTGTGAGAATAGTACATCTTGTACCCTACAACTAGTGTCTCCAGATCTTCATAGCAATTACCACTGCTCCTTACTCAAGATCATGTGTTGTATAGTTAACTTCCTGTGTGTTAAGTTGTCTTGAGGTATAGGAAGTGACCTTTCCTCTTGTATAAGAACACAACCAATTCATACTGATTATGATGCCAGAACCTTGTGGGTGATTAGATGTCATGAAGATCTAAAAGAAAGTATGATTACTCATGAATTAAGGAAAAAGGATAGGTACTTTTGTTCTATCTGTCTCCTTGTCCCAATCGACAGAAAGGGCATGTATTGGGCTTCTAAGTTTATTCGCATGGCAGCACGATCACTCGTAGTCTTGGGCAGTCTTCGTCCTAAAGTTCATATTAGAATTCATACATGGTTCAACGATCACAATCTCGTGTATACGAGTCGTATATAATTAAGATTGAAATGGTAGTCAAATAACTGATTTTTCTTTAAGCTCACATCCCATCGAGGAAAAAGAAGTTAAAGTGGAATCGTCAATTCTAAACCTATAGAACTTTGATTATATATCACCCCTATGTATACAGTCATCAGCGACAGATCAACCGTATGGATCTTTGGATTTGAACTTGACATACTATACGAGTGGCACTTCAGGGATTTCTTTGGAAAGGAAAAGAACTATGAGGTACTGCATTCCTGAGTACTTGGTGTTCTGATATGACGGCTTCGCTGGAAAGGCGATTTCGAAGAAAGAGATGTACGTATGAAGCTGTTTTTGTGAGAATCGAATTGAATGAAGTCGTATGATAATGTCGGAATCATAAGGAAATTTAAAGACATTAGATTTGGACATAAGACATTTACAGACAAAACACAACCGAGCAACCATCAATAGAGTTACAATACTTTAGACTACTACAAGACTATTGATGCGAATAAGGTATACTATAAAAGGCAAGTATACGCAGCACGAGCATCCCTATACCGACGGGATCCCGCAAAAGATATGACTCTGGTTGCACTACTTTTGGATGGTTTATAAGTTTGTTACAACGAACCGCCTAAATTACATTAACATGGGTTTTGGAGTAGGTTCTCCTGAATTGTGATCCTGAGAATCCTACCGTCTGTGCCAGAGTTCTTTGATATAGGGCAATCCTTCTTGAGGCGTCCTATCTCCCCGCATTGGTGGCATGACTGGCTAGTGCTAGCCTTGGTGGCGGGAGTGAGGTGTTTAGCCAGTGTTATGTGGACACGAGTGCCTTCCTCATTACACTATCTTGGAAATTGCTTCCTAAAGCGTTCTGCAGGAGTTGCCACTTGTTGGTTTCCCGGTTTGGTACTACCATCGGAACTCTCGACTCCTTTGTCGGTCTTGCTTGTGTTGCCTGAGTTGATGTGTGTAAAGAAAGTTGTCACAGCAGCTGCTACTGCAGCTTGTAATGTAGCGGCGTCGATATGGAGGATAGGGGTTTCGTTGTTCGGCTGATTGTTTCCGGATGACGACATGATTCTGTAACACGAAAGATAAAGATTTTGTGGGGGATTCTGGTTGACTCTAGATGTACTTCGATTGTTCAAGTAATGAGTAAGACTATGTTCTCGAATGTTTGACCTACATCCCTATGATGCAGTCCTAGCACTGAGTGGAAGTGTGTTTATGAAGGGTTAACCTACATCCCTATGATGCAGTCCTAGTAATGAGTGGAAGTAAGTTCGTAGAATGGTCTCAAGACGCTTGTCGTTCAAGCCGAGGTATCGTTGGTTGGTGAATAACATGATACAACCACTAAAAGAGACCTAGAAATGTTTCCGGAGTTAAATTACTATAGTCCAATGACTTGACTAAAACATGTTTCAGATAGACTCCAATGAAAGTATGATAAGAGTACTTCAATAAAGAATGACTCAGAAGTTAGCTGACTGTCAATATCTTTGATATTCATGACGTAAAAGTTCGGGAAAATGACCTTGTAAAAGGTCTTACATCATATCCATAGAAGATAGTTCTTGACATCATAAACGCCGAACCAAATGTACTTACATTACAAGATAATTTCATAGAAAATGCGACATCGGGCATAGACAGAAAATGATTCCTTTTTACAAGGAAAATAAAGTAAGGCATTTACTACTGGCGACGATCACCCTTATGGTAAACCCTTAGTTCAGCTAGTTGACGTTCTATATCAAGCAGGCATCTTTCGTACACCTTATGGCGTACTTGGAGCTCTATGATTTCGACTCGGGTTTCAGCTAGTGCTTGCAGCAAGGTCTCATGGTTTCTCTCGGATCTCTCACTTGTGATCAAGGCGATTGGTGCGAATGGTATGCATTCTGGCATTGACATTAACCTCTTAGATACGTTGGAGAGCCGTCCTACCCTGAATTTCGTTTCGAGAAACTCTGCAGGTAGAATTGGAAGAATTCTGTCTGCTGAGCTTCCTTCACTTGTGTTGTAGAAGCTTCGGTCTCTCTCAAATGACATAGGTTGATCTTGCTCTTCATTCCCTATCTCCAAATATTCTACCCAAGGGGGCGTCGGGCCATCAAAAGTCGGACGAGGGTTAGGAATTGGAACAGGAGCTGCCTGGGGTAGGTTCTCAACCTTGGGTTAGGAGTTATCAACATCCGAAAGTTTTTCAGCATGGTGATCATTCAGAGGGATTGGATGATCACTCTCTAGTTCTTCTTCAAACCATCCAACATTGCCTTTGTTCGGAAGGTACGGGTTGTCATGGGGATGGAGTCCAGTTATGTTATTTACGCGAGAATTGGGGTAAGCAAATAATTACTAGACGAACTATCTAGATAATTATTAGAAAATCTTCATTAGTTACATCGCTATTTGTAAAGTGCATACCAGTCATATGTAATCAATACAGGATAGGCTTTCAAATAAGTGACCTTAACTCCAAATTCACAAAGAACAAGGGTAAAGCAAAAACTTCACCGATTCTAAGTGTATAACATCCTAGGTACATATAGCCTGAGTGTATCCACTTAGCAACTATCAACTTAGTAATGAAGGTCCTTTTTAGTTCTCAAGTAAGTAATTATGGTAACACAAAACACCCCTATGGTATTTTAAACTTAGGTTCTGTTATAATGTTCTCAAGGTGGTAATGTTGGTAAGTTTTTAGAATTGTTGCTACATCACAACCATTCTTGGGCATATGCTAATCACTCCTCGGACCAGCATAGTTGATCAGGCTATGCCACTCCCAAGACTGACTATACATCCCCAAGCTTACTTGTGATATTCAACAATCGTAATACTTTTGTTCTTGTCGTTGTGACACCGATTTTAGTATGAATGCAGAAACGTATACTTAGTTAAATATTTTATTATACAGAAGTATAAACTCTAATTCAAAGTATTTTAATCCCATTGTAGTTATAGTTAGTATATCTTTTATGGGTTGATATACTCAATTCACTATAAACAATGCTCTGATACCAATCTGTCACACCCCAAAACCGGGAATGGCGGAAACGTTCTGAGGCGGAGGACGTCATGTATGTATCAAAAAAATGTAAAGTAGTAAACAAGAAACAACATCGTCCATTGCATTAATAGTAATAGTTTAATACATGTGTGTTCTTTCATAGAATAAGACATTACAATAGGTAATGAAAATAAAATATGAGTCTTGATTGCTCCGTCTTTGCAAAACCTGGTCATCGTACCTGTCTACTGGTGACCTGAGAATACAAGTTATTTTGAAAGCGTAGATCAGCATTTAAGCTGGTGAGTTCATAAGTATTTAATGTCATTGTTCGTATAAGTTTGATGATTACATTTGAAATCGTTCAATGTAATTGTTTGTATATGTTTTGAAAAGTCCTAGAAAATCTCATATTTTCTACTAGTATAAAAAGTAGTCTTCTACCAAGACTTGTATGTTTTGTTGTAACAAAGATGGTTTTCCCCTTTATGACTACTATTAACAATATATATATATATATATATATATATATATATATATATATATATATATATATAGTCTACTTCATCGTTTACATGAATGTATCACAAAATAAAAGTAATAGGGAAAATATAGCTATATAAGTATTATCCTTTGGTATTAGGATAAACACGACATCGCGACTGCCGAAACGTTCTTACCGTGAATATCCGTAGATGTTCATTTTCCTTTGTAGCTAGCAGCAGGTGGAAAGAATGGTTAGTTCCTTAAATGTCTTCCTAGTATAAGTATTAACCGTAGACATCAGGCGATGTGTCATTATCCACTGTAGCTAACAGTGGCTATAGGAATGGTTAGTCCCACAAAATATCCTTAGGTACTAGGATATAAAGTCCAATCTATCTCGTCGATTATGTGATTGTATCACAAGGTAAAGATAAGAAGGAGAACTATATAACAGTATCTACACATATAATATGTAATAGTAACTCATCATATATTATCTACGTAAACGTATTCATGTAAACGCATCTATGTAAAAGTATTCATGTAAACATATCTATGTAAACGTACTCATGTAAGCGGAGTTCTCTGTAAGAGTATCCCTATAAGTATATCCATGTAAGAGGAATCTCTGTCAGAGTATCCATTCATATAGCATGTAGTCTAGACTTATGAATGAACTGAATCTGGTGTAATTTCTTGTAATAAGAATAATGTTCTGTATCCCCTAAACTATTCCTATAATAGTTTACTAGAATGTAATTGATGAGTGTCGAAGTAGGTTATACACTCTTGCTACCCAAGAGTGTCGGAATTGAACTAACTGATGGAACATTTAAGACTATATATGTACATATGATATATAACTAATATTTAAACGACTTTCGGACGAGTATCCAATATCCCATCAAACCACATCCAAATCGAGGAAAAGGAAACAGTGTGGATAGCCTTCCTAAGTCTTTTAAACATTTCTTATATAACTATACATATAGAGGCATGCAATTTATAATATAAAAGCATAAAAGAAGTTTTGTAAAACCTTTGAAAAGTTTAGTAGATAAGAATTTATGACTTGATGTCACTTTATAAATCAAATCGAAAACTGTTTGACAACACAGTTTAAGTGTGAGAAAACCTTTGTTTGAAGCACAACTATAAGAGATTCAAAAAGGAAAACTACAGTTTGTAAGACAGTTTCTAAAGGTATTTCAACATGTAAAAACGTTTGAGAAAACTATTTGAAGTACATATGAAAATGTTCATTTGTTCTGGTATATGAATGTATCTCCTTGAAATAGTATTTCTACTAAGTAAAAGTTCGTGATGTTCTCGTAAAACTATACCTATTACAGTTTTCTTTAAGTGTGTATCGTTTGTATAGTAATCCCTAGTAAAATGTTCACTTGTTATGAAAAGTATAATTTCTATAGTGTCTATGATGGACACATAAACATACAGTATAAGCATAGTGTTTGATTTATATATATATAACAACCTTTTTCATTTCAAAAGATATGATGTTATCGTGATACATTTTGCATATGAAAGTTTCCTTATAATAGTTATAAATCACATATGATTCCATTCATAAAAAGTGTATAATGAAACTTTATATAACACACGAAAATTATCGTGTGTTTTACTTGTGTTCCCCCCCTTAAAAGCATATAAAAACATTTATAAAACATTTAAAAGTGTGGATCATAGGGGTATGAACTCACTTGATAGATTGAAGAAAAGCGAGACGAAAAACGAACAGAACTTCTACCCATGCAAGCTGATTCCTCGGGAATCTCGGGAATCTCGGGAGCGTAAAACATCCTTCCCAACTTGGATATGAAAACTGGGCCTTTGGGATGACTCTGACGGTTGAAACGCAGAGCTTCGGCGCGAGAAAGGAAGGAAAGGAGGAAAAATGGCCGGCATCATCGCACCCTTTATATAGGGTCTGAATCCTTGGATTACGCTGGGCGTACCAAGGTATTACGTTGGGCGTAATCCGGATCAGACCGGTGACTCCTCCTTCAATGGATAATATCGGGTATTTATAATTAAATTAAATATTCTAATTATTAATAAATTTTTAAAATTCATATCTTCCTCATACGAACTCCGTTTTCGACGTTCTTTATATCCAAGCGTAGGTGAGACTACGATCTACAACTTTCGTTTAGACTCCGTCGGTAAATTTTGAATTTATTTTTAATATTATATTTTTAATAGGCCGGGACAGGAAAAGTCCATTAAAATTTCATAACTTCTTCATCCGCTGTCTTTTTTCGCCAGATTTTTTTACCGTTGATATACCATTGATGAGATCTTCGATTTTCATTTAGGTCATGTTGGCAAAAATCCGCTCGATCTCGATTTCGAGTTTTTAGCTGTCTACTACTATGTCTGAAACTTCAAAAAATCATAACTTCCTCATATGAAGTTAGATTTGGACGTTCTTTTTATGTACATTTACGGTTTAATGATATCTAAAACTTTCATTTAGATACCTAAGGCTAAAAATTATTGTATTGAAACTTCGTGTTTTACGTCTATCAGTGTTGCCGGTTTTGCCAAGAATCTTCGGTTGGTCATAACTTCTTCGTTTTAACTCGGTTTCTAGGGTTCTTTATATGTAGGAAAACCTTGGTACGATTCCTACTACTTTATTTAACCCAAATAAGATTTTAGGAGAGTTAAATTTTGACGTAAATTTGACTTGTGATCCATCATATTGTCTCGAAATATCGGGTTGTCACATAATCTAGGATTAATTAAGTGATCAAAATAAGACTAATTAAATATATGGGTTGATTGTGTAAAATCATCCATACTTGTATAATGAGCTAATGCTTAATGGATTGTCAACTTGAGCTAAAACCCATAAGATGCTCCATGGATGCTCCATGGTATATTTGAACCCATGGATCCAAGGAAATGGAAAGCGATGACAATTAGGGTTCACCCTAATTGTCACTAACTATATAAGCATCTTATTGTTGACAAAATCGGCACTATGTGTGTGAAAGGGATAGCTGTTTTTCTTGAAATGTATATGTTCTCTCAAGTTATTCCAAGTGTATTTGGTGTTGTGTGAACCATTTGAGGTGTGAAACTTGGGGCACTAGGCACTCAAGCTTCATGAAGACATTCTACATCAAAGTGGTATGTAATTCTAACTTGATATATTCATATGAATCAATGTTGTTATGCTAGTTAGGATGAATACCTTAGAAAGTTCATATTTTCATGTATAATAGAAAAAATATAGATCCAATGTATTTAGGGTTGTACGTGCACCATAGGATGTTGTATTATACCAAAACCCAATAGTGGTATCAGAGCCTAGGCTTGTTTTCGGTTATACTTGATGCAAAGTGCTGAAAAATGCTACAAAAATCGATTTTCTGGCTTTCTGAGCACTTGACTCGCCGAGTCCACTGATGAACTCGCTGAGTCCATGAAGAAAATCATCCTACTTGTCGAGTAGGTTCATACACTCGACGAGTAGGAGCTCTAGACAACATATTTTTGACTTTTTTTGGCTGGAATTGGACTAGCAACATTATCCTAACCTGTTTGTGAACTTATAAACCTATTTTTGATGTGGTAATGTTCATACTAATCCAATTTCAAAGATAGTTGTCAATAGATTCATGTTTTGTATTAGTTTAATGGTTAGGCTAATTACTTGAAAAAGTTTGATTGAATTATCTTGTTCTTATGAGTTGCTTAGATTAATAGGAATGTTATGTGAAATTTTTGTTACAATCCAAATTAATCCAAGAGTTGATTCTAAAATGTGTTTTTTAAATAGTCCTCAAGTTATATGAAAAGTCACATTTAAGTTTCATAAAACTTATAAGATTTCCATAAGTTAGGAAAAAATGAAGAGTCTTATTTTCTTGAATGATTTTAAAGTCTTCCATAACTTGTCCTCAAGTTATGGAACTTGAAGAGTTTACCCATTAAACTACTTTAAACTTATAGGTTATGAAAATGAAGATTTTTTTTTCTTTAAATCTTTTTAAATTCTTCCATAACATGTCCTCACGTTATGGAAAGGTTTTGAATTGTTCAAAACTTGTCCTCAAGTTTTGGAATTTGTAAAGTTTCCCCACATGAATACTTTAGTTCCAAGTTAGCCCTTAGAGTTTTAGAAGTTAAAATTTAACCACTATACTATTATAATAGTAATAGTTAATACTTATATATATATATATATATATATATATATATATATATATATATATGTATGTATGTATAAGAACAAAGTCAGTCTTACCGTTAGTAGGCCTCATTCACGAAGCCGATCTATAAGGGGGGTATAAGGTTGTTGCCTATAAAATGGCAGATTAATGGGTGTCCACTCTCACCCACCGCTTCCTTGCCTGGTGGAGGGTCATTAGCCGAACAGGTAGGACAAGGACTATAATTCTCCCTTCATTAAAAGTATTAATGATAAATACTAAGTAACTAAACTCTTATAAATTCCCAACCTTAGTTACTTAGGAAAATGTGAATTTGGTGCTAACCCATGAAATTACACTTTGCACTTTGCTTAATTCGTTAGTGGAGCGTGTGTGGTTAACCAGCACACTAACCTGGATTTAACAAGGTAAGCAAAGGGTAACTTAATGTGTATCATAGTACCGGTGGAGCACATGTGGTTAACCAGCACATCTATTGAGGGGTAAATATTAATGGTACCAAGTATATTTTCATGGTTATTCACACCTTGATTTGTGATCCTCGGCATCCCAATCACGAAACCTGAAGGGCACACTCGAGATTGAAACATGCCATTGAAAAGTTCAATGAATCTCAAAAGAATCTAGGAGTTTCAAAAACCAATTAAAACCTAATAATACATTTCGTTTATCTTGATGGAAATTATTGAATCGTCATTCACCAACCTTGATATATTTTATAGCTTGGATTACGGAATCCCTCTTCCAAGTTATAAAAGTATTGTGTTGGGTCCTAGCCTTAATATTTCATATTGGGTGTTATATTAAGGACTTTAAATCAACTATCTTGAATATCTCCCAAAGGATGTTTGGTTTAGACATTTATGATCTTCCCAAATCTCTTGAAACAAGCTTTCCTAAATGAAGATGATGTCCCTTGGAAATCATACTTCGTTCACCTCCTCCAATTATTCTCCCTAACCCACAAGTTCCCGAAAAGTTTAAGGTCACTCAAGCCCTATTGGCAAACAAAGGTCTAAGTGTGATCACATCATGGAGATGTAGTCACATATTGACAAGCCGGGAGAGTTGGGTGTCAAATTCTTGAGAAAGTTGGTGGCTCAACTACTCTCTAAGTCACATAGTGAGTCCCTTTGGGACTCCTACGAAATAGACTCTGACAAGACCCTTAATGTCACACCCCAAAACCGGAATGGCGGAAACGTTCAGAGGTGGAGGACGTCATGTCATGTATCACGAGATATGTATATGGTAAGCAAGTAATGAACAACCATTTCATTTAGAAAGAAAGTGTTTACAATGTATGTGTCCACAAAACATAGAAGTCATAATAAAATAACAAAACAAGACTTGAAGTTATAATGCTCCATCTTCTGAAGTCCCAGCACGAGCACCTGTCTAATAGTCTCCTGAGAATACAAGTTATTTGAAAGAGTTGATCAGCAATTAAGCTGGTGAGTTCATAAGATTTTAGTGATGTGAGTAAGCTGTAAAAATATGGTTGAAAATGTATAAGCACAAGTGATGTAAGCTGTAATTTCTATTTTGAAATGATCGCATGTTCCTCTAGAAAATCCTATTTTCCTACTTTAATGGAAGTTAAGTAAAATGACACTACAAGCCTTTCTATGCATACTAAGTGGGTACAAGTTACATATACTTAGAGTAAATAAACAATCGATTGTGTACATATGCCATAAACTCACAACCCAACGGGGAACAATAAGTAAGGCGGATAGCACACATCCCATTGGTTGTTAGATCGTTGTCATATATAACCTTGGTGTATTCACTTGTTACTCATGGAGTTATTTGTAATGGTTCCTTTATATTTAATGGAGAGTTGTTTTTAGAAAAACTATATTTCTTATAGTAAAATAATGACTACAGTGATTACTTTTATAATAGCTTTGTTTATACTGCTGTATATAATCTGATATCGAGTAGATAGTTAATTAGGGGAATCTTCCCTAAGCCCACAATCCAATGAGAACAGGACGTCGGGGGAAAACACACATTTAACTATCTATCAGATATTAGTTCTATATATAAACATGGTGTATAAACCAAGGCATTATAGAGTTAACTCACTTAAAGTCTTTTAAAAACTGCACTGATTAATAAAATGGATTAAGACGTTTCTGGGAAATCTCTTGTTTTGTCTATCAAAAACACTAACTTTGATAAGTAAGTTCTGTACTAGAAAAACTGTGCTTTGACTCTGTGTCCTATAACCTGATCCATACTTGGTACCCTTATGATCACTTAATGTATACTAAGCATATATATATATATATATATATATATATATATATATATATATATATATATTCGGGTAGATAGTAGATTCGGGGAACACTGTTAAAGACCACATCAATCCAGAACAGGAAATAAAGCGAAGGCACACATCCTATTAGCTGTCAGAATATATTGGCATATACGTAGTCTATAGTATATACATTAAGGAATCATAAAGGTAATACTAAGATCCTAACCTTTAATCGTAACCTTCTACCAAGGCATCTTCTGTTCTGAGTTAAATCCGAATGTTCCTTTGTCAAATGTAACGTATATTCTCACTAGTTTATAACCATTTCGAATAGAAAATAGATTAACCTTCAAGTGTTACCGACACTTTATGAAAGTAATGGGAGAAGTTAGTACCCTGATGTCGTTTATAATGACATGCGGAGGTACTATTAACCTAAAAACATATTTGTTTTATTACGGTCATAATGTGAAAGCTAGAACCCCTACTAAACGCTCTCACGTAAGGAGATTGAGGGAAACCCAATGTGTAACAACCCGAAGTTGTTCATCGCCGAAAACCCGTTATGCCCGAATAACTCGTCGGAAATCGAAATTTCCTGTTATCGTTTTGGGCTTAGTTAACTAAAATTATATATCTATTTTCATTCAATGAGGGTCCAAATCATTTAGGAACTCATGAATTTAGCCCAAAACATTTATTTCATAAGTTTTAGAAATATCCTCGTCGGGTGACGAAAACTCAATCGGGTGCGACCCAAAGCATCGTTTAAGGCCAGTATCGGGTAGAATTCCACCGTGTCCAAGTTTTAGGAACTATATAAACATGTTTAAGCATTCATTTGAAGCTTTTTCCTTCTCTCTCTACTCTCTCTCTAACCTCTCTCCTAAATCCAAAGATTAAGTGTCCAAAACTCAAATTTAAGGCTTCAAATCCTTAAGGTACCTTCCTAGCCTTAATCAAAGCATGTTTAGCTTCCAAATTAGACACTCAATCATGAAATTGGACAATATATGTGAGTTTATGGCCCAGGAGGCTGCCTAGGCCGTAAACACCATTTTGAAGGGTTTTTAGCCCTTAAACTCCTTCCTAGACTCAATTGGACTTTAGATATGGCTAAGGGACTTCAAGATATGGACTTAGAACATTTAAAACTATGATTTTGAGGACTTTGAAGGAGTTTACGGCCAAGGCATAAGCTTGGGCCGTAAACTCATGTTAATGTTGTTTTTCATGCCTTTAAACCCTTCCAAATCACCTCTATAGCTTAGATATGAATTATAGGACCTTGGTATTAGCATTTGGACACTTGAAACATGATTTTTGGGGGACTTAGATGAGTTTACGGCCAAGGATAGTGCTTGGGCCGTAAACTCCCCAAAGCTTGGCATAAATCCAATTCTAAGGTGTTAGAAAGCCATCCAACACCACCAAAAGCCTTGGAATAAATCAAGGGACCAACCAAAAATAATTTAAAGGCCTTAAACACATCTTTTATAGGATTTCTAAGAGTTTACGGCCAAGACCTGTTCTTGGGCCGTAAACTCCAAAATTTTTGGTGTTAGAATGCAAACTAAACACCCCTAAAGCCTTTAGATGAATTTTAGAAGCCATTTTATGCAAGTTTTAGACCTTGAAACACATTGTAGCATCATATAATAGAGTTTACGGCCATGAGGGGGGTCTCATAGGCCGTAAACTCCATAAATCCCTCATATGTCACTTGCAAACTCATTTCTAGGCTTGTGGGAATTTTTAGAATCACATGTGATTTGTTTTAACAACATTTAGCATCATTTTCATAAGGATTAAGGAGTTTATGGCCAGGAGCCTATGCTAGGACGTAAACTCCCATAAATTAATCATTTTGGTGATTTTAATCCATTCCAAGCATTTAGAACAAAACCTAGAAGCATTTCCCATGTCCATGTAAGCCATTTAAGCCATTTAAACACCTAAAACCACACCCACATGAGTTTACGGCCGTAAACTCATGTATGTGTGTGTTTTGTGGTTGTAAACTCATTTAAAAGTTTACTCATAGGGAGTAAACTCATGTCCCAAGTCCCTAGTGTCATTTCCCATCCCTAAACGCCACCCGGGTCCTTCCAAACACTCGTATCGGAGTGTTTTCGCGACTAGAAGCAATTGTCCCTATCCAACAATCAATCTAAGTCCTAATTAGATACAAATGTGTATTTTTACATTATAATTAGGAATCTCGTGTATTTACAAGCCCCGGATCAACTCTTAGCGTCAAAATCATCATACTTCTCGTCCGGTGAGTTCATACCCCTACGCCTTTTTCACTGTTTTTAACTGTTTTCAGGGGGGGGGGGAATACAAGCAAACCAAAACTGTTTTCAATTCATAACATTTATGTGTTTCAAATAATATCTGGCAATCTTATAAAACTCTTTTACTCCTTATGTATTATGTTGAGCATAAGGAAAGATTTATCAATTACAACTAAATGGATTTTAGTTAAGAAAATAACCAAACTAATCAAATTATTATGGGAATAATTTGGGGTTCTATGTTTCTCTTTATATCATGTACTGATATATGTATTAAGTTATTAGATAAACTATGTCTGGTTCAGTTTATCTCTATATCATTCGAATGTTTTGCCAGATAGTCTCATTATATGTATCTATTTTTCAATGTATCATGTCTTGAAATCCTTGTATGTATGGTATCGTATGAGAATCCTGTGAATAGTTTAATACTAGCTTGTGAGATAGTCACTACCCTTTATGGATGATCAAGTAAATCCTCTCCGGAAGTGTAACCAGAGTCTCCTGGAGGGAGAGCGAGGAATTTGTGAATAGATCTATTCGGGACTGACAATCCCACACCTTAACTGCTAGCTACAGTTAGGCGGGCACGCCTGGGGTGACAAATTCTGGATATCATTCGACGTCTGACTAACGTCAAGGAGGTCTCATTGTCATATCAGCATGGTTACCCGACTCACAATACGTATTAATATAAACTTATTCACAACTAGGGTTTGTTTAGAATCTATATCTTGTTCGGGATGATAATCCCATGGTCTTGTAATCTATATCTCGTTCGGGATGGTAATCCCATGGATTTAAGTCTGTATCTCGTTCGGGATGATAATCCCATGATCTTATGTCTACATTTCGTTCGGGATGGCAATCCCATGGTTTTGAAACTAATTCTTATACGGGATGATAATCCCATGATTTTATAAAGCTATCTTATACCTATCTTCGGGATAGTGATCCCATGGTCTTTATCGAATTATCTTATAACTGGTTTGGGATGTTAGTCCCAAGATTTTCAAAATACTTTCTATTTACAGTTCGTCTAAATTATAGTTTTGTATATTAAACTATACTCTGTGTTATTCAATCGATCTTGCAATTAGGAAAATATGGGATTTTCCTGGGGTTAACTTATAACTTGTAACAGAACTGTAACGAAAGATAACTTAACTACTTTACATAAGAAAATATGGGATTTTCTTGGATATCAAACCTTTTCAGAAAACTAAAGGAAACCGATACATTTTCACAAAACAAAACCGCTTATGAACTCACCAGCTTTATGCTGATTTTCAAACTGCTTGTATTCTCAGGTCCAAGTTAGACAGGTACTCGGCAATATCTTTTGGTGAAGACGGTGTACTCCGAAGACTCGTCTCTTTTGTTCATATGATATATGTATAACTTTTGTACAATTTACTTTTGAACCAAATGTAAACTTTCATATATATGTAATGTAATGGTTGTTTATTGTGATTACTATGTACATTGGATTTGATACTCAACGTGGAGTCAACCCCGGGAACGTTTCCGCCTTTGGTTTTCGGGGTGTGACAGATTTGTATCAGAGCCCTTGTTTATAGTGAACAGAGTATACCAAACCTTACATGGTATAAGACTATAAATATTAAGGGGCCTAAGTGCTCTGAACTAAAAGTATCCTACAAGATATAAGTATTTTCAAAAGTATTTAAGTATGCCAAGCCGTCGAAATCCGTAACTACAAGTAGAACAAAACATAAGTAAATGGGTGTTGTACACTGCGGTTAAACCTGGGCAGTTATGTAGTTGTGTCTAGGGTCAATATAGCCTGGCCAACTATATTCATTCGAGACACGGCCAACATGTGCTTGGGAGTGACTGTGGCATGCGGCATACCTAAAACTTACCCAATATCCCAAACAACGAATCGTCGCTGCAGTGAACCATGAAATACTATGGGAGTATTTCTCGAGCCGATCCTTTGTAGAAATTCTCGTATACGCGTTATCCCTTGATCATTCCTCTAGCGATAAAATGTTCTATCTTGGTAACTCCTTTCTGCTTTATCGCTTAGTATGATGCTATATTTGCCTTGATGAGATATCTCCTGTCCCATATCTCTTGATTCAATTCAGAGGACTTATGATCCTCTCTTTCCTGATCTTTTTAGATCAAGATGCCTCCAAGAAAGAGACCCAGCTCAACAAACAACAACAATCCTCCTCTTCAACTTGATCTTGCATAGCTTCAGACAGTTCTGACTGCTGCAATGGTAGCAGCCATGCCGCAAATGAACTCTAGAAATTCAGGAGGTGATCCCCAACCCCAAAACCCAGAAGATAGTCAGGGACACCAAAAAGGGGGTTCCTATAAAGACTTCATGAATGCAAAACCGACATTCTTCGATGGCACAGGGGGTGTCATTGCCTTAACCCGATGGTTCGAGAGAATCGAATCAATCTTTGAAATATGCAGCTGTTCGGAGTCTGATAGAGTCAAGTTTGCTGCCTGCACTTTCCTAGACAAAGCCCTGACTTGGTGGAATGGCCGAGTCAAATCCTTAACTTTACCTGTAGCCAATGCTATGGGTTGGGAAGCTATGAAGGAGCTTCTCCTCGCAGAGTATTGCCCTCGGGGCAAGATTCAAAAGCTAGAACACGAACTATGGAACCTTAAGATGAAGGGTTCTGACATAGCTGCTTATACCTCAAGATTCGACGATTTGGCGTTACTTTGTCCGGGAATGGTTACCCCGGAAAGTAAAAAGATAGAAAGGTTCATTTGGGGGTTGACCCAGCCAACAAAGGGGAATGTCTTGGCTGCGAAGCCAGACACTTATGACAGTGCCAAATGTCTTGCGAAAATCCTGATAGATCACGAAGATAACTCCGATGAAGAAGCTACTACCCTCGAGCCAGTCACTAGTGGAGGCGGAAGTAAAAAGAAATCCTGGAACAAGCGGAAGGCCCAGAGTACGCAAGGGTCTTCTAAGAAACAGCAAACGGTAGCAGTCCATGCTGCTACTGCCCCTATCGTTGTTTCAGCTGTAGGTTCCACAGCCCAAACTCCCGCCAGTGGATATACTGGTACCCTTCCTTGGTGTAGTAAGTGTAACTATCACCACCGTATTCCTGGTCCATGTCGCGAAAGGATCTGCGACAACTGTGGCAATAAGGGCCATCTTGCGCGAACCTGCAGAAAACCAGCCAAACCAACGAACCAATCATCTGGAACGGGAATCAGTCCGGCCTGCTACAACTGTGGGGAAGCTGGGCACTTCAAAAGGAATTGTCCCAAGACAGCTACAACCACAAATCCCTCTGCTGCCGCAGGTATATCTCTCTTTGATAATTCTTATGCTTGCAACTCTTTTCAATTTTGGGTACAAAAAGGGAAACCTGTTATCTATCTATTTAAACGTATTCTAAACTCAATCTTTCGCATGTAATCGAAATGTATACCGTCGAGACGACTAACTAGTGAGATAGAGAACACTAACTTCGTATCTATAGATTGAATCCTCGGTCCAGAGGACTATTCTATTCCATTCGAGTTATAAAGGGGGAAACTTTCCATGAAAATACATTGATGCCATGTTTAACCAGAAATGACCGAGTTTTCGTTCGCGTTGTTATCTTTACTTTCGAAAGAGTCGCTCGTTAGATCTTTTTCTCGACCCTGTTCTCATGATCTTCGGCATCAAACTTTCGTATCATTCAATGCCTTAGAACTCAAAAGTTTTCCCAATGTGAGTTACCACGCATCCCTCGTTCCTGTGATTATTGAGAAACGGGAAGTTAGCAACTATTCCTTCTAAATGTCTATCCCGAAGGATTCCCGGGAGTTTCTTTCGAGCATCTAGTTTAGTCTCACATCAAACCTTTCGAGATCTTCGTAGAGATCAATTCAGCAACCTTCAGGTTTCGGATGCCCTTAGAGCTTGGTAATATCTATCTAAACCATCACGTCTCAAATCCTTAGAAGCGTCTGCCCAACGAAACCCTAGTGATTCCTTTGAGGAAACCAAAGTCATTCAGGGTTGGAGCTTCCACGAGAAAGCAGATTGATATCATAGATTGAGAGAGAGTCAAGAAGCGAAACCAAGGCATGTTCCGATAATGAGAATTCGTTAGAACGCCCAGTAGAGACCTGATTCCACTTGAGAAAGTGAAGATCCGAAGCAACAAATCCATTCGTATATCATTCCAATCCATGATCAGTATCTTATTCCTTGAATTTCGGGACGAAATTCCCTCTAATGGGGGGATAATGTAACAACCCGAAGTTGTTCATCGCCAAAAACCCGTTCTGCCCGAATAACTCGTCGGAAATCGAAATGTCCTGTTATTGTTTTGGGCTTAGTTAACTAAAATTATATATCTATTTTCATTCAATGAGGGTCCAAATCATTTAGGAACTCATGAATTTAGCCCAAAACATTTATTTCATAAGTTTTAGAAATATCCTCGTCGGGTGACGAAAACTCAATCGGGTGCGACCCAAAGCATCGTTTAAGGCCAGTATCGGGTAGAATTCCACCGTGTCCAAGTTTTAGGAACTATATAAACATGTTTAAGCATTCATTTGAAGCTTTTTCCTTCTCTCTCTACTCTCTCTCTAACCTCTCTCCTAAATCCAAAGATTAAGTGTCCAAAACTCAAATTTAAGGCTTCAAATCCTTAAGGTACCTTCCTAGCCTTAATCTATAGCATGTTTAGCTTCCAAATTAGACACTCAATCATGAAATTGGACAATATATGTGAGTTTACGGCCCAGGAGGCTGCCTAGGCCGTAAACACCATTTTGAAGGGTTTTTAGCCCTTAAACTCCTTCCTAGACTCAATTGGACTTTAGATATGGCTAAGCGACTTCAAGATATGGACTTAGAACATTTAAAACTATGATTTTGAGGACTTTGAAGGAGTTTACGGCCAAGGCATAAGCTTGGGCCGTAAACTCATGTTAATGGTGTTTTTCATGCCTTTAAACCCTTCCAAATGACCTCTATAGCTTAGATATGAATTATAGGACCTTGGTATTAGCATTTGGACACTTGAAACATGATTTTTGGGGGACTTAGATGAGTTTACGGCCAAGGATAGTGCTTGGGCCGTAAACTCCCCAAAGCTTGGCATAAATCCAATTCTAAGGTGTTAGAAAGCCATCCAACACCACCAAAAGCCTTGGAATAAATCAACGGACCAACCAAAAATAATTTAAAGGCCTTAAACACATCTTTTATAGGATTTCTAAGAGTTTACGGCCAAGACCTGTTCTAGGGCCGTAAACTCCAAAAATTTTGGTGTTAGAATGCAAACTAAACACCCCTAAAGCCTTTAGATGAATTTTAGAAGCCATTTTATTCAAGTTTTAGACCTTGAAACACATTGTAGCATCATATAATAGAGTTTACGGCCATCAGGGGGTCTCATAGGCCGTAAACTCCATAAATCCCTCATATGTCACTTGCAAACTCATTTCTAGGCTTGTGGGAATTTTTAGAATCACATGTGATTTGTTTTAACAACATTTAGCATCATTTTCATAAGGATTAAGGAGTTTACGGCCAGGAGCCTATGCTAGGCCGTAAACTCCCATAAATTAATCATTTTGGTGATTTTAATCCATTCCAAGCATTTAGAACAAAACCTAGAAGCATTTCCCATGTCCATGTAAGCCATTTAAGCCATTTAAACACCCAAAACCACACCCACATGAGTTTATCGCCGTAAACTCATGTATGTGTGTGTTTTGTGGTTGTAAACTCATTTAAAAGTTTACTCATAGGGAGTAAACTCAAGTCCCAAGTCCCTAGTGTCATTTCCCATCCCTAAACGCCACCCGGGTCCTTCCAAACACTCGTATCGGAGTGTTTTCGCGACTAGAAGCAATTGTCCCTATCCAACAATCAATCTAAGTCCTAATTAGATACAAATGTGTATTTTTACATTATAATTAGGAATCTCGTGTATTTACAAGCCCCGGATCAACTCTTAGCGTCAAAATCGTCATACTTCTCGTCCGGTGAGTTCATACCCCTACGCCTTTTTCACTGTTTTTAACTGTTTTCAGGGGGGGAATACAAGCAAACCAAAACTGTTTTCAATTCATAACATTTATGTGTTTCAAATAATATCTGGCAATCTTATAAAACTCTTTTACTCCTTATGTATTATGTTGAGCATAAGAAAAGATTTATCAATTACAACTAAATGGATTTTAGTTAAGAAAATAACCAAACTAATCAAATTATTATGGGAATAATTTGGGGTTCTATGTTTCTCTTTATATCATGTACTGATATATGTATTAAGTTATTAGATAAACTATGTCTGGTTTAGTTTATCTCTATATCATTCGAATGTTTTGCCAGATAGTCTCATTATATGTATCTATTTTTCAATGTATCATGTCTTGAAATCCTTGTATGTATGCTATCGTATGAGAATCCTGTGAATAGTTTAATACTAGCTTGTGAGATAGTCACTACCCTTTATGGATGATCAAGTAAATCCTCTCTGGAAGTGTAACCAGAGTCTCCTGGAGGGAGAGCGAGGAATTTGTGAATAGATCTATTCGGGACTGACAATCCCACACCTTAACTGCTAGCTACAGTTAGGCGGGCACGCCTGGGGTGACAAATTCTGGATATCATTCGACGTCTGACTAACGTCAAGGAAGTCTCGTTGTCATATCAGCATGGTTACCCGACTCACAATACGTATTAATATAAACTTATTCACAACTAGGGTTTGTTTAGAATCTATATCTTGTTCGGGATGATAATCCCATGGTCTTGTAATCTATATCTCGTTCAGGATGGTAATCCCATGGATTTAAGTATGTATCTCGTTCGGGATGATAATCCCATGATCTTGTGTCTACATTTCGTTCGGGATGGCAATCCCATGGTTTTGAAACTAATTCTTATACGGGATGATAATCCCATGATTTTATAAAGCTATCTTATACCTATATTCGGGATAGTGATCCCATGGTCTTTATCGAATTATCTTATAACTGGTTCGGGATGTTAGTCCCAAGATTTTCAAAATACTTTCTATTTACAGTTCGTCTAAATTATAGTTTTGTATATTAAACTATACTCTGTGTTATTCAATCGATCTTGCAATTAGGAAAATATGGGATTTTCCTGGGGTTAACTTATAACTTGTAACAGAACTGTAACGAAAGATAACTTAACTACTTTACATAAGAAAATATGGGATTTTCTTGGATATCAAACCTTTTCAGAAAACTAAAGGAAACCGATACATTTTCACAAAACAAAACCGCTTATGAACTCACCAGCTTGATGCTGATTTTCAAACTGCTTGTATTCTCAGGTCCAAGTTAGACAGGTACTCGGCAATATCTTTTGGTGAAGACGGTGTACTCCGAAGACTCGTCTCTTTTGTTCATATGATATATGTATAACTTTTGTACAATTTACTTTTGAACCAAATGTAAACTTTCATATATATGTAATGTAATGGTTGTTTACTGTGATTACTATGTACATTGGATTTGATACTCAACGTGGAGTCAACCCCGGGAACGTTTCCGCCTTTGGTTTTCGGGGTGTGACACAATGCGACCCTAGCAAATCCATGAAAGCTGTATAATTCACATTAAAGTTATATGATCATGTATACCCAATATAACTATCATTAATGCATTAGCGATTCATTGGTATAGTTAGATCCTGTCTGCGTGTTGTCATGCTATAAGAAATTAAATTGTTTGTTATGTTATGTTCTGGTATTGTTTGATTCTCTTCATTGTTTGTTCTGTTCTGATATTGACTCTTTTTGTGCTTCATTGTACTAGAAGTAATGAATAGCATTCTCCTAAACTATACCTATAATATTTTACTAATGCGTTACTTGGACTGTTACTGAAATGACTCATTTCTTTACTAAGTTACGCTTCAACTTTAATAATAGAGTTTTGAAATGTGTTGACAACTTATAATTAACATAAGTAACATTTTGAAGAATGTTTAACAACAAATATTTACACAATTATCATTGTGTTCAACCTGTATCCCCCCCCTTAAAAAAGTTTAAAACAGTTAAATGATTCATTACGGGGTATGAATTCACCTGATGTGGGTGATTCAAACGGGTATGCGCGTACGAATGAGAAGTTCCACGAATGAAGTTCCGAGACACAATAAGTCCTAAATGATATTTAAGGAAACATAATGACATGAATATAGTGTTTATAAACAACTATATGAAAGATAACTCCTTCCGGGACTAGGAAACAACTTGGCTAGGTGTTAGAATCACATGTGATTCAACAAGGGAAGTGAAATGGCACTAAATGGTGTTTACGGTTTTGTAACCCACTCTACTTGAGTTTACGGTGGTAAACCCATGAGTTTACGGTCGTAAACTCATGGCACTTTGACCATATGGTGGTTTGAAGTCCTAGAAGTCCTTTTGAAGCATCCTAACTTCATGTTTTAGCCTTAGGAAGTGATTAGGGCATCATATCACCCCTTTTATAGGGTTTATGGTTTTTGGACCATATGGCTTTGAGTTTACGGTAGTAAACTCAAATGGTTTATGGTCAAATGAAGTTTTCAAGTCCTAAACACTTCTAGGTAAAGGTCTAGGCTAGTTTCTAAGCTTAAGGAATGAGTTTGGGGCATCAAAACATGTCTAAGAGGTGTTTACGGTTTTGGGAGAGCCCCAAACCGTAAATACATATATATGGGACATTTTTGTGGTTTACATGTGCTAAACACATCAAAGGAAGGTTCCATGTTTGCTCCTAGGGTTTGGCAAAAGTTTAAGGCACTTTGGCACACTTTTAGCAACCTTAATAGGGTTTACAGTCCAAGGAAATTCTTGTACCGTAAACACCTTATCCTTGTGGTATTTGGGTGTTTTCTTGAGGATCTTATGGTTTTAACATGTTAGTGGTTGTTTCTATGCTTGTTTCAAAGGTCTAAAGGGACAAATGACACATTTAAGCCCCATTTTTAGTGTTCACAGTCCAAGAAGACTCTTGGGCCGTGAACACCTTGTTCTTGAGGTATTTTGATGATTTCATTGAGTTTAACACTTGATCTTAACATACTAAGGCTAGAAACACTTACTAGTTGAAGATCTTGGAGAAAAACGGGATGCTACTTGAGAGATAAATGGCTTTAGTCTTTGGAAACTATGAAAAAGTGATTAAAATAACTAAGTCACACTTATATAGTCTTTTGGGTTTATGGTCCTAATACCATCTTGGACCGTAAACTCAAAACTCTTGAAGTTTTGGGCATGTTTTGCTACATAGTACACCCTAGGGTATCCACTCTCCTGATATCTCTTGAAGCACTAACTTTAAACCACTCAAACTTATTCCAAAAAGTTTGAAAGTTAGCAGAAATAGTTTTAACTCATATTGAAGTGAATGGTTGAACATAATGGAAAGTTTTGGGCTGTCACACTTAATGATCTTTTCTATTTTCATGGTGCTATTAAATCAACAATGATTTGAGGACTAGTAAAGCAAATTTTATTAAAAGATCAACTTCCCAAACCTTCAATGGACATTGCCAAATGGTGACACTGGAAATCAAGAAAAAGCATTCTCTTCCCAATGGAAAGGGATCGTCCATAGTCAACTCAGTTGTCCAAATGGTAAAGAGAGAGGCTAAGTCTGAGATAGTCCCATTATCAAGGGTCCATAGGTATCTATTGCCAAAGGAAGGGGCATTGGTTACGAAGCTGCCAAATTTACCTAAGGATGTTAAAGTCAATAAGTATGACTCTACTTCAGGTAAAGTCCATTGTCTAACTCTATTAAATTCCTACATGGAGATTCTTATTACATGATGTGACTGGGTCACATGTTGGTGCTTAAGAATCAAAGGAAAAGTGTAGAAACTTAAAATAAGTATATGCAGATTTTGATCGCGAAGAAGGATTTCACTCGCATGGTTCGGTGATCAGAATTTTTGGGTTGTTACTTAAGAATTATGATATATACTACTTAGGAATAGATAACAACAACTTTTCATATGGATTGTAAGGATAAGTTTTTCCGAAAAGTTTTAAAATAAAAGGTAAAGCTTTTGATTTTAGTTATTTTATGTATCCTTACAATGGCGTTTGTGGAAATTGTTGCTTATAAGATTCCACTTATAGCAATATTGGAAAGAGAATATGATTCTTTCATTAGTGGTAATGTCTAAATTTATCAAATAAGGAAAGATTCTCGTCACCCAGGGTTTCAATTGGACCGACACTTGGAATCATGCAAGTTTTGTAGCATGATGGATGAGAACTTTCAAGCATCGGAAAAGGTTCCAATGTATGGCAGATCGAATAAGAAGAATCAACTTAGGCAGAAGGATAAAAGTTTCTCAAATCTGAAAAAATGGGATAGTACTTTAGTATCATGTTATATGATCATCTTAATGATTAAAAGACCTTATCACAATTCATCCTCTAAGTGCATTCTGATAGTTAGAAAGAGGAGTTATGAATTGTTGAACTGGTTAAATCAAGAAGATGATTCATACTTCGCTCCAAACACAATTATTAGAGTTATACTATAAGATTGTAACTTGAGTGACATGTCTTAAAGAAGGTTTAAAACACTTGTCAAATGTAAGAGTAAAACTTTTCTACTCTTGTACATTTGAAATTGGTATGTTGTGATGTTTTCGATAAAACAAAGACAAACTAAGGCCAATTGTGTGAAGTGTTTGTCTTGATTAGAATCCACACTATCTCTTGAATATTTGACAAGATAGTCTTATATGTCAAGAGGACAGTCGGAGTCTTAAAGATCCTGAAAAGAATTTCAAGATCTAATCAAGAATAAAAACATGTAGTTTAACACTAGCACACGACGTGAGGTTTATCACCTATCGTGTTGACATACTTTATGTGCCCATAACAGTTAAAGTTGGCTTTGTATATGAGTTCTTAGAGTTCTCAATTTGTTGCATAATAGCTTGGAAGCAATGGTAGGCCCTTGAGCTACCAGGAGGCAAGGAATTCAGATTGAGTTCAGTCCATATTATTTTGGATCGGTCATTATCTTTGTCTTGTGACTATGGTTTTGACAATTCACATGGATAAGAGCACATACACCATAAAATCTAAAGTTCATAAGGTTTCTCTCTGATTCATGAAAATGATGGTAAGGAAACACTTCCACTAAGTAGATTTGAGGCAGATGGAAAAAGGTCTAAACAATTGAGACTATGATTACGACATCCTTTTTCATAGTTCTGAAATTGTTTAGACACACATGTGTGATATCCAAGGAAAGGTGTATGATTTTGATAAAGTTTTATCAAAGAAATCTAGTATCAGAAATCTAAACTTTGGTAAGAAAGTCAATAAACTATTGTTTTTCTAGAAGTTCAGCTAATTTCTGAGTACAAGTCAAAGCTAGTGGGAGCATAAGTGTTATGCTAATAATCATCATGTTAGTGGGAGCATGATAATTATGATAAAGGTTACATGTTAGAAATGTTAATTATAGAAAACAAAAGGTTTCAATTGGGAAAAGGTTGTTTTGCTATAATTAAGGGAGAGGAAATTATACTTCATCTTAAATCTAAAAGCTTAGATTGAGGTTTTAATCGTATTTCGTCAAGGATATATATATATATATATATATATATATATATATATATATATATATATATGAATATCATGTTGGAATGGATCAACATAAGGAAATTCTATATATGGGTCTATTATTTTCTTTCTAACATTCGATTATGATTACGACATCCCTTTTCATAATTTGAATTATGAGAACTTGGCAAATCGTGTGCTATGATATTCATCCTTTCTAAATTTTTCAAAATGATCAGAGTTTTAAGAGGGAAAAGTCTAGAATTGGATATGACTAAAATGATTAAGAAATTGTCGAGGACAATCTAAGGTTTACCAAAGATTGGTTGCTCAAGGACAGTTGGAAGTATAGTGTTAATTCTGGAAGGACCATGTTGACATATTATGAAAAAAGGGAACTCTTGTTCACAAGTGATAGTCAAAAGGGGAATATGGAAATGATCCCATACGTGGAAGTTGTTCAATAAATCTGTGTAATATTAGGAAACTTAATGCTAGAAGGATGTTTCCAAGGAGTTGATCTCCTTTGGAATGCTTTGTAATGTTTTTTGTCAAGTCTTTGTGACTTTTTGCATAATCATTACAAGAGTATCAATGCATATAAGTTTAGAATCTAACAGATGTCAGTAAATGGCTTGAATTTGCAATTCTTGCATTTGCAGTAAGGAATTGGGACTGTGAAATGAGAATCATTGGAGTTATCTTCAATTGATCTATTTCACAAAGTAAAGATCATAGACAAACATAGTATGCATACTTCGTGTGTGGCATGACTAGTGTTTAGAAAAAATAGTGTACATGCTTGGAGCGTGGCACAACTAGTGTTTTAATTCAAGTATAAAGTTGATAATTTGAAACAGTATACAATGAATAATGTGGAATCATATCGTGATAAATAAAAGCTGTTTTATCTATACTCATAAGTTCTGAGACCATATTGGATTTGATTATTATTGTGTTTCACTTTGCATGCTTTAACTTCCATAATAACTAGGTCATTGTTCTAAATAACTAAGTTATTCAAACTATCCGCAGTCAATAATACATTGGAAGTAGGTATTAAGGCAAGACTGTCATGAATTATGTTTGTAGATGTCCAAGGTATGGGACATAGCCAAAAGGTGCTACAACATTCATGAGTGCTCATAAGTTCTGAGTATTAGATTCAACCCACGCTCATTTGAATCACTTCATGGATTTTATCACGAGTGATCATGAGACGATAATATCTTATATTCTTCAAACCTAGAGATATGAGTTGTTACTATGAGTTGGTTATACATTGATTGCACAAAAACGCATTGGTAACTCGATGTTATAAAATGTGCCTTTATGTAAGATTCAACAAGTAGTAGAACAAGTCATATCAGTCGAAGTTTATCCATTCCTTTTACCTTCGGGATAAAAGCGATATCTGTGGGCCCCTCGATGATTTGCTGATAACAAATGTAAGTGCTCGGCCGGGCCTAGACTGATTTGATTTGTTCAATTAGTCAGTCGTCATAAATCGGAAATCAGGAAACAACAAATGGACAAAGAGAATGATTTATAATCCATGTCTCAGTCCATGTCTCAGTAATGATTGCAATAATAGTTTTAGACTTATTGTAGGGTTTCAAAGCACTCCATGGATGATGCCAATAGGCCCCTTTGATGAATTCTAGGTTAAAAGCCCAAGACTTGTCTTTTCCCTATAAATAGTCATGTATTATTCATTATTAGGGTTAAGAGTGAGGAAAAATGTAGCCGCCACGGGAGGTTTCTTATGTAGTGTTAGATTCTTTAGTCTATGCTGAAAGTGTAATTTATTCCTCCTGTTTTCAATAAATCGAGTGATCATTCGACCTAATCTTCATGTTTGTGTTTGTTCTTATTTTCCGCATCTTGTTCATCAAATCTCAATTAGGGTTTTAATCCTAACAAGTGGTATCAGAGCGGGTCTTTGAAGATCTATTGATTTTTAAAGTATCGGTTCTTGATTTGTTGATTTTCTGCCCAAGATTTTCAAGATTTTCGATGTTTTGGCGACTTGGAATCAAGCTTTCTGTTCAAGCAACTATTCATGAAAAATTATGTGTTCTGTTACTCTTCATCTGGTATTTTCTTTGATCTGATATGTGTTTCTGTTCGTATTCATGATTGGATATGTTTTTTAATTCCGTGTAAAATCAATAATCGTTATATTGTTTTAGTCCGGCCCATATAATTGATCCCATACTATTCATATTATTCTTGAGCCCAACATGTATCGTTCACTGTTCACTCTTGAACCCACAAATATCATTCATTGTTCATTGTTCCTTTATTGCCGATTGAAATCTCAAAATCTCACAGATCCAAAGTTTTTTTTTGGGTTTAATTTGATGGCGATTGAATACTCTTTTGTTCTGTTGTTCTCGATTTCTATTTGAGTTTTGGTCTTCAAATCGATTATGTTTTTCTTAATCGACTTTGCTCTGGATTTTTGTTTGGGTCTTTGAATAAATTAGATAAAATGTTTTTGTGACACCCAAATTTTTCTGCAAAAATTTTAAACTTTAAAAACCCATCTTACATTAAATTAAAACAACTGAAATAGTCATAACATAATCCATCTACTTAACAATCTTATAAAATAAGTGCGGAAGTAATAATAATAATAAGGTCCCAACAAAAATAACTAGTAGTGATGTCCCGGTGCTCCATGTCAAGCCCTAGCCTCTTTAATCTTAACACCTGAAAAGTTACAAGGGAAACCGTAAGCACAAAGCTTAGTGAATTCAAACACATACATTGTACTAACATTCATATTTACTAACCCTAATCCATTTTGCAATTATAGTTTTATAATAAGGGCAAAGAACGAATCAACGCCAATAATACAAGAAGGACTTGTAGGTTTGAGCCGCATCGGGAAGATCCCGTATCACTTGGCCCTAATCACCGCACCTCATGATGAGTATTACGTTGGTGATCTTACCTACCCACCGCACCGGTAAATTCCTATCCTTTGGTGGTGTCTCCATATCCATGATTAGTTACATACAGTGGACATGTACGAATTAAAACAATACTTATATAGCATGCTTTTATAATAAATTCAAATAATCACACACGAGCTAACTAGCAAACACAATCATCAATACAACGGTGTGAGAGAACTCACCTTGAGTGAGTAGTAAGGATATCTAAGAATAAAATAATGCTACCAAGCTTGAGCAAACTTCAAAACCTCACCTAAGAAGGACTAAAGGTTAGAAAGGAGAAGTAATGAAGCTATGAGTTGAGAAAAGACTAATCATAGCAATGTCTCTAAAACAGACCTGCTGTTTAAAACGGATTTACTCCGAAATCTAAACCAGAAACATAGATGTAAATAAATTTTATAGGAAACTATTATTGCTCAGGATTCCACAACTATAAAGAACTCATTCTAACTCCAAAATATGAATTAAATATGAATTTTACAAAATGGTGTATCACTTCTGTCTCCAACAATACAGTCAAGTGATGTTGGCCGATTCTACGTAACTTGTGAGTAGAATTCGTCCAAACCAAAATTAATGGAAGTAAAGGACATACAAATGAAAGTCTCAGAGTCGGAATTGAATGAAAATCATCTCCCAAACTCCAGATATAAAATTCACATTGTGGACAATCACAGCACTAGCAAAAGCTGGTGACTGCCCACTGATCTGGGGTGTGGATCCATTCTAACCAATTTATAATTGGAAATAACACCCCATCTTCTCCAGATCTTAGACTCATAATATAAGGAACATATGTAAACTTGGAATCACTCTGGATCCTTTTCCAAGCCTTAGAAATGATGAAAACAAAATGACATATCAGAACAGACCCGGATCAGACCTAACAGCAAAGATGCCATTCTTTCCCATAGATAAATTCCTTATCAGTGCGGTTAGCCTTCTTAAGAAAGTTAGCCAACTCAATTTTTGAACGTTTGGAACTGGTTTGGGGTCGGTTTGACTTCTAGATCTCAAGATATGAGTTTTACAAAATGACTACAGATCTGATGGAAAACAGAATCGTAGCCACCCGTGATTCCTTTTTGGCTTATCCATACTTCTCCCTTTGAAACACATTTTAAGATGTGTTCATCATCCCAATTTAGTCCCCATGATCATGGTGGTACTAAAAAGGGTTAGGTATCATTAGGATTTCATTTTTCCACAAGATTGTAATAACAATCAACATGAAAATGAACATAAAGCACATAAAATCACCATTCTCCCTTTTAGGGTTTCCATGATCTTTTGCCACATGTAATCCCCTAGATCCATCATCCACCATATATGGGGTGAAGATAGGACCTTGAGATGATGTATAACATACAATTACAAATCAAATAAGATGCAGAAGAACTGAAGACGAAATCATAAAAACTAGAACAAGGTTATGAATCAAGTTGTAATCCCCTAGATCCATCATCCACCATATATGGGGTGAAGATAGGACCTTGAGATGATGTATAACATACAATTACAAATCAAATAAGATGCAGAAGAACTGAAGACGAAATCATAAAAACTAGAACAAGGTTATGAATCAAGTTGTAAGAAATGATAAGGAGGTTCATACCAATATGAATCAAGGCTGGAAATGAACAAGAATTAAACTCCAAAAAGCATCCCCTTGGATGCTCTTGATCCCAAAGAGATAGAGGACGATTTTAGAGAGAGAGAGAGAGAGAGGGAGGGTTTAGAGTGTTTTTCTTGTGTGTGTTCCAAATGACTCAATTAACACATTAAGTACTATTTACTAGATGGACTTTGCAAATAGGCCCATAGTCCATGGACTTCAATAAAAGGAGTTTACAAGATGATCAAAAGAGTCCAATAACATAAGAAATCAGACATTGGTTAAATAAATTAACCCAAGGTTACAAGGATAATTAAATTAAAATAACCAAACGTACCGTGAAAAACCGGGGCGTTACAGTTTTTGAAATCATATGTTGGTTTTTGTATGATTGATTGTGACACTAGGTATAGATTTGCCATTCGATGTTGATTAGGGATTTTTATTTTGAGAACTGATGATGAACAACTGAAGACAAATCTTTAAGTGGATGTTTTTGGAACAATGGGGTAATGAACAATTTGGTAGTCGGAATGATGTCACTCGATTGGAACTTAAATCTAAACTGAAATTGCAAAATCAGTCTGAATCGTGTTGCTCATAATGAATGAATCGGGGTGTTCAGGAATATAAGCGATTGGAAGAAGATGTTTTTGGTGGTCAATGATAAAATTCAAAATTGGAAAAAATGGTCTCACCTGCAAACACAATCGGATACGAAGGCTGTATGGGAATGACTGTGAAGTTCGGAACAAAAACCTTATTCGCATTTTATGATTGATTTTGGGAATTGAAATGCAGGTCTTGGAATCAAAATCGGTAGTGTGATGTTGGATCGATTGATTTGGATTCGGAATTGTGACTGGGCTTATATTTGTCACTCACATCTACATTAGAAACGAACCTGTGTTCGGGACCTAGTGTTCGCTGTTGGGTTGATCAGAGTTTGGAATTGATTCGGAGCGAACAAATGAAATCGGGATGATATGAACAAATGTTCATGCGAGTCAAACTAAAAAGACAAAATTGATGCACTGCGAACACCTAACCAGCGAACGATTAAAGATTTCCTGGTCTCGTAATTCTGTTTCCACGAAAGCTCAAAGTTTTGGGTTCGTTTGTTAGCACTTGGAACGAAAGAATGGAGATCTATCTTCGGGTAATGCTGATGAATTAGGACCGAACCTATAACAACGAACATGGGTTCGCTTGTTAATGTTTGGAGTGAACGGAGGATGAACCGAAATCAAACCTGTGCTCGGACCGTACATGGTTTCGGTTCAATGAACCTAGAACGAACTTGGTTTCGGTTGCTTGTACTTGGAATGAAAGTATGATTAGCGGGTATTAATTTTGGGGTCTCGCATTTGTTCTAGTCGCTGCATCCCTTTTATCAGGCGTCTAAATTAGGAAGAAGATGCTTTAATGTTTCATATTTGATCACCATAACTGCAGTGAATTGGCACTTTTGGTCCATGTTGGTTTCACAGTTTAATATTTCTGGATCAATCTCAGAAATTGTTACAAATCAAGGGGTATAATGATGCTGAATTATCATTCTAGCCCCTATCTTTCAGCAAGTGATAGTTTTAGCCCAATATTCAGAAAAATTTACAACTTTGAGGGCCGGTGAATAGTTTTGAATTTTTTAACGCACATATTTTTTCCGTGAACAGAAAAATAAAGATTCCATCAAGTCTTGGCGGTTCGGAAGGTCGTCTTTGTGATAATGTCAAATTTTCACGACTTTTCAGATTTTATATTTCATTGTATATATCATTTTGTTGTGGGGGAGCACATTAAGTTTTTATCCATTCAAGATCATTCTCATGACCATTTGAAGGCTTTATAATCACATTTTCGATTATAAATCGGGGGAGAATTTGGTATGGCCATTTGAAATTGGATCTGTGACTTTCCAAATTTTAAGACTTTTTATAAAGCTTGTGGTAGAATTATGAAGGTAGCTTTTACATTGGAAGTTCTTCATCGAGCTCTGCTAAAGCTTTTATAGAGAAGTATCATTTACAGTAGAAGTTCTTCATCGAGCTCGGCTAAGGACTTGTTATATCTCCAACTTCTAATATTTTCTCGATCAAGTGCCATTACGAATCTTAAAATTTGGGTTGTTACATGATAATTTTTGGTAGCTTATATGATTAGCTTATTTGAAGATCATTGTGACTTGGAGGGGGAGCTCTTCAAAGACAAGAAGTGATTTGGTTTCATTGTTTCGAAATGGGTTTTTATGGTGGGTTTGGTTTTCATGAAGATTTTTTGAGATTACATTCGAAAATGAAGTTTAAAGACAATACTTCAGTGCTTGCTTTATATATCCTAGAGCCCGTGTTTGAAAACTATTAAAGAATCAATATCCGTGGATTGCTTCATTTATTCCTCGTTGCAAGATCTTGTTATTCGCTAGATGCTTGTTTTGGAAGTTAAAGCATTGTCATCCATTCCATACTTTGAGGGGGAGATTGTAGGGTTTCAAAGCACTCCATGGCTGATGGCAATGGGCCCCTTTGATGAATTGTAGGTTAAAAGCCCAAGACTTGTCTTTTCCCTATAAATAGTCATGTATTATTCATTATTAGGTTTAAGAGTGAGGAAAAATGTAGCAGCCACGTGAGGTTTCTTATGTAGTGTTAGATTCTTTAGTCTATGCTGAAAGTGTAATTTATTCCTCCTGTTTTCAATAAATCGAGTGATCATTCGACCTAATCTTTATGTTTGTGTTTGTTCTTATTTTCCGCATCTTGTTCATCAAATCTCAATTAGGGTTTTAATCGTAACACTTATCCAAGTGGGTGACTGTTGGATTAATGTCTAAGTCCATAACTATAATTGGTAAGACTTTACTCGACTCGGCATGGTCCATTTGGGTTGCATGGCATCATGCATTTGGATAGAATATAATGAGAGAAATAACACTTAAGGTTTGTTAATATATTATAAGTTCTAATATATTAATAAGATTATTTAATTAGTATTGATCAAGAATTAATCTAGGATTAATTAAGTGATCAAAAGAAGATTAACTAAATGTATGGGTTGATTGTGTAAATCATTCATACTTGTATAGTGGGCTAATGCATCATGGATTGTCAAGTTGGGCTAAAACCCATAAGACGCTCCATGGTATATTTGAACCCATGGATCCTAGGAAATGGAAAGCCATGACAATTAGGGTTCACCCTAGTTGTCATTAACTATATAATCATCTTATTGTAGAAAAAATCGGCACTATGTATGTGTGAAAGGGCTAGCCGTTTTTCTTGAAGTGTGTATGTTCTCTCAAGTTATTCCAAGTGTATTTGGTGTTGTGTGAACCATTTGAGGTGTCACACTTGGGGTAGTAGGCACTCAAGCTTCATGAAGACATTCTACATCAAAGAGGTATGTAATTCTAACTTGATATATTCATATGAATCAATGTTATTATGCTAGTTAGGATGAATACTTTGGAAAGTTCATATTTGCGTGTATAATAGAGCAAACATATATCCAAGGTATTTAGGGTTGTATGTGCACCATAAGATGTTGTATTATACCAAAATCCAACACTAGTGTGGTTGCCACAATCTCCCTCGTGTATATCTTTTAGGACTTCTTAGCTTCATGATCTTCTAGGCATCTAAGGTATGGGTCGGCCATAGATTTCCTGTATAGTTTTCCTTGGATCATCACAAGTTATGAGACCCTTATCTTGAATGTTTTGTAACTTTTCTCCTTTCTTGGCATTGTGCAATTTTAGAGATATTCCACAATGAGATGTGTCCAAGATTTGGAGTATTGGGATTATCTAGTTTTTGCCATTTTATTGTTAGGTTATGGTGATTGGGATTATCTAGTTTTTTGGAGGGATCTTCTATCGTTGGGATCAATATATGGGTTATAGGGATTTTGACTTATGGAAGGATCCTAAGGGAAGATCCTAGGTTGGCTAGTATGTCTGTCTCATCAATTTGATTCTCTAAGAACTTGGCTTAGGCTGAAAGCATCGAATTTGGAGGCCAGATCTTTGAGGATTTAGGGGTATAGTGCTAGTCTTTCTCCTTTTACGACACATGATCCATTAAAATAATTAGTTAATAATAATGAGTCAACAAATACTTGAAGATCCTTGATTTGAAGATCCTTGCCAGCTGTAATCCCATGATGAATGTTACATATTCAACATCGTTGTTGGTTGCATCGAATTCATAGTTGATTGACTGGGGTATGATGCCCCCATATGGCGTTTTTAGTATGATCCCTAGGAATGTTCCTCTAAAGTTTAAGGATCCGTCATTGAAGATTGTCCATCTTCTGACAGTTTCTTCTTTTTGGAGTTCCTTGCTTCCGAACTATGCTTCAGGTTGTAAATCATCGCAGAAATTAGTCACAAAGTCTTCTAGTGCTTATGATTTTTTATTGTTGTTCGTGGTTCATATTCAATGTCATATGTTCTTAGCTTTACTAACCACTTTTCCATCCTACCTGACATTTTGGTTTTTGCATAAGCTTTTTAATGGGGTAATTAGTTCTCACATGTATAGTATGTGTTTCAAAATAGTTTCTTAATTTTGTGGGAGCAGTTACTAATGCAAGTATTAGTTTTTCAAGATAGGAATACCTGGTCTTAGGATCCATGATACTTTTACTTACATAGTGTATGGGATGTTGATCCCCATTTATATCCTTGGCTAAAACTGCACTTACATCGTTATTGGATACTGAATGTTATAGGAGGAGTGGTTCCCCGTCGAATGGTTTCGCTAGTAACGGTTTAGAACATTGATAATTTTTTTGTTCCCTAAAAGCATCTTCTTCCTTTTTAGTCTACTCAAACCTTTTGATCTTCTTCAAGATATTGTAGAAGGGTTTGTACCTTTTTGAGGATCTTGAGATGAACCTGTTTAGTGTTGCGAGTCCTCCTATTAGTCTCTGAATATCTTTTGTCGAGGATGGGGATCTTTAGTCGACGATGGCTTTTATTTGCTCTACACTTTCTTTTAATCCTCTCTTAGTCACCATGTATCCATGGAACTTATATGATCTCATTGCAAAGTGGCACTTGGAATGGTTCGACTTCATGATGTATTTGTCATGTATGTTAAAGGCGTCTTCAAGATCCTTGATGTGACCATCAATTTTTTTTCATTTTACCACCTTGTCATCGATGTAGACTTCCATGTTGTCCCACACTTTATCCTTTAATATCCGGTTAACTAGCCTTTGGTATGTTGTACCTGCATTTTTAACACCAATTGGCATAGTAGTATAGCAATATATACCTGTTGGGGTTATGAATGCGGTATTCTCTTGATCAACCGGTTCCATTTGAATTTGTTGGAACCTTGCTGATGCTACCATGAAGGTTAGCAACTCATGGCCAGCCGTGAAATCTATCATGGAGTCTATGTGTGGCACGGGGAAAGTATCATTAAGGAAAGCGTAGTTAAGATTCGTGTAATCTATACATCCTCACCATTTGTCATTCTTCTTTTTCACTACCACCACGTTGGCTAGCCATCTAGGAAACTTCACTTCCTTTATCATCGCTATTTTATGATTTTATTTCTACTTCTTCTTGTAGGATTTGATTTCTTTCCTATGCAAACTTCCTTCTTTTTTGTGTATTGGTTTGAAAGATGGATTTATGTTCAGTGTATGAGTTATAATATTTTGTCTATACCTGTCATGTCCTGGTGCTTCGAGGTGAATGTTTTTCTTCTATATTTTAGGAACATTATTAGTTCTTTCTCGATATGCTGTAGTAGTGAGGATCATATGAGGACTTTGGCTTCAGGATCCTCAAGGTTCAAGGGCACTTCCTTCACATACTGTTCTCATTTTTCTGGCACACTTCGTGCCCCATGCTTGAATTGCTATGGTTTTCCTGGAAGCGTTGAGCATTTCATAGAGGTCTTGTAGCACTCATTGAATTCTTATTGATCACATTTGATTTTCACTGTCCCCTATGAAGTGGGCATCTTAACACAGTTATGGTATGTTGAGGGGACAACCTTCATATGGTGGATCCATGACCTACCTAGTATAACATTATAGGAGTAAAATATATCAATTACACAGAAGTGTTTCATAAATTTTACTGCCTCAATGTAGATAGGTAGCTTTATCTTGCCGACTGTATGCTTTGTTTCGCCACCGAATCCTACTAGTACTGATGATCTTTTGAATACTTCGGTTTCAAGGATGTTCATTCTTTTCAAAGCATCAAGGATTAAAATGTTGAATAAGGATCCTCCGTCGACAAGGATCCTTCTGACAAAGTGGTTGCCGATGTATAGAGTGATCACCAGTCCATCATGGTGGGGATACTACACATCCATTATATCTGTTTCGACAAAGGTATTCCCCTTCTCACTTGTGATCGACGTGTTCTTTTGAGGTCTTCCATTTTTATCTGTTTTTATACTATGGCATGTATCTTTGCTATAGAATAAGAGGTACCACAAATGTCAGATGCTCTAGATATTACATTGATTACCTTACCATCTGCAGGAGGGGATCCTGGTTTTTCTAGGGTCTTATGAGGATCCTAATCTCTTTCTTTAGGTCTTTCTTTTCTTCTTCTGAGGAGCTCTTTGAGGTGTCCCATTTTAAGTAGGTAACAAATCTCCTTTTGTAGGGCTATGCAATATTCAGTAATGTGACCAAATGCCTCGTGGTATGCGCACCATTTGGACTTATCTTGCCTGGTGGTTGACTTTTCCTCTTTCTTGTACATTTTGCTTTGTCGTTGGGATCTGCATAGAAAATATCAAACTTGAAACGTCGGTAGAAAAAAAGTAGTTAGTGATCTTAGGAAATTCTTCTTCCTCCCCCTCATCTTCAAGGGCAATAACCCTATGATGATTGGGACTGGAATAAGGTTTAGATTTATAGGATCTCTAGGTCAAGGATCCGGTCTTCCTATTAGGGTTATCATATAACCATGGTGGGTTGCTCCTTTTTTGGATCTCCTTGTCTTCTTTATGCCTTATGAAGCTTAGTGCTCTACTCCATACTTCATCCATTCTTTTGGATGGGGTCATTATAAGGTCTTTATAGAAAGGAGAGTCTTTCTTCAATCCCATTTTGAAGGCTTCTACGGCAGTTGCCATGTCGATGTTTGGGATACTCGGAGCTTCCCTGCCAAATCTGTTCATGAAATCTCCGAGAGATTCCTTAGGATCCTGATCCACCCGATAAAAATCCTTGGTGATTTTGTCGAATGTTCTGCTACAAGAAAATTGGTTGTTAAAAGTATTAACTAAATGTCAAATCGAAGTAATAGATTGGGAGGAATGCTTAGCTGCCATTTTAAGGCTGGTCATGCGAGGGTTGAGCTAAAAACCTTGCAAAGGCAAGATTCCTTCAATTATGTGAAAAACAAGTACCCTCACAGAAAAATTTTTGCAGGTTTTCTTGGAGTCCACCACTTGGTTTTGCAGGATATGACAACTCTGTCACTCCTATAAACATAGAACAAGCGATACATACGATGACTCTCAATCCTGATCAAAACAGGTACCTTGATTCTAGATCAACCAGCCACATGTCCAACACCACATGTAATATTTCCAGTTATTTTAATAATGGCATAAAAAATATCATTGTTGGAAATGGTTTTAAATTTCCAATTCTCAGAACCGGTAACAAAGCCCTATAACCACCCTACCCACCCATAAATCTTAACAAAATTCTTCATGCTCCTAAACTTATCAAAAACATACTTTCTGTCCATCGTATGCCCACTAATAATATCATTTCCATCGAACTTGACCCATTTGGTTTTCTTGTGAAGGATTATCAGATGCGGATTCCTATTCTATGATGTAACAACATAGGAGAACTTTATCACCTCATTGTTCGCTCTACTCGAGAGACTCATCCTTACACCTTTGTAGTTTTTTCTCACGATCTCTGGCACAGTTGTTTGGGTTATCCGAGTTCTTTATTACTGTGTATCTTGAATAGACATAATTTCATTTCTATTGATAAGTTTTCTAAGAAACACTTATGCCAACCGTGTGTTTTTAGAAAAACATGTAAAACTACCTTTTTATGATTCTTTATCTTGTAATTCTATGTCATTTAATATTTTTCCCACTGATTTATGGACATCCATGATTACCAGTTTAGGGGGTCACCATTATTATGTAATTCTATTAGATGATTACACTAATCATTTAAGGAAATATATGTTAATCAGTAAATCACATGTGTATTGTGCCTTTCTTAACTTTTACAAGCTCAATAACACTCAATTTAAACTTCAAGTCAAATGCTTTCAATGCGACAACAAAATACATTACAACAATAAATATTTTCATGAATTTTTTCCAACTACAAGATGGTTTTCTGTTTCTCTTATCTCATACCTTTTCCCAAAATGATAAAGACGAACAAAAGATTAAATCCATTAACAACATCATGCGTATCCTACTTACTCATGCGTCTCTTCCACCCACTTTTGGGCATCATGCACTTCAGATGGCCACTTATCTTCTAAATATTATTCCTTCCAAAACTAAACACAACTTCATTCCCAGGTTTCTTTTCTACAAGAAACATCCCACATATACACACTTATGGACTTTCAAATGCCTATGTTATCCTCTCATCCCTTCCACATGTATTCATAAACAAGAAAATCATTCAACCCCATGTGTATTTTTGTGGTAACCCTCCAACCATAAGGGTATAAAAATTATGAGATTTCTACTCGTAAGATCATTGTATCTCGACATGTCATCATCGACAAACATGTCTTCCCTTTTGCTAAACTACAATCTTTTCCTCTATGTTTTGATTTCCTTCACTCCAACCCATCTAACGACCTACACCCAACCAATTTTCACTATCATTACAACCTCATCCACTACCTCATCACCATCTACCACCACAAAATCCACCGCAACCCAAACTGAAACCACACAACTCACACTACCCCCAATCGTATCTCCCCACAACCCGCCTATCTCACCTACTACCCCAACCGAACATCCCTCCCATCTCAAAACCTACAAAAAGAAACCTAAATCTACACGTCACCCTACTACTACACATACCATTCCAATCTTATATGTCCGCAATGCCCCATGACATCCTACTACACCATCACCATCACCCATATCATTTCTACCCCACCACTAGCCAGAACCATGCAAACCCATAATATGACCGAGAAATCTAGACCTAAACACCTAATAAACCTACACACTACCATTCCTTTTGAGCTTATTCCCTGAAACCCGACATAAGCCCTACATAAACTATTTTGGAATCGTGCCATGGCTAATTGGTTTAATGAACTTATTGATAATAACACTTATGAACTAGTGCCATGTCAGCCTATATGAACTTAATAAGGTGTATGTGGATTTTTAAACATAAAATCATGTCTGATGGGTCACTTTAACGCTATAAAGCATGCTTAATTTATGATGATAGATCTCAACAAAAGGGGTAGGTTGTCATGAAACATTTATAGTCTGGTTGTTAAACCGACAACCATTTTTGTAGTGGTTAGCATCGCTTTATTTCACGAGCGGGAGATTAAACTATTAGATGTCAAAAATTCATTCTTGCATGGACATTTGGTTGAAAGTATTTATATGCATCAACCTGTGGGATTTGAACACCTATCCTATCCTCATCATGTATGTCGATTAAAAAAATCCCTATATGGTCTCAAACAGGCACCCAGGGCGTGGTACCAACATTTTACCGATTTCATCACCATACTTGAATTTCATCGTAATGCTTGTGACCATTTTTTATTTGTCTAAAGATAAGTTCAAGACACAATATATTTATTACATTAAGTTGGCAACATCATCCTGACCGCATCATCGTCCAATAAAAAGTGAATCATGTCTCAATTGTCTTTTGAGTTTGAAAAGAAAGATTTAGGCCCATTACATTACTTCTAAGGAATCTCTTTCACTAGAGATTGTAATGGAATGTTTCTCTATCAACATCAGTATGCTTCTGACATTATTTTATGCACCAAGATGAAAGATTGTAATCTCATTCGTGTACCAGTTGATACTGAGAGTAAACTCAGTTATTTTGTCAGGAAATTAATAAATGATCCCACCACTTATAGGAGTTTATTCAGTGCCTTATAATACTTGATATTGACCCGTGGTGACATTTCATATATTGTTCAACAAGTTTACATGCATTTGCATGCACCACGCACTGCTCACTTGAATGCTCTTAAACGTGTTATCAAGTAAATTAAAGGCTTTGTTAATACGGGTTTACAAATGCACCCCAATTCCATGTCCACCCTTATCTTTTATATTGATGTTGATTAAGTGGGTTTCCCGGATACTCGTAGCTCTACGTCCGACTATTTTGTCTTCCTAGGTGATAATTTACTCACATGGTCTTCCAAAAGACAGACAACAATCTCTCGATCTAGTGTTGAGGCTGAGTACATAATTGTTGCCAATGTTGTTGTCGAGATTTCTTGGATTTGAAATTTTCTTCTAGAGTGGGGTTATCTATAGAAGCCTACGCCTCTCATATATTGTAGAGAAAGTTCAATGTGGCCACATAAGGGTTTTTCATGTGCCATTAAGTTTCCAACTTGCTAATATTTACACAAAAGGATGACCATGAGTTTTATAAAATGACTGCAGATCCACTCTAAGCATTCTATATCCTTATCCTTATACTGAGGGTTTATGTTCGACTAGGAATTATATATTGCAATGTTTATGATAGCCAAGTTACTGAAGTGTATTATATGTATCTATATATACTCTATAAACATAAATAATAAGCATGACATATTTGGTCCATATCTTATTCCAATATTTCTTTCTTTCATTCAATTCCTTTGTGGGTTTTTGTTTGTTTAGGTTTAAGGATCGCCGACTACAATGAAATCAAATGTATTAAACTCAATTGTTGAATTTATCTCTAAAACTAATGAAATTATTGTTTATGGAATTGTTTTGGTATCATATAAAGAAGAAGACCAGTCAAATTGTTAACAAATACTTCCATATGGGTATGTTTTTTAATCTTTTAATGTAATTTTTTTGTTTTTTGAATATTTGTTAAGCTTTGTAAAATAGTCACCCATTACAAAGTGTCCAAAATCAGTAGGTCCAAACATATCAGCCATGTATGCAACCAACCTCCACCCCCTCTTTTTGTCTTAAAGGTTACTCACTATATCCGTCCTCGGATATTGGAAGTTAGGCCATATACGAAAGACCATGTACAAATGTATTTTGGTTTTATAGGCTTCTTCATTGGATTCAATACATAAGAGACTAAGCTTTGGAACCTGCTAATCTTAATAGCCCTGGTATGATAATAATGGATGTTGTGGTGGGATGAGGTTCCGAATGTTTGGTTTCGTGAAACATGTTAATGATAAAAAGATTACAATTTGGCATTAATTGCCACATTTAGTTTTAGTTTGTGATAGCAAAGTAATTTGATTTTCTTACACATAATAAAAATGTACTTTCATTTCATTGCCAATAATAGCAACTTACTTTGTTCCTTGATGATAATAGCAACATATAAAGAGTTCCTTAGCAATAATAACAATGTACTGACATTGAACTTTAACTTTTATTTGTTACTACATTATACTTTGAAGCTCTTACTTCTAAAAACTAACATAATTAAGAAGAACATTAGAAATCGCAATAAGTATCAAGATACTTTCTTTTCATCTTTAATTTGGTTGCTAGACTTACAAATATTTAGATTTAGATGGTTTATTTTGACCATATTCATGTTTTTAACGTTATTTTGTGAAAAACATCAAACAATATTTTCTAACTTTTAAAGTTGCTTCAACAATAAAAATTCGTAGATCAATAAATAGTTAAAAATGCAATATCATCATTTTATTATTTAGCTTTATGTTTGTTGTTACCAACGTCGACTTGTTAATGGATTCTGGAAGGTTGTGATTATCACGGCCCTCCTCACTTAGCTTATATATATATATATATATATATATATATATATATATATATATATATATATGAAGATCTATTTTCCAAATGTCAATATCACATGATTCTTGACCCTTGTCATTTTGTGATATTTTTTAAATATATAATATTTGTATGTCAACTTCTGCTTTTTTTTTTAATTTCAAAATTGAAAAACCGCATAATACTTATATTATATATGTAAATTATTAAATGTAATAAATGTGATAGTAAATTATCATTAATACGTTTCTTCATTCCTTATTTAAAAATTTTATTTTGAAAAGTTACTTATTGTTTACATTTTCATATTTAATATTTTTTATCAACTTTTGTAATACGTTAGTCTTACACGTGGTAACTATGAAAAGAATTGACTTATCGATTACCCACATCTTCTAAATCTCGATTACGCACAGCCTTGACAACATTAGAATAGGACCTCACCCTTCCCTATTGTACACTCGACGACGACTATTATCAAATATATGATTCATGTATAGCACCCTCCTAGAAAGAACACATAGGTTTTTGTGTATGGCGTTGATACCGAACGACTAATGCAAAAATTTGGTAATTACAATTCCACAATGAACACAACTTCTTTGCAAAATAAATTTTATCTTTAATTAAACTAGGCAATGGAGCGGGTTTGGAGAAGATCGGCCTTGATCCAAACCCGTTAATATTTTTTCAAATGGTGATCCAAACTTGAGCTGTAACCTGCATGGTTTTGAATGAATAAACTCATACCCTTATCCACCGGATCAGAAAATAAACCCTTTTACCCGACCCATTTAGAATATTAAGTTTAGGCTATAATTATGTAGTAAAACACATATAACATGATCACTAAACCAGACAACGTTCCTAGATATCATATATTGAGCAATACATGTTCCGTTATTATTATTACATATTCGTAAATGATTTTTAAGTGTCTTGTTCTAGATAAAGAACCTGCAACTAATTTCTTACGACAATAGTTACACTTGGCACTCTAATTCCCATCTTTATTATGTATTCATTCATACTCTAACCATACATCATATGTCAATTTTCTATTCTTATCAGAACTCTTATCATTGTCTTCAGCATTCTCTTGAGTTTGAGCTTCTACATCTACAACATTTTCAGGACCAATTGTTTGCATATGATTGTCTTCCAATTTGTGTTAATCATTAAATTTTACGAATCAAAAAAATAGTAAGAAATCAACAACAATTTTACATAAAGAAATGGAGTAGATTTGAGCAAGGCAACAACATTAGAGTAGAAAACAACTATAATCTTCAATAACAATGGACCATAATCTACAAAAACTGTCTATATAACGACATGATTTTTCAAACAAAATTTTCAAGTTAAAAACTCATAAACAAATGTCTCATCATTAATTCTCAAAAACATAAAACAAGTTTTCAATACAATTATTCAAATCCAGGATCCAACATCATAGCTCAATGTCCAGAGTGTGTGTACAATCACGCCGATGCCTTCCCACGATCCTCTGGTCACTATGTCTCAGCGAGACCCTCCAGTCCCGTAGCTCGTTGTACCCTCTGGCCCGGTCTAGCTCGTTGGACCCTCCAGTCCGGTCTGGTTGAGAACCCCCTGGTCTCGTAAATCGTTGGACCCTCCGGTCCAGTCAGAATAACACATAACATACATATCACAAAACGCATAATCTCAAGCAAACATGTATGACCTTCCGGTCCACACATAGATACCACCCTCGGTAATGTATAGTGAGAAAACTCACCTTAGGTAGCTAGAATGATCTCGAACTCGAAACACTAATCTAGCCTCCGCCTAACAACATAATGAAAATATCTCCACTTAATAAAGGATCTCAGAGGCTATACTAATTCCTTCCTATGCTCTCCCAGAAGGGCAAAAGACCATTCTACACCTCCAATGGTCAAAAGTCCATTTGTTGACTAAACCTTAAAAGTCAAGAGAAGTCAACCCTAAGGAGTAGTGGCGCATACCAGATCCCTACGATGGGTGCACAAGACCGCGTATTAGGATTTACGCTCAGCGTACGTCCTAGTTTCACTCTTAACTCATGAATGGTCTTAATCAGTTAAGACCTTGGCTCAAAATACATATTTGGACCCTCTACAGTCTCCTAATCCATACATTCAAAGACTTTACGCCTTTGCATGGCTGTAAAGGTCATCATCATCCAAATCATATCACTTCCTTCACTAATGAGCTCATACCTCATGCATGGCTCACTCCTAACGTCCAAGATAGGATTTTTATGGATCTATATGACATTGTACATTGAATATAGGCAGAACAAGGTCTATGGAGCTCCTTTACTCATAAAGTCTCCACCATTGGGACAAAAACCCTAGCAATGGTCCATAATGCTCAAAATCAAAAAGGTCGAGAAAGCTCTAAGCTTTTTACCTCCAAATGATGCTCCAACCTCAGAAAGTTCAGATCCAAAGCTTGCCTTCCAACTCTAGCTCCTCCAATAGCACGTCCTTCTCTTCAAAAGCACACAAGAACACTTTCAAGCTCAACCACACTCACACAAGCTCTAGAACGAGGGTTAGGGCATACTTAGGGTTTTGCTCTCTGGAAATGGAGGCTAAAAGTGAGGCCATAATGTTCCTTATATACGTATCAGCCCCAAAATTAGGGTTTCAATCTGAACCTAGTACGCCCAGCATACACTATGGTACGCCCAGTGTACTGGGTAGTCTCTGCGTGAAAAATACGCTCATGAGTACGCGCATCGTACTCTGACTTACACCCAACGTACTCAAAAGCTAAACATTTATTTCAAGGACTAATTTTGACAAATTGAGGAAAGAAAAGGATCAAAGAGATATACCTGGATTCCTGGGTTTTACAATTCTCTCCCACTAGAATCAGACTTCGCCCTCGAGGTCTTGTTCCGCAAATAACTTGGGGTACTGCTCCCGCATCTCAGACACTGATTCCCATGTCACATTGGTGCCTGATGAGATATTAATCTATTAGATCGTTAGATCTTACACAGGTTTGGCAAAACGATTCAAACAAAGTAATAAACAAGAGATGGAATCAACAGCATGCTTAATGATTCAAATGATTCAAGCCTCAGCAGAGCTCGACAAAGAACTTCCGTTGTAGAGGCTTTTAGGGTTACAATCGATAAGAACAATAAACGATATAAAATCTACTCCTGAATATTTTGTACTATGATGCATGCAAGCATCTATAAATAATCAAACCCTAAAAAATAAATCATGGATGGACAGGCCCAATCCAGATACAAAACAGGGCTAAGAACCGAGCCCAAGACGCAACACCATACACGCAACACTCTACACCGGCTTACTAGACCCAGCTGCATCAGCCTTCTTTGTAACCTTGAATAAGCAAGGAATGATGGCGAGAAGACTTACCCTGAACTGAATATACCACTGGATCATATCGTTGAAGTATTTCTTCTCACTGTCAGAGTTTTGCCTGCATCGATGGATGATCCCCATAACATGCTCCAGACAAGCTGTAGAGTAGAGATGTTTATCTGCTAAGGCAAACAAACACTTCTAGCCTTCTCCTCTTGTGAACATGACCGAGTTTCACTTTGAGTCAATCCTTCCCATCGGCATTTTGTTCAGATCGACTGGGGCGACGGTAGGCTTCTTTCTGAGGACACTTGCGATTTCTTGATCCAGCTTGGCAACTTCCATGACATAGCAGCCCAACATCCTTTTTAAGTGATCTATGATCGGCTAATATTCCTTTTCATTGGTGAGGAGGATATTATGCATAATGATCCAATCATGAGGATTTAAGATGGGAAGATCAGCAAGAGAAATGGCATGTTCGGTTTTCTCTGATCCCCTCAAGACTTTAAATCGAACATTGCTAAGGCAAACAGAACCGACTGGGGCGACGGTAGGCTTCTTTCTGAGGACACTTGCGATTTCTTGATCCAGCTTGGCAACTTCCATGACATAGCAGCCCAACATCCTTTTTAAGTGATCTATGATCGGCTCATATTCCTTTTCATTGGTGAGGAGGATATTATGCAGAATGATCCAATCATGAGGATTTAAGTTGGGAAGATCAGCAAGAGAAATGGCATGTTCGGTTTTCTCTGATCCCCTCAAGACTTTAAATCGAACATTGATAAAGTTGCCCTCTTTTGCAGGTTTGAGAACCCAGACGTTGATGATTTTCTGTGCACTCCATGTTTTATATTGGGGCTAAGCATACCTCAGGTAGAAATCAATCAACTCCCTGCCAACCTTCGGGTGCGGATGAGAAACTTCAGCAATATGGTCGAAGGCATGAAAGATGAAGGCCTTTCTGGTTAGGGGCATGTCAAACTGTGAGTCGAAAGAGTTATCTCGATCCAATGAGATCACAGGTTCTAGCCAGAGGATACTTGGAGACTCGATTGCTTCTTTGATAAGCTTGTCAAGAGTCCAAGGAGGGAACAGAGTTTTTCGACTTTCAAGGAGATCATGAGCCTCCTTCATCCTCCTTTCATTTGCCTCAGCCTCCCTAGCAACCCGAGCGTTCAGAATCAGTTCACTTTCCCTGCCCTGCTTCTTCAAGATCTCTGCAATCGTTTCTTTATCTTCATCTTCATCACTATCACCAGTAACCTTCTTGCCTTTATCTTTAGCACCCGAACCTGATGCATGACCAATTGGTGGTTCGATTGCTTTGGTTTGAGCAGTGGAAACAGGAGGAGGTTGAGATTGATCATTTCCTTTTGAGCTGTCTTCTCCCCCTTGTTTTGGATAGGCCACAGGCTCAAGAAGCCCCTCAATTTGGCTGAGTATGGCAAGCATAAGAGTCAGCTTCTCATGCAGGGTTCGCCTCACCGAGTAGTTGAGTATCGGGTCATGCGCTTCAAGGATGTTTGTAATGGCATTGTGGACATCCGAAACACAACTCTTAATCACTGCTCGTTCTGACAGAAGAGTATAAACCTCCTTCCTTGATTGAGAAAGAAAAATGTTCTTAGCTATAAGCGCAGAGGTTTTGCAAGCAAGGGCATCCATCACATAATTTTCTGTGGCCAGATCCTATTGTAGTTTGGACAAACGCTCGTCAATGCTGGACTGGAAGGTTTTATGGTCTGCTTCAAGAGTCTGTCGAAGACTAGCAAAGTTCTGCTGTTCAGTGGCAAACAAAGTGGTCAGCTTCGTAATGGCAGAATTGACCTTCTCTGCATTGGTTTCGACAGCCCCCTACAAAGACTCCAGAAAAATGTTAGCATCTTTGAACAGTTTTTCGACTTCTTTGGTCGCAACAGTGCATGTCTTTGAGGATGCATCAATGGCAGCAATGGCAGAGGTGATGGAAGCTTCGTGTTTGTTGGTGAAGTCATCCACCATTTTCTGAATAGCAACCTCTGTCACGTGGGAACGAGAGGAAGAGGAAGAAGCGATGAGATTGTCAATTTTCTCATGAAGTTCTTTGATGTGCTTTATGGTGACAGGAGCATCATCATCATCATCGCTTTGGATCTGGTAAGGGCTGTAGTATGTGGAATCAAAGGTCATATGTTCCCCACCCAAAAATGTCCCGGTGTCTGCTGAGGGATTGGAAGATAAGGGTGAAGTAGGAGGTTCAGTGGTAGGGGTAGGTTCAGGTGTACAAGATGGCTCTGTGGTAAAGGTGGTTTCGGATCCTGAAGTTCGACCCCCCGTATCAGATACGTTGGTTCGAACCTCACTGATAGTTGTTTTGGTGGCTTCAGTGAAAATGGGTGGTGGTATAGGAATAGAAGTGGGTGGTATAAGAATAGAAGTGGGTGGTATAGGAATAGAAGAGGTTATGGGGGGGATGGAAACAGTTATGGTGGTAGGAGGAGGAGAAATAGGTTTGGATGAAACTGGTACCTCATGTGAAGGCGAATAGGGAGGAGTATCACCTCGAGCTGATTCCTCTGAGTCAGACTTGTCAGCCTCTGAATCGCTTGAGGAAGAAGCGAGAATTAGTTTCCTCCTTGGCTGGATTTTCTTCTGTTTCGGTGGGGGGATTGATTTGTCTTTGAGGGTTTGCGCTTCTTAGGAGAAGGACCCTTTGCCCCTTGAGCCTGTTTCTTAAGTTTCCCTTTATCTGGTTTCTTTCCCCTGGTAGGTGGTTTATCTGCGTCATTGATGGATTGAACCATCTCTGCAGTCAGCTCCCTTGGACCCGAAGGACAAAATTCCTTGTAGGTCTTCATGATAATGCTCGCCTTTGACACACCTGCGTACATAGACTCCGGAATGGATCCAATGAAAGAGAACTTAGTGGGATCAGTGACAATTATCTTGGTGGTGTGGAAGACACTGATTGAGGAGAGGGGGAATCAGCTACAATTGGAACATGAAGCTTATCCATTGCCCATTTGGTGATAAGCGTCCAAAATCTGGCATAGGATACTTCAGTATGACGAGATGAGGAGGCAAGGCTTTGAATTAGCTGTTGCCAGAGAGCCGAGCCATAATCTAGGTTGATCCCATTGTACAACCCGTGGAGAATGGTCATGAACAATTTATTGGCCCCATCAGAACCAGCACTTCTCTCAGATAATCCCTTGAATAAAAGGGTGAAGAAGTCGTTCCATTGAGGAGGAAGACATGACTTTTTAAACTTCGTTACTGTAGTGAGAATTTCTGTGTAGCCCATGTCGTAGAACATTGAGAATAACTGTCCCACGGAGATTGAGTCAGGGTTAACCCTTGATTCATCAGGTTCAAACCCTAGAAGCCAGCAAAAACGTTGCTTGGATATGGAGGTCTTGTTGGAAAGAATGTCCAAGTAGATTCTATCCACTGATTTGTCATAATGAGCAGTGGAGAATACGTGGGAAAGACGCTCCATGGGTACGATTTCCCCCTTCGACAAGGCGAGAACCCGTGGAGAGTATTTGAGACACTCCACGATGGGATACATGTAATGATCATAGAGAAGAGGGTTTAGGTCAATCACCAGGCTTTGTTGAGGTCGAATACGGAGAATGTGGGTGCGAGAAGAAGTTTCATGAACAGACAAAGAATCCACCATTGTTGAATACTGGGTTGAAGAAGATGAACAGTAAAGGATAAATCGCCTTAGATTGCTCTCTGATTTTGGATTGCTGTAAAGTGGTAAAGTGATTTTCGAACGATCCCTTTATACTGAGTAGAGGAGAAAGAAGAATCAGCCCCCAAATCCTCTTGAAATGTGAAACGTTTCCGGAATTGACTGATTTGTGACTGTTAGCAACCCCGATGATTACGCATGAGAGAGACATATTGTGCCGTCAAACGCGCCTTTTCATCATATCACCTTTTGAACTGTTGACCTTCCGGCTGAGTCATCATCATATCTTTTAACATAGCTGTCATCATGAGATAGAATCAAAGATATTAGAAGAGCCACGTCAGTCTTTGATTAAGAATTTCTTTGAGACCCAAAGCTATACAAGAGTAAATATCATGTATCGAACCAAACCAGACATTTGGAAAATGAAAAGATTTCCGTGCATAGAGTGTCAAAAGATAAAGAGAGAAAAAAATATCTATGAAGGAATATGTGATGTCAATGTAGACATAAAACAGTGAATCCCAGGCACGAATCTCTTCCTTCAAAGTCAAGAGAGACTTTAAAGTGTTTGTATGGATTCCCGTTGAATTACGATCAAACACTTGATAAGAAGTGTTGAAAGGCATCTTTTGATAAGGCTTAAAAGGGTGGCTTTCGCTTCAGTTTTGAATCCCGGACCTTGACATAAGACCGAAACCAAACGAAGTACTTGTGAGACCGATGTGGTCTGTTGAGCAAGTAGGTTGGGATGTATTTGTGGTGATTTGTTGGAAATGTTTGTTTGTGAAATCTCAAAATATTAAAACTGGATTCTATGGGAAGAAATGTCATGGTGAGTAACAATTTCATAAGAATCACACAAAAGAAAGAGATTTCATGGTACAACTACAAATGTAATGATTTACCGTCAATTCATGGTAGGTATTGAATTTAGGGTTTCACTTAGCACGTAGTGACACGAGGCTAAGATCATAAACATAGAGATTGTGTAACCATAAACCTCAGTGGTTATTTCTAAGAGTCTCAAGGGTTACTATATGGGATCGAAAGATGATGGAGAAAAGTATTTGAGGTGGTGAAAAGAAACCAAAGTACCTCATCTAAAAAAATAGTGACAAAGCAGAAAACTCTTATCTCATGTGAGAAGAGAGCAAGGTAGCTCGTGATTAGAATAAATAGAAAAGCCTAATTGGGAAGACAAGGTTTGTACATACCAATTCAGTAAGGCTATTATTCAGAATCGGATGAGGCTTTGGACACATACAGCAGCATGCTTCTAGGGACGCTTAACTAGTATAAAGTGTGAGAATGATACCTGCCCCATCGATAGTCCAAGAAGGATAAACAAAAATAGAAACTAAAGAAAGAAAATATTTTTGGAGATTTGATATTTTTGTAAAGAGAAAAACCAAACCAAAAGGAAGAAAAAAAATTGAACCGAACCCGAAATGGACCGAACGCTCGGTTCATTTCGGTTCAAAAAAAATATTTTTGGATTTTTGGAAAACAACTGTACATAAATATAAAAAAATAGATAATACCTTTTTGAGATTGAGCGAAAACAAGTGCAATGGGACCGAACCCGAAATAGACCGAGCGTTCGGTTCATTTCGGTTCCCATGTGAATCGAGCCCGAAATAGACCGAGCGTTCGGTTCATTTCGCTTCTAACTTTTAGTTTTTAGATGGTGTTTTTGGTACTGACTCCGATTCCATCATGCCTAGACCTTGAAGAATTTTATTGAAACTAGCTTCAGGTAGGGCTTTGGTTAAGATATCGGCCAGTTGATCAGTGGTTCGAACAAAGTGAATTTCGACGTTTCCATCTTCCACATGATCCTTAATAAAGTTATACCCCAATGCTATATGCTTGGTCTTGGAGTGTTGCACTGGGTTATGATAGATCCTAATTGCACTTTCTGAATCGCAATATAATGGGATCTTTTTCATATTGAGTCCATAATCACAGAGCTAGCTTTGGATCCAAATCACTTGAGATGTATAGGAGGCAGCTGCAATGTACTCTGCTTCGGCTGTAGACAGAGAAACACATGTTTGTTTCTTTGATTGCCAGCTAAAAGACTTCCCGTCTAGGAATTGGCAGCCTCCTGTGGTGGTTTTTCGATCTAGACCACATCCTCCTAAGTCTGCATCTGAGTAGGCTTGAACCAAGAAACCTGAGTTTGAGGGATACCAAAGACTGAGAGAGGTGGTTCTCTTCAAATACCTGAATATATTCTTTACAGCTAGCATGTGTGATTCACGAGGATTTGCTTGAAACCTGGCATAATAGCATACTGAGAACATTATATCGGGCCTGCTGGCTGTGAGATACATCAAGGAACCAATCATTTGTCGATATAAAGTGATGTCGACTGCCGGTTTTTCTAAAGAAGGTGTGAGCTTGGTGCCGAATGCCATAGGGACTTTGACGTTTGATTCTCCCATCATGCCAAATTTAGCAACAAGAGTCTTTGTGTATGCTTCTTGATTGATAAAGATGCCTTCTGGTCCCTGTCTAATGTTTAAACCAAGGAAACATTTAATCGGACCCATTGAGCTTATTTCAAATTTAGTCTCCATAAGCTTTCTGAATTCAGCTGTTAAGCTAGGATTCGTTGAGAAAAAGATGATATCATCGACATAGATTTGAACGATCATAAGGTGGTTACCTTCCTTTTTACGAAAGAAGGTTGGGTCAACCGAACCTTGTTTGAATTTAGACATCATTAAAAATCTAGTTAAAGTTTCATACCATGCCCTAGGAGCTTGTTTCAGACCATAAACTGCTTTATCCAAGATATAGCAGTGATTAGGATGCTTTTCGTTTACAAAACCAGGAGGTTGCTCCATGTACACGGTTTGTTCAAGATCCCCATTTAGAAAGGCACACTTCACATCCATTTGGTAGACTTCAAAGTTCTTGTGTGCAACATACGCAAGAAATATTCGAACAGATTTCTGCCTTGCAACTGGAGCGAATGTCTCTTCGTAATCTATGCCTTCTTCCTGGAAATAACCTTTCACTACTAACCGAGCCTTGTTCCTGATTACATTACCCTCCTCGTCCATTTTGTTTCTGAACACCCATTTGAGACCAACAACCGAGTCATCTTTTGGTGTTTAAATAAGTCTCCACACTTTATTTATTTCGAACTCATTGAGTTCATCTTGCATTGCTTGAACCCAATCAGAGTGATCGAGAGCAGTATTGATGGTTTTTGGCTCTTTTTTTGAAACAAAAGAGTTAAACATACATAATTCTACATTCAAGAATAAAGCAGTTTGCTTCGCCTTCAGTTGTGATCGAGTCAGAACCTTTTCAGATGCATCACCCACGATTTGAGACACAGGGTGATCTCTGGTCCATTTGATGAGAGGAGGATAATTTGGATCATAAATGGGATACAATTCAGCATTTACCTCTTCTTCCAACTTAGATAGAGTATCATCATCATAAAGCAAAGTGGAATTCTCCCCCTCAATAGATGATGAATCATTTGGAGGTGAACCAAAAAATTCTTCTGCTATTGGGCTTCTAGGCGATTCCCGACTTTCGGTTGCTACTGGACTTTCGGGTGCAGCCGGACTGTCGGGTCTGGGAGGGCTTTCGGTTCCTTCAAAGATTGGAGTTTCCCTTTGCTCATGAGTATTATCATCGATTGAAAATGATGGACTCTCCCCCTGGATATGTGAATCCTGTCGTTCTGAAGAGAGATGTTTCTCCCCCTCGACTAAAGTATTGCTCTGAGGAGGTTCGCTTCGAACTGGTTCTTCTTCATCCATCTGTTTGGCGGAGTCTTCGACAATCTTCTTAAGATGATCCACCTTGTTGTCTGTTGCCTGGGATTCATAGTGAATAGCTTTCTCTGGTTCATCAAACAAATCCATGAATTGATCAAACAAATTAGCGACAGTGGCTGTGAATTGACCAGATTGAGAAAAGATCTCTCCCATTTTGCCGTCAATAGACTGCAACTTGTTGACATAGGAATCATCGAATGTTACATAATAGGTTTCTTCAATATGTTTGGAACGCTTATTTAGAACCCTGTATGCTTTGAAGTAAGAGCGTACCCCATAAAAATGCCTTCGTCTGCTTTGACATCAAATTTGTTGCGATGTTCTTTGGAATTCAAAATAAAGCACCTTGAGCCGAACACATGAAAGAACTTGACATTCGGCTTTCTACTATTAAGAATCTCATAGGGGGTGACAGAGAAACGTTTGTTGAGAAAACTCCTATTTTGAGTGAAACATGCTGCAGCAATGGCGTCTGCCCGGAAGTACAGTGGTAGTGAGGCGAAACTCAACATGGTTCGGGCTGCCTCACACAGAGATCTGTTTCGCCTTTTGACAATCCCGTTCTATTGAGGAGTATATGGGGCTGAGAAATTGTGACTTGTGCCCTTTTCTGCCAAGAAGTCTTTGAATTGTTTATTCTTGAATTCTAATCCATTATTGCTCCTGACGTTTCGAACAACTTTTCTCAATTGCACTTAGACCTGCTTGATAAAGAGTTTCAACTTGGGAGTTGCCTCTGATTTATGCTTTAGAAAGAACACCCATGTAAATCGTGAGAAATCATCAACAATAACAAGAATATACATATTACCGCCAATGCTCTCGATGGATGATGGACCACATAGGTCGATGTGAAGTAACTCAAGTGGTTCAACAACTTTGGTATTTATAATGGTTGGGTGACTTTTACGACTTTGTTTCCCCATTTAACAAGCAGTACATAAGTGTTCTCGGTCAAACTTGAGCAATGGAAGACCTCGAACATGATCATCGATGACGAGCTTATTGATGTCTTTGAAGTTGCGGTGTGAGAGCCTTCAGTGCCATAACCAACTTTCGTCTGAATGAGCTTTGGACAGCAGACAGATGGCAAGATTCCCTTTGATTGGGTTGAGATTTAATGGAAACATCTCGCCTTTTTGTTTTGACTTGAGAATTACCCTTTTAGTTTTCTTCTCTATGATTTCTGAACCTTCGTCATCAAATGAAACTTTGAGACCGGTACCTCCAACCAGTTAAGATACACTGATGAGATTATGCTGCAACCCTTCAACGTACGCCACCTTTCGTATTGTGAAGTCTCCATTGGTTATCATCCCATAACCCTTTATCGTTCCAACGGAGTTGTTACCGAACTTGACATTGCCACTATCTTGAAGAGATCGAATCTCCCTTAGCTCTTCCTTCCTTCCTGTCATGTGATGTGAGCAGCCACTGTCAATGTACAATTCTTCGTCGAACTGCACGTCACTGATAACCTGCAAAAATTAAGCAGATTTAGGAACCCAAAGTTTCATGGGTCCACGTGAGCCTTTCACAGGAACAGGAATAGTAAGAGAGATATCGACAAGATATGTTCGTTTTATTAATGTTGTTTCATCTTTCCTCTTAATTGTGAACACTTTGATTTTATTGGAGTTAGGTTCAGGGATTTTGTTACTAGCTTGCTTTCGGTCTTCTTTTGCTGAGGAAAGTTTAGTCTTTCCTTTCAAATCCTTTGAAGATTGAGAGCATGGCGAGGGACAAGAATTAGATTTATATGAAGAAGGAGAATGAGAAGAATTAGAAGAATTAGAGTTGGAATCTCTCCTGTTTTCAGATTTGAAATGACCCATTCCGTTGTAATCATTTGAGGAACCGAACCTTGACTTTCGGTTCTTGTTTGAGGAAGGACCGAAACCAAAACAAGACTTTGGCTAGTTGTTTCTTTCAGGACCGAACCTGTCCTCTTGGTCTTGTTCTTTATGTGATCCAGACGTGTTCTTTTGATTCTTTTGGTTCATAGGATTGAAGCTTCCTTTATCCTGTTTTTCTCCTTCTTTGGCCTTGGAGTTTCCCTCGAAGTAAGTGTAGTGAGGGTTTTGGGAACACCAAAATTGTTTTCGCTCTGAGAGGTTTTTCTTATACCTCAGATTCCTCTGCTGCTTTTGATTTTTCACTTGTTTGGGTTGTCTGTGAATATTCGCCTTCTGTTTCGGCTTCTGAACAACATGTTCACTCTTCAAAGGTGAGGTTTCGCTCGTGGAGGTGACTTCTTCTACAGGAGTTTCTTTTGTGCCGCTTGTACTTGGTACGTCAAAATTGGTAGGCTCATTCAGCGGTTCAGGTACATATCTGCCTTTGGTTTTCATTGAAGTTTGCTCTGACAGACCAACTATTTCGTCTGCATTGTCTATGGGTGCTGACCAGAAAAACTCATCACAACCATCTACGTTATCTTCGTTCACTATGGCAGTGAGTTCGGCTGTTTGATGTTTGGTTACTCTTGTGACCTTATACACTTGATTCGGTGTGGTTCTCACCTTTTGGTACACAACAGCCTTTTCTTTAAGGGTTGGTGACTTATTTTTGGACAAACGAGCGAATTCCACAGAATTTTCAGAAATTAGATTTTTGTGGTTTTCGGGTTCGCTCTTGACAAACTCAAAACAGTCGACTTCAACTTCTACTGAAATTTCACTCATATCATCGTCCAAATCAAGTTCAGATGCGTTTTCAACATCAATTTTATTTTCTGAACTTAAATTGGCACTCAATGAGTCGAATTTTTGTATGGTTTCGGTCCTGAGTTTCAGCTTATCATTTTCATCCAAAAGATTTTTAAGCATGTCCTTGTGGTCTTTTGACTTTATAAAAGATTCTATTTTAGCCAGACCATACATATAAGTGGGATTGACATCATCGGAAGATACAACACTTTCACAGTTGTATGCTTCAGCATCGATTTCATCCTCCTTAAACTCAAGGAAGGGTTGAATCATGCGATGTATCTTCTGCCCTATTTCACAATTTAGAAGCAGTTGAGTAATGTTAGCATAAAGTCTTTTAGCAATCAAACAAAAAACATTCCTTTGTTTTAACAATTTCAAATTGTCTCTTTGCAAATAAATGTTTTCATCCCTAGACTTAATTAGCTCCGACTCCTTCTGCTCAATCCACATCCTTCGCTCCTCACTTTTGGATGACACCCTGCTCATTTGGTCAGTTAGATTAGAATTTGTGACCTGTGTTTGAGTTAAACAACTATCTAGACTCGAAATTCTTGAGTTCAAGTTTATTAATTCTTTTTCGTATGATACTTGTGGAACTTTAAACGAAATAAAAATGGATTGTACCTTCTTGATCAATTCGTCAAGCTCATTGATCTGCACACTGAGAGGCTTTGGTGTAGAGCATACGTCCTCTCGTTCCTTGGTTGCATCATTTCCACCATCAGTGTTGTATCCCCTCATCTGAGACACATCCGTCACCATGAAACATCTTCCATTAACATCATCACTCTTCGCAACATAAGCCTTTTCATGAGAAGGCTTTCTCACTTCATCATCCTCTGAGTCGGTTGACCAAACTAGAACGCCCCCGAATTCATCATCATCTGCTGAACCTTGCACAATAAGAGCATTCATAGAGGGATTAGTAGCAACTTTCTTCCTTTTAATCTCCTCTAGCTTTTTTTAGGAGAATTGCTTCTTCGTCTTTCTCCTCATCTTTTTTCGTCATTTTCATCAAAACACAATCTTTGGCGTAATGATTCTTTCCTCCATAGTAATAACAGTTGACACCAGAATCAGCTTCCACCTTCGTCTCTTTCTTAGGTTCTTCAATCTTCGACTCCTCCTTCACCTTTTCAGAACTGTAGCTTCCCTGCCAATTTCGGTTCTTATTGGTAGGGAACTTCTTCTTGATGAACCTTTTGGGATTGGACACTATCATTGCATAATCCTCTGAAGTTAGATCGTAGTCCCCTAGGTCGAGATCTTCGTCTTCTACTGCATTCTTACTTTTAGACAAAAGGGCCAAAGATCCCAAGTTTGTGACCACACTCTTTTCCTGCAGCACCGTCTTTTCCTGGGATTTCAGAATTCCTACCAGTTTTGCCAGTGAATAAGATTTAAACTATTCATGTGCTTTAACTGTTGATACGACCGCCCGCCATTCAGATCTTAGACCATTTAAAAAAGTAACCTTCTGTTCGATCAACTTTCTTTCAATATCATGTTTGATCATTTTACTGAGAAGATGATTGAACCGATCGAATGTTTGTGTAACTAACTCCTCTGGCTTTCGCTTGAACTCTCCAAATTCAGAGAGAAGAAGGGTCTGAATCGAGTGCTCCAGGTCTTCATCGGTCGAATACAGTTCTCTCAGCGTATCCTAGATTTCTTTCGCTGTACTACATGAACTAACCAAACGATACGTGTCGGATTGAAAGGAAAACCGGATCAGTCTCAATGCCTTAATTTTGCATTGAAACTTCTCCTTTTCGTCGTGAGCGACGTCATTTACATCTTTCAACAGATCATTGTACTCCTTTTGAGTTTTAATGATTTTTGAAGTCTTTAAATGAGCAAATGGGCCATTTACGATTGCTTCCCATATAAGATACCCGTTGTCCTCCGATCCAATAACGTAGTCTTCAAAATGATGCGTGCACACTTCATAATCTTGAGTGTAGAGGATTGGAATCTTGGTTGTTGATTCGATGCTGTTAGAAATGTTGATTGGATTGGATTGAGAATCGTCCATGCTTGATCGTTTAACCTATTATAAGATCAGACTTTGTAATACGTAATATTAGGGAAGATTTAATAATTAATGAGATACGTCAACAATGGAGTGACGGCTCAATAAATATCAATGCCTGCGGAATAAACCCTAATCACTTCTATGACAGAAGATATGTGTATGAATTACACAGCCTCCTGCTCTGATACCAATTGCTGAGATATTAATCTTTTAGATCGTTTAGATCTTACACAGGTTTGGCAAAACGATTCAAACAAAGTAATAAAATAGAGATGGAATCAATAGTATGCTTAATGATTCAAATGATTCAAGCCTCAACAGAGCTCGACAAAGAACTTCCACTATAGAGGCTTTTAGGGTTACAATCGATAAGAACAATAAACGATATAAAATATACTCCTGAATCTTTTGTACAATGATGCATGAAAGCATCTATAAATACTCAAACCCTAACAAATAAATCACGGATGGACAGGCCCAATCCGGATACAAAACAGGGCTAAGAACTGAGCCCAAGAAGCAACACCATACACCCAACAGTCCCATTCTAATGCCGCCACTGGACCTAAACCAGGGGCACTTCCTTGTTCCTCGGAACCTTCACTTTCCGGTCTAGGATCACGATCGGCCTGTCGATGTAATTCAGGCTCGCATCCACCTGAATGTCCTCTAATGGCACTATTGTCATCTCATCAAACACACACTTCCACAACTGGGACACGTAGAAGGTGTTATGGATCTGGCTCAACTCCTTAGGTTGCTCCAGTTGATATGCTACCCTGCCTACCCTAGCAATCACCCTAAAAGGTCCAATATATGGAGGCCCCAACTTGTCCCTCTTCCTAAACCGGATTACTCCTTTCCATGGGGAAACTTTTAGAAGCATGAAATCTCTGACCTGGAACTCAAGCTTGGATCGTCGTCTTTCCGCGTAACTCTTTTGACGACTCTGAGCCATTTGCAACCACTGTCTGACCTGTTGAATCTGCTCAGTCGTCTTCCACACTATCTCAGTGCCACCCATAACTCTCTGCCCCACCTCTCCCCAGCAGATGGGAGTAGGACACCTCTTCCCATAAAGAAGCTCAAAGGGAGGCATACCGATGCTCAAGTGATGGCTGTTATTATAGGAAAACTCAACCAAGGGTAGGTATGAGTCCCAACTCCCACCGAAATCCATAACACATGCTCGGAGCATGTCCTCGAGCATCTGTATCGTCTGCTCACTCTATCCGTCTGTCTGCGGACGGTAGGCAGTATTAAAATGCAATCGCGTTCCCAACTCCTCATGAAACTTCTTCTAGAATCTGGAAGTAAAACGCACATCCCGATCCGACACTATGGACATCGGCACTCCATGCCGAGCTACCACCTCTCGGACATAAATCATTGCCAACTTCTCAACAGAAGAGCTCTCACTAATAGCAAGGAAGTGAGCACTCTCCATCAACCGATCCACAATCACCCAGATCGTGTCAACTCCACGCGCCGTTCTCGGTAATTTGGTGATAAAGTCCATCGAGATTTGCTCCCACTTCCACTGGGGAATCTCCAAAGGCTGCAATGGACCATGTGACATTAGTGCTCTGCCTTGACCCGGCGGCAGGTCAAGCACCCCTCTACTACCCATGCTACATCCCCCTTCATACAGGGCCACCAAAAGTCTCTTTTCATATCTAAATACATCTTAGTGGCGCCGGGATGGATCGAAAATCTCGACCTATACACCTCGTCCATCAGAGTGCTACGAGCTCCCCCCGTATAAGGCACCCACATCGAACCTCGAAAGGTCATAAGTGCCCGGATATCCATCACAAACTCGAATACCTGCCCAATCACCAGCTCCTTCTTGTGATTCTCCGGTCTCATGGCCTCCGCCTGGGCCTCTCGAATGGTATCCAATATCAGAGTCATCACTGTCATCCTGATGCATATATCCCGAATCAGGGCACTCTCTGCCATGCAGATCAGGGCATCGGCTACCACATTAGCCTTGCCTGGGTGATATTGAATCTCATAATCGTAATCTTTTACCATGTCCAACCACCTTCTCTATCGCATATTCAGGTTAGGCTAATCCATCAGATACTTCAAAATCTTGTGTTCTATGTAAATGGTACACCGAACCTAGTATAAGTAATGGCGCTAGATATTGAGGGCGAATACCACTACCACCAACTCTAAATCGTGGGTGGGATACCTCGTCTCGTGAGGCTTTAGCTACCTCAATGCATATGCTATCACGTGCCCCCTTTATATAAGCACTGCACCTAACCCTGATATAGATGCATCACAGTAAACCACAAAGTCCTCCATGCCCTCAGGAAGAGCTAATATTGGAGCTTCGCACAATCTTTGGCGAAGAGTCTCAAACGAAGCCTGCTGATCGGGACCCAAACAAAAGCAACACCCTTCTGGGTCAACTTGGTGAGAGGATCAACAATCTTGGAGAAATCTATGATAAACCTCTGGTAGTAGCCGGCCAACCCCAGAAAACTCCTAATCTCGGTGGGGGATCTCGGCACCTCCCAACTCACAACCGCCTCAACCTTGGCCGGGTCGACCAAAATCCCATTCTGGTTAAAGAGGTGTCCCAAGAATTGGACCTCTTGTAACCAGAAATCACACTTGGAGAATTTAGCATAAAGCCTCTCCGATCTCAATAATCCGAGAACCTCTCTCAAATGCTCCTCATGCTGCTCTCTAGACCTCGAATACACCAAAATATCGTCGATGAACACGATAACCAAACAATCCAACATAGGCGTGCATACCCGGTTCATGAGATCCATGAACGTTGCTGGTGCATTAGGGAGCCCTAAAGGCATCACCACAAACTCGTAATGCCCATAAAAAGTTCTAAATGCTGTCTCTCGAATATCCTCCTCACGAACCCTCATCTAATGATCGAATAGATCGTCGATCCTCGGGAGTGGGTAACGGTTCTTGACCGTCAGCTTGTTCAACTCTCAGTAATCAATGCACATCCGGTGCGAACCATTCATTTTCTTTACAAAAATAATCGGTGCCCCCACGGCGAGCTACTTGGCCGAATAAATCCCTTTCTCAACAGCTCCTGAAGCTACGAGAATAACTCATGCATTTCTGGCGGCGCAAGGCGATAGGGTGCCTTAGCGGAAGATGCCGCCCCTGGAAGCAAATCAACGCGAAACTCCACCTGCCTCTCGGGACGCACACCTGGTAATTTCTCGGGTAAAACATCCAGAAACTCGCGAATCACCTGAACCTCAGCGATAGTACTCAGTCTCTCCATAACATCCTGCATATCTGAAACATACGCCAGAAAACCCATGCAACCTTACTGCAAGTTCTACTTCGCTCGAGAAGCCAAAACAAAATAATGAGCCAGACCAGGTACCCTCGCCAAATACTGAAAGTACTCCCCCATTAGGGTTTTAGATGTTCAGGCAGTTGCCGCTCACAGTCGATCATGGCTCCGAATCAGCTCAACTAGTCCGTGCCCACGATGACACAGACAACCCTCATCGTGATATGTAACAAATCTATCGGAAACTCGACTCCAAAAATCTCAAGAACACATCCTCGTATCACATCAGTCGTAAAAACAGCATGCTCGTCAGCTATGGAGACTCTCAAATGTCGAATCAATGTCTCACATCGGATACTGATGTGGCGACTAAATGCTAGCGACACGAACGATCGACTCGCACCCGAGTAAAACAACACCAAAGAAGGTACAGAACTCACAAGAAAAGTACCTACACATATCACAAATAAGCACCATATATAAACAAAAGAATAAACGAAAGATCACATACCAGCCCCAACATCAGGTGCTGCATGGACCTCCTCAGCTGTCAACTGGAAGGCTTTGCTGCGAGCCTTCGCTGCCTCGGCCTTCACGGGCTGACTCTCGATAGATCAAGTGGTATCCTTGCGCTGATCCGTGAAGCAGCTGCAGGCACTTGGCCTTCCTATGGCCAGTCTGGTTGCAATGGAAGCAAACTGAAAATCCCTTAGGGAAGTCCCTCGCGATATGCCCCTCTTTCCCACACTTGTAACACACACCTGCTCTACACATCCCATCATGGCTCTAGCCAGACTTCCCACTAGTGCGGCCCTTCTGACCTCCCGATCTCGAATCAGCAGGCTTTGCCCGCTTAGCCGTTGGCTGAGATTGTTCCGGCCACCTATCCCTCCCTTGAGACTTCGCCTCCTCCTTAGCCTGAGTTTCTAGCTCAATCTGCCTCTTCCAAGAATTCTCCTGGAGCTCAGCAAATGTTCGGTATGTCGAGTTTGCCACGAAATCAAGAACGTCTCTCCTCAAAATGTTCAGATATCGGATCATACGTGCCTGCTAGGTAGATACATGCTCAGAAAAAAAACAACGCCCTCTCATGAAACATCTTTGTGATCACAATCACAGACTCAGTCCCCTGCTTGAGGGACAAGAACTCCTGGGCCAACCGTTCCCTCTCTACTAGGGGAACGTACTCGTCTCAAAACATAGCGGTGAACGTCTCTCGAGTCACCGTGGTAAGCTCTACAATAGAAAACCCAGCTGTCACAAACTTCCACCTGTCCTTCGCCCCCAAGCGAAGCTGGTTCAGCGCGACCTGTACCCTCAGATGCTCCGGACAAGAAAATGTGTAGAAGCATCCCTCAATGTCAGATATCCATCTCGTCGCTACTATCGGAACCTGATTCCCATGAAACTCTGGTGGCTTCGTATTGCTGAACTCCCGGTACAGCAACGAGTCACCCCCTGTGGCCTAGCAGCAGCAACGGCGATAGTGGCCACAACAACAACAACATCGGTAAGAGCAGTGTACCGCTCGTCATATGTCTCAATCAGCATGGTCTTGATAAACCTAAACATCTCCGGTGTCTCAGCTCGAATGGCTGCAAACACCTCATCATGAATCATCCTGCGAATCTCATCATCGCTAACACCGTTGCTCTCTGGAGTATGGCATGTACCCACCATGATGTCTCTGAAACACAACACAAGTACTTTATATCTCATAGGCTACCACCCAGTAGACCTCTCATAAGCTCCTCCCTGTTACGTACTGACATTCGAAGAAATTCATAGTAGCAGTAACTCCTAGGCTAAGGCATCACAAATCATGCCACTCTAGTCCTAAATATGAATACATAGCCTACTCTATCATGCATAACACATCTCATAATATCTCATAACACATAACGTAAGGGTATTTTGGGAAATCACCGTTCGGGCGTTAGCTGATTGTACACACTGCTCTTTTCCGCTCTTTTGGAGTCTTTTACTCTTTTTAGAAAAATTGTTTCTTTTTGAAACCTTTTCTCAAATCCTCAGTTTGAGTTCAGATACGCCCGAAGGTCTATCCGAATCCCTCAAACCAAGGCTTTGATACCAACTTGTAACGACACGATTTTTCAAACAAAATTTTCAATTTAAAAACTCATAAACAAATGTCTCATCATTAATTCTCAAAAACAACCAACAAGTTTTCAACACAATTATTCAAATCCAGGATCCACAATCATAGCTCAATGTCTAGTGTGTGTGTACAATCCCGTCGGTGCGTTTCCACGATCCTCGGAAGTACCTGAAACACATAACACATAACACGGTATGTGACAACCCGTAATTTATTCCGTCATTGTAAACCGTTCCCGTTAAATAAAACCGTTTGTATTCCAAATTTTTTCGTTAACTTTTGGGTTAATTGAATTAAATTGAGACCTTTATTATGATCTCGTGAGTGTCCAAACCCATTTAAAAACACGTTAAAACATCCCAATTTTTAATTGGAGAATTTTTAGTTTCGACCACGTCGGGTTACAACAACTAAGTCGGGTACGACCATAAGCCTCGTTTAACATCAGTATCGGGTAGATTTCCATCGGGCCACAAGCTCAAGCCTTATATAATGGATGAGTGAACTTCAATTTAGCTTTTTACCACCACCTCATAACTTTCTCTCTCTACTCTCTCTCCAAAACTCAAGTTTCATCCAAAACACCCCTTTCAAGCTTCAAATTGGTAAGTAATGTATCCTAGCTTGTTACTAAGCTTGTTTATCATGCAAATTCGTGTTTAAACCATCCAAATGCATCAGAAACAAGTGTTTACGGTTTAGGAACACCTACCAAACCGTGAACTCTCCTAAAGGAGTTTTGAAGCCCCAAAACCCTTCCAAGTCCCTTCTAGTGCTTAGATATGGCTTAAGGACTTGCATGTATGAGATTTGAACATCAAAATCTTACCTTTTGAGGAGTAAACATGAGTTTACAGCCCAAGAACATGCTTGGACCTTAAACCCTCATTCATGGACCATAAACACCATTTAAGGGTGTAAAAGTGCCCCTAACACCTTGTATGGCTTAGATTCGGGTCTAGAACTTTGTATGCTTAACCTACAACCACCAAAACACATGAATCATGGACAAACATGATTTTACGGCCACAAACTCATGTTTTTACGGTAGTAAACTCACCAAAAACACCTTCGTAAACCGTAAACTCCTTTCCTAGGTCAATTCAAGTCCCGATCACTTCCTAAGCCTTTGATTCAACCCTAGAACCTTCCCTTGTGCATTGTAAGACCATTTAGCATCCAATAGCACACCACCCATGAGTTTACGGCCGTAAACTCATGGGGATATGGTCAATGGTCCGTAAACTCCTCAAAGAGTTTACTCTTGAAGAGCAAACTCCACATTTAGGCCCTACACGCCCTCAGATGCTACCCGGATCACTCCTAACACTTGAATTGAAGTGTTTTCGTGCCTCGGAGTGTATATTATTATTTAATTAGTAGTTCAAGGTCTAATTAGATGCAATTATGTATCTCTTCATATTACATAGGAATCTCGCGTGTATTCAAGCCTTGAACTGACACTTAGCATCCTAATCGATGCATTTCTTGACTGGTGAGTTCATACCCCTACACATTTTTCCATGTTTTTCAATGTTTTCAGGGGGGGGGGAATACAAGCAAAATTACAAGGAAATCTTGTACTCAAACTTATTATTTCATTTGAAATGTTTCATATTCTGTATGCTTTTAACATTGAAAACCGTATTAACCAACCGTTTAACTTGTAGAGTTAGCTTTCAGACTAATTGTGAATCTCATTATAAAATGTTATAATTTATGTTGTATTCTATAATTTACGAAGGATTCATGCTAATCATAAAATAGGATTATTACTAACATTATACGCCTTTGGATGCCACCAGAGCTTCGAAAATACAACTAATGTACGTCATTGAGTGTCACTAGAGCTTCGAAAATACGTCTAAAATACGCCTTTGGATGGCACCAAAGCTTCGAAAATACAGCTAATGTACGTCTTTAAGTGTCACTAGAGCTTCGAAAATACGTCTAAAATACGCCTTTGGAAGTCACTAAAGCTTCGAAAATATAGCTAATGTATGTCTTTGAGTGTCACCAGAGCTTCGAAAACTCGTCAAATATCCTCCTCTGAGTAAAACCAGAGTTTCAAAAATGCGTCTATTAATATACCCCTCTAAGCGAAATTAGAGATTCGAAAATAAAATTCTATTTAAGTATAGTAGATATTCGCCATTCGTGTATGGATAATTGACCACCAAATTTTAGGAAAATAAGGGTTTTTCCTGGGTTAACATAACTTCTCTTAACCAGACAGTTTAACAAATGTATAACTAAACTTCTCTTATAAGAAAATTTGGGATTTTCTTGGATAACAATTCTTTCAAAAAACCAAAGGAAACTTGTTCTTTTACCAGAAACAAACCGCTTATGAAATCACCAGCTTTATGCTGATATTTTCAAAACTGCTTGTATTCTCAGGTCCTCGTTAGACAGGTACCCCGTGATCTTTTGGAAAAGACGGAGCGTATAGAAGTCACGCCTTTACTTTTATTATTGATGTATAGATAAAACATATAGTCCTTTGCTTTCAAAAAAATGTAAATATTCCTATGTAATTTAATGGTTGTGTTTACTATGCTTGCTATGTACATTGGTTGTGATACTTTACATGACGTCCACCGCCCCGAAACGTTTCCTCCTTTGGTTTCGGGGTGTGACACGGTAAGCACGAATGCTTAGCGAGTTCCCAAAATACCACATACAATAATTTGCCACTTGAGGCTATACTCTGTACGACCCTCTAGTCACTATGTCTCAGCGAGACCCTCTAATCCCGTAGCTTGTTGGACCCTCTGGTCTGGTCTAGCTCGTTGGACCCTCCAGTCCGATCTGGTTGAGGACCCTCTGGCCTCGTAAATCGTTGGACCCTCCGGTCGGGTCACAATAGCACATAACATACATATCACAAAACATATAATCTTAAGCAAACATGTATAACCTTCCGGTCCACACATAGATACCACCCTAGGTAATGTATAGTGAGAAGAATCACATCGGGTAGCTCGAACGATCTCGAACTCGAAACCCTGATCTAGCCTCCTCCTAATCACATACAGAAAGTATCTGCACTTAATAAAGGCTCTCAAAGGCTAGACTAATTCCTTCCTATTCTCTCTCAAAAGTGTAAAAGACCATTCTACCCCTCTAATGGTCCAAAAGTCCATTTGTTGACTAAACCCTAAAACTCAACAAAGTCAACCCTAAGGAGTACGCAGTGCATACCAGATCCCTACGCTGGACATCTTCGACCGCTACGCTGATATCGGGCTGCTTGAACCGTACACCTCGCGTACTGGGCTTTACATTCAACATACATCCCAGTTTTACTCTTAACTCACTAATGGTCTTAATCAGTTAAGACCTTGGCACAAAATACAGCTCTGGACCCCCTACAGTCTCCTAATCCATAAAGTCGAAGACTTTACGCCTTTGCATGGCTGTAAAGTTCATCATCATCCAAATCACATCACTTCCTTCACTAAGGAGCTCATACCTCATGCATGGTTCACTCCTAACATCCAAGATTAGATTTTTATGGATCTATATCACATTCTACATTGAATATGGGCAAATCAATGTCTGTGGAGCTCCTTTACTCATAAAGTCTCCGCCTTTGGGATAAAAATCCTAGAAATGGTCCATAATGCTCAAAATAAAAAAGGTTGAGACAGATCTGAGCTTTTTACCTCCAAATGATGCTCCAACCTCAGAAAGTTCAGATCCAAAGCTTGCCCTCCAACTCTAGCTCCTCCAATAGCACCTCCTTCTCTTCAAAAGCACATTGGAACAATTTCAAGCTCCACCACTCTCACACAAGCTCTAGAACGAGGGTTAGGGTACACTTAGGGTTTTGATTTCTGGAAATGGTGGGTAAAAGTGAGGCCATAATGTTCCTTCTATAGGGCTCACCCCCACAATTAGGGTTTCAATCTGAACCTAGTACGCCCATCGTACACTATGGTACACCCAGCGTACTAGGTAGTCTTCGCGTCAAGAATACGCTCATGAGTACGCGCAACGTACTCTCCCTTACGCCCATCGTACTCAAAATCCAAACATTTATTTCAAGGACTAGTTTTGACAACTTGTGGAAAGAAAAGGCTCAAAGAGATATACCTGAATTACTGGGTCTTACAGTCTACAAAAATCCAATATCGTCGATGATTGCAGTTGTCCATTAAAAAAGTCGATTTCAGAATTTTCAAGTCGATTACAAAAATAAAAAATCAGAAAAGATAGATTAACAAATGATTATAAAAATAAGAACAAAGAATTACAAAAATCAAAAGTCGATTAACAATATAAGAATTATACTTCATAAGTCGATTTCAGAATTCTATGTGATAAATTAGAAGTCGATTACAAAAATCAGAAACAAAAAGAGATAAATTAACAAACGATAGATTAACAAAATAAATCAGAGGTTAATTTCAATAACGTAGCAAGCCGGCTACAACTAACAAATGATTTCAAAATTTCAATATGTCGATTTCAATACAATAACACACAATTGGAGACTCCAAACGATGTATATTAACAAATCATTTCAATAATTTGATTTCGAAGATTCTTGTAAAACCTCGTATGCTAGAGTCAATTATATTAGAATGTTAGAAAAAAAACTAATTGTGGAATGTGGAATTGTCAATCACTTGATTGCAACCTTTTCTTCTAGTTCTTGATTGTGGAATATCAACTGAAGTCTTTTCTTCTAAAACCCCGTATGCTAGAGTCGATTATATTAGAATGTTAGAAAAAAAACTAACTGATTGTGGATTGTGGAATTGTCAATCATTTGATTGCAGCCTTTTCTTCTTGTTCTTGATTGTGGAATATCGATTGAAGCCTTTCCTTCTAAAACCCTGTATGCTACGGTTGATTATCTTAGGAGTCGATTGAATTCGACCATTAGGATCAGGGAAGTTGAATTGGAACGTCTAACTCCTCAAATTCTTGTTAATCGTGAAGATTGATAAATGTATTATAATTTATAAATAACAAATTTATATTGTAAAATTTTAGACGGGACGGATCATAAACGGATCGGATCGATAGTGATCCATACCCAACTCTTTTATTAAAATGGTTAACGAGTAAGGGTTGATAACGGTTAAATGAATCATAAAATATGATCCAAACCCATTAATTTTCCACGGGTTTGGAGCGGATCAAAGTCAAAACCCGCTCCATTGTCAAATCTATCTTTAATCCTCATACACCGTAATAAAAATATTAAAAAAAAAAAAAAAACGCTACCTAATTTTAACCGTTTTCGTGCAGCGTTTGGATTCGCTACATCCCTTACTTGGCACACAACTTCCAAAGATCAGAGAGTTCATCTCCAGTGGAAAGTTAGCAATATAAAAAGTGGATAAAACTTTTTCCCAACGCTTTTCCGTTGCGGGTAACATAATCACCACTTCACTCACCCCTAAACCGATTATCACTTCCATTTAGAGGAACCTTGTTGTTTAGATTAGCGATCCACCATACTCATTCATCAATCCGATACCAAATGACTGTCCAGTAAAACATGGAAGATTAATCCAACAATCAAACTTCTTCCATGAACAACATTCTTAATATCAAAACATGGAATCAAGAATGCTAAACCTACGCCAACCCCGTTGCAAAAAGTCATTTGTGACACATATTATATGCAACGTCGTATGTCACATCAACATGTCTCCATTCAGTTGTATTTATAATAGAGGCTCAAAAAAATTACATTGATTGAGACGCACATAAGTCCCCACTTTGCAGATGTATCAAAATCAAGTAATCAACATCAAGTTCTATAATCTCATTAGAATGACGTAAGGGAAGGCAAATATGGGCACTGGTGACCACTTTGGGTGGTAGAGAGACTATTTTATAAATACATTTTAGACAAGGACAATAACTATTAGGGTACTGGCAAATAATCCTCCAATTATTAGTGTATGTTTTCCTTTTCTTGGCTGAAAATTTGTAGTAAGTTGCCTTCTGATCCCTGTGGCTGAAGTGATCGATATGTTTTTCAGTTTTTGTTATAATGTTGCAGGTATTTACAAACTGGTTGCATGAATCATGATAAGAAATTAATGATTTTGATAGTGATCATAGGTGTTGGCTCTTAAGTCTTCAAGCCGACTTCCAAAAAGAATCAGATTTTTCAATTCTGATATTTTTTGAGTAAAAATATAAATTACTTGGATATTTCTAACATCAATTATTTGCCTCGATTAATTATCTTATTCTAAACTTAGATTTGACAAACATGATGTACTTTCTAGAACTAGCGTGTGGACAACATTGTACATATTTTTCCTTCCTCGTTCGACAAAACCGACATTGACATTCTCATAAATCGGTCCACATGAAGGCCCTAACTTATGACAAACTATTAAAACAAATTTGAAATATAATATATGGCCTTATGTATATCAATCTGTCGTCCTACTGATCACACCATCTCAAGTAACTAATGATTATTTAAACTTTACTTACATTTATTTTTCAAATCTATTTTACATAGTATTCCAATGAATAATACGACTATAACATGATCAAAATGTTCAAGAATCATCAAAAATGTTAAACTGACGTTTATAAAATAAGATTTCTAATCAACGGACCATGATGAAGGAGTAGTCGAATAGTGGGACCTACCGCCATATAATCCACGTCACACCCATGTGTCCTTGTTCCTCATCCAATTTCAAGATTCTTTTCATGTGCTAAATATCCTCATGTCAACGTCAGCAATTTATTAAAAACTTTCATTATACGTAAATTAATTAATAGTTAATAATTTATAACACTAATATGCTAGTTAAAATGATGATTCTACGGGCATCTTGGTGTGTGATAGGGTCAATGGCTTAGATGGAATTGAGTCGAGGATCAAATTTTATATGTCATTCGGTTACTTGCTATCAATCGATAATTCAATAATCCAAAAATAAAAATTTATGCTTGTTCGAATCCTAAGAGTTCGTGCTAAAATTAAAGTTGCAACACCATACGTTTAAAAAAGTATGATTAAAATTAAAAACTGCATTTAGGCTAATAGTCCGCTAATATAGATTTGCAGCAAGCAAGGTACTATAGTTTTTTCCAATTCCAAAATTCTAAATTTGATGCAACTACAAAGCTGTTTTTAGTTTATTGGTTTTCTGATTCTATTGGACTTCACATCTTGCTTTTATTGTCAATTAAAAAGTAAACATGTATTCTACTATTCTTGAAATTAATTAAAAGAGAAGGTAAAATTAATTGGGAAAATAAAGAAATAACATTCAGGGGTTTAACTGTCATATTTGTGAGAGAGAGAGAGAGAGAGAGAGAGAGAGAGAGAGAGAGAGAGAGAGAGAGAGAGAGAGAGAGAGAGAGAGAGAGAGAGAGAGAGAGAGAGAGAGAGAGAGAGAGAGAGAGAGTAACCTCCCCAAAATCAAGATAAAAGTTTTGTTTTTAAAATCATTGCAAAATCCATAAGTTTTACAAAACCAAGTTCCCAAAGAGTTAGAGTTATGAATTGTGGTATCTCAAAATCATAAAAACACATAAAATCCAAGATGATGTTCATGATCAAACTTTCGCCTTGCCTTTGTCCTCTGAAGTATCTAAAACCATAACAATCAAACTGTAAGCCAACGGTTAGTGAGTTCCCCCAAAGTACCACACACAACCAAACACATAACATCATCCAAATATGAGCCTTCAACCAGACTAGACCGCTTCGCAAGGAGTACAGCTTATCTAGACCGCCCCGAATATCTTAGCCTTCAGCACAAAGCAGAAACGCCTCAAACCAACCATAATATGTCGACATATACAACATATAAACATAAACACAAATCCAAAAAATACAGGTAATCATACAGATCTGCTAATCTATCATATAACTATTATAACATAATCGTACAGCCTATCTGGACCGCTCTCACGGCCTTTGGTCTGACTGGATCGCCTCGTAGGGCTTACAACCTATTCGAACCGCCTCTGGTATCTTCGCCTTCAGCATAAAGCAAGACCACCTCAGCCCCTCCACAATATGTCGACATGTACAACAGATAAACATAAACACATATCCAACAATACAAGTAACCATATAGGTATACCAACCTATCATATAACCAACATAACATCATCCTACATACCAATATACATAACCTAGTAGGCCAACATTGGTGCCTTCGGACATAAGTATAGTGAGGAAAACTCGCCTCAACAACTAAAAGACAACAGAACTGGTCGTTTCTCAAAATATCGGATCTACAGGTCACATATACAATTAACAATGACCAACCCTCAATTTAACCGCTCAAACAACTCTATTTGACCTAAAGTCATACTTGGTTAACGATCGGAGGTAAAAATCCATATTCAAAAATCTCAAACCTTTCGTCACATCGTGACCCTCTAGTTGTCACGTTGTTACCAATTGAGACAAAATAGTCGAGATGGTCCATTCTCAGGTCGTGAGCCATGAATGCTCATGTCGTGAGAAGCACTTTGATCAGTTTTGGAGAAATAAGTTCTTAATCTTTTCATACCAACAACCAAAACTTATAGAAAGGCATATCTACTCTAGAACATCATAAAAATTGTGTCTTTTTTGACATTCATATGACAAACACAACTAGGGCACAAAACGGAAGAAATGACATGAAAGCTCATGCAAGAATCTCAATACTGAACAACACTTCAAATCTAACACTTATCTTATCAAAGGGTCGTTGGATATCCATAAGGTTGGAAACTTTATGGATTCCGAACTGTTGGATATAGTGTCTAAGTCCATAACTTTATTTGGTATGTACTTGACCCGACCCGGCATGGTCCATTTGGGTTGCATGGCATTGGAATACTTGGATAGACTAAATGAGAGAAAGGACACTTGTGATTATTAATATATTATAAGTTGTAATATATTAATAATAGTATTATTTAATTAGTGTTGATTAAGTATTAATTTAGAATTAATTTGGTGATGAAAATGAGACTAATTAAATATATAGGGTTGATTATGACAATCATCTAATCTTTTGTGGTGGATTTATGATCCATGGTTTATGGAGTTGGGTTATAACCATTTGGAGCTCCATGGATAGTTCATGGGAGTTGCAAACCCATGGATCATTAGAAATGAAGAGTCATGACAATTAAGGGCATTCATGTGTAAACCCTAATTGTGACAACACCATAAAAGGAGCCCTATAGCTAGAAAAATCGGACTACTAGTGAGTTCTAAGACGGATAACCGACTTTTAAGTGCAAGTGTATTCTCTCAAGTTATTCCAAGTCTTGTAGTGTTGTGTGAAGCATTTAAGGCACAACATTTGCGGTGCTAGGCTCACAAAGTCTTCAAGGAATCCAAGCAACAAGAAAGGTATGTACTTTTACTAGTTTTTATATTACATATTCCCCATGCCATGCTAGTTAGGAAATAAACCTTGTAAAATCAAATTTGCATGTATATTAAAGAAAACATAGATTCAATGTTTATAGGGTTGCATGTACATCATATGAGTGTTAGAATGCTCAAAACCCATCAGTGGTATCAAAGCCTATGATTTTTTTCTATATATTTGATGCAAACTGATTGAAAAATCGAAAAAATGTTCACTGTTCGACTGGACTCGCCGAGTGCAAGGGGAGAACTCGACGAGTCCAAGACAAAATCCATCCGACTCGTCGAGTAGGTTGATGCACTCGACGAGTAGATGCGTGCTGGGCAGTTTTACGAGTTTTGTTGCTGGAAATGGGCTAGAATCATTATCCCAAACTGTTTTTGACTTGTAAAATCTGTTTTTTAAAGTGGTAATGATTATGTTAACCCATTTCAAATGACTATTTACAATTTTCAAGTTTTATATGTGTTAATATGATTTCTTGAAATTGTTTGATATGAATATTTCTTCTTATGAGTTTTAGAAGATCATAGGAATTATGTGTAACCTGCATGCTTGTTTAATTTATGATCTTAATGTTAATGATGGTGTCCATAACTTGTCCTCAAGTTATGGATAACCAAAAGTCAATTCTTTAAAAGTTGTCATTAAAGAATAGGAGGTTTCATAAAATGAAGAGTCTTCAACTTTATGAACCATTAAAACTCAAAAGTTACAAATTAAAGAGTCTTGAAATAGTTTCAAAACTTGCCATCAAGTTTTGGAATTTGTAAAGTCTTACATTTTGATACGTTAATTCCAAATTAAACCTTAGTTTTTTATAAAAGTTTGAAAAACAACACTTATACTATTATTATAATCTTATTTATATAGATATGTATAAGAATAAGTCAATCTTACCGCAAGTAGGCCTCATTCACGAAGCCGGTATATAAGGGGGGTATAAGGTTGTTGCCTATAAAATGGCAGCTTAATGAGTGTCCACTCTCACCCACCGCTTCCTTGACTGTTGGAGGGTCGTTAGTCGAACGGGTATGATAAGACTTTAACTCTCATTAAAAGTATAATGAATTATAAAGTAACTATACATTATTAATTCCCAATCTTAGTTACTTTAGGAAAATGTGAAATAGGTGCTAGCCCATAAAATTACACTTTGTACCTTACCAAGTCGTTATTGGAGCGTGTGTGGTTAACCGGCACACTAACAAGGACTAGTAAGTGTGGAAAAGGGTACCAAGTCATCGATTAGGTAATATAGTTAAGGGTACCAAGTCAATTTGTATGGTTATTCACACATTGTTTGTGATCCTCGGCATCCCAGTCACAAACTTGAGAGGGAATAATCGAGATTCAAACATGCCATTGAAAAGTTCAATGTATCTCAAAAAAATCTAGGAGTTTCAAATCCATTAAAACCTAATAATAATATATTTCGTTCTTATGGTGAAAATTGGTAAATCGTCATTTACCTACCTTCAAATATTTTATGGTGTGGATTACGACATCCCTATTCTAACTATGAATAGTTTGTTGGATCCTAGCCTTAATATTTCATTTGGGTGACTTATTAAGGATTCTTCATCTAATTAAACTTCTCTTTCTTCATTTCATATGTCTTCCAACACTACTACTGGCTCAAACCCTATAGGCTCCTTTTCCCTCATGAACTTGTGTGGGAAAGTCACTTTTTATGGGTCTAAGTTCAATGAATGGATTAGAAACACCAGGATGATTACCCGATATGAGACAAGGAATATGTACTTGATAAGGAGCTTAGGGTTATCAATGAGTCCACTGCTACTCCTGAGGAGCTTGCGGAGTACACTGCATATGAGAGGGATGCTACCAAAGTGTCCTGCATCATGTTGGCTACCATGACTCCCGAACTCCAGAAATCCTACGAAGATTTCTACTCCTATGACATGCACCTAGATCTGATGGATAGGTACCATCAGAGAGCGTGTCAAGAGAGGTATGAAATCATCTGCTCCATGATAACGGCCAGGATGAAGGATGGTGAACCCATCACTGGTTACTTGTAGAAAATACAAAGGTTCGTGGACCGGTTATTGAAGCTGAATGTAGACTTCCCTGTGGACTTGGCGATTGATATCATTCTCCATTCCTTACCTCCTAGTTATGATCAGTTTCATATGACTTAGCAAATGAACAAGGAGGAAGTTACACTTATTAAACTTCAAGGACTTTTAAGGACCGTTGAAAGTGGCCTTAAAGGTAAGTTGGCTGTTACTTCTACTCCTACTCCTACAGCAGCCCCTGTTCTTGCAATTGGGCAAGGAAAGGGTAAGAAGAGGAAAAACACTTTAAAGGGTACCAAGGATAAGCCCCTTGATGGTTCCTCTTCAATTGGGACAAAGAAAGGTCCCATTACTCCTTCCTCAAACCCAAAGGAAGCACAATGCTTCTATTGCCAGGGGGCACTGGAAGCGAAGCTGGTCCAAATACTAGCAGGATGTAAAGGATGGGAAAGTTAAACACGCCTATGCAGGTATTTATACAATACGGTCTAATAACTCATCTAACGCTAATTCTTGGGTGTCTGATACAGGTTGTGGTATTCACACTTGTACTGATTTGCAGGGCCTAAGAAGAAGTGAGCAAGTGGAGCACGAGAAGATAAACTTAGTAATGGGCAACAGGAAAGCATCACATGTCACCAAGATAGGAATTTATTCTTTATTGCTTAATAATGGGTTAATGTTATATATGAATAAATGTTGCTACTTGCCTGAAATGGCGAGAAATATTATTTCCTTTCATGGCTTGTACAAACAAGGGTTTACATTTTCATTTGATAATCATAATGGTGATATTAATGTTTATTACAATGATGTATTTTACTTTAAAGCGTTACCTTGTGATGGTGTATATGAAGTTGTGAATGTTGTAGACAATCTAGGAAATAATGTGTTGTACATTGATTCTTCAAATAGCTTGGATAAAGCATCCTTGTGGCATTGTCGTCTTGGACATGTCAAAAAGAGGCGCATAGGCCAACTCCAAAAGGCTGGAGTTTTGGAATCATTTGAGCTAAAGTCGGATGATAGTTGCTAGTCTTGTCTACTTGGAAAAATGACAAAGTCACCCTTCACTGGTACTTATGAGAGGGGTGAGGGTTTGTTGGACCTCATACACATAGATGTTTGTGGACCCTTCAAATCAGCCACAAGGGATGCTAATCATTATTATTTGACTTATACTGATGATTATAGTAGATATGGATATGTCTATTTAATCAGCATAAGTCAGAGACTTTTGAGACGTTTAAAGAGTTTAAACAGGAAGTTGAGAATCAATTGGGCAGGAACATTAAGATGCTTCGATCCGATCGTGGTGGTGAGTATCTTAGTATAGAGTTCCTCGACTATCTCAAGGAATGTGGGATCATCTCACAATTGACACCTCCCAGGACACCAGAGTTCAATGGTGTGGCTGAGAGGCGTAATCGAACCTTGTTGGATATGGTTCGTTCCATGATGAGTCGAGCTTCGTTACCAATCTCATTATGGGGGTATGCCTTAGATATTGTCGCCGATATCCTCAAGCTAGTCCCTACTAAAAAGGTTGCCAAAACACCTAACGAGATGTGGACTGGGAAAGTTCCCAATCTAGACCATATCAAGAGTTCGGGTTGTGAAGCTTTTGTGAGGCGCGAGTCTCATGACAAGTTTGAACCTCGAAGTGAGAGGTGTATTTTCATCGGCTATCAAAAAAGATCCTTTGGTTACCTCTTCTACAGACCCAGTGATAATGTGGTCTTTTTAGCAAGAAGAGGAGTCTTTCGTGAGAGAGAATTTATAAGCCAAGGGGACAGTGGGAGGCAAATTGACCTTGAAGAGCTTCAAGATTCAAGTGGTGAAGGAACCTCAAATACTACTGACCAACTTGAGGAGGAAACTCCTGTTGAGCTGATAGATGAGTCCGTACCTCCGAGGCGTTCCACTAGAGTTAGGAACACACCTGAATTTTATTATGGTTATCACATCACCACTGAATGCGATACATTTATTAGTGATAGTACACTAATAGATTTGGATGAACCAAATAATTACAGGGAAGCCATGGTAGGCGTCGAGTCTGCTAAATGGAAGGAGACTATGGACAACGAGATTCATTCCATGTATGACAATCAAGTGTGGGACTTGGTTGACAATGTACCAGGTCGTAAGACAGTTGGGGGCAAATGGATCTTCAAAAACAAGACCAACATGGATGGGAAGGTACACACCTATAAAGCAAGACTGGTGGCAAAGGGGTTTACTCAAACTCCAGGAGTTGACTATGATGAAACCTTTTCACCAGTAGCAAAGATTAAGTCTATTAGAGTTTTGCTGGCCATAGCTGCATTTCATGATTATGAAATATGGCAAATGGATGTCAAAACCGCTTTCCTAAATGGAAAGATGGCTGAGGATGTTTACATGGCTCAGCCAGAGGGTTTTGTCAATGCAAAGTAACCTAATAGGTTGTGTAAGCTTGAGAAATCCATTTATGGATTGAAACAAGCATCTCGTAGATGAAATCTTAGCTTCAATGAGAAAGTCAAAGACATTGGCTTTTCGAGGAGCGAAGATGAGTCCTGTGTGTTTGTTACGCTAGTGGGAGTATAGTCAGCTTTCTGGTGTTGTATGTGGATGACATACTACTTATATGAAATGACATCCCAACTTTGCAGGAGGTTAAGTCCCGGCTTGGGATGTTTCACTATGAAGGATCTTGGAGAAGCTGCTTATATCCTAGGGATAAGGATAATGAGAGACAGGAGTAAGAGACTAATTGGACTTAGTCAAAGTACCTACTTAGATAAGGTGCTGAAGAGGTTCAGCATGCAAGAATCCAAGAAAGGGGAATTACCTATCCAGAGTAATGCCAACCTGAGTATGACTTAGAGTCCAAGTACAGAGGCTGAGATAGCTAAGATTAGTCATATACCATATGCTTCTGTTGTGGGCTCTATCATGTATGCTATGACTTTTACTTGCCCTGATGTGGCCTTTGCCTTGAGCATGGTCAGTAGATATCAAGGGAACCCTGGCAAGGCTCACTGGACTGCGGTAAAGAGCATTCTCAAGTATCTGCGGAGGACTAAGGACTGGGTCCTTACCCTCGGTGGCAATGATGACTTGGGAGTGGAAGGATATAGCAATGCTAGCTTTCAGACTGATAGGGATAATTTCCGCTCTCATTCAGGCTGGGTCTTTATCCTAAATGGAGGGGCAATTACTATGAAAAGTTGCAAGCAGGAGATAGTCGCTGATTCTACTTGTGAATCAGAGTACATGGCAGCGAGTGAAGCGACAAAGGAGGCGATATGGCTAAAGAACTTCATCAGATACCTTCGAGTTGTACCAGCTATGAAGGTGCCAATGGAATTTTATGTGACCATGAAAGTGCGGTTGCTTTGGCTAAGGGACCAAGAGATCACGGGAGACCTAGGCACATTGATAGAAAATACCATTTCATCAGACATCGAATAGAAGATGATTAATGAGTCGAATAACCCAAATAACATGTACAAGATGATTAATGATTCGAATAACCCGAATAACCCGAGTAACCCGAATATTTTGTATTACTTTTGTAGCTTATGATTTCATAACAAATCTTTTAAAGAAACAAATTAAACACTAAAAATTAAACATTCAAAACACCCAAAAATCTATCTATAAGTATATAACCCGAATAACTTCATCAATATGGAATGAAACAAGTAAAAGAACATATATGGTTGTTTTCATTAAATTCTCTTATTCAAGGTCAAAGTCCCCATTGCTTGGACTTATAGAAAAAAAGTTAACTGTTAACATAGTACATTCAAATTTCAATTGATAACATACATAATAACACATTTATATATTGAGTAGCTGATTAACACATCCAATTTTCAATGAGTAACATACATAATAACACATTGAAAGATTGATTAGTAGATTAAGATACAAATTCTTACTTGTGTTTCTTGATTTGGAACCCAATTTTCCTTGAATTGAATGGAGTAGAAACTAGAAAATAAGATGAGGAGATGATTCACAGAAGTTTGAAGTACGGAAGTTGATCAAAAACTAATGCCGATCAAAAACTAACGTCGCAAGGAGCAATTGTCGATCAAAAAAAATTGTCGGAAGGTGCAATTCTCAATCAATAACTGTCAATCAATAAAAATATTCGCAATCAACAATATGGAAGTAGTTGACTCAATTTGGTGTAATAGGATATTCGATTTGGTGTATTAAGTGGGTAACGATCTTCAATTTGGTTTTCTTGGGATCGATTGTGATGATCATAGAACCGAATACGTAAATTGTGCAAGGGAAAAAAATGACTCTTCATATTCGGTTCGGTTCTTTGGACTGAATAAGCCCTTATTCGGGTAACCCGGACCGAATAACCCAAAAACCGAATAAGCCTTATATAGATACTCAAAGACCGAATCGAATTGCTTATTCGGGTCTAATTTGGTTCGGTTCAGTCTGGGTTTTCGGGCCAAATTCTCATCCCTAATATACCATATGCTTCTGTTGTGGGCTCTATCATGTATACTATGACTTTTACTCGCCCTGATGTGGTCTTTGCCTTGAGCATGGTAAGTGGATATCAAGGGAACCCTGACAAGGCTCACTGGACTGCGGTAAAGAGCATTCTCAAGTATATGCGGAGGACTAAGCACTGGGTCCTTACCATCGGTGGCAGTGATGACTTGAGAGTGGAAGGATATAGCGATGCTAGCTTTCAGACTGATAGGATAATTTCTGCTCTCAGTCAGGCTGGATCTTTATTCTAAATGGAGGGCCAATTACTTGGAAAAGTTGCAAGCAGGAGATAGTAATTGATTGTACTTGTGAATCAGAGTACATGGCAGCGAGTGAAGCAACAAAGGAGGCGATATGACTATAGAACTTCATCAGAGAACTTCGAGTTGTACCAGCTATGAAGGTGCCAACGGAAATTTTTTGTGACCACGAAAGTGCGGTTGCTTTGGCTAAGGAACCAAGAGATCACGGAGATCTAGGAACATTGACAGAAAATACCATTTCATCAGACATTGAATAGAAGAAGGACTCCTCGTGGCAAAGAGGGTATCATTAGATGAGAACCCAGCAGATCCCTTCACGAAGGGACTGAGTAGGGTTAAGCATTTATAGCATGCAAGGCGCATCGGGCTGAAGGATGGTATTATTTTCAATAATTAGATTTCTAAAACTTGTAAAATGTAATTGACATTTTGAAGATTAAATAAGAGTTTTTATTTATTTATGAGTAAAGTGTTACTATCTTTTGATAATCGTATACTATGGTTTCAATTTTGCATGTTTTGACTTCTAGAATAATTATTTTATTCAAACTCTCCACAGTCGGTCATATGTCGGAAGTAGATATGAATCAAGATTGTCATGAATTTGGTTTGTATGATATGTCTAAAAGGTATTAGACATAACAATAGTTGCCGCAACATTCATGATTGCTCATAAGTTCTGAGTATTGGATTCAACCTACGCTCACTTGCATCACTTCATGGCATTTATCTCGAGTGATCGTGAGATGGTAATATCATATAAATATTTAAACCTAGAGATATGAGTCGTTGACTATGAGTTCGTTATCCATTGATTGTACGAAAATGCATTGGTAACTCAATGTTATAAAACGTGATTTTTGTGCATAATTCAAAAGTAGTCAGTGCAAGCATATGAGTCGAAGTTTATCTGTTCCTTCTAGAAATAGAAGCGATATCTGGGCCCCTAGATCATTTGGTTTTGACTTATGTACCGGGCCCGGTCAGAACCTAATTGATGTGTTCAATTTAGTTCTATGTCGAAACAAATCAGACATCGAGAAACAAATGATGGACAATAAGTAAGACCATGTTCCATGTGTTTGTCCGACTGATATCTTGAGAGCAGAGGATTATATGATCACTTATCTTAAGTGGCGTATCATTATCATCTCAGTTCTGAGAGACTTAGAAAGAGCTATGATTGCTAGTCGGATCGTGAAGTCGTATATGCAAATATAGTTATTAGACTTATCTAAGTGGGAGACTCTTGGATATAGTGTCTAAGTCCATAACTTTATTTGGTATGTACTTGACCCGACCCGACATGGTCCATTTGGGTTGCATGGCATTGCAATACTTGGATAGACTAAATAAGAGAAAGGACACTTGTGATTATTAATATATTATAAGTTCTAATATAATAATAATAGTATTATTTAATTAGTGTTGATCAAGTATTAATTCAGAATTAGTTTGGTGATCAAAATGAGACTAATTAAATATGTAGGGTTTATTATGACAATCATCTAATCTTTTGTCACACCCGAAAACCATGAATGGCAGAAACGTTCTGGGGCGGAGGACGTCATGTACAATATCACAACAATGAATAGCAGTAAAGAAGCAACAACATCATCCATTGCATTAATAATACAATTTCATACAAGTGTGTTCTGTCAAGTTTTATAGACACCAAAAATACATATCGAAATAAAAGACGAGTCTTGAACAAACTCCATCTTCTCAAAAGCCTGGCACCTGTACCTGTCTACTAGTGACCTAAGAATACAAGTTATTTTGAAAGCGAGTATCAGCTTTAAAGCTGGTGAGATCATAAGTATATTCATGTCTATATTTGTATGAAAGCATTTGTAAGATGTTTTGTAAAATGTTTGAACTCTCCTAGAAAACCCTATGTTTCCTACTAATTGTAGCCTTCTACCAAGGCATCTAGTATTTGTGTGTGTGTGTCTCTTGTAAAATTGTGTATTTTCCCAAATCCGACTATCATTAACCAAAAATATAGCTTTTACATTATCGTGCATCGTGTGATTATTCACGAAGTGAATGTAATTGGAAAATATCATAATACTGTAGTATTTCTGATAAGTGACTACTGATGTACTAACTACCTTAAACCAATTGATATTTAAAGTAACATGTGATCGACCTGTATCTTGCTACCGAATCTAGTAAAACGACGATGTAAGACGCCGTAAGAAATGACATTTGGTAAGGTGTAAGATAGTCAATCCATTATAGATCTATACGCAAACTCATACGCTCTCCAATTAACGAGATTCTGGATATAAAAATGGTCATGGCAGGTAGTGTCATGCCCCGTTTAATGGCTCAAATAACTGCAAGAATGTAAATGTAATGAATGTGCTAGCTGTATTGTGTGTTATTTCTCTGTCTAGCCTGTATGTACTGTAATGTTCTGCGTGTCCTAGTTGTAATGTGTGTTCTCTCTCTATCTAGCATGTATAGTAATGTATTGTGTGTACTAGTTGTATTGTATGATCTCTCTCTCTCTCTCTCTCTCTCTAGCAAGTATTGACTCATGAATGAACTGACTCATTGTATGTTTCATTGTTCTAGTAATAGTTTTAGTATCTTCCTACACTACCCCTATGGTAGCTTACTAGTAATGTATGATCATGTTTGTAAACCCTTGCTACCCAAAGGTATGGAATGGTTTGAAAGAACTTTTATATGTATAAATGTATACATAATATATAACTAATAGATAGACGACCTTCGGACGGATAACCGATGCCCTACAACCACATCCCAATGAGGAAAAGGAGATAAAGTGAGCTAGCCTTCCTAAGCCCTTTAAACATTACTTATATAACTATACATACATAGGCATGCAGTTGAAAATAAGTATAAAATAGTTTAAGTAAAAGTATTTGACAAGTAAAAGAGTTTGTAAAATAGTTTGAAGTAAAACAGTTTGGTAAACAATTTGAACAGTAAGAAAACTACTAGTTTGGTAGTTATTAATCACATGTGATTGATATAATAACTATAAGTATTCAACATGTATCCCCCCCATAATAGAATTTTAAAACGTTTAAACCATTGATTAAGGGGGTATGAACTCACCTGTAGTGAGTGGTATGGATGAACTGAAGATGTAGGATTGCTAGGTGTCAATTTAAGACTTGAAGACAATGTATGATCCTATTTAACATATAATATCACATATATGTATCCAATTAGTCTTTAAACAACTAATTTACAAAGTTAAGACATCCTAATACAAGTTAAACACTTCATGTAAGTGTTTTAAGCCCCAAGGAGTGCATCTAAATGTTGTAATACAAAGCTATTGGGTTTAGGGTTCAAAAGAACCCCTTTCTTGAGTTTACGCTTTCTTGACCATAACTCATTGAGTTTATGGTCGTAAACCCTTGATTTTACAGCCGTAAGCTCATACACTTTTGACCGTTTGTTGTTTTGAAGCCTTAAAAGTCCCTAGAAGCTTTACTACTTGAAGTATGTGTCTATGGAAGGAACTAGGGCACCATTTCACTCCTATTTGGAGTTTACGGTTCCTAAACCATTTTCCTTTGATTTTACTACTGTAAACACATATGGTTTATGGTTTTTTGAGGTTTTTCAAGTCCTCAGCTCATTAAGGAAAGGATTTAGACATGTTTCTAAGGCTTGTGAAGGACATAGGCACACTTTGGTACCTTTATTTGGGGTTTACGGTTCAAGAGCTTCTTGAACCATAAACACCTTGTTCTTGGTGTTCTTGGGACTATTTGTTGATGTAAGGGAACGTAACAAGCTTTATACGACTCTAGGATAGAAGTACTTACTATATTGTAGCTTGAAATGAGCTAAAAGTCCAAGAACACTAGTGTGTGTTCTTGGTGTTCTTGGTGAAAATGGAAGAATCAACCTTTCAGAATGATTTCACGGTTAGAAGTGTGTTAAAGCACTAGATTAAGTCATATAATCACTTAAGAAGGCTAGAGCACGTACTAGATTGAAGATCTTGAAAAACTTTTGGATGATACTTGAGAGAGAAATGGATTTGGATCTTGAAATTTGGAAAAAGTGTAAATAATGACTAATTGTCATATATATACTCCCAAATTTAGGGTTTTTGGCTGTAAATATTTTATTCAGGCAGTAAACTCTAATTTCTTGGAGTTTTGGAATAACAGTGTTGCACAATAAACCCTAGTGCATCCTCTCTCATGATATCTCTTAAAGTGTAAATCCTGAAATACTCAAACTTATTCTAAAAAGTCTGAAAATAAACAGCAACTGTTCTGACTTCTATGACTTGATATGTTTGTACAGAATAGAAATTTCGGGTTGTCACATCATCCCCTCCTTAGAAGGAATTTCCTCCCGAAATTAGATTTCAAGCAAGTAATTAGTTACAAATAACTAACTAAAAAGACGATGGTCTTTCAGTTTCATCTGAACCTCTCGCTCCTAAGTGAATTCTGGTCCTCGCTTGGCGTTCCAGCGAACCTTCACTATCGAGATACGACATTGCTTCGTTTGCTTGACCTCTCGGTCCGTGATCTCTACTGGTTCTTCTACGAAGTTGAGGCTCTCATTGATCTCGATCTCGTCGAGTGGGATAACAAGAGTCTCGTCAGACATACACTTTTTCATGTTCGATACGTGGAAGGTAGAATGTACGTTACTGAGTTCGCGCGGTATGTTAAGTTTGTAAGCTACAGGGCCGATTCTTGCGAGAATCTCGAAAGGCACAATGTACCTTGGATTTAGCTTTCCATGCTTTCTGAAGCGTATCAACCCCTTCCAGGGTGAGACCTTCAATAGAACACGGTCACCCACCTGGAATTCCAACGGTTTCCTATGTTTATACGCGTAGCTTTTCTATCAGTCTCTGGAGGCTTTAAATCGTTCACAGATCTGAATGATCTTCTCCATCGTTTCATGTATGATCTCCAGACCTGTGAGAGTGCTTTTAGGAACTCGTCGTTTAGCTAACTGGGTATCACCCACCTCAGCCCAGCACAGAGGGGGTCTATTTTTTCGGCCATAGAGGGCCTCGAATGGAGCAGCCTTTATGCTCATGTGATAATTGTTGTTGTAGGGAAATTCGACAAGGGGTAAATGAGTATCCCATGCTTTCCCAATGTCGATCACATAGGCTCGCAACATATCTTCCAAGGTTTGGATAGTTCTCTCACTTTGCCCGTCGGTCTGTCGATGGTAGGCTTTACTCATGTCCAGCCTAGTTCCAAAGGAACTTTGCAATGACTGCCAGAACCTCGAAGTGAATCTACTGTCTCTGTTTGAGATAATGGATAAGGGAACACCGTGCAGTCGTACAATCTCTGTAATGTAAGTTCTTGCAAGCTTCCCCATCTTGTCTCTTTCTTTGATCGGCAGGAAGTGTGCAGACTTGGTCAATCTGTCGACAATGACCCGTATTGTATCAATTCCACCCGTTGTCTTGGGCAACTTGGTTATGAAATCCATAGAGATCCGCTCCCACATCCATTCCGGTATCTCAGGTTGTTGCAATAGACCGGAGGGTTTCTGGTATTCGACCTTAATGTTTGCGCAAGTAAGGCATTTACTCGCAAAGGTAGCAATCTCTGCTTTCATGTTAGGCCACCAGTATAACTTTTTAAGATCTGGATACATCTTATCTGGTCTCGGGTGCACGGAATAACGAGTGTCGTGCGCCTCGTTCATGACCAAGTGTCTGAAACCACCGAGTTTCAGGGTATAGATCCGGTCCATGAAATAATAAGCTCCGCCACCCTTAACCTCCAAGTTCTTATCCGTCCCTCTCAGGGATTCACCCGCCACATTTTCAGGCTTCAAAGCATCGAGTTGAGACGACTTAATTTGTGTGGACAAGCGTGAGTGGATAGTCATAGTCAATGATTTGAATTTACGACCAGAATGATAACGAATTTTGCATTCATAATCACTAAGTAGCTCAACCCACCGTCGTTGTATCATGTTGAGCTCCTTCTGGTCGAATATGTGTTGTAAGCTTTTGTGGTCTGTAAAGATAGTGCTTTTCGTACCGTACAGGTAATGTCTCCAGATCTTCAGAGCAAACACAACTGCTCGCAGTTCAAGATCGTGGGTCGTGTAATTGACCTCATATGTCTTTAGCTATCTCGATGCATAGGTGATGACCTTACCTCGATGCATCAGAACACATCCGAGTCCTTCATTCGATGCATCGCAATAGACAATGATGTCTTCTATTCCTTCAGGGAGGGATAGTATTGGTGCGGTGCACAAGGCTCGTTTGAGCGTTTGAAACGCTCTTTCTTGCTTCTCTTCCCAGTCAAAGGCCATGCCCTTCTGGTTCAGTGTTGATAGAGGTTTCGCAATGCAGGAGAAATTCTGAATGAACCTGCGATAGTAGCCAGCGAGGCCTAGAAATTGACGAATTTCCATAGGCGTCTTCGGTGCTGACCAGTTCTCAATGGCCTTATTTTGGAAGGGTCCACATGTATACCCTCTTCGATAACTACGTGCCCTAAGAATTCGACTCGTCGGATCCATAATTCGCATTTCGAGAACTTCGCGTAGAGCTTCTCCGAATGTAATGTTTCGAGGACTTGTCGTAGATGTTGAATATGCTCATCCTTACTTCAAGAGTAGATAAGTATGTCATTGATGAAGACGATGACGAACTGATCCAAGTAAGCATGACACACCCTATTCATTACGTCCATGAATACTGCGGGCGCGTTTGTCAATTCGAACGACATCACTACGAATTCGTAGTGCCCATAATCAGTTCGGAAGGCTGTCTTTGGAACATCCTCCCCTAGCACTCGTAGTTGGTGATATCCGGATATCAAGTCGATTTTTGAAAAGAAGTTCGCCCCTTGAAGTTGGTCAAATAAATTGTCAATACGAGGCAACGGATAATGATTTTTGACGGTCAGTTTGTTGAGCTCCCTATAGTCGATGCACATACGAAACGATACGTCTTTCTTCTTGACGAACAAGACTGGAGCTCCCCAGGGTGTGAAGCTTGGTCTTATAAAGCCCTTGCTGAGCAGTACGTTAAGTTGACCAGACAGTTCTTGCATCTCTATAGGTGCTAGACCATATGTCGATTTGGCTACTGGGGTAGCACCTGGAACTAAGTCGATTCGGAAATCAACTTGATGTTGTGGAGGTAATCCTGGGAGTTCTTCTGGAAAGATGTCGTGAAAGTCGCGTACTACTGGAATGCTCTGAATGTCTTTCCTTTCTTGGCTCACATTGACCACATGGGCAAGGAATGCTCTACATTCCTTCTGCAAGAATTTCTGAGCTTGAATGCTCGAGATGATATGAAGGTTTGTGTCGGGTTTGTCGCCATCAACTACTAGGGTTTCAGCAGAAGTTAGATTAACGCGAACAGCCTTTTCGTAACACATGATGTCAACACGATGAAGACTCAACCAATCTATGCCGATAATGACGTCGAAACTTTTAATTGAGACCGGCATGAGATCGATCCAAAATGAATGGCTATCTAAAGTTAGGGTACACCCTATGAATATACTACTAGTGCTCTCTGTCTTTCCATTAGCCATTTCTACAGTGAACGGTTCATTAAGTGCTCGTGATTTTTTCCAAAGTAAATGAGCAAATTTTTGGTTCACGAAACTCCTCTCCGCTCCACTATCAAATAGAATGCATGCATAAGAGTTATCGAGGAGGAACGTACCAGTGACCACTGTGGGGTCGGCAACCGCTTAATCATGGCCTATGGCCAGAAATCTTGTCGCTCCACTGGCAAACCCTACCTTCAGGCAGTTTTGTTTGAAGTGGCCTACCTCGCCACATCCGTAGCAAGTTTGGCCCACTCCAGCATCGGGGGCTTGGTTGATTGGCTTCGCCGGAGCTTTACAGAAACGGGCAGTGTGCCCCTTCCCATTGCAGTTCAGGCACTGCATCTCCCGGCAGGCACCGACATGATGGAAGGTGCATTTGTTGCACTTGGGAAAACTTCCAGTTTACTACTTTACCGGAGCAGCAGCGGCAGGTGCTATCGCAACATGTACTGCCACGACCTGCTACTTTTTGGCAGCCTTAGCCTTCTTTTTGTCATCCCAAAACTTCCACTTGGAATCAGCGGTTCTTGCGGGTTCTGAGATGGCCAGTGTAGTTGTTACGGCCGGGCTACGAACCCCATGGTCTATGAGCCGATGTGCCAATCGTTTGGCACTATCAAATGTAGTATGGTGTGATGCCAATACATTTCCTTAGTATAGTGGCACCAACCCCCATATGTACCTCTCGATTTTCTTTCCCTCTATATGAACCATGTTGGGACAAAGGGCCACCAGCTCACAGAATTTGGCGGTATAGGCGATTACGTTGGAGCCCTTCATGGTTAGGCTCCATAACTCTTCCTCTAGCTTCTGAATCTCACCCCTCGGGCAGTACTCCTTAATCATGAGGTATTTCAAAGTTTCCCAGCCCATAGAATTTGCCACTATGAGAGATAGTGACTTAATATGGCTATTCCACCATGTTAGGGCTTTTTTTTAAAGGTACAAGCAGCGAACTTCACCTTGCTCTCCTTGGGATAGGAACAGATTTCGAAAACCGATTCGGTTTTCTCGAACCATTGCGAGAGGGCAATGACTCTGCCAGTCCCTTTGAAGTACAATGGCTTGCAGTTGGTGAAGTCCTTGTAGGAGCACTCTTTCAAGCACACAGGGATTTCACTATGAGTAGACAGGACAGGGGTTCCTCCTCCAGTGGAAGCAGATGAATGATATTGAGCCATGGCTGTAGCCACAGCTGCAGCTACAACAACATTTAGAGCTGTCGTGTCAAACTGAGGAGTAGGTGGAGGAGGTGGTGTTTCGTTATTAGTGGTACGCCTTTGATTTCTACGAGGAGGCATCTTTGATCTATAAGTTTATGAAGATGAAAACATTAATAAGAATTTAATGGACGAATTGATGAGAATGACTCATGGACTAACTCTTCATAGACCAACAATACTATTGAATGTAGATCTAGAACTGATAGATGATCAGATTTGGATAATAACACCCATAAGATTAGGTACCTGTCAATATTATTAGAATTACAGATGTAAGAAGTTCGGGAAAAACGACCAACAGAAGGAGGCCTTACATTAACCAAAATGGGAAAATTTTGACAGAATTACAACCTAACCAAGACCTAACATGCCTATGATTTACAAAGATAGGGAATTAGACCAGAGTTTTACATAACTAGGTTATATCCAAAAGAGAGAAGTTGATGAGAATCTATCGGCGATGAGAACTACCTGAATGAGTTCTTGATCCCAACAGGAGATGTTCTATATCCCTCATGCGCCTATCAACTCTTGCTTGTTGAGCTCGAAGTTCCCTGACTTCAACTTGGGTTTCAACGAGTTCCCTCCGAAGAGCTGCATTGTGAACCAGAGCCCTTTCGTGAGCAGACTCTAGCTGGCGAATGTGGAGGGTGTTAACGCCAGAATTGACATCAATCTCCATGACTCGGTTGATAGCTGCTTGACCCTGCTCTATGTTCCAAGCAATCCTACGAACTATGATTGGTAGGATTCTGTCAGCAGAACCTCCCTCAGTGAGGTTGTAGAAACTTCTATCCCCATTGTAGGGAATGGGTTAACATGGTTCCTGACTCTATCTATTCATATTTGTGGCCCACATAGGTATGGGTCCTTGAAATGTTGGACGAGGGTTTAGGTTTTGATCAGCTGGAGGCAGGTTGTTGACTTCTGGCTCTGAGTCAGAACCATCAGAAAAGCCTTCAACTTCATGATCATCCAAAGGAATTGGGTGATCATCTTCTGGTTGTTCTTCCAGCCATCCTGCATTGTCGTGGTTGGGATAGTACGGGTCTCCGGGAAAGTGGAATCCAGCCATTAAATATACGCGAGAAGAGAGGTATAAGAATCTAGCACATAAGTAACTTATAGTAATGAAAAATACTCCTATAGTATTTGAAGTTTAGGTTCTATTGTTCTCATTGTGGTATTGTGGGTAATTTTTTAGACTTGTTGCAACCTCACAATCACACTTAGGCACATGCTAGTCAACCCTCGGATAATATAGTTGATCAGGCTATATCTTCCCAGTTTTGACTATATGTCTCTAAGTCTAATTGTGCTGCCCAGCAATCGTAATACTTTTGTACTGTCTTAGTGACACTAATTTTAGTATGAATGCAGACACGTATACTTAATTAAATATTTTAATATTTAAAGTAAAAACTCTTGGTCAGAGTATTTTAATCCCATTGTATTTTTAGTTAGTATATCTTTTATGGGTTGATATACTCAATTCACAATAAACAATGCTCTGATACCAATCTATCACACCCCAAAACCATGAACGGCAGAAATGTTCTGGGGCAGAGGATGTCATGTACAACATCACAACAATGAATAGTAGTAAACAAGCAACAACATCATCCATTGCATTAATAATATAATTTCATACAAGTGTGTTCTGTCAAGTTTTATAGACACCAAAAATACGTATCAAACTAAAAGACGACTCTTGAACAAACTCCATCTTCTCAAAAGCCTGGCATCTGTACCTGTCTACTAGTGACCTAAGAATACAAGTTATTTTGAAAGCGAATATCAACTTTAAAGCTGGTGAGATCATAAGTATATTAATGTATGTATTTGTATGAAAGCATTTGTAAGATGTTTTATAAAATGTTTGAACTCTCCTAGAAAACCCTATGTTTCCTACAAATTGTAGCATTCTACCAAGGCATCTAGTATCTATGTGTGTGTCTCTTGTAAAAATGTGTATTTTCCCAAATCTGACTATCATTAACCAAAAATATAGTTTTTACATTACCGTGCATCGTGTGAATACTCACGAAGTGAATGTAATGGGAAAATATCATAATATTGTAGTATTTGTAATAAGTGACTACTGATGTGCTAACTACCTTAAACCAATTGATATTTAAAGTAACATGTGATCGACCTGTATGTTGCTACCGAATCTAGTAAAACAACGTTGTAAGACGCCGTAAGAAATGACATTTGGCACCCGCAGACTTGCAAGTCCCACTGTAGCGAGCAGCAAGGTGTAGGATAGTCAATCCGGTATAGATCTATACGCAAACTCATACGCTCCCCAATTAAGGAGATTATGAATATAAATGTAACAACGCAAATTTTCAAACAAAATTTTCATTTAAAATAAAGTGAATTATTTCAACCAAATATAATTATTCCAAATTTCATATCAAAATACAATCATAAAATCCCCAAGATCTCAAAACATCAACAGTGTGTACGCGTCATGCCGGCGCCTTCCCACGGTCCTCGCTAGTACCTGAAACACATACATGACAACTGTAAGCATAAATGCTTAGTGAGTTCCCCAGTATACTAGTTATGCATATACGCCTTTCCAGGCCTTGAGATAATCGCCTTCCGGCCCATAAATTATTGCCTTCCGGCCCATAACATAATGCCTTCCGGCCCATAACATATTGCCTTCCGGCCCATAACATATTGCCTTCCAGCCCATAAACATACACAACAATTAATACATTAATCTTAACACATATAACACATATATCATATATCATATCCGACCTTTCAGTCACATAACATATTGCCTTCCGGCCCGTATAAACATACATAGCACGCATAGCAAATACCTTACCATTTATAGCACGTATAACACAAATCATATCCGACCTTCCGGTCACACAGTCAAACCCTTCCGGGTACAGTATAGTGAGAAGACTCACCTCACGGGTAATGAAAGCTAGCGACTCCTGAAATCACCCACACTCGATCCGCCGAGCTACAGACTCCCTATAATATCATATATCCCTTATTAATACTTTTATCTTTCAAGACAACTGACCCTAAGAAATTACATGTAGGTCAACTCTGGTCAACGGTCAACGGTCAACGGTCAACGGTCAACTTGACCGGACTCGGCGAGTGCAAAGGCGACTCGGCGAGTCTAGACGTCCTCCCCAACTTTCCCTGATGTTCCCTTTCTACTCGTCGAGTATCCCTCTTGGCTCGACGAGATCCTCGTGGAAGAATCGCGGGGCCACCCCGACTCCACTCGCCGAGTCTGAAGAACAGCTCGACGAGTTCCAGTCAATCTCCAAGCTACTCGCCGAGTCTGTTCATCGGACTCGGCGACTCCATGCCATGCAGTCGATCAAACTGCTTCCTGAGATAAGTATTGTCCCGAAATGCACAAGCATGGGACCTTCTGGACCTCTAAAGGTCCTAATACAGGGTTATAGTCGTTTGGGTAACAAGGTACTAATCCATCTAATCACCAAATGGGTTCCATAAACCCTAAATCCATGCACACATCAACATAACAGAAAAGATCCGAAATATTACCTGAATAACGCACTCTCTGTGTCCCCAAACCGCAGAACTCGAATCCCTTGCTGTTCCTTTAGCCAAAACTCTTCTCCTCCTTGCACAACAATTTCTTCAAGGCCCTAATATCCTTCAATCTTGCTCTAGATGCCCACAGCCGTTTAGGGTTCTTCTCAGTCGACTAAAGACGGACAATGACGGCCTATAAGTGCATTATATATGTTCCAAAACCAAACGGCTAGGGTTTCCGCTGAACAGCGCAGACTCGCCGAGTCCATAATGGACTCGTCGAGTCCAGTCGCGAACCCGCGACCCAGTCTGTGGTCCTACTCGGCGAGTCTGGCTCCAACTCGCCGAATCCCCTCCTAAAACACCCCAAAAACAATTTTATAAAAATACCTGAAATTCCGGGCTGTTACAACTCTCCCCCACTAGGACTAGACTTCGCCCTCGAAGTCTCACTCTGTAAATAACTCCGGATGTTGCTCCCGCATCTCACGCTCCGGCTCCCAAGTCATCTCCGATCCTTTCCTGTGTTGCCACTGAACCAACACCAGAGGTACCTCCTTGTTCCTCAGAACCTTGATCTTCCGATCCCTGATAGCTACTGGTCTCTCGGCGTAATTCAGGCTCGCATCCACCTGAATATCCTCTAGTGGAACCATTGCCGATTCATCGGCTATACACTTCCTCAACTGCGATACGTGAAAGGTATTGTGGATCTGTCCCAACTCTGCTGGCAACTCCAACCGATAAGCTACCCGGCCTACCCTTGGAATCACACGAAATGGACCTATGAACCGGGGCCCCAACTGGCCCCTCTTCCTGAACCGGATCACTCCTTTCCAAGGAGAAACCTTCAAGAGAACGAAGTCGCCAATCTGAAATTCAAGCTCGGACCGGCGTCTGTCCGCATAACTCTTCTGTCGGCTCTGGGCGGTCAATAACCTCTATCTAACCTGCTGAATCTGCTCTGTCGTCTGGAGTACGATCTCTGTACTGCCCATCACTCTCTGTCCCACCTCTCCCCAGCAAATGGGGGTCCGACACCTCCTACCATACAACAACTCAAAAGGTGGCATACCAATGCTCGAATGATGGCTGTTGTTGTAGGAAAACTCTGCCAAAGGTAAATGCGCATCCCAGCTACCCCCGAAGTCTAACACACATGCTCGAAGCATGTCCTCCAGTGTCTGAATCGTCCGCTCGGTCTGACCGTCTGTCTGGGGATGGTATGCGGTACTAAAATGCAGTTTAGTACCCAGCTCCTCATGGAATTTCTTCCAGAACCTGGAAGTGAAGGGTACATCGCGGTCCGAAACAATCGAGATCGGCACTCCATGCCGAGATACCACCTCTCTCACATATAACTCCGCCAACTTCTCCGCTGATGAACTCTCGCTGATGGCAAGGAAGTGTGCACTCTTCGTCAATCTATCCACAATCACCCAAATTGCATCGACTCCTCTGGCAGTTCTCGGCAATTTGGTGATGAAATCCATAGTAATCTGTTCCCACTTCCACTCAGGAATCTCCAAAGGCTGCAACTTACCATGCGGTCTCTGGTGCTCGGCATTAACCCTACGGCAGGTCAAACACCTCTCAACGAACCAGGCGACGTTTCTCTTCATACAAGGACACCAGTATTCCTTCCTCAAGTCCAAATACATCTTTGTAGCACCGGGATGGATCGAGAATTTCGATTTGTGAGCCTCCTCCATCAAAGTAGCACGCGTACCGCCCACGAATGGTACCCAAATCCGACCCTGAAACGTCAGAAGTCCTCGTCCATCCTTAACGAACTCTGAAATTAACCCAACGACCCGCTCTTTCTTTTGCATCTCGGATCTCACAGCCTCGGCTTGTGCCCCACGAATAGCATCCAATACCGGAGTCATCACCGTCAGTCTCAGACATACATCTCGCAATGAAGTGCTCTCCGCCCTGCGGCTCAATGCATCGGCTACCTCATTAGCCTTGCCCGGGTGGTATAGGATTTCGCAGTCGTAATCCTTGACCACATCCAACCATCTCCTCTGACGCATATTTAGGTTCGGTTGATCCATCAAATACTTCAAACTCTTATGGTCCGTGTATATCGTACATCGAACCCCATACAGGTAGTGACGCCAAATCTTGAGAGCGAACACTACTGCCCCCAACTCTAAGTCATGCGTGGGATATCTACCCTCGTGAGGCTTTAGCTGCCTCGATGCATAAGCTATCACATGACCTCTCTACATCAACACTGCACCCAGTACTGAAATCGATGCGTCGCAATATACGACAAAATCTTCCATCCCTTCTGGGAGAGCTAATACCGGGGCTTCGCACAATCTCTGGCGAAGTGTCTCGAAAGAAGTCTGTTGCTCGGGTCCCCATGAGAATGCAACACCCTTCCGGGTCAATCTGGTGAGTGATACTGCGATCTTGGAGAAGTCCCTAATAAACCTCCGATAGTACCCCGCCAACCCAAGGAAACTCCTGATCTCGGAAGGTGACTTCGGTACCTCCCAACTCATCACTGCCTCGACCTTGGCCGGATCGACCAATATCCCTGCCTGATTAACAACATGTCCAAGAAATTGGACCTCCCGCAACCAGAAGTCACATTTGGAGAATTTTGCATATAGCTTCTCCAACCTCAGTACCCCAAGGACCTCCCTCAAATGTCCCTCATGCTGCTCTCTAGATCGCGAATACACCAGGATGTCGTCGATAAATACAATCACAGACCGATCCAGCATCGGCCTGCATACTCTGTTCATGAGGTCCATGAACACTGCCGGGGCATTGGTGAGCTCGAAAGGCATCACCACGAACTCGTAATGCCCATACCGCGTCCTAAATGCTGTCTTCTGAACGTCCTCATCCCGTACTCTTACCTGATGGTACCCTGATCTCAGATCGATCTTGGAAAACCAAGATGCCCCTTGCAACTGATCGAATAAATCATCGATCCTCGGTAACGGATAGCGGTTCTTGACTGTCGCCTTGTTCAACTCTCGATAGTCAATGCACATCCGGTGTGAACCATCCTTCTTCTTGACGAACAGAATCGGTGCTCCCCACGGCGAGCTGCTCGGCCGAATAAATCCCTTTCACAGCAACTCGTGGAGTTGCGAGGACAACTCTTGCATCTCTGGAGGTGCGAGACGATAAGGCACCTTCACAATAGGCGCAGCCCCCGGAATCAGATCGATACCAAACTCTACTTGCCTCGCAGGAGGCACTCCCGGCAAGTCCTCGGGAAAAACATCTGGAAACTCGCGCACCACTGGAACCTCCTCCACTGACCTCGATCTCTCGGAAGCCTCCCGCGTATCCATCACATACGCCACAAAACCCTTACATCCCTGCTGTAGACATTGCCTCGCCCTAGCGGCCGAACAAAAAGTTGATCCTGAACGGGTACCCTCGCCGTACACTGTAAGAACTCCCCCACTAGGGTCTCGTATAGTCACCAGCTGGCGCTCACAGTCGATGACAGCGCTGAATCGGCTCAACCAGTCCACGCCCACGATGACACAGACATCACCCATCGCAATAGGAACTAGGTCAATCGGAAACTCAACCCCGAAAATTTCTAGTACGCATCCCCGAAGAACCTCCGTGGAACAAACCACCCTCTCGGCCGCTATAGAAATGCTCAGAGGCCGACTTAACGGCTCACGACTAATACTGATATGCTGACTAAAAGCTAAAGATACAAAGGACCTACTCGCACCCGAATCAAATAACACTAGAGCAGGCATAGAGTTCACAAGAAAAGTACCTACACATATATTAACATAAGCATAACATCTCGACTTTAAATAAATACGTGAATTACAGCATACCTGCCACAACATCGGGCGCAGCGCGGACCTCTTCCGCAGTCAGCTGAAAGGCTCTCCCGCGAGCCCTCGGGGCCTCGACCTTCGCCGGTCGATTCTCAGTAGTTCTGGTAGTAGGTGTAGATCCCTGACGAAGCTGCGGGCACTCGGCCTTCCGATGGCCTGTCTGGTTGCAATGAAAACAAACCATAAACCCCTTAGGACAATCCCTGGCAATGTGTCCTTCCTTGCCACACTTGTAGCAACCACCAGCTCGGCACGCCCCCTCATGACTTTTGCCGCACTTCCCGCAAGTGCGGCCCTTCTGACCTCCCATCCTCGAATCAGCGGACTTGATCCGCTTGGCTGCCGGCTCAGACTGAGCCGGCCGCCGGTCCACCTGCCGAGACTCGGCCTCCTCCCTGGCCTGGGTCTCCAACTCGATCTCGCGCTTCCTGGCATTCGCCTGAAGCTCAGTGAAAGTACGATAGGTGGAGTTTGACACAAACTCCCGGATATCCCTCCTCAAAACACCTAAATACCGGCTCATCCGTGACTGCTCTGTCGACACCAGCTCGGGGCAGAACATCGCCCTCTCGTGAAACTTCCGTGTGACCACCGCAACGGAATCAGTACCCTGCTTAAGAGTCAAGAACTCCTGAATCAATCGTTCCCTCTCCACTGGGGGAACGTACTCGTCCCTGAACATGTCAGTAAACCTCTCCCATGTCACCGCTGTAATCTCCGCCAAAGTGAAGTTCGCCGTCACGAACTTCTACCAATCCTTCGCTCCCAGACGGAGCTGGTTCAAAGCGAACCGTACCCTCAGGTGCTCCGGGCATGAGAAAGTGTAGAAGCACCGTTCAATGTCAGGGGGTTTCGTGTTGCTGAATTCCCGGAATAGCAACGAATCGCCCCCTTGCGGCCTGGCAGCGGCGACGGCTGCGGTAGCGGCAGCGGCTGCAGTCTCAGTCAGTGCGGCGTACCGCTCTTCGAACGTCTCCATCAGAGTGGTCTTAATAGACCCAAACATCTCCGGGATCTCAGCCCGGATCGCTGCAGCTACCTCCTCCTGTATCATCTGACGAATATCCTCGTCGCTCACACCGCTCGAACTCGCCCCGTGGCGTGTGGTAACCATGATGTCTCTGAAATACAACATAAAATTATCAGAGACTCCATCAAGTACAATTGCACTTGATACGCAACCCTACTCAGTCTCCGATATCCAGTGATTCTTACTTGGGTCTCCCACCGACCCGGTGTCTTCGGTAGTACGGGCCCAATACTACCGACCACACCGTATCAGTATTCATCCCAAATCTTCCTCCCCAACCCCGAATAGTGAGTACTCTACTTTGATATGCACTATCTACCTGTATGCTACCAAATATCTCATATCGGCAAACTCCCTAGACTAAGGCATCACAAATCAGGCCACTCTAGTCCTATCATGAATACCCAGTCTTCTAGCATGCATAACAATTCATAATTCATTGCATAACATAACATTGTAAGGTATTCTGGGGATCTTTACCGTTCGGGCGCTGGCTGATCGTACACACTGCTTCTTTCTTGTTTACCACTTTACCATTTATAAAAGTTTATGCCTTTATTATTATTTTTTTTTTAAACGATTTTCCTCAAATCCTCGGTTTGAGTTCAGTTACACCCGAAGGTACACCCGAATCCCTCAAACCAAGGCTCTAATACCAATTGTAACAACGCAAATTTTCAAACAAAATTTTCATTTAAAATAAAGTGAATTATTTCAACCAAATATAATTATTCCAAATTTCATATCAAAATACAATCATAAAATCCCCAAGATCTCAAAACATCAACAGTGTGTACGCGTCATGCCAGCGCCTTCCCACGGTCCTCGCTAGTACCTGAAACACATACATGACAACTGTAAGCATAAATGCTTAGTGAGTTCCCCAGTATACTACTTACGCATATACGCCTTTCCAGGCCTTGAGATAATCGCCTTCCGGCCCATAAATTATTGCCTTCCGGCCCATAACATAATGCCTTCCGGCCCATAACATATTGCCTTCCGGCCCATAACATATTGCCTTCCGGCCCATAAACATACACAGCAATTAATACATTAATCTTAACACATATAGCACATATATCATATATCATATCCGACCTTTCAGTCACATAACATATTGCCTTCTGGCCCGTATAAACATACATAGCACGCATAGCAAATACCTTACCATTTATAGCACGTATAACACAAATCATATCCGACCTTCCGGTCACACAGTCAAACCCTTCCGGGTACAGTATAGTGAGAAGACTCACCTCACGGGTAATGAAAGCTAGCGACTCCTGAAATCACTCGCACTCGATCCGCCGAGCTACAGACTCCCTATAATATCATATATCCCTTATTAATACTTTTATCTTTCAAGACAACTGACCCTAAGAAATTACATGTAGGTCAACTCTGGTCAACGGTCAACGGTCAACGGTCAACTTGACCGGACTCGGCGAGTGCAAAGGCGACTCGGCGAGTCTAGACGTCCTCCCCAACTTTCCCTGATGTTCCCTTTCTACTCGTCGAGTATCCCTCTTGGCTCGACGAGATCCTCGTGGAAGAATCGCGGGGCCACCCCGACTCCACTCGCCGAGTCTGAAGAACAGCTCGATGAGTTCCAGTTAATCTCCAAGCTACTCGCCGAGTCTGTTCATCGGACTCGGCGAGTCCATGCCATGCAGTCGATCAAACTGCTTCCTGAGATAAGTATTGTCCCGAAATCCACAAGCATGGGACCTTCTGGACCTCTAAAGGTCCTAATACAGGGTTATAGTCGTTTGGGTAACAAGGTACTAATCCATCTAATCACCAAATGGGTTCCATAAACCCTAAATCCATGCACACATCAACATAACAGAAAAGATCCGAAATATTACCTGAATAACGCACTCTCTGTGTCCCCAAACCGCAGAACTCGAATCCCTTGCTGTTCCTTTAGCCAAAACTCTTCTCCTCCTTGCACAACAATTTCTTCAAGGCCCTAATATCCTTCAATCTTGCTCTAGATGCCCACAGCCGTTTAGGGTTCTTCTTAGTCGACTAAAGACGGAAAATGACAGCCTATAAGTGCATTATATACGTTCCAAAACCAAACGGCTAGGGTTTCCGCTGAACAGCGCAGACTCGCCGAGTCCATAATGGACTCGTCGAGTCCAGTCGCGAACCCGCGACCCAGTCTGTGGTCCTACTCGGCGAGTCTGGCTCCAACTCGCCGAGTCCCCTCCTAAAACACCCCAAAAACAATTTTATAAAAATACCTGAAATTCCGGGCTGTTACAATAAAAATGGTCATGACAGGTAGTGCCATGCTCCGTTTAATGGCTCAAATAACTACAAGAATGTATATGTAATGAATGTGCTAGCTATATTGTGTGTTCTTTCTCTGTCTAGCCTGTATGTACTGTAATGTTCTGCGTGTGCTAGCTGTAATGTGTGTTTTATCTCTATCTAGCATGTATACTAATGTACTGTGTGTACTAGGTGTATTGTGTGCTCTCTCTCTCTCTCTCTCTCTCTTTATCTAGAAAGTATTGACTCATGAATGAATTGACTCATTGTATGTTTCATTGTTCTAGTAATAGTTTTAGTATCTTCATACACTACCCCTATGGTAGCTTACTAGTAATGAATGATCATGTTTGTAAACCCTTGCTACCCAAAGGTATGGAACGGGTTGATAGAACTTTTATGTATATATATGTATACATAATATATAACTAATAGATAGACGACCTTCGGACGGATAACCGATGCCCTACAACCACATCCCAACGAGGAAAAGGAGATAAAGCGAGCTAGCCTTCCTAAGCCCTTTAAACATTACCTATATAACTATACATACATAGGCATGCATTTGAAAATAAGTTTAAAAGAGTTTAAGTAAAAGTATTTGACAAGTAAAAGAGTTTGTAAAACAGTTTGGTAAACAGTTTGAACAGTAAGAAAACTACTGGTTTGGTAGTTATTAATCACATGTGATTGATATAATAACTATAAGTATTCAACTTGTATCCCCCCCCATAAAAGAATTTAAAAACATTTAAACCATTGATTAAGGGGGTATGAACTCACCTGTAGTCGGTGGTATGGATGAACTGAAGATGTAGGATTGCTAGGTCTCAAGTGAAGACTTGAACACACTCTATGATCCTAGTTAACATATAATATCAAATTAATGTATCCAATTAGTATTTAAACAAATAATTTACAAAGTTAAGACATCCTAAGACAAGTTAAACACTTTATGTAAGTGTTTTAAGCCCCAAGAAGTGCATCTAAGTGTTGTAGGACAAAGCTATTGGGTTTAGGGTTCAAAAGAACCCCTTTCTTGAGTTTACGCTTTCTTGACCATAACTCATTGAGTTTACGGTCGTAAACCCTTGATTTTATGGCCCTAAGCTCATACACTTTTGACCGTTTGTTGTTTTGAAGCCTTAAAACTCCCTAGAAGCTTTTCTACTTGATGTGTGTGTCTATGGAAGGAATTAGGGCACCATTTCACTCCTATTTGGAGTTTATGGGTCCAGAAACATTTTTTTTTGAGTTTACTACCCTAAACTCATATGGTTTATGGTCTTTTGGGGTTTCTCAAGTCCTTAGCTCATCAAGGAAAGGATTTAGACATGTTTCTAAGGCTTATGAAGGACTTAGGAACACTTTGGTACCTTTATTTGGGGTTTACGGTTCAAGAACTTCTTGAACCGTAAAGACCTTGTTCTTGGTGTTCTTGCGACTATTTCTTGATTTAAGGGAATGTAACAAGCTTTATATGACTCTAGATTAAGTCATATAATCACTTAAGAAGGCTAGAGCACTTACTAGATTAAAGATCTTGAAAAACTTTTGGATGATACTTAAGAGAGAAATGGATTTGGATCTTGAAATTTGGAAAAAGTGTAAATAATGACTAATTGTCATATATATATATACTCCCAAATTTAGGGTGTTTGGCTGTAAATATTTTATTCAGGCAGTAAACTCTAATTTCTTGGAGTTTTGGAATAACAGTGTTGCACAATAAACCCTAGTGCATCCTCTCTCATGATATCTCTTAAAGTGTGACTCCTGAAATACTCAAACTTATTCTAAAAAGTCTGAAAATTCACAGCAACTGTTCTGACTTCTATTGACTTGATATGTTTGTACATAATAGAAATTTCGGGTTGTCACATCATCCCCTCCTTAGAAGGAATTTCGTCCCAAAATTAGAGTTCAAGCAAATAAGTAGTTACAAATAACTAAGTAAAAAGACGATGATCTTTCAGTTTCATCTGAACCTCTCGCTCCTAAGTGAATTCTGGTCCTTGCTTGGCGTTCCAGCGAACCTTCACTATCGGGATACGACTTTGCTTCGTTTGCTTGACCTCTCGGTCCATGATCTCTACTGGTTCTTCTACGAAGTTGAGGCTCTCGTTAATCTCGATGTCGTCGAGTGGGATAACAAGAGTCTCGTCAGACAGACACTTTTTCATGTTGTATACGTGGAAGGTAGAATGTATGTTACTGAGTTCGCGCGGTAAGTTAAGTTTGTAAGCTACAAGGCCGATTCTTGCGAGAATCTCGAAAGGCCCAATGTACCTTGGATTTAGCTTTCCATGCTTTCTGAAGTGTATCAAGCCCTTCCAGGGTGAGACCTTCAATAGAACACGGTCACCCACCTGGAATTCCAACGGTTTCCTACGTTTATCAGCATAGCTTTACTGTCGGTCTCTGGAGGCTTTGAATCGTTCACAGATCTAAACGATCTTCTCTGTCGTTTCCCATATGATCTCCAGACCTGTGAGAGTGCTGTCAGGAACTCTTCCTTTAGCTAACTGGGTATCACCCACCTCAGCCCAGCACAGAGGGGGTCTACAGTTTCGGCCATAGAGGGCCTCGAATGGAGCAGCCTTTATGCTCGTGTGATAACTGTTGTCGTAAGGAAATTCGACAAGGGGTAAATGAGTATCCCATGCTTTCCCAAAGTCGATCACACAGGCTCGCAACATATCTTCCAAGGTTTGGATAGTTCTCTCACTTTGCCCGTCGGTCTGTGGATGGTAGGCTGTACTCATGTCCAGCCTAGTTCCTAAGGAACTTTGCAATGACTGCCAGAACCTCGAAGCGAATCTACTATCTCTGTCTGAGATAATGGACAAGGGAACACCGTGCAGTCGTACAATCTCCCTAATGTAAGTTCTTGTAAGCTTCTCCATCTTGTCTCTTTCTTTGATCGGTAGGAAGTGTGCAGACTTGGTCAATCTGTCGACGATGACCCATATTGTATCAAGTTCACCCGTTGTCTTGGGCAACTTGGTTATGAAATCAATAGTGATATACTCCCACTTCCATTACGGTATCTCAGGTTGTTGCAATAGACCGGAGGGTTTCTGGTATTCGACCTTGAACTTTGCGCAAGTAAGGTATTTACTCACGAAGGTAGCAATCTCTGCTTTCATGTTAGGCCACCAGTATAACTTTTTAAGATCTGCATACATCTTATCTGATCCCGGGTGCACGGAATAATGAGTGTTGTGCTTTTCATTCATGGCTAAGTCTCTGAAACCACATAGTTTCGGGGTCTAGATTCGGTCCATGAAATAATAAGCTCCACCACCCTTAACCTCCAAGTTCTTATCCATCCCTATCATGGATTCACCCGCCACATTTTCAGGCTTGAAAATGTCGAGCTGAGCCGCCTGAATTTGTGTGGACAAGTGTGAATGGATAGTCATAGTCAATGATTTTAATCTACGACCAGAATCTTCCTTCCGACTTAGGGCGTCAGCTCCTACGTTGGCTTTACCCGGATGATAATGAATTTCGCATTCATAATCACTAAGTAGCTCGAACCACCGTCGTTGTCTCACGTTGAGCTCCTTCTGGTTGAATATGTGTTGTAAGCTTTTGTGGTCTGTAAAGATAGTGCTTTTCGTACCGCACAGGTAATGTCTCCAGATCTTCAGAGCAAACACAACTGCTCGCAGTTCAAGATCGTGGGTCGTGTAATTGACCTCATATGTCTTTACCTATCTCGAGGCATAGACGATGACCTTACCTCGATGCATCAAAACACATCCGAGTCCTTGATTCGACGCATCGCAATAGACATTGAAGTCTTCTATTTCTTCAGTGAGGGATAGTATTGGTGCGGTGCACAAGGCTCGTTTGAGCGTTTAAAACGCTCTTTCTTGCTTCTCTTCCCGGTCAAAGGCCATGCGCTTCTGGGTCAGTGTTGATAGAGGTTTCGCAATGCGGGAGAAGTTCTAAATGAACCTGCGAGAGTAGCCAGCGAGGCCTAGAAATTGACGAATTTCCGTAGGCGTCTTTGGTGCTAACCAGCTCTCAATGGCCTTGATTTTGGAATAGTCCACATGTATACCCTCTTCGATAACCATGTGCCCTAAGAATTCGACTCGTCGGATCCAAAAGTCACATTCCGAGAACTTCGCGTAGAGCTTCTCCGAACGTAATGTTTCGAAGACATATCGCATATGTTGAGTATGATCCTCCTTACTTCGAGAGTAGGTAAGTATGTCATCGATGAAGACGATTACGAACTGATCCAAGTAAGGATGACACACCCTATTCATTAAGTCCATGAATATTATGGGCGCGTTTGTCAATCTGAACGGCATCACTACGAATTCGTAGTGCCCATAATGAGTTCGGAAGGCTGTCTTTGGAACATCCTCCCTTAGCACTCGTAGTTAGTGATATCTGGATATCAAGTCGATTTTTTAAAAGAAGTTCGCCCCTTGAAGTTGGTCAAATAAATCGTCAATATGAGGCAACGGATAACGATTTTTGACGGTCAGTTTGTTGAGCTCCCTGTAGTCGATGCACATACGAAACGATCCGTCTTTCTTCTTGACAAACAAGAATGGAGCTCCCCAAGGTGAGAAGCTTGGTCTTATAAAGCCCTTACTGAGCAGTACGTTAAGTTGACCGGACAGTTCTTGCATATCTACAGGTGCTAGTCGATAGGGTGATTTGGCTACTGGGGTAGCCCCTGGAACTAAGTCGATTCGGAACTCGACTTGACGTTGCGGAGGTAATCCTGGGAGTTCTTCTGGAAAGATGTCGGGAAAGTCGTGTACTACTGGAATGTTCTGAATGTCTTTCCTTTCTTGGCTCACATCGACCACATGAGCAAGGAATGCTCTACATTCCTTCCGCAAGAATTTCTGATCTTGAATGCTCGAGATGATATGAAGGTTTGTGTCGGTTTTGTCGCCATAAACTACTAGGGTTTCGCCAGACGGTAGATTAAGGTGAACAACCTTTTCGTAACACATGATGTCGGCACGATGAAGACTCGACCAATCCATGCCGATAATGACATCGAAACTTTTAATTGAGACCGGCATGAGATCGATCGTTTGAAGTGGCCTACCTCGCCACATTCGTAGCAAGTTTGGCCCACTCCAGCACCGGGGGCTTGGTTGATTGGCTTTGCCGGAGCTTTAAAGAAATAGGTAGTTTTCCCCTTCCCATTGCAGTTCAGACACTGTATCTCCCGGCAGACACCGACATGATGGAAGTTGCATTTGTTGCACTTGGGGAAACTTCCAGCGTACTGCTTTACCAGAGCAGCAGCGGCAAACCACTTCAAACGAAACCCATGAGTTTACGGCCGTAAGCTCATACACTTTTGACTGTTTGTTGTTTTGAACCCTTAAAAGTCCCTAGAAACTTTTCTACTTGATGTATGTGTCTATGGAAGTAATTAGGGCACTATTTCACTCCTATTTGGAGTTTACGGTTCCTAAACCATTTTCCTTTGAGTTTACTACCATAAACTTATATGGTTTATGGTCTTTTAGGGTTTTTCAGGTCCTTAGCGCATCAAGGAAAGGATTTAGACATGTTTCTAAGGCATGTGAAGGACTTAGGCACACTTTGGTACCTTTATTTGGGGTTTACGGTTCAAGAAATTCTTGAACCGTAAACACCTTGTTTTTGGTGTTCTTGGGACTATTTCTTGATGTAAGGGAATGTAACAAGCTTTATAAGACTCTAGGATAGTACTTACTATATTCAAGCTTGAAATGAGCTAAAAGTCCAAGAACACTAGTGTGTGTTCTTGGTGAAAATGGAAGAATCAACCTTTTGGAATGATTTAACGGTTAGAAGTATGTTAAAACACTAGATTAAGTCATATAATAACTTAAGAAGGCTAGAACACTTACTAGATTGAACATATTGAAAAACTTTTGGATGATACTTGAGAGAGAAACGGATTTGGATCTTGAAATTTGGAAAAATTGTAAATAATGACTAATTGTCATATATATATATATATATATATATATATATATATATATATATATATGTATATATATATATATATGTATATATATATATATATATATATATATATATATATGTATATATATATATATATATATATACACTCCCAAATTTAGGGTTTCTGGTTGTAAATATTTTATTCAGGCAGTAAACTCTAATTTCATGGAGTTTTTGAATAACAGTGTTGCACAATAAACCCTAGTGCATCCTCTCTCTTGATATCTCTTAAATTGTAAATCCTGAAATACTCAAACTTATTCTAAAAAGTCTGAAAATTAACAGCAACTATTCTGAATTCTATTGACTTGCTATGTTTGTACAGAATAGAAATTTCGGGTTGTCACATCTTTTATGGTGGATTTTTGATCCATGGTTTATGGAGTTGGGTTATAACCATTTGGAGCTCCATGGATAGTTCATGGGAGTTACAAACCCATGGATCATTAGAAACGTAGAGTCATGACAATTAAGGGCATTCATGTGTAAACCTTAATTGTGAAAACACTATAAAAGGAGCCCTATAGCTAGCAAAATCGGACTACTAGTTAGTTCTAAGAGGGCATAACCGATTTTTTAGTGCAAGTGTATTCTCTCAAGTTATTGCAAGTCTTGTAGTGTTGTGTGAAGCATTTGAGGCACAACATTTGGCGTGCTAGGCTCACAAAGTCTTCAAGGAATCCAAGCAACAAGAAAGGTATGTACTTTTACTAGTTTTTATATTACATATTCCCCATGCCATGCTAGTTAGGAAGTAAACCTTGAAAAATCAAATTTGAATGTATATTAGAGAAAACATAGATTCAAGATTTATAGGATTGCATGTACACCATAGGAGTGTTAGAATGATCAAAATCCATCACAAATACCATATCACCAAATCCATGAAAGAAAATATATAGAAACGTAGATCTAAGCTTATAAACCCATAAAGCTAGGATCTTGAAAACTCACAGTCGTACATAATGTGTGGAAATGAATACCAGAGAGGCTTGAGTGTTCAGATGATGGCTAGACGCTCTTCTTCTTATTATTTGCTAGAAATCACCACAAATGAGCTCAAAATCAACTATGACGTTCTAGGGTTTCAAAGGGGAGTGTTGAGAGGTGATGGAGGTTGAGGGTGAGCTAACCCTAGCCCTCACTCCCTTTAAATACGGTAAGAATCCCTAAAAAATAGGTTTTGTCTCTCAGATAGGCCTCATGTCGTGATCCATATGTTCTCATGTCGTGAGCACCAAAGATGATGTGCGTTTTGGACATTTTCGTCACGATGTGACAGGAATCCCTCATGTTGTGAGTGTGACAACCCGAAATTTCTATCTTGTACAAACCTCACATTTCAATTTAAGTCAAACTTGCTTCTGCTAACTTTTAGCACTTTTGGAGTCCGTATGGGTGTTTTTAATCTTAAATGCATCAAAGGAATAAGTGAAAGGGAGTATCAGTTGAACTTGTCAACTGTCAAGCAAGCCCTAAGCCCTCAAAACAGGAATTTATGGCCATAACCTTTCAGTTTACCGTCGTAAAATCAAAGTGGTTGTAAACCCCTTAGTATATATATAATCCATAGTCATTTTAATCACTTTTCACCCTTCAAACCCAAGAACTCGGAATTCTATCTCAAGGATCTTGAGACTTTTGCTTCCAAATCTTCCAAAAATGTAAGTAAATCACTTCATCTATGTGTTATACATCACTTCTTATTGATTCACTCATGATTTCATCCATGAAATCCTTTCATTTTCATAGATCTTCAAGTGTTCGTTTCACCAAGAATACATACTAGTGTTCTTGGACTTTAAACACATTTGCAAGCTTCTATATTGTAAGTACTCTTACCCTAGCTTGTTATATGACTAAATCACTTAGTTTACACCTTGAAAAAAACACAAAATCAAGATCAAATTGGAGTTTACGGCCAAGGAAATCTCCTTGGGTCGTAAACTCTATTGATGGGTGTGTATGAGCCCTAATTTCCTTTCTTAGCCTTAGAACTAGGTCTAGAACACCCCCAAAGTGAGTTAAGGACTTTAAACTTCAAAATTGTACAACTTGCCATGAGTTTATGGCCGTAAACTCATTAGGCCCGCAAACCCTTGGTCGTGAACTCATGTGGTGTTTACTCTTGGGCTGTAGACTCCAAGGTGAAGCCCTACAACCCTTAGATGCAACCCCTTTGCACTTATAACACTTGAATCCAAGTGTTGTCCATGTTCTAGAGTGTCGATACTTGCTTAATTAGTTGTTTAATTACTAATTAGATACATATATGTGTCATTATATGTTAACTAGGATCAATGTGTGTGTTCAAGTCTTCACTTGACACCTAGCACCTTATCCAACTCTTTCATCCAAACCATTCACAACAGGTGAGTTCAAACCCCTGAATTAACCTTTTAAATGTTTTTAAATGCTTTTATGGGGGGGGAATACAAGTTGAATCATTATAGTTCTAATATCAATCACATCTCATTTATAACTATCAAACAAATGGATTTACTATACTTTTAACTGTTTTGTCAACAAAACTACTTCCAAATGATTATCAAACTCTTTTACATGTTAAAATCTTTATAAAGCTTTATCGTGGTTACCAAATCTTTAATTTCAATTCTTTATACTTATATATTGTTAAAATCATGTCTAATACATATATAGTTATATAAGTAAGGTTTTATGGAATTAGGACTGATAACTCACTTCAATTCCTGTTCCTTGTTTGGTTGTGAACTCAGAGTATCATGTTGTTTGTCCGAGTGTCGTTTGATCCTTAGTTATATATTATGTATATAGGTATAGATATAAATCTTTTACTTCAATCCCATCACCTTTAGGTAGCAAAGGTGTATATATTTACTAAGTAATTCAAACAACATTTCTATCAAACTATAATAGGTATAGTTTAGAGGTGTACTACTTACTACTTTCTAGTACAATGAAACATACAAAGAGTCAGTTCATATAAGAGTCAATACATACTATACAATATACAGAGAGAACTTACACTAGTACATAGAATACATACACACTATACACTATACAAAAGAACATACTAGGATGAGAAGCAGAGAGAACATACAATACTCTAATACATACAATACATATACAAGTATACTATAGCATAAATGTGGACCACTGTTTCGGGGCATGGAATCACCTGCCATGGCTCGATTTGTATCCAGAATCTCCTAGAGGGAGAGCGTGAATTCGTATATAGATCTATACTGGATTGACCGTCCTACACCATGCTGCTAACTACAGTGGGATCTGCAGGTCTTCTGGTGACAAATGTCATTACTGTTTGACGTATTATAGCGTCGTGATTATACTATTCACTTAGTATAGTTACAATTATATCACATTATACCTTAATTAACAATTGGTTTAAGTTAGTTAGTACAACATTAGTTACTATAACATCATACAACAAGTACTTCATTATTTTCCCCATTACATCTACTTGGTGATCATTTAACATAAACAGTAATGTAAAAACTATATTTTATTAATGTTAGTAACCTTTGGGAGGAATACTTACTTATACAATGAACAAACGTACAATACTTTTGATGCCTTGGTAGAAGGCTACTATTAGTAGGAAATACATGATTTTTTAGGAGATACAAACATTTACTACAAACATTTGCTACAAACATTTTCTACAAACATTTACAAACTTCTACATTTTAACACTTAAAAGCATTTTCATACAAACAATGAAACTAAAATACTTATGAACTCAGCAACTTTAAAGTTGATAAACTCTTTCAAAATAACTTGTATTCTCAGGTCATCAGTAGATAGGTACCGATGCCAACTTTTGAGAAGATGAAGCACATTCAAGACTCATCTTTCATTTTGATTCATATTTTGGAGTCTTATAAACTATACAGAACACACTCATATTAAGATACATTATTAATGCAATGGATGATGTTGTTTACTTGTTTACTATTATTTTGTGTTGTGATACTATACATGACGTCCTCCGCGCCAGAACGTTTCCGCCATTCCGGTTTTGGGGTGTGACAGATTAGTATCAGAGCATTGTTTATAGTGAATTGAGTATATCAACCCATAAAAGATATACTAACTATAAACACAATGGGATTAAAATAATCTGACCAAGAGTTTATAATTTTAAATAATAAAATATTAAACTAACTATACAAACCCGCATTCATACTAAAATCAGTGTCACTAGGACAGAACAAAAGTATTACGGTTGTTGAGTATCACAAGTAGGCTCGTGGATGTATGGTCAGTTCTGGGAGTGGCATAGCCTGATCAACTATACAGGTCCGAGAAGTGATTAGCATATGCCCTAGAATGGTTGTGATGTGGCAACAAGTCTAAAAACTTACCAACACTACTACCATGATAACATTTGAACATAACATAAACCTAAAATACTATAGGAATATTTTGTGTTACAATAATTTTTATCTGAGAACTAAAAAGGTCTTTATTAGTAGGTTAATAGTTGCTAAGTGGATACGCTAAGGTTTTATGTAACTAAGATGTCATAGACTGAGAATCTGTGATCTTTGCTTTACTCCCTGTTCCTTATTTGGTTGTGGGTTTAGAGTTAGTGTCACTTATTCGAAGCACTATCCTGTATTGAGTACATATAATTGGTATGCACTACACAGGTTATGAAGTAACTAATAAAGATCATCTTATAAATATCTAATTAGTACGTCTATTAAATTTTTCTTTATCCCTATTCTCGCGTAGATAACATGGATGGATTCCGTCCCCACGGCGACCCGTACTTCCCTAACCAAGGTAATGTTGGATGGCTTGAAGAAGATCCAGAAGATGACCATCCAATCTCTTTGGATGATCACCATGCTGAAGGATTTTCTGATGGTTCTGAGTCCTAACCTGAAGTCAATAACCTACCCTCGATGGTTCCCATTCCAATCCTAACCCTCGTCCAGCTTTTGAAGGCCCGACGCCTCCTTGGGTGGAAAGCATGGAAACACGGAGCCAAGACCAGGATCAACCTATGCCATTTAATGGAGACCGAAACTTTTACGACCAGAGCGAAGGAAGCTCAGTAGACAGGGTCTTGCAAATCTTAGTCCGCAGGGTTGCCCGAAATGAAATCCAGGGAAGGACAGCTCTCCATCGCATCACGGAGGTTGATACTAATGCAAGTATGCATACCATTGGAACCATTCATCTTGAATACGCTCGTGAGAGTTCTAAGAGGGACCACGGGGACCTGCTAGAAGCACTAACTGAAACTCGAGCTGAAGTCATACAGCTCCGAGTACGCCAGAGGGTGTACGAAAGACACCTGCTTGATATGGAGCGTCAGCTGGCTGAACTAAGGGTTCACCAGAGGGATAACCGTCACCAGTAGGAAAGACTCTACCTTTTGTGACAACCCGATATTTCGAGTCAATGTAATGTAAAACCAATCAAATTTAGGTCAAAATATAACCTTCCTAAAATCTTATTTGGGTTAAATAAAGTAGTAGGAATCATATCAAGGTTTGCGTACATAAAAAGAACGTCCAAATCTGACTTCGGATGAGGAAGTTATGAATTTTTGAAGAAATTCCTTAATCACGTCGTTTTAATAAATAAATAATAAAAATAATTTCGGAATTTGCCAACGGAATCTAAACGAAAGTTGTAGATCATGGTCTCACCTTCGCGTGGATATAAAGAACGTCAAAAACGGAGTTCGCATGAGGGAGATATGAATTTTTGAAGTTTATTTAAAATAAATATAAATTTAATTATAAACTCCCGATATTATCCGAAGGGGAGTCATCGGATAGGACCGAAGTACGCCCTGCGTACCTTCGTACGCCCTGCGTACTGAGATCAAGGGCCTCAGATCGTCCACGTCGCCCTATCCGAAGTTTCCGACCCGTCCGACCCGTCCGAAGCGTCCGACCCGTCCGACCTGCCGTCCCATCCGACCCGCTGTCCCGTCCGACCCGCCTCCCCAGCAACCCGTCCCATCCGAAGCCGAGGCAGTCGGGGCTTCGGTCATGCATGACGTACGCGTACGCGCTGCGTACGGGCGTACGCCCCGCGTACCGAGGCGGTTCAGCCTTCCTATAAATAGAATGCGAGGCTTTCTGTAAATTTTGCTCACTTCTCTCTTTTCTCTCACGATCTTGCCTCGATTTCCGTGCCCGTTAAAACCCGAAGCTCTGGTATTTTTGCTCAAGTCCCGAGGGTCGATTTTACTCCCGATATTCCTGAGAATCCCGAGAAAAATCCGTTTTCCGAGACGAAACTCTGCCCGGTTTTCCATCTCGCTTTCTTCAATCAATCAGGTGAGTTCATACCCCTTAATTTACCTTTTAAATACTTTATAGACTCTTTTATATGCTTTCAATGGGGGATACAAGTTAAATAATTATAGTTATTACTTCAATCACATGTGATTGCATTAATCACATGTGATTAATAACTAGGGAAACCAGTGATTTTATCACTGCTCAAACTGTCTATCGAACTGTTTTACTTCAAAATGTTTTCCAAACCCATTTGCTTTTCAAATTTATACTACAACTCTGATTTAAACAAATGTTCCTTTTACTTAAACCGTTTTAATCAAATCTATGCCTTCAAATTGTTTTATAGATTGACATCAAGTCAATCTTTCTTTAAAAATAATACTTATGTTTCAAATGTCTTATAGATACTTATTTATGCTTTTATATTATAAATTGCATGCCCATATATGTATAGATGTATAAATAATGTTTAAAGGGCTTAGGAAGGCCATCCACCCTATTTCCTTTTCCTCGATTTGGATGTGGTCTGGTGCGATTTCGGGTGACCATCCGAAGGTCGTTTCCATATTAATTATATATCAAATATACATATATAGACATAAAAGTACTTCCATATTCATACGTACTAGACGCACCGTTAGCAAGTTACCATCGGGGTAACACAGAATCATACTATTACAACTACTAGATCAATGAGTCAGTTCATTCATGAGTCTATACTAGGAAGAGAATATATAACTATACTATGAGAGCATATACAACTATACTAGAACGAGAAACATTTCTTCACATATGCAAGAATACGATAACAAATGTGATCCATTGTACTGGAGCATGCCTTAAATGTCATGGCCCGAGTTGTAGCCAGAATTCTCTTGGAGGGAGAGCGTTGAGTTTGCGTATAGATCTATACTGGATTGACTACCCTACAGCTTGCTGTTAGCTTCAGCCGGACCTGCAGGTCTGCGGGTGCCAAACGTCATTCCGTTATTACGACCGTTCTTTATGTCGTTGTTATCAGTCGATAGTATGGTGCAATTATCACATTATACCTTAATATAAATCCGGTTAAGGTAATTAGTACAACAGTAGTCACTATAAAACTAAGCTACAGTACTACAATGATTTACCCATTAGATATTTTTAGTGATAACTTCACTTGAATTTTAATGTACAAACTATATTTTGTTCAAAGATAGTTGCACTTGGGAAATTACACACTTTTACAACAAGCGATCATTCAAAACAGTTAAAGCCTTGGTAGCAGGCTACTATTTTAGAAGATATAGGTTTTTCTGAGAGATTCAAACTTTTACAAACACTTGCATACATGAACTTATACTTAAGACATGTTTAAATGTTTTTGATAACAAACACCAACATTAAAGTACTTATGAACTCACCAGCTTAATGCTGATAAACTCTTTCAAAATAACTTGTATTCTCAGGTCATCAGTAGACAGGTACCGATGCCAGCTTTTGAGATGATGGAGCACACTCAAGACTCATAATATTATTATTTTGATTTACGTTATATTTTTGGTGTCTAAAACTGTACAGAACACGCTTGTATTAAGAATATATATTTAATGCAATGGATGATGTTGTTTGCTTATTTACATTTACTGTGTTGTGATTACCTTACATGACGTCCTCCGCCCCAGAACGTTTCCGCCATTCTTGGTTTTGGGGTGTGACACCTTTCTTCCTTTGGTATAAGGAATCATTTTCCTATCTATGCCCCATGTAGCACTTTTGTATGTAGCTGTCACTGTACTGCAAGTACTTTTTAGTTAGGCAAGTATGCTTTCAAAACATTTCTACTTCCGATATGATGTAAGACCTGCTCCAAGGTAAATTTTTCCCGAACTTAATACATCCTAAATATCAAGGATATTAACAATTGGCTAATCACTATGATGATCCTTGTCCAAACTCCTTCATTCTAATATCAATAGAATTCTATCTAAAACTCATTTTGGTCAGTTATTGAGCTATGGTAATTTAGCTCAAGCATCACTTCCAATTCTTGTCGAAGTTTCGATCATGTTATCCACCAACGAATGATAGTCTAGTTCGAAATATAAGTCGTTTAGTGACCATTCTATGAAATTACTTCAACTCTTTTCCAGTACTACATCATAGTGATGTAGGTCAAACCACCGAGAACAGTTTAGTAAAACGAAAAAGTTACATTGATGTAAAAGAGTAGAATACGTCTAGATTCAACCATAAACAGCTCATGAACTCCTTTTATTTCGTATAAGAGATAGTGTCGTCATCCAGAAATAGTCAGTTAATCGTAGAAACCCCGATCCTCCATATAGATGCCACTACATTCCAAGCTACTGTAACAACTGCTGTGACCGCTATGATGGCATAATTCCAATCCAACAGACCGAACGAAATTAAAGGCAATATCAACCCCTCAGGACGAAATAACATCCAAGGAAACCAATGAACGCCAACATAGGTGGACATCCTAACCCACAAACTAAAGAGCAAGAAACAAATATTCTGGGATAAGAAGATTGGTAAAACATTTCAAAAGATATCCAAGAGACAAAAATCAAGGCCGACCTCTGCAGCCACGATGTCTATTACCCCTATCCCTGCAAAGCGTTATGTCGGAAATCTACCCAAATGCTCAAAGTGTTATTTCCATGACCTGGGTGCATGTTGAGTGTTACATTGTCAAAGATGCAACAAGAACGGGCACACTACCCGTTTCTGCAGAACTCGAACCCAACACGTTACTTCAACCACCAATGTCGAAATTAGTCGTATATTTAATATATATGTAGTGAGATAGGACATCTCAAGAAGGATTGTCCCATAAGAAAGAACTCTGGCGTAGATGGGAAGATACTAAGTATCAGTGCCGCAAAAGAGACTACTCTGGCCCACATTGAAATTCTAGGGCGTTTCGATATGGTAGACTTATAAACTGTAAAAAACTAGTGCAACTCGTGTCTTATCTTTTGGAAGATCCTGTCAGTCAAGGGACTCTAATGTTGCGTATACTTGCTTTTTGTAGTACACCTTGTTTGTATTGGTAGTTTTATAGATAAAACTAAAATACTAAAACTCTATCAAAATTTCACCATTATGTTTTGTAACACCTTTATGATCTAGTCTAACGCCTTATATTCCGAGTCGTCTGATATTATCATATAACTTGAGTTAACTCAGTCCTCACAATACTAGTCTCATGCAAAAATCCTTTTCCCCGTAATCGCCTTTCTAGAGAAGTCGTCATTCCTGAACTCTGAGGTAGTCATGCGTAGAGTATATTATGTTTCGTATCCTTCCCGAAGGAACATCAGCAAACCTCCCCGGTATACCGCTCGTACAATACTTCAAGTTCAATCCGAAGACCCATATGGTTAATCTATCGCTGAGGAATGTATATGCAAGGGTGGTATATAATTAAGGTTCTACATGCTTAGAATTGATGATTCCGCTTTAACTTCTTTTACTTGTTTGGATGTGAGCTTAGAGAAGAATCATTTATTTGAATTCCTTTTCAATCTTAATTATATACGACTCGTATACACAAAGATTTGATTGATGAACCAAATATGACTTCTAATATGAACTTCAGGACGGAGACTACTCAAGACTACGAGCGATCGTGCTACCATGTGAATAAACATAGGAACCAAACAAATGCCCTTCCCGCCGATCGGAACAAGAGATAAAGATAGAACAGAAGTACTAATCCTTTCTCTAATTCATGAATAATCATACTTTCTTTTAGATTTCCCCGACACCTTTCCAGGAGAACTTCCACGATTTACCTCCGCTATGACAAGTCGAGTTCAAAATCAACTAAATTCCAGGGGCTACCCCAGTAGTACCTGTAGAGATGCAAGAATTGTCTGGTCAACTTAACGAACTGCTCAGCAAAGGCTTTGTAAGACCAAGCTTCTCACCCTGGGGAGGTCCGGTCTTGTTCGCCAGGAAGAAAAATGGATCGTTTCGTATGTGCATCAACAATAGAGAAGCTAATTGCGAAGTTCTATAAATGCGAGTTTTGGATTCAAAGAGTCGAATTCCTGGGTCATGTTATTAGTAAAGAGGGAATTCATGTGGAACCTTCCAAAATCAAAGCCATTGAGAACTGGTCAGCACCGAAGATGCCTATAGAAATTCCCCAATTTCTAGGTCTTGCTGGCTACTATAGTAGGTTCATCCAGAACTTCTCTCGAATTGAAAAACCCTTTATGAATTTGACCCAGAAGCCTGTGGTCTTTGACTGGGAAGAGAAAACATTCCAAACGCAGAAGAGACCCTTATGCACCGTGTGACAACCCGAAGTTTATTCCATCGCTGTAACACATTTTGTCCATAAAAACTCGTCTTTTGTGAATTTTTACGATTTCGTTTTTGGATTACGTCAATTAATTTAAGACTTTTATTATGCCCTTGTAAGTATCCAAACCCTTTAGAAACACATGAAAACACCCCTATTTAGTAATTGGAAAAATTTTAGTTTCGACCATATGGGGTTACGACAACTTAACCGGGTCCGACCAAAAGCCTCGTTTAACGTTAGTATCGGGTAGAATTCCACCGTGTCTCAAACTCAAACCATATATAAAGTTCAAAGAACTTCATTTTGAAACTTTTTATGCTCTCTCTACGCTCTCTCTCTCTCTCTCTACTCTCTTACTAGAAAGCCAAGTTGCTCCTCAATCATTCCTATAGCGATAGTTTATCTGCTTTGATAACTCTTTCATGCTTTATCGCTTAATAGAATTCGATATCTATCATAAAGTGATATCCCTTGTATCATATCTCTTGACTCAATTCAGAGGACTTACCATCCTCTGTTTCCTGCTCTTTTAGATCAAGATGCCTCCAAGAAAGAGACCCTGCTCAAAGAACAACAATCCTCCACCACCACCTCCTCCCCAATTTGATTCCGTAATGTTCCAGGCAGCTGTTGCTGCTGCAGTGGTAACCGCCATGTCTCAAATAAACCCTGGTGGCCCCGGGTGTCCAGGAGGTGGTACCCAATCCCAAAACCAGGAAGGTAGCCAGGGACACCGGAAGGAGTGTTCCTATAAAGACTTTCTGAATGCGAAACCCACATATTTCAATGGCACTGGAGGTGTCATTTCCCTAACCCGATGGTTCGAGAAAATCGAATTTATTTTTGAAATCTGAGTTTGCTCTGAAGCTGATAAGGTGAAGTTCGATGCCTGCACATTCACCGATAAATCCCTGACTTGGTGGAACGGCCGAGTCAAATACCTAACCCTACCCGTAGCCAATGTCATGGGTTGGGAGGCCATGAAGGAACTTCTTCTTGCAGAGTACTGCCCTCGGGGCGAAATGCAAAAGCTAGAACACGAACTCTGGTAACTGAAGATGAAGGGTTCCTATATCGCCGCTCACACTTCAAGATTTGATGACTTGGCGCTACTCTGTCCGGGAATGGTTACCCTGGAGAGTAAGAAGATTGAGAGATTTATCTGGGGGTTGACTCAGCCAACCAAAGAAAATGTCTTGGTTGCGAAGCCAAACACCTACGACAGCGCCAAATGCTTAGCACAAACCCTGATCGACCATAGCGATGACCTAGAGGAAGCAGCCACCACTCCTGAGCCGACAGAGAGAAGCGGTGAGAAAAGAAAGTTTTTGAAGAATAAGAAAAGTCAGCCTTCTCAGGAGTCCTCGAAGAAGCAACAAACTGTAGCAGTCCATGATGCTACTATCCCTGCTGCTACTGCTTCTGCAGTGGGATCCACAGCTCAAACACCTACTAGTAGGTATGCTGGCAACCTTCCCCTATGCGACAAGTTTGTTGAGTCTAACGGATTGTGTCATGGGCTCGGTCCATAGCCTAGTTTAAACGCCGGTATTTGGCTTGTCCAGCCGTGCATTATTTTCTATTAGTGTTTAGTATTTAAGCTACATGCATGCAGACTTAAAATAGAGCGCTTTTATTGTTTTCGTTTTCATAGCTTGTAAACCGTAGCTCGCCTCTACAGCGGAAGTTCTTCATCGCGCTCTGCTGAGGCGTGACTTAGTTTTGAATCATAAGCTAATATTTGATTTTGTTCTGTGTTCGTTCTTAATTTGTTCTTAAACTGTTTGAATTCTTTTATCATTCTTGTGAAAGATCTAAACGATCTAAGAGTTTTGAACTCATCAATTGGTATCAGAGCAGGAGACTATGTAATCTATACACACCTCTTCTGTCGAAGAAGTTCATAGGGTTCTTATTCCCCATTGATTGATATTTATTGAGCCGTCATTCCTTATTGGCGTATCTCATTAATTGTTAATCCAACCTTAATCGAAATATTACAAGCCTGATCTTTTACAGGTTTTTGATCAAAAGTATTCACAATGTCTATGGTCGATTCTCAACCAATACGATAAATATCTCAAACAGCATAGGGTCTACAACAAGAATACTGATCTTGTATATGCAAGACTATGAAGTCTGGACGCATCACTTTGAAGATTACGTGATTGGATCGGAGGGTAATGGGTATCTAATCAGGGAAGCAATCACTTCAGGCCCATTCGCTCATTCTAGCACGTCAAAGATTGTTAAAATGTAGAAAGAATACAATCAGCTTGTTAATGACGTCAAAGACATTCCTCAGGATGAAAAAGAGAAGTTTCAGTGCAACATCAAAGCTCTAAGGATGATAAGGTTTGCGCTGCAATCGGATACATTTCGTTTGGTAAGTTCCTATGCTACGGCCAAGGAGATCTGGGATAGATTGAAGGAATTATATTCCATAGATGAAGATCTGGAACACTCCATTCAAACCCTCTTGTTATCAGAGTTTGGTTATTTTAAGCAAAATCCTAAAGAAAAGCTTATCCAAACTTTCGATCGTTTCAATCTTCATTTGAGCAAGATGATAAAGCATGGGATTGAAAGAAAGGTGATTGAACAAAAGGTCACTTTCATGAATGGTCTTAGACCTGAATGGATGGCCGTTGTTTCAACTGTCAAAGCTCATGAACAGTTCAATTCATACTCTTTGGCAAAACTTGTGGTTATTTTAAAATCCCATGAGAATTCCTTATCGAAGGAAACGAATATAGTTTCGGGTCTTGGTTCTCTGGCTCTTGTCTCCAAAGGAAAAAGTTCGATTGAAGAAGAAGAGGAATTAGATCTTGTTGACTTTGATCTAACCGGCGAAGAATATGCAATGATGGTGTCAAACCCCAGAAAATTCAGCAAGAAAAAATTCCCAGCCAACAAAAACCGAAATTGGCAGGGAAGTTATAGCGCCGAACGGGTCAAGGAGGAACCGAAGATGGGTTCAAAATCTGAAGAGTCAAAGAAGGAAGCTAAAATTCGAGGCGACTCAGGATTTGATTGTCATTACTATGGAGGCAAAAATTATTTTGCCAAAGACTGCATGCTAAGAAAGAAAGAAGAGAAGACAGGCGAAGATGATGAGGAAGCGAGCCTCCTAAGAAGATTGGAGGAGATAAAGAAAAGAAAGTCTGATGTTAATAACTCTACTATGAATGCTTTGATTGTGCAAGGTTCAACCAACAGGGATGAGTTTGGAGGCGTGGAAGTCTGGTCTATAGATTCGGAGGATGATGAAGTTAGGAAGCCAACTCAAGGAAAAGCAATGATGGCGAAAGCTGAACAGTCAATGGGAAGATGCTTTGCAGTGACCGAGGGCGTGTCCCAAAAGAGAGGATACACAACTGATGGGGGAGTTGAAGAAGAAAGAGAGCGAGAGGGCAGATGTTTCGCTGCTAAGTCTGTCAGTGCTCAGATCAATGAGTGTGATGAATTGATCAAAATGGTACAAGATATTCTTGCTTCTCTAAAAATACCTGCTTATAATTATGAAAAGGAATTAAATAATTTGAAGTCAAAATTCTCTAACATAAGTAGCAGTCTCACCCAAACCCGTGTCACGAATTCTAACCTAACTGATCAAATCAGCAGGATTTCATCAAAGAGTGAGGAACGAAGAATGTGGATCGAGCAAAAGGAAAAAGAATTAATTAGATCAAAAGATGATTCTATTTATTTGCAAAGAGACAATCTTAAACTTCTCAAACAGAGAAACGTTTTTTGTTTGATTGCTAAGAGGCTTTATTTTAACATTACTCAGTTGCATCTTGATTGTGAAATAGGGAAGAAAATTCATCGTATGATTTTACCTTTCCTTGAATTAAAGGAGGATGAAATAGACGCAGAAGCATACAACTGTGAAAGTGTTGTGTCCTCTGACGAAGTGTCTCCAGCATATAAGATAGGTCTGGACAAAATTGAATCTTATATAATGTCCAAGGACCACAAGGACATGCTCAAAAATCTACTAGATGAAAATGACAGATTGTAACTGAGAGCTGAAACTATACAAAAATTTGACTCATTGAATCCTAATTTAAGTTCAGAAAATAAAATTGATGTTGAAAATACATCTGAACCTAATGAGGATGATGATATGAGTGAAATTTATGTAGAAGATTTGGTAGACTGTTCTGAATTAGCCAATAATGAACCTAAGTCCAATAAGAACCTTATTTCTGAAAACTCCGTTGAGTTTGCTCGTTCCTTTACCGACAAGTCCAAAGTTCTCAAAGCTAAAGTTGTCGTGTACCAAAAGGTTCAGGCTACCCCAAATCAAGTTCACACTGTGCCGGGAGTCACTCCACAACAAACTACAGAATTAATTGTGATGGTGGAAGAAGACAATGCTGGTGGATGTGATGAATTCTTTTGGTCAAGCCCAATCGAAAACGCAGACGAGACGAACGGTCTTTCTCAGAAAACCTCATGGAGAGTGAAAGGTAGATATATACCTGAATGACTAAATGAGCCTACAAAGTACGATGTCCCAAGTACAAGTGGAACTAAACCATTTGTGGATGAACCGATGCAAACCACGAGCGATACTTCTTCATCAAAGAGTGAATGTTGTACTCATGATTCTAAAAGAAAAGGCCAACATTCATAGAAATCCAAAACAGGTCGCTGATCGAAAGCATCAACGAAACGTAAGATACAAGAAGAATCTCTTCGAAAGAAAGCGATTTTGGAACTCTCATAATCCTGATTTTGTAAGGATTGAAAGGAATTCTAAATTGGAAGAAAACTCAAGGAACCAGAAGCACAGTTACGATAGGAACCGAAAGGAGAGTTTCGGTCCTACATCCTTGAACAACCGAAAGGGTAGTTTTGGTCCCTCTTCCAACTACAACCGAAAGGAGAGTTTCGGTTCCTCTTCCAACTACAACTGAAAGCAGAGTTTCGGTCCTTCATCCAACTACAACCGAAAGGAGAGTTTCGGTCCCTCATCCAACTCCAACCGAAAGAGAAGTTTCGGTCCCTCATCCAACTCCAACCGAAAGAAAAGTTTCGGTCCTCAAACCTTCAATACTAATCACAAAAACCAAGAACCTAACGTCTCTCCTAATTCCAAATCCCTAAATTACAGTCCTTCTGTCAAAAGCCCTAGCCCTCCTAAGTAAAAAAAAAAATTAAAGTTTTCACCATCAAAAGAAAAGATGAAACCACTTTAATTAAACGCACATATATGGTTGATATTTCTCTTACTATACCATGTCCTGTAAAAGGCTCACAAGGACCCAAGAAACTTTGGGTTCCTAAATCTGTTTAATTTTTTGCAGGTTATACGTGACGAGCAGTTTGACGAAGAATGATACATTGACAGTGGCTGCTCTCGTCACATGACAGGAAGGAAGGAGGAACTAAGGGAGTTTCGCTCTCTCAAAGATGGTGAAATTGTAAAGTATGGCAACAACTCATTTGGAACTATTAAAGGCTACGAAATGATCACTAATGGCGAATTCTCCATAAGGAAGGTAGCATACGTTGAAGGCCTCCATCACAATCTCATCGGTGTATCACAGCTGGTGGTTAGTACCGGGTTAAAAGTTTCTTTCGATGATGAAGGCTCGGAAATTGTCGAGAAGAAATCAAGCAACGTTCTATTAAGATCCAAGCGAAAAGGAGAAATGTATCCACTGAACCTCAATCCGATAAGAGGTAGACCAGCAATCTGCTTACTCTCAAAGGCACACTCCGAAGAAAGCTAGTTATGGCACAGAAGACTCTCACACCTGAACTTCAAGGAAATCAACAAATTAGTTTTAGGTGATCATGTTCGAGGGCTGCCAGTTCTAAAATTCAATAAAGAACATCTCTGTGCAGCGTGTGAAATGGGAAAGCAGAGTTGGCAGAGCCATCCTTCAATAATCAACACTAAGGTAATAGAACCATTAGAGTTACTACATATTGATCTATGTGGTTCATCGTCCATCGAAAGCATTGGAGGAAACAAATATGTTCTGGTTATAGTAGACGATTTCTCAAGGTTCACATGGACCTTCTTTATCAAGCAAAAGTCGGAAGCTGTTACTAAGCTCAAGCTCTTCATTAAACAAATAGAAACGCAACTCATAAAGATTTTTCGTAATATAAGGAGCGATAATGGCCTGGAATTCAAAAACAAAGATTTTTAAAGTTTTCTTGCTGAAAAGGGGACAACTCACAATTTCTCAGCCCCCTATACTCCACAACAAAACGACATTGTTGAAAGGAGAAACCGATCCTTGTGTGAAGTTGCTCACACCATGTTATGCTTCGCATCCTTGCCATTATACTTTTGGGCTGATGCAATTGCGGCTGCATGCTACACTCAGAATCGATCTTACTTGAATAAACGGTTTTCCATTACTCCTTACGAGATTCTGAACAATCGAAAACCAAATGTGAAATTCTTTCATGTGTTTGGTTCTAGATGCTTCATTTTCAACTCCAAAGAGAATCGAAAAAAGTTCGATGCGAAGTCAGACGAAGGAATTTACTTGGGTTACTCCTTGAACTCCAAGGCATATAGATTTCTCAATAAACGCTCAACGAAAATTGAAGAAACATAATATGTCACTTTTGACGATAGTTATGTTAAGAAGTTAAAAACAACCAAAGATGCATCACAAGACATATTTCCAAAGAATGGTTAGGTTACTATCTCCATCTCAAATCTTTTCGACCAATTCATGCTCTTGTTTGATGAGCCTTAGGAAGCAATTGAATCAGAATCAACTGCGAAAGACAAGAAAGTTGACAACATAAAACAAGTTATAGATGATGCTGCTAGAAAAATGGTTGATGATCAATCCAAAGGAACCGAAAGTGAAGACGGAAGCGAACCTTTTGGTGACCATCCTACTGTCGAGGGGGAGGGTTCTTCTCCTCATCATGATCAAGGTTCTTCTTTCCAGGGGGAGGACTCATCCACAAGTACATCCACCTCCACTGAAACTCCAAAAATAAAAGGAGGTACAAATGTTGGTCCTGAACAGGAATCATTCTTCGAGGGGGAGAAAACAGTTAGTGAAGATGACAACCTGTCTGAACTCGAAGAAGAAATCAATGTTGAATTGGATCCCATCTATGATCCAAAGTTTCCTCCACTTGTGAAATGGACCAAAGATCATCCCCACACTCAAATTATTAGGGAATCCTCTGAAAAGGTGTTGACATGATCTCAAATCAAAGCGAAACAGGCTGCTCTATTTTCAAAAGTCGAGTTTTGTATGTTCAATTCATTCGTGTCCAAAATCGAGCCAAAGACTGTTAATTTGGCTCTTGATCATTCAGATTGGGTTCAAGCCATGAAGGATGAGCTAAATGAGTTTGAAAGAAACAAGGTATGGCGTCTTATTCCAACACCAAATGATGCTTCGGTTGTCGGTCTCAAATGGGTGTTCAGAAACAAGATGGACAAAGAAGGAAATGTTATTCGTAATAAAGCTAGGCTGGTGGTCAAAGGATATTGTCAGGAAGAGGGAATCGATTATGAAGAAACCTTCTCTCCAGTGGCTAGATTGGAATTTGTTCGTATCTTTCTGGGGTACGCTGCTCACATGAACTTTGAAGTCTATCAAATGGACGTCAAATGTGCCTTCCTCAACGGTGAACTTGAAGAAACTGTATATGTTGAGCAACCGCCGGGATTTGTGAACGAGAAGTATCCTGATCACTGCTATATCCTCGACAAAGCTGTCTACGGCCTGAAACAAGCTCCCAGAGCATGGTATGAAACTCTTACTCGTTTCTTAAAAATGTCTAAATTTAAACAAGGTTTGGTTGACCCAACCTTCTTCCGTAAGCGAGAAGGTAACCACCTTATGATAGTCCAAATTTACGTTGATGACATCATTTTTGGCTCCACGAATCCTATCTTAATAGCTGAATTCCGAAAGTTGATGGATACTAAGTTTGAGATGAGCTCAATGGGTCCAATTAATTTCTTTCTTGGGTTGAATATTAGACAGGGATCCGAAGGCATTTTTATTAATCAGGAAGCATATACCAAGACTTTGCTCACCAAGTTTGGAATGACGGGAGACTCCAAGGTAAAAGTGTCGATGGCTTTTGGAACAAAACTCACACCATCATTGGAGAAACCAGCAGCTGATACAACGCTTTATCGATAGATGATCGGGTCTTTAATGTATCTCAAAGCTAGTAGACCTGATATCATGTTCTCTGTCTGTTATTGTGCTCGATTTCAGGCCAACCCACGAGAACCTCATCTTCAAGCAGTGAAGAACATCTTTCGCTATCTAAAGCGAACTTCCTCTCTAGGTCTATGGTATCCAGCCAACTCTAGATTCTTCGTGCAAGCATTTTCAGATGCTGATCTGGGTGGCTGTGGATTGGATCGAAAAAGCACCACAGGAGGATGTCAATTTCTAGATGGAAAATTAATCAGTTGGAAATCAAAGAAACAAACTTGTGTTTCGTTATCCACTGCAGAAGTTGAATACATTGCTGCAGCATCTTGTACATCTCAAGTCGTATGGATACAAAGTCAACTTCGGGATTATGGCTTAAACATGAAGAAAATCCCCCTATACTGTGACTCTGAAAGCGCAATCAGAATTTGTCACAACCCGGTGCAACACTCGAAGACAAAGCATATCGCACTGAGGTACCACTTCATCAAGGATCTTGTCGAAGATGACAACGTCGAAATTCACTTCGTAAGAACGACTGATCAACTGGCGGACATATTCACAAAGGATTTACCTTAAGCAAGCTTAAATAAGATCTTACAAGGCCTAGGGATGATGCAAGCCGAGTCAGTACCGAAATTGCCTTCGCTCTCATGAAGGTAACAAGCGAAATAGAGCGAACCTATATGAACCGAAATGAACCGAGCGTTCAGTCTATTTCGGGTTCGGTCCTTCTGAACTTGCTAATTTTTAAAGGTGTTTCAAGGGTATTCATTTGTATATTTTTTTACTAATAAAATCCCAAAAATATTTTTTTTGTTCTGTTCAATTATTTTGTTCTCACAAAAACCCAAAAATATTTTCTTTGTTTTTCTATTTTCCTTATTTCTAACGTTTTTATGTTCGTCTAAGTGTGACTCTCGATGACGCATCTACGGTAGGTAAATTTTTTTTGTTAGCTAGGTGTCCCTAGAAGCATGCTGTTGTATGTAGACTCAAGCCTCAACTAATTTTGAGTGAAGCCTTAATAACATGATCAACACCAATCATGTTTTCCCAATTCAGGCTGTCAAGTTCACTCTAATCATGAGCTACCTTACTATACTCAAACTGAGTTTAGAGTTGTCTGCTTGGACCCTCTTTTCTTAAATAAGCAGAGCTACATTCGTTTCTTACACCATATCCATCCTCTTTCTCCATTATATTTCGCTTCATCAATATAACCCCTAAGACTCTCGGTTTTAACCACTGAGGTTTATGGTTATACAAAATCTGCGTTCATGATCTTAGTTTCATGCCACTATGTACTAAGTGAAACCCAAAATTCAACACCACTAATGAATTGATGGTGAATTCAATAATTCAAGATATTACTTGTTACCCAATGAAATCTCTTTCTCTTTTTGAGTAATCTTTATGAGATTGCCTTTCAGCAAGGTGCCTCTAACCCTAAAAGATTCAGTTTATTTTTTTGAGATTTCTTAAACTCTCTTATCACTATAAATTATTTCTCACCTACTTGTTCAACAGATCACAATGATCTCACAAGTACTTCATTCTATTTTGATCTTATGTTAAGTATCGAAATTATGAATTGAAGTGAAAGCCACCCACTTTATCCTTTAAAAGATGCCTTTCAAAACTTCTAAACAAGTTATTGATCGTTATTTCATGGGTAACCAAGCAAGCACTTCAATGTCTCTCTTGACTTTGAAGGAAGTAATTTTTGCCTAGAATCAATTGTTTCATGTCTAAATACGACATCACAGATAATCCCAAAATACTAGTTTTATTTCTTTATCTTTTACACCCTTTGCACGAAATTTTTTAATTTTCGACAATTCTAAGTTTTACACAGATTATCAAGGCACAAACATTCAAGTGTCATCAGGTGAAACGATTGGGATGAAAAGGTCGCTGACTCAGCAAAAATTCAAAAGGTTTGGCGATTTGATAAAGGTGATTTTTATCAAAAGGCATGAAAAAGGGGAAATGTTTTTCTCCGTCCTGCATCATCTTCAGCGTGCCAACTGTTCCCACATCAATTCAGGCGCGATTTTAGAGATAATCCAAGATTTCATCCGGATTCTTCTCTCTCTTCCCTGTACGTATAAAAGGAATTGGAACGGTACTCTCTCAACCTTTATCACTTCCAAAAAGCTGTCAATGAAACCCGCCTATTTTCTGCAACTATTCATCATCATTCTCAAGCTCCTACAATGGCAGAATCTTCATCTGTTCATGATACCTCAGTTCATCAACCCCTACTCACCATAAAACCCCAACAAAACCTAATCATCGATCTCACTCCCTTCGTTTATAAGCCGTATATGTTATATGTGGTTGAGTGTCTCAAATACTCACCAATTGTCGATGCACTGACAAAGGTTGAAATTGCGCCCATGTCGTTCTTATCCCATGTCTACTCTACGGCGTTCTACGACAAGGCAATTGAACGTATCCATTTCGAGCTTCACGATGAGAAGGTCTCTATCTCGAAGAGCCGATTATCTGCCCTAATCGGTCTCTCATAAGAACCGTCTCTGGTAAACCCTGACTCCATTACTATTGGCCAATTGTTTACCATGTTTTATCAAATGGGGTATACTAAAACCCTAACAACCGTCACGAAGTTCAAGAAGTCCTGCCTTCCTCCTCAATGGAATGGCCTATTCACACTCTTATTCAATGGTTTGTCTGAGCGAAGTGCTGGTTCTGATGGTGCTAGCAAGGCTTTTATGACGGTGCTGTATGGGTTGTATAGCGGGCTCAACCTTGACTATGGGTCTATAATTTGGCAGCAATTGGTTTAAAGTCTACTCTCTTCATCAAAGCACTCAGAAATTTCATGTGGGAGTTTCTGGACCATCATCACCAAGTGGGCAATGGATCGCAATCGTGTCCCAATTATGGCAGATTCCTTGCTTTCTTCCATCGCCACCTTTCACACGACGAAGATCATCGTCACTGATCCAACCAAATTCTCATACATTGGCTCTATTCCTGAAACCATGCTTGGTTCTATCTCAGCATCAAGCAATCTTCTTCAGCAGTACAGGAAACGTAAGTCAGTTGGTCCTCCGCCCCTGAAACCATTTTTGGTGTCTAAAACTGTACAGAACACGCATGTATTAAATTTATATATTTAATGCAATGGATGATGTTGTTTGCTTATTTACATTTACTGTGTTGTGATTACCTTACATGACGTCCTCCGCCCCAGAACGTTTCCGCCGTTCTTGGTTTTGGGGTGTGACAGATTGGTATCAGAGCATAGTTTATAGTGAATTAAGTATATCAACCCATAAAAGATATACTAAACTATAAACGCATTTGGGATTAAACTCTGACCAGAGTCTATACTTTAAATATTAAAATATTTAATTCAGTATACTAGTCTGCATTCATACTAAAACCAGTGTCACAATGACAAGAACAAAAGTATTACGATTGTTAAATATCACAAGTAAGCTCGGGGATGTATGGTCAGTCCTGGGAATGGCATAGCCTGATCAACTATGCTGGTCCTAGGAGTGATTAGCACATGTCCTAAAAACTTACCAACAATACCACAAGAAGATCAGTAAAACTTAAACTTAAAATACTATAGGTGTATTTTGTACTACTAGTTACACGTATACTATATTCGTATACCTCTCTTCTCGCGTAGATCTAATGGCTAGATTCCATCACGGCAACCAGTACTTTCCAAATGAAGGCAATGCCGGGTGGATCGATGAAGAGCCCGATGATGAGCATCTAATCCCTTTGGATGATCACCTCGCAGAAGGCTTTTCTGATGGATCCGACTCCGAGCCTGAACTCAACAACTTCCCGCTAGTAGGTCAAGCCCCGAACAACAACCCTCGACCAGCGTTTCCAGGTCCTACTCCCTTGTGGGCAAACAACATGAATCGCTGGAGTGATGAACAGGGTCAACCCTTACCATACTTTGGGGACCGAAGCTTTCACAACGTCAGCGATGGTGGCTCTGCTGACCGAACTCTGCCTGTCATTATCCACAGAATAGCTTGTGAAGTCGAGCAAGGTCGAGCAGCCATCGACCGGGTCATAGAGTTTGATGCCATCTCAGGTGTCAACACAGTCCGCATCCGCCGTCTTGAAGAAGACATGGAACGGACCCGGAGAACAAATAAAACCCTGCAGTAGCAGTTGGCTGCCTCACGAGCTGAAATATTGGAACTTCGAGCTCGTCAGAGGACTCAGGATCGACACATTCAAGAGGTGTTTCGTCAAGTGTCCGACCGCAGTACTCGCCCGGGATTTTCCCATCGCTGTTGGTTGATGTCTAGTACATCTCCGTCTTTTAATTAAAGAATAGCCTTTAACATCTGTGCTCCAAGTAGCACTTGTGTGTAAAATATTTCTAACTTTCCGTACTCAAATTTGAAATCTAAGAACTGTCAAACTTTTCTATATGGTATGATGTATGACCTACTGTTAGGTCGATTTTCCCTGAACTTATTACATCAGTAATACCAATATTTTTTTGAGATCTATCTATCTGGGGAAAAATCTATACACTTGTGCTTTCCTACTAATATTTCTTATTGTGGTTTCAAGCACTCTTTCAACTGTTGGACTATGTTTAGTTAGTCCATGTGTCACTCTCACGTTGCTTACAAATTGATTCTTACCGTTTTCTTATCTTTATAAACTTATAGCGGAAAGATGCCTCCTCGCAAATCTCCCAGGAATAATCTTGCACCACCATCTCCTCCGCCTCCGGTCATCGATACTATAGCCCTGAATGCTGCCGTAGCTACAGCAGTGGCAACTGCCATGGCTCAGTATCACTCTTCTGATGCCAGCAGAGGTGGAACCCCTGTGGAGTCAACACCGGTTGAAAACCCTGTGCGCTCGAGAGAGTGCTCATACAAGGATTTCACAAATTGCAAACCGAAGCCTTTTTACGGCACCGGCGGAGTCATTGCCCTCTCGCAATGGCTCGAGAAGACTGAATCAGTCTTCGAAATCTGTTCATGTCCTGCGACGAGTAAAGACAAGTACGCCGCATGCACCTTTGAAGGAAAGGACCTGACATGGTGGAACGGCCATGTTAAGGCACTAACTCTCGTCGTAGCCAACGACATGGGCTGGGAAACAATGAAAGACCTCATGACTGAGGAATACTGCCCGAGGGGCGAGATCCAGAAACTGGAGCAGGAACTCTGGAACCTGACGATGAAGGGCACCAATGTGGTCGCTTATACTGCCCGATTCAGCGAGCTGGTGGCCCTCTGCCCCAATATGGTTCCCACCGAGGGGAAGAAGATCGAGAGGTACATATGGGGGCTAGTGCCTCCGTATCAGGGGAATGTGCTAGCATCAAACCCCGCTACCTTCGACAGTGCCAAACGATTGGCACAGCGACTCATTGACCATGGAGTCAAAACCGCTGCAACCACAACCACCCTAGCCATCCCCGAACCCTCCAAACCCGCTGATACTAAGCGGAAATTCTGGGATGAAAAGAAGAAGCAGCAGGCTGCCAAAAAGCAGCAAATGGTGGCAATTCATGCCGCAATAACCCCTACTGCTGCTACTACTGCTCCGGTGAGTCGGTATGCTGGAAGTTCGCCCAAGTGCAACAAATGCAACTACCACCACAACGGCCCCTGCCGTAAAATGCAGTGCTCTAACTGCAACAGGAAAGGACACACCGTCCGATTCTGTAAGTTCCCGGCACAACCTATCAACCAAGTCCCTGGCTCTGGCGCGAGCCCAACCTGCTATGGATGTGGCGAAGCAGGCCACTTTAAGAGGGACTGCCCCAAAGCGAGGAATGCGGGAGGAGCAGGGAGGGTACTAGCTATAGGCCACGGGGAAGCAGTTGCTGACCCGACAATGGTGACTCGTACGTTCCTCCTCGATAATTCCTATGCATGCATCCTGTTCGATAGTGGAGCGGAGTGAAGCTTCGTAAACCATAAAATTGCTTGCATGCTTAATCAACAACCGCACCCACTCAAAGAACTATTCACAGTAGAAATGGCTAATGGAAAAACTGAAAATACGAGTAGCATATACTTAGGTTGTACCCTAACTCTAGATAACCATTCATTTCCTATCGACCTCATGCCAGTCTCAATAAAAAGTTTCGACGTTATCATTGGCATGGACTGGTTAAGCCTTCATCGTGCCGACATCATGTGCTTCGAGAAAGCAGTCCGTCTAAACCTTCCGTCTAACGAAACTCTTATAGTCTATGGCGACAAACCTGGTGCAAGTCTTCGCATCATATCAAGTATTCAAGCACAGAAATACATGCGTAAGGAATACCATGCATTCCTTTCTCACGTCGTCGACACGAGCCTTGAAACGAAAGAACTAAAGAACATCCCAGTAGTGAGCGACTTCCCCGATATTTTCCCAGAAGAACTACCCGGGTTACCTCCGCAACGACAAGTCGAGTTCAGAATCGACTTAGTCCCAGGAGCTACCCCAGTAGCCAAGTCGCCCTACCGCTTAGCACCAGCTGAGATGCAGGAACTCTCTGCTCAACTTAACGAACTGCTCAGCAAGGGCTTTATAAGACCAAGTTTCTCACCTTGGGGAGCACCGGTCTTGTTCGTTAAGAAGAAAGACGGATCCTTCCGTATGTGTATTGACTACAGAGAACTCAACACACTAACGGTCAAGAATCGTTACCCTCTGCCTCGCATAGATGACCTGTTCGACCAACTACAAGGGGCGAACTATTTTTCTAAGATTGATCTGAGATCCGGATATCACCAGTTACGAGTGCTAGAGGAGGATGTGCCGAAGACAGCTTTCCGAACTCGTTACGGACATTACGAGTTCGTGGTGATGCCATTCGGATTGACCAATGCGCCCGCAGTCTTGATGGATCTGATGAATAGAGTATGTCGACCCTACTTGGATCAGTTCGTCATCATTTTCATTGACGACATCCTGATCTACTCCCGAAGTAAGAAAGAGCATGGCGATCATCTGCGACAAATTCTAGAGACTTTACGAAAAGAGAAGCTTTATGCGAAGTTCTCGAAATGTGAATTTTGGATCCGGAGAGTTGAATTCTTAGGACACGTAGTAACGAAGAGGGAATCCACGTGGACCCATCCAAAATTAAAGCCATTGAGAACTGGTCAGCACCGAAGACGCCTACAGAAATTCGTCAATTTCTAGGTCTCGCTGGCTACTACCGCAGATTCATTCAGAACTTCTCTTGAATAGCGAAACCTTTTACAACCCTAACCCAGAAAGGCGTGGCCTTTGACTGGGAAGAGAAACAAGAAAGAGCGTTCCAAACGCTCAAACGAGCCTTGTGCACTGCACCAATACTATCCTTTCCCGAAGGAATAGAAGACTTCGTAGTTTATTGCGATGCATCGAATCAAGGGCTCGGATGTGTTCTGATGCAGCGAGGTAAGGTCATCGCCTACGCCTCTAGACAATTGAAGACACACGAGGTTAACTACACGACCCACGATCTTGAACTAGGAGCAGTGGTGTTTGCTCTGAAGATCTGGAGACATTACTTGTATGGAACGAAGAGCACTATCTTCACCGACCACAAGAGTTTACAACACATTTTCGATCAAAAGGAGCTCAACATGAGACAACGACGGTGGGTCGAGCTACTCATTGATTACGAATGCGATATTCGTTATCATCCGGGTAAAGCCAACATAGTAGCAGACGCCCTAAGTCGGAAGGAATATTCTGGTCGCAAGGTCAAGTCGTTGTCAATAACCATCCATTCACACTTGTCTAAGCAAATTCAGGAGGCTCAACTTGAAGCCATGAAACCTGAAAATGTGACGAATGAATCCATTAGAGGAATGGACAAGAATTTAGAAGCCAAGGGTGACGAAGCCTTATATTTCATGAACCGGATCTGGACACCGAAACACGGTGGTTTCCGAGACTTGGTCATGACCGAGGCGCACAAAACTCAGTATTCTATCCACCCAGGTTCAGATAAGATATATCTGGATCTTAAAAAGCTATATTGGTGGCCTAATATGAAAGCAGAGATTGCTACCTTCGTGAGTAAATGCCTTACTTGCGCAAAGGTTAAGATCGAGTACCAGAAGCCCTCTGGTTTATTGCAACAACCAGAGATCCCGGAATGGAAGTGGGAGCGGATCACTATGGATTTCATAACCAAGTTGCCCAAGACAGCAGGTGGACTTGACACCATATGGGTCATCGTTGATAGATTGACCAAGTCTACACACTTCCCGCCTATCAAAGAAACTGACAAGATGGAGAAACTTACGAGAACATACATTAGGGAAATCGTACGGCTACATGGTGTACCTATGTCCATTATCTTCGATAGAGATAGTAGGTTCACCTCAAGATTTTGGCAATCACTACAACATTCCCTAGGATCAACGCTGGACATGAGCACAGCCTATCATCCTCAGACCGACGGACAGAGTGAGAGGACCATCCAAACTCTGGAAGATATGTTGCGAGCTTGCGTGATTGACTTTGGGAAGGCATGGGATACTCATTTACCCCTTGTCGAGTTTTCCTATAATAACAGTTATCACACGAGCATCAAGGTTGCTCCATTTGAAGCTCTCTACGGCCGAAAGTGCAGATCCCCTCTGTGCTGGGCTGAGGTGGGTGATACCCAATTAGCCAGGGGGCAAATTTCCGACAGTACTCTCACCGGTCCGGAGATCATTCGGGAGACGACAAAGAAAATCGTTCAGATCCGTGAACGATTGAAAGCCTCTAGAGACCGACAGAAGAGCTACGCTGATAAACGAAGGAAACCGTTGGAATTTCAGGTGGGAGACCGAGTCCTCCTCAAAGTCTCACCCTGGAAGGGCATGATACGCTTCGGCAAGCGTGGAAAGCTTAATCCGAGGTACATAGGGCCTTTCGAGATTCTTGCAAGAGTCGGCCCCGTAGCTTACAAACTCGAACTACCAGACGCACTTCGTAACGTACATTCTACATTCCACGTATCTAACTTGAAAAAGTGTCTATCCGACGAGACTCTTGTAATCCCACTCGACGAGATCGAAATCAACGAGAGCCTCAACTTCGTGGAAGAACCTGTAGAGATCATGGACCGTGAGGTCAAGCAGACAAAGCAAAGCCGTATCCCTATCGTGAAGGTTCGTTGGAATGCCAAGCGAGGACCGGAATTCACTTGGGAATGTGAGGATCAGATGAAACTGAAATACCCTCACCTTTTTGCTTAGTTGTTTGTAATTTCTAACTTGCTTAAATTCTAATTTTGGGACGAAATTCCTTCTAACGGGGGGATGATGTGACAACCCGATATTTCGAGTCAATGTAATGTAAAACCAATCAAATTTAGGTCAAAATATAACCTTCCTAAAATCTTATTTGGGTTAAATAAAGTAGTAGGAATCATATCAAGGTTTGCGTACATAAAAAGAACGTCCAAATCTGACTTCGGATGAGGAAGTTATGAATTTTTGAAGAAATTCCTTAATCACGTCGTTTTAATAAATAAACAATAAAAATAATTTCGGAATTTGCCAACGGAATCTAAACGAAAGTTGTAGATCATGGTCTCACATTCGCGTGGATATAAAGAACGTCAAAAACGGAGTTCGTATGAGGGAGATATGAATTTTTGAAGTTTATTTAAAATAAATATAAATTTAATTATAAACTCCCGGTATTATCCGAAGGGGAGTCATCGGATAGGACCGAAGTACGCCCTGCGTACTGAGATCAAGGGGCTCGGATCCTCCACGTCGCCCTATCTGAAGTTTCCGACCCGTCCGACCCGTCCGAAGCGTCCGACCCGTCCGACCCGCCGTCCCATCTGACCCGCTGTCCCGTCCGACCCGCCTCCCCAGCAACCCGTCCCATCCGAAGCCGAGGCAGTCGAGGCTTCGGTCATGCATGACGTACGCGTACGCGCTACGTACGGGCGTACGCCCCGCGTACCGAGGCGGTTCAGCCTTCCTATAAATAGAATGCGAGGCTTTCCGAAAATTTTGCTCACTTCTCTCTTTTCTCTCACGATCTTGCCTCGATTTCCGTGCCCGTTAAAACCCGAAGCTCTGGTCTTTTTGCTCAAGTCCCGAGGGTCGATTTTACTCCCGAGATTCCCAAGATTCCCGAGAAAAATCCGTTTTCCGTGACGAAACTCTGCCCGGTTTTCCATCTCGCTTTCTTCAATCAATCAGGTGAGTTCATATCCCTTAATTTACCTTTTAAATACTTTATAGACTCTTTTATATGCTTTCAAGGGGGGGGGGATACAAGTTAAATACTTATAGTTATTGCTTCAATCACATGTGATTGCATTAATCACATGTGATTAATAACTAGGGAAACCAGTGATTTTATCACTGCTCAAACTGTCTATCGAACTGTTTTACTTCAAAATGTTTTCCAAACCCATTTGCTTTTCAAATTTATACTACAACTCTGATTTAAACAAATGTTCCTTTTACTTAAACCGTTTTAATCAAATCTATGCCTTCAAATTGTTTTATAGATTGACATCAAGTCAATCTTTCTTTAAAAATAATACTTATGTTTCAAATGTCTTATAAATACTTATTTATGCTTTTATATTATAAATTGCATGCCCATATATGTATAGATGTATAAATAATGTTTAAAGGGCTTAGGAAGGCCATCCACCCTATTTCCTTTTCCTCGATTTGGATGTGGTCTGGTGGGATTTCGGGTGACCATCCAAAGGTCGTTTCCATATTAATTATATATCAAATATACATATATAGACATAAAAGTACTTCCATATTCATACGTACTAGACGCACCATTAGCAAGTTACCATCGGGGTAACACAGAATCATACTATTACAACTACTAGATCAATGAGTCAGTTCATTCATGAGTCTATACTAGGAAGAGAATATATAACTATACTATGAGAGCATATATAACTATACTAGAACGAGAAACATTTCTTCACATATGCAAGAATACGATAACAAATGTGATCCACTGTATCGGAGCATGCCTTAAATGTCATGGCCCGAGTTGTAGCCAGAATTCTCTTGGAGGGAGAGCGTTGAGTTTGCGTATAGATCTATACTGGATTGACTATCCTACATCTTGCTGTTAGCTACAGCCGGACCTGCAGGTCTGCGGGTGCCAAACGTCATTCCGTTATTACCACCGTTCTTTATGTCGTTGTTATCAGTCGATAGTATGGTGCAATTATCACATTATACCTTAATATAAATCCGGTTAAGGTAATTAGTACAGCAGTCGTCACTATAAAACTAAGCTACAGTACTACAATGATTTACCCATTAGATATTTTTAGTGATAACTTCACTTGAATTTTAATGTACAAACTATATTTTGTTAAAAGATAGTTTCACTTGGGAAATTACACACTTTTACAACAAGCGATCATTCAAAACAGTTAAAGCCTTGGTAGCAGGCTACTATTTTAGAAGATATAGGTTTTTCTGAGAGATTCAAACTTTTACAAACACTTACATACATGAACTTATACTTAAGACATGTTCAAATGTTTTTGATAACAAACACCAACATTAAAGTACTTATGAACTCACCAACTTAATGCTGATAAACTCTTTCAAAATAACTTGTATTCTCAGGTCATCAGTAGACAGGTACCGATGCCAGCTTTTGAGATGATGGAGCGCACTCAAGACTCATCATATTATTATTTTGATTTACGTTATATTTTTGGTGTCTAAAACTGTACAGAACACGCTTGTATTAAGAATATATATTTAATGCAATGGATGATGTTGTTTGCTTATTTACATTACTGTGTTGTGATTACCTTACATGACGTCCTCCGCCCCAGAACGTTTCAGCCGTTCTTGGTTTTGGGGTGTGACACCTTTCTTCCTTTGGTATAAGGAATCGTTTTCCTATCTATGCCCCATGTAGCACTTTTGTATGTAGTTGTCACTGTACTGCAAGTACTTTTTAGTTAGGCAAGTATGCTTTCAAAACATTTCTACTTCCGATATGATGTAAGACCTGCTCCAAGGTAAATTTTTCCCGAACTTAATACATCCTAAATATCAAGGATATTAACAATTGGCTAATCACTATGATGATCCTTGTCCAAACTCCTTCATTCTAATATCAATAGAATTCTATCTAAAACTCATTTTGGTCAGTTATTGAGCTATGGTAATTTAGCTCAAGGATCACTTCCAATTCTTGTCGAAGGTTCGATCATGTTATCCACCAACGAATGATAGTCTAGTTCGAAATATCAGTCGTTTAGTGACCATTCTATGAACTTACTTCAACTCTTTTCCAGTACTACATCATAGTGATGTAGGTCAAACCACCGAGAACAGTTTAGTAAAACGAAAAAGTTACATTTATGTAAAAGAGTAGAATACGTCTAGATTCAACCATAAACAGCTCATGAACTCCTTTTATTTCGTATAAGAGATAGTGTCGTCATCCAGAAATAGTCAGTTAATCGTAGAAACCCCGATCCTCCATATAGACGCCACTACATTCCAAGCTACTGTAACAACTGCTGTGACCGCTATGATGGCATAATTCCAATCCAACAGACCGAACAAAATTAAAGGCAATATCAACCCCTCAGGACAAAATAACATCCAAGGAAACCAATGAACGCCAACATAGGTGGACATCCTAACCCACAAACTAAAGAGCAAGAAACAAATATTCTGGGATAAGAAGATTGGTAAAACATTTCAAAAGATATCCAAGAGACAAAAATCAAGGCCGACCTCTGCAGCCACGATGTCTATTACCCCTATCCCTGCAAAGCGTTATGTCGGAAATCTACCCAAATGCTCAAAGTGTTATTTCCATCACCTGGGTGCATGTTGAGTGTTACATTGTCAAAGATGCAACAAGAACGGTCACACTACCCGTTTCTGCAGAACTCGAACCCAGCACGTTACTTCAACCACCAATGTCGAAATTAGTCGTATATTTAATATATATGTAGTGAGATAGGACATCTCAAGAAGGATTGTCCCATAAGAAAGAACTCTGGCGCAGATGGGAAGATACTAAGTATCAGTGCCGCAAAAGAGACTACTCTGGCCCACATTGAAATTCTAGGGCGTTTCGATATGGTAGACTTATAAACTGTAAAAAAACTAGTGCAACTCGTGTCTTATCTTTTGGAAGATCCTATCAGTCAAGGGACTCTAATGCTGCGTATACTTGCTTTTTGTAGTACACCTTGTTTGTATTGGTAGTTTTATAGATAAAACTAAAATACTAAAACTCTATCAAAATTTCACCATTATGTTTTGTAACACCTTTATGATCTAGTCTAACGCCTTATATTCCGAGTCGTCTGATATTATCATATAACTTGAGTTAACTCAGTCCTCACAATACTAGTCTCGTGCAAAAATCCTTTTCCCCGTAATCGCCTTTCTAGAGAAGTCGTCATTCCAGAACTCTGAGGTAGTCATGCGTAGAGTATATTAAGTTTCGTATCCTTCCCGAAGGAACATCAGCAAACCTCCCCGGTATACCGCTCGTACAATACTTCAAGTTCAATCCGAAGACCCATATGGTTAATCTATCGCTGTGGAATGTATATGCAAGGGTGGTATATAATTAAGGTTCTACAGGCTTAGAATTGATGATTCCGCTTTAACTTCTTTTACTTGTTTGGATGTGAGCTTAGAGAAGAATCATTTATTCGAATTCCTTTTCAATCTTAATTATATACGACTCGTATACACAAAGATTTGATTGATGAACCAAATATGACTTCTAATATGAACTTCAGGACGGAGACTACTCAAGACTACGAGCGATCGTGCTACCATGTGAATAAACATAGGAACCAGACAAATGCCCTTCCCGCCGATCGGAACAAGAGATAAAGATAGAACATAAGTACTTATCCTTTCTCTAATTCATGAATAATCATACTTTCTTTTAGATTTCCTCGACACCTTTCCAGGAGAACTTCCATGATTTACCTCCGCTATGACAAGTCGAGTTCAAAATCAACTAACTTCCAGGGGCTACCCCAGTAGTACCTGTAGAGATGCAAGAACTGTCTGGTCAACTTAACGAACTGCTCAGCAAAGGCTTTGTAAGACCAAGCTTCTCACCCTGGGGAGGTCCGGTCTTGTTCGCCAGGAAGAAAAATGGATCGTTTCGTATGTGCATCAACAATAGAGAAGCTAATTGCGAAGTTCTATAAATGAGAGTTTTGGATTCAAAGAGTCGAATTCCTGGGTCACGTTATTAGTAAAGAGGGAATTCATGTGTAACCTTCCAAAATCAAAGCCATTGAGAACTGGTCAGCACCGAAGATGCCTATAGAAATTCGCCAATTTCTAGGTCTTGCTGGCTACTATAGTAGGTTCATCCAGAACTTCTCTCGAATTGAAAAACCCTTTATGAATTTGACCCAGAAGCGTGTGGTCTTTGACTAGGAAGAGAAAACATTCCAAACGCAGAAGAGACCCTTATGCACCGTGTGACAACCCGAAGTTTATTCCATCGCTGTAACACATTCTGTCCATAAAAACTCATCTTTTGTGAATTTTTCCAATTTCGTTTTTGGATTACGTCAATTAATTTAAGACTTTTATTATGCCCTTGTAAGTATCCAAACCCGTTAGAAACACATGAAAACACCCCTATTTAGTAATTGGAAAAATTTTAGTTTCGACCATATCGGGTTACAACAACTTAACCGGGTCCGACCAAAAGCCTCGTTTAACGTCAGTATCGGGTAGAATTCCACCGTGTCTCAAACTCAACCCATATATAAAGTTCAAAGAACTTCATTTTGAAACTTTTTATGCTCTCTCTACTCTCTCTCTCTACTCTCTTACTAGAAAGCCAAGTTTAATCCAAAAATCATCCAAATCAAGCTCGAAATCGGTAAGATAATTATCCTAGCTCATAGTATAACATCTTTAGCCTTCAAATTCATGTTTAGATTATGAAATAGGACCATAAACATGTGTTTACGGCCCTGGAAGAGCCTTAGGCCGTGAACACATGCAAATGGGGTTTTTGAGCCTTCAAACCCTTCCAAACCACCTTTAGAGCTTAGATATGACTTAGAGGCTTTCAAGAGTGGACTTAGAACACCTAAACCTCAAATTTTAGAAGGTAATCATCAGTTTACGGCCCAAGCACATGCTTGGACCGTAAACACCATTTCTTTGGCAGTAAACTCCTTTTTAGGTGTTAAGATGCCCCTTAAACACCCCTAAGCCTTGCAATAAAGTCTAGAAGCAACCTCAAATGAGTTAGGAGCCTTAAACTTGATAAAAACTACTCCCTTAGGAGTTCACGGCCGTAAACCCCCCACGGATGGCTTCCTCGGCGTTAAACTCCTATAACTTGGTCAAAATGTGCCCTAACTTCACCCTATGACTTGTAAAATGAGTTTAAATCACATGTGATTAGTCTAGGGCCACCAAGACATGAAAGGAAAGTATACTTAGGAGCTTACGGCCGTAAAATCCTAGTTGACGACCATAAACTCCATTATATGGTCCCTTTGGTGGTTTAATCCTTCAATGGGGACATGGTATTAGGGCCGAAAACTCCCTTAGGAGTTTACTCTTGAAGAGCAAACTCCATATCTATGCCCTATACGTTCGTAGATGTCACCCGGGTCACTCCAAACACTTGTAATGAAGTGTTTTCGTGACTAGAAGTGTATATCCTCAACTAATTAGTAGTACAAAGCCTAATTAGATACAAATGTGTATCTTTTCATATTACATCAGAACCTCGCACACGTTCAAGCCCCGAACTGACGTTTAGCATCCAAACCGACACGATTCTCGTCTGGTGAGTTCATACCCCTACACCTTTTCCGTGTTTTTCAATGTTTTCAGGGGGGAATACAGGCAAAAGTACAAGGATATCTTGTACTCAAACTTATTATTTCATTTGAAATGTTTCATATTCCACATGCTTCTAATATATGTTTCACACATGATTTTGTACTTCATTATTGTTAAAGTCATTAGTTTAGTACTTTTGATTTGTCCTCTGTAACACTCCACAGAGATACGCGAGTGGAGGACCTCCCTTTGTAATTAGAATCTAAAACAGGATTTTCCGCATTATTACTTGTAAATTTGTTAATCTTACTAATTGGAGACGCGTCCTCTATAACACTCCACAGAGATACGCAAGTGGAGGACCGCCCCCGTAACCAGAATACCCTGGAAGGAGAGCGTGACTTGAGTGTATGGATCTATACGGGGCTGACTACCCTGCACCTGGTTGCTAGCTACAGTCGAACCGAAAGGTTCAAGGGTGACGAAAGTCATAAATTGATGAGTAAATGGGTGTTGCACGTTGTAGTTAAACCTGGGCAGTTATGTAGTCATGTTTAGGGTCAATATAGCCTGATCAACTATATTCATTCGAGACACGGCCAACATGTGCTTGGGAGTGTCTGTGGTGTCCAGCATGCCTAAAACTTACCCAATACCCAAACAACGAGTCGTCGCCGCAGCGAAACATGAAATACTATGGGAGTATTTCTAGAGCCAACTCCATTATAGAAATCCTCATTCCAGCGTTGCTCCTCAATCATTCCTATAGCGATAGTTTATCTGCTTTGATAACTCTTTCCTGCTTTATCGCTTAATAGAATTCGATATCTATCATAACGAGATATCCCTTGTATCATATCTCTTGACTCAATTCAGAGGACTTACCATCCTCTCTTTCCTGCTCTTTTAGATCAAGATGCCTCCAAGAAAGAGACCCAGCTCAAAGAACAAGAATCCTCCACCACCACCTCCTCCCCAATTTGATCCCGTAATGTTCCAGGCAGCTGTTGCTGCTGCAGTGGCAACCGCCATGTCTCAAATAAACCCTGGTGGCCCCGGGTGTCCAGGAGGTGGTACCCAATCACAAAACCAGGAAGGTAGCCAGGGACACCGGAAGGAGTGTTCCTATAAAGACTTTCTGAATGCGAAACCCACATATTTCGATGGCACTGGAGGTGTCATTTCCCTAACCCGATGGTTCGAGAAAATTGAATTTATTTTTGAAATCTGAGTTTGCTCTGAAGCTGATAAGGTGAAGTTCGATGCCTGCACTTTCACCGATAAATCCCTGACTTGGTGGAACGGCCGAGTCAAATACCTAACCCTACCCGTAGCCAATGTTATGGGTTGGGAGGCCATGAAGGAACTTCTTCTTGCAGAGTACTGCCCTCGGGGCGAAATGCAAAAGCTAGAACACGAACTCTGGTAACTGAAGATGAAGGGTTCCTATATCGCCGCTTACACTTCAAGATTTGATGACTTGGCGCTACTCTGTCCGGGAATGGTTACCCCGGAGAGTAAGAAGATTGAGAGATTTATCTGGGGGTTGACTCAGCCAACCAAAGGAAATGTCTTGGTTGCGAAGCCAAACACCTACGACAGCGCCAAATGCTTAGCACAAACCCTGATCGACCATAGCGATGACCTAGAGGAAGCAGCCACCACTCCTGAGCCGACAGAGAGAAGCGGTGAGAAAAGAAAGTTTTTGAAGAATAAGAAAAGTCAGCCTTCTCAGGAGTCCTCGAAGAAGCAACAAACTGTAGCAGTCCATGATGCTACTATCCCTGCTGCTACTGCTTCTGCAGTGGGATCCACAACTCAAACACCTACTAGTAGGTATGCTGGTAACCTTCCCCTATGCGACAAGTTTGTTGAGTCTAACAGATTGTGTCATGGGCTCGGTCCATAGCCTAGTTTAAACGCCGGTATTTGGCTTGTCCAGCCGTGCATTATTTTCTATTAATGTTTAGTATCTAAGCTGCATGCATGCAGACTTAAAATAGAGCGCTTTTATTGTTTTCGTTTTCATAGCTTGTAAACCGTAGCTCGCCTCTACAGCGGAAGTTCTTCATCGCGCTCTGCTGAGGCGTGACTTAGTTTTGAATCATAACCTAATATTTGATTTTGTTCTGTGTTCGTTCTTAATTTGTTCTTAAACTGTTTGAATTCTTTTATCATTCTTGTGAAAGATCTAAACGATCTAAGAGTTTTGAACTCATCAATTGGTATCAGAGCAGGAGACTATGTAATCTATACACACCTCTTCTGTCGAAGAAGTTCATAGGGTTCTTATTCCCCATTGATTGATATTTATTGAGCCGTCATTCCTTATTGGCGTATCTCATTAATTGTTAATCCAACCTTAATCGAAATATTACAAGCCTGATATTTTACAGGTTTTTGATCAAAAGTATTCACAATGTCTATGGTCGATTCTCAACCAATACGATAAATATCTCAAACAGCATAGGGTCTACAACAAGAATACTGATCTTGTATATGCAAGACTATGAAGTCTGGACGCATCACTTTGAAGATTACGTAATTGGATCGGAGGGTAATGGGTATCTAATCAGGGAAGCAATCACTTCAGGCCCATTCGCTCATTCTAGCACGTCAAAGATTGTTAAAATGTAGAAAGAATACAATCAGCTTGTTAATGACGTCAAAGACATTCCTCAGGATGAAAAAGAGAAGTTTCAGTGCAACATCAAAGCTCTAAGGATGATAAGGTTTGCGCTGCAATCGGATACATTTCGTTTGGTAAGTTCCTATGCTACGGACAAGGAGATCTGGGATAGATTGAAGGAATTATATTCCATAGATGAAGATCTGGAACACTCCATTCAAACCCTCTTGTTATCAGAGTTTGGTTATGTTAAGCAAAATCCTAAAGAAAAGCTTATCCAAACTTTCGATCGTTTCAATCTTCATTTGAGCAAGATGATAAAGCATGGGATTGAAAGAAAGGTGATTGAACAAAAGGTCACTTTCATGAATGGTCTTAGACCTGAATGGATGGCCGTTGTTTCAACTGTCAAAGCTCATGAACAGTTCAATTCATACTCTTTGGCAAAACTTGTGGTTATTTTAAAATCCCATGAGAATTCCTTATCGAAGGAAACGAATGTAGTTTCGGGTCTTGGTTCTCTGGCTCTTGTCTCCAAAGGAAAAAGTCCGATTGAAGAAGAAAAGGAATTAGATCTTGTTGACTTTGATCTAACCGGCGAAGAATATGCAATGATGGTGTCAAACCCCAGAAAATTCAGCAAGAAAAAATTCCCAGCCAACAAAAACCGAAATTGGCAGGGAAGTTATAGCGCCGAACGGGTCAAGGAGGAACCGAAGATGGGTTCAAAATCCGAAGAGTCAAAGAAGGAAGCTAAAATTCGAGGCGACTCAGGATTTGATTGTCATTACTATGGAGGCAAAAATCATTTTGCCAATGACTGCATGCTAAGAAAAAAAGAAGAGAAGACAGGCGAAGATGATGAGGAAGCGAGCCTCCTAAGAAGATTGGAGGAGATAAAGAAAAGAAAGTCTGATGTTAATAACTCTACTATGAATGCTTTGATTGTGCAAGGTTCAACCAACAGGGATGAGTTTGGAGGCGTGGAAGTCTGGTCTACAGATTCGGAGGATGATGAAGTTAGGAAGCCAACTCAAGGAAAAGCAATGATGGCGAAAGCTGAACAGTCAATGGGAAGATGCTTTGCAGTGACCGAGGGCGTGTCCTAAAAGAGAGGATACACAACTGATGGGGGAGTTGAAGAAGAAAGAGAGCGAGAGGGCAGATGTTTCGCTGCTAAGTCTGTCAGTGCTCAGATCAATGAGTGTGATGAATTGATCAAAAAGGTACAAGATATTCTTGCTTCTCTAAAAATACCTGCTAATAATTATGAAAAGGAATTAAATAATTTGAAGTCAAAATTCTCTAACATAAGTAGCAGTCTCACCCAAACCCGTGTCACGAATTCTAACCTAACTGATCAAATCAGCAGGATTTCATCAAAGAGTGAGGAATGAAGAATGTGGATCGAGCAAAAGGAAAAAGAATTAATTAGATCAAAAGATGATTCTATTTATTTGCAAAGAGACAATCTTAAACTTCTCAAACAGAGAAACATTTTTTGTTTGATTGCTAAGAGGCTTTATTTTAACATTACTCAGTTGCATCTTGATTGTGAAATAGGGAAGAAAATTCATCGTATGATTTTACCTTTCCTTGAATTAAAGGAGGATGAAATAGACGCAGAAGCATACAACTGTGAAAGTGTTGTGTCCTCTGACGAAGTGTCTCCAGCATATAAGATAGGTCTGGACAAAATTGAATCTTATATAAAGTCCAAGGACCACAAGGACATGCTCAAAAATGTACTAGATGAAAATGACAGATTGGAACTGAGAGCTGAAACTATACAAAAATTTGACTCATTGAAACCTAATTTCAGTTCAGAAAATAAAATTGATGTTGAAAATACATCTGAACTTAATGAGGATGATGATATGAGTGAAATTTATGTAGAAGATTTGGTAGACTGTTCTGAATTAGCCAATAATGAACCTAAGTCCAATAAGAACCTTATTTCTGAAAACTCCGTTGAGTTTGCTCGTTCCTTTACCGACAAGTCCAAAGTTCTCAAAGCTAAAGCTGTCGTGTACCAAAAGGTTCAGGCTACCCCAAATCAAGTTCACACTGTGCCGGGAGTCACTCCACAACAAACTACAGAGTTAATCGTGATGGTGGAAGAAGACAATGCTGGTGGATGTGATGAATTCTTTTGGTCAACCCCAATCGAAAATGCAGACGAGACGAACGGTCTTTCTCAGAAAACCTCATGGAGAGTGAAAGGTAGATATATACCTGAATGACTAAATGAGCCTACAAAGTACGATGTCCCAAGTACAAGTGGAACTAAACCATTTGTGGATGAACCGATGCAAACCACGAGCGATACTTCTTCATCAAAGAGTGAATGTTGTGCTCATGATTCTAAAAGAAAAGGCCAACATTCATAGAAATCCAAAACAGGTCGCTGATCGAAAGCATCAACGAAACGTAAGATACAAGAAGAATCTCTTCGAAAGAAAGCGATTTTGGAACTCTCATAATCCTGATTTTGTAAGGATTGAAAGGAATTCTAAATTGGAAGAAAACTCAAGGAACCAGAAGCACAGTTACGATAGGAACCGAAAGGAGAGTTTCGGTCCTACATCCTTGAACAACCGAAAGGGTAGTTTTGGTCCCTCTTCCAACTACAACCGAAAGGAGAGTTTCGGTCCCTCTTCCAACTACAACTGAAAGCAGAGTTTCGGTCCTTCATCCAACTACAACCGAAAGGAGAGTTTCGGTCCCTCATCCAACTCCAACCGAAAGAGAAGTTTCGGTCCCTCATCCAACTCCAACCGAAAGAAAAGTTTCGGTCCTCAAACCTTCAATACTAATCACAAAAACCAAGAACCTAACGTCTCTCCTAATTCCAAATCCCTAAATTACAGTCCTTCTGTCAAAAGCCCTAGCCTCCTAAGTCAAAAAAAAAATTAAAGTTTTCACCATCAAAAGAAAAGATGAAACCACTTTAATTAAACGCACATACATGGTTGATATTTCTCTTACTATACCATGTCCTGTAAAAGGCTCACAAGGACCCAAGAAACTTTGGGTTCCTAAATCTGCTTAATTTTTTGCAGGTTATACGTGACGAGTAGTTTGACGAAGAATGATACATTGACAGTGGCTGCTCTCGTCAAGGAAGGAAGAACTAAGGGAGTTTCGCTCTCTCAAAGATGGTGAAATTGTAAAGTATGGCAACAACTCATTTGGAACTATTAAAGGCTACGAAATGATCACTAATGGCGAATTCTCCATAAGGAAGGTAGCATACGTTGAAGGCCTCCATCACAATCTCATCGGTGTATCACAGCTGGTGGTTGGTACCGGGTTAAAAGTTTCTTTCGATGATGAAGGCTCAGAAATTGTCGAGAAGAAATCAAGCAACGTTCTATTAAGATCCAAGCGAAAAGGAGAAATGTATCCACTGAACCTCAATCCGATAAGAGGTAGACCAGCAATCTGCTTACTCTCAAAGGCACACTCCGAAGAAAGCTAGTTATGGCACAGAAGACTCTCACACCTGAACTTCAAGGACATCAACAAATTAGTTTTAGGTGATCATGTTCGAGGGCTGCCAGTTCTAAAATTCAATAAAGAACATCTCTGTGCAGCGTGTGAAATGGGAAAGCAGAGTTGGCAGAGCCATCCTTCAATAATCAACACTAAGGTAATAGAACCATTAGAGTTACTACATATTGATCTATGTGGTTCATCGTCCATCGAAAGCATTGGAGGAAACAAATATGTTCTGGTTATAGTAGACGATTTCTCAAGGTTCACATGGACCTTCTTTCTCAAGCAAAAGTCTGAAGCTGTTACTAAGCTCAAGCTCTTCATTAAACAAATAGAAACGCAACTCATAAAGATTTTTCGTAATATAAGGAGCGATAATGGCCTGGAATTCAAAAACAAAGATTTTTAAAGTTTTCTTGCTGAAAAGGGGACAACTCACAATTTCTCAGCCCCCTATACTCCACAACAAAACGACATTGTTGAAAGGAGAAATCGATCCTTGTGTGAAGTTGCTCACACCATGTTATGCTTCGCATCCTTGCCATTATACTTTTGGGCTGATGCAATTGCGGCTGCATGCTACACTCAGAATCGATCTTACTTGAATAAACGGTTTTCCATTACTCCTTACGAGATTCTGAACAATCGAAAACCAAACGTGAAATTCTTTCATGTGTTTGGTTCTAGATGCTTCATTTTCAACTCCAAAGAGAATCGAAACAAGTTCGATGCGAAGTCAGACGAAGGAATTTACTTGGGTTACTCCTTGAACTCCAAGGCATATAGATTTCTCAATAAACGCTCAACGAAAATTGAAGAAACATAATATGTCACTTTTGACGATAGTTATGTTAAGAAGTTAAAAACAACCAAAGATGCATCACAAGACATATTTCCAAAGAATGGTCAGGTTACTATCTCCATCTCAAATCTTTTCGACCAATTCATGCTCTTGTTTGATGAGCCTTAGGAAGCAATTGAATCAGAATCAACTGCGAAAGACAAGAAAGTTGACAACATAAAACAAGTTATAGATGATGCTGCTAGAAAAATGGTTGATGATCAATCCAAAGGAACCGAAAGTGAAGACGGAAGCGAACCTTCTGGTGACCATCCTACTGTCGAGGGGGAGGGTTCTTCTCCTCATCATGATCAAGGTTCTTCTTTCCAGGGGGAGGACTCATCCACAAGTACATCCACCTCCACTGAAACTCCAACAAATGAAGGAGGTACAAATGTTGGTCCTGAACAGGAATCATTCTTCGAGGGGGAGAAAACAGTTAGTGAAGATGACAACCTGTCTGAACTCGAAGAAGAAATCAATGTTGAATTGGATCCCATCTATGATCCAAAGTTTCCTCCACTTGTGAAATGGACCAAAGATCATCCCCATACTCAAATTATTAGGGAATCCTCTGAAAAGGTGTTGACATGATCTCAAATCAAAGCGAAACAGGCTGCTCTATTTTCAAAAGTCGAGTTTTGTATGTTCAATTCATTCGTGTCCAAAATCGAGCCAAAGACTGTTAATTTGGCTCTTGATCATTCAGATTGGGTTCAAGCCATGAAGGATGAGCTAAATGAGTTTGAAAGAAACAAGGTATGGCGTCTTATTCCAACACCAAAGGATGCTTCGGTTGTCGGTCTCAAATGGGTGTTCAGAAACAAGATGGACAAAGAAGGAAATGTTATTCGTAATAAAGCTAGGCTGGAGGTCAAAGGATATTGTCAGGAAGAGGGAATCGATTATGAAGAAACCTTCTCTCCAGTGGCTAGATTGGAATTTGTTCGTATCTTTCTGGGGTACGCTGCTCACATGTACTTTGAAGTCTATCAAATGGACGTCAAATGTGCCTTCCTCAACGGTGAACTTGAAGAAACTGTATATGTTGAGCAACCGCCGGGATTTGTGAACGAGAAGTATCCTGATCACTGCTATATCCTCGACAAAGCTGTCTACGGCCTGAAACAAGCTCCCAGAGCATGGTATGAAACTCTTACTCGTTTCTTAAAAATGTCTAAATTTAAACAAGGTTCGGTTGACCCAACCTTCTTCCGTAAGCGAGAAGGTAACCACCTTATGATAGTCCAAATTTACGTTGATGACATCATCTTTGGCTCCACGAATCCTATCTTAATAGCTGAATTCCGAAAGTTGATGGATACTAAGTTTGAGATGAGCTCAATGGGTCCAATTAATTTCTTTCTTGGGTTGAATATTAGACAGGGATCCGAAGGCATTTTTATTAATCAGGAAGCATATACCAAGACTTTGCTCACCAAGTTTGGAATGACGGGAGACTCCAAGGTAAAAGTGTCGATGGCTTTTGGAACAAAACTCACAGCATCATTGGAGAAACCAGCAGCTGATACAACGCTTTATCGAGTCAGTACCGAAATCGCCTTCGCTCTCATAAAGGTAACAAGCGAAATAGAGCGAACCTATATGAACCGAAATGAACCGAGCGTTCAGTCTATTTCGGGTTCGGTCCTTCTGAACTTGCTAATTTTTAAAGGTGTTTCAAGGGTATTCGTTTGTATATTTTTTTACTAATAAAATCCCAAAAATATTTTTTTTGTTCTGTTCAATTATTTTGTTCTCACACAAACCCAAAAATATTTTCTTTGTTTTTCTATTTTCCCTATTTCTAACGTTTTTATGTTCGTCTAAGTGTGACTCTCGATGACGCATCTACGGCAGGTAAATTTTTTTTGTTAGCTAGGTGTCCCTAGAAGCATGCTGTTGTATGTAGACTCAAGCCTCAACTGATTTTGAGTGAAGCCTTAATAACATGATCAACACCAATCATGTTTTCCCAATTCAGGCTGTCAAGTTCACTCTAATCATGAGCTACCTTACTATACTCAAACTGAGTTTAGAGTTGTCTGCTTGGACCCTCTTTTCTTAAATAAGCAGAGCTACATTCGTTTCTTACACCATATCCATCCTCTTTCTCCATTATATTTCGCTTCATCAATATAACCCCTAAGACTTTCGGTTTTAACCACTGAGGTTTATGGTTATACAAAATCTGCGTTCATGATCTTAGTTTCATGCCACTATGTACTAAGTGAAACCCAAAATTCAACACCACTAATGAATTGATGGTGAATTCAATAATTCAAGATATTACTTGTTACCCAATGAAATCTCTTTCTCTTTTTGAGTAATCTTTATGAGATTGCCTTTCAGCAAGGTGCCTCTAACCCTAAAAGATTCAGTTTATTTTTTTGAGATTTCTTAAACTCTCTTATCACTATAAATTATTTCTCACCTACTTGTTCAACAGATCACAATGATCTCACAAGTACTTCATTCTATTTTGATCTTATGTTAAGTATCGAAATTATGAATTGAAGTGAAAGCCACCCACTTTATCCTTTAAAAGATGCCTTTCAAAACTTCTGAAGAAGTTATTGATCGTTATTTCATGGGTAACCAAGCAAGCACTTCAATGTCTCTCTTGACTTTGAAGGAAGTAATTTTTGCCTACAATCAATTGTTTCATGTCTAAATACGACATCACAGATAATCCCAAAATACTAGTTTTATTTCTTTATCTTTTACACCCTTTGCACGAAAATTTTTAATTTTCGACAATTCTAAGTTTTACACAGATTATCAAGGCACAAACACTCAAGTGTCATCAGGTGAAACGATTGGGATGAAAAGGTCGCTGACTCAGCAAAAATTCAAAAGGTTTGGCGATTTGATAAAGGTGATTTTTATCAAAAGGCATGAAAAAGGGGAAACGTTTTTCTCCGTCCTGCATCATCTTCGGTGTGCCAACTGTTCCCACATCAATTCAGGCGCGATTTTAGAGATAATCCAAGATTTCATCCGGATTCTTCTCTCTCTTCCCTGTACGTATAAAAGGAATTGGAACGGTACTCTCTCAACCTTTATCACTTCCAAAAAGCTGTCAATGAAACCCGCCTATTTTCTGCAACTATTCATGATCATTCTCAAGCTCCTACAATGGTAGAATCTTCATCTGTTCATGATACCTCAGTTCATCAACCCCTACTCACCGTAAAACCCCAACAAAACCTAATCATCGATCTCACTCCCTTCGTTTATAAGCCGTATATGTTATATGTGGTTGAGTGTCTCAAATACTCACCACTTGTCGATGCACTGACAAAGGTTGAAATTGCGCCCATGTCGTTCTTATCCCATGTCTACTCTACGGCGTTCTACGACAAGGCAATTGAACGTATCCATTTCGAGCTTCACGATGAGAAGGTCTCTATCTCGAAGAGCCGATTATGTGCCCTAATCGGTCTCTCATATGAACCGTCTCTGGTAAACCCTAACTCCATTACTATTGGCCAACTGTTTACCATGTTTTATCAGATGGGGTATACTGAAACCCTAACAACCGTCACGAAGTTCAAGAAGTCCTGCCTTCCTCCTCAATGGAATGGCCTATTCACACTCTTATTCAATGGTTTGTCTGAGCGAAGTGCTGGTTCTGATGGTGCTAGCAAGGCTTTTATGACGGTGTTGTATGGGCTGTATAGCGGGCTCAACCTTGACTATGGGTCTATAATTTGGCAGCAGTTGGTTTAAAGTCTACTATCTTCATCAAAGCACTCAGAAATTTCATGTGGGAGTTTCTGGACCATCATCACCAAGTGGGCAATGGATCGCAATCGTGTCCCAATTATGGCAGATTCCTTGCTTTCTTCCATCGCCACCTTTCACACGACGAAGATCATCATCACTGATCCAACCAAATTCTCATACATTGGCTCTATTCCTGAAACCATGCTTGGTTCTATCTCAGCATCAAGCAATCTTCTTCAGCAGTACAGGAAACGTAAGTCAGTTGGTCCACGTGAGCTTACTCCTACAATGCTTCATTCCATGGAAGAAGCTGACAAACCAGCCAAAAGGGGCAAGAAACCTGAATCACCGAAGGAGGGACCTGTAACAAAACCATCCAAAGGGCAGACTCCCAAGAAGAGGAAAACTGATAAAGCAGCTCCTTCTTCAATCCTCAAGCGAGTCAGATTCAGAATACGTTCCTCCAAAGCACAAGAACGCTTCATCTTCAGATTCTGAGAATGAAAGTTCTGATGAAGAGGCTCCGGGCCGAGGGGATACTTCACCTCGCTCCCCTACTCCAAAAAATCCAGTTCGTTCTTTGCCTCCATCACCTCCACCTATTACAATTCCTGCTTCTATCCCTCCCATCTCTCAAACAACCACCTCTCAACCCTTCACTTCAATACCTACTCCCACTCCCATTTTCACAGATACAACCTCGACCACCACTACAAAACCTACCTTCACTATTCCCAAACCACCTATAACCGAACCTACCTTTACAACCGAACCTCCTGCTTCTTCAAAACCCTTATCTCCAACACCTTCTACAGAAAGAACCCCAATTTTGGGCGGTGAGGACTTGGAGTTTGACTCCACATACTTCAGTCCTTATCGAGTACAGAGTGAGGATGATGACGACGAGCCTATCACCAAACGTCATCTCAAAGCGGTAAACGACAAGCTGGATCAACTGCTTTCCATCTCTTCCTCAGGCTGTTATTCAGATGTTGCATTGAAGGCCTTGTTCTCTCCCGTTGTTGCTGAACATTCAGCCTCCTTAACTGTTGTAGCCAAGGCTATTGAAGCCTCCACTTCTCAGTGTCAACAGGCCTCTCGTGCTGTTGATGCCTCTACAAAGGAGTGCAAGGAAGCGACCACAAAAGTCGATAAACTAGTTTCCCAGGCTCACATATTTTTAGATTCTTTGCAGGCTGTTGCTGCCAAGAATGCTGGTATAGTTACTTCTTCTATAAAAACTCTTCAGCAGACTCTTCAGTCTGAGTGCTCGAAGGTTGAAGCAGCACGCCTTGCTATTGAACAGGTGAATGACGTGTTCCATTCCAATGTCAATGAACGCTTATCTCAACTACAAGCGGACTTAGCTATGGAAAATGGGATTATGGATGAGCTTGCCAGACACACAAATCAGCTTAAATTGCAAACTCACAAGCTGCGAACTGCCCATGCTGATATTGATGACCTCAAGTCGGAGAGGGAGGTTATAAGGAGTTCTGCTGCAGACGTTCACTCCATCCTTCTTCATCTTACTGAAGGTCATGATCCACTTGTCACAATTACCACCCGAAGGCATTTGGTAGACAAGCTCAGACCGGCACTAGACGTACTCAGCCGTATCGAGGGCGTTCCAGTGACTGGGGTCCAATAGCAACAAGGGGGAGAGAAAGAGTTCAAGCAATAGAAACAAGAGACGAACCAACCTCCTCCATCTATCTCCAAGCCAGCTGCTGAACCGAAGGGTAATGAAGCTTCGGTCAGTAAAAAGGAAAAGAAAAAGAAGAAAATCGGTGAAGATGATACCGACAACGAAGATGATGTCTACGTTGATATTCCCAGAAAGCCAGTCCCAAAGGTTGATTATTCTGAAAAACAAACTGAAGAAATTTCAATGAAGGACCGAGCTGAGCTAGAACAGAAGCGAAAGGAGGTGGAGCTCCTTGAAAATAAAAAGGCCATGTTCCCTGAATGGACTAAAGATTCAATTCAGAGGTGTGCAATTGACGAGCCAGCTGTTCTATGGCCCGAGCCGATAATGTCATTCAGCCTTGATAACTCCAAGGATGCGTAGTTTGATATGCCAATCACTCGAAAGGTATTAATCTTTCACTGTTTCAACTCAACTGCTGCCATTCCATCTCCAGGCCCGAAGGTAGATAGGGATCTGTTAGAATTTTACTTGGAGTTCGCTCAACCTCAATACCAGACATGGAGTTCGAAGAAGATAACCACTGTCAAGGTGATGAAGCCCTGTTCAGCAGGGAAATTCATCAATGTCAAGTTCAGGGTGACTAGAGGAACCAAAGGCTCAGTTCACCACTTTTCCCTTGCTAATCTACTGAACCTCAACCCCCATGATTGGATACTCCTGAACAACATTCTTCTATCAAATCCTCAGGAGTATCAGCCAATTATTGATCATGTCAAGCGTATGCTTGTTTGCTACATACACGAGGTAGCGAAGATGGACCAGGAAATTGCATCTGCCATACATAAGCGACCAACGATCAAACCAATGGGCAGAGCCGGCAATGTTTATTCCATGATCAAGGGGAAGATTGATTCCAAGTATCACTCAGTAACGTTTCTCAGGGGCGAAGGTCAAAAGTGTATGTTCGCTATTGTTGACAAACACCTTTTCTCGACGACTTGTCTCGAGCATATCTTGGAGATCATACAAAGGTGCTACCAGAACAGTGCTGCTGATAAAAAGTTGTTCGTCAACATGCTGAGGTGGTACATTCTATTATGACAGGCTCTTCTCGCCATTCTCTCGCCTCATTTCACGCAAAGGGGGAGATTTTTGAGTCTAATGGATTGCGTCATGGGCTCGGTCCATAGCCTAGTTTAAACGTCGGTATTGGGCCTGTCCAGCCGTGCATTATTTTCTATTAGGGTTTAGTATTTAAGCTGCATGCATGCAAACTTAGAATAGAGCGCTTTTATTGAGACCGAAGAATTGTTGAATTTATGTTGGTGTCTTCCGGATTTCCTAACCTCCAATGGCCTTGATCTTGGAAGGATCTATGTGAATCCCTTCCTCACTGACTATGTGACCCAAAAAGTTAACACTGCGAATCTAGAACTCGCATTTGGAGAGTTTTGCATATAATTGCTCAGCCCTTACAGTTTCCAAGATTTGACGGAGATGTTGACCATGTTCCTCTTTGCTTCATAAATAAGGATATTGTCGATGAAGACAATCACGAAATTATCAAGGAACGGGCGGCAGACTCGATTCATGAGGTCCATAAATGTTGCGGGGGCATTTGTTTGGCCGAAAGGAATCATAACAAATTCGTAATGATCATATCGAGTTCGGAAAGCAGTTTTTGGAATATCATCTTCTTGGACTCGAAGATGATGATAATCGGATCTTAGATCTATTTTGGAGAAGTAACTATCTCCTTGAAGCTGGTCAAATAGATCGTCAATCCGAGGGAGTGGGTATCGGTTTTTGATAGTGAGCTTATTTAATTCCTTATAGTCGATGCACATCCAGAAGAATCTGTACTTCTTCATAAAAAACAAGATCGGATCTCCCCAGGGTGAGAAGCTTGGTCTGATGAGTCCTTTGCTTAACAATTTGCTTAGTTGACTTGATTACTCCTGCATTTCTGTGGGAGGTAACCTATAGTGTGATTTGGCAATTGATTTGGCTCCGTGTACTAGGTCGATTCGAAATTCAACTTGCCTTTCTGGAGGTATTCCCGTAAGGTCTTCAAGAAATACATTCGAGAAGTCGCATGCCACTAGGATGTCTTTAATGGTTACTTCTTCTTTGGCTTTATCCACAACATGAGCGAGGAATTGATGGGTTTTAAGCATAAGAACAATCCTATGTGCTCATACAAACCCTAATGCTTGGATCTAGGTTTCTCTACTAGACATGCTTTGAATCCAAGACTTAGAAACCTAGATCTATCATATATAATTCGAAATTATCATAAAGAAAAAAAATCTAAGTGTTTTACCTCTTTCAAGTAGCTTGAATCCTTGTAATTTTCTTGATCTTGAGCTTAGAGTCACAATTGTAACTCCTCTAATGGTTCACAAACCCCACAAGCAAGAAGGAAATATGATAGAGGGTGAGAGATGCTAAGAATCGGCCCTAGAGTTCCCTTGAAATCAAGTGTAGCCGATTTCCATATACTAGGGGTCTTATTTATACTTGCAGGTTGCTAGGGTTTCAGTCTAAACCCTAATGGACAACTTAGCCACCAAGCAGCCCAAGGAACCTTCTGGGCCTTGTACGAAAATATGATGGACCCCCATCATAATTTCGTTCTCCCCTTAGTCCATTAGGTTTCCCAGCCCCAAAACCCAACTATCATACATTTGACAGTTTATACCCCTTTATATAATTAATCTCTTTTAGTCACCAAATTAATTCCCAATTAATTTATGACCAATACTAATTAAACAAATATGATTTTTCCTTTAATATATTATTCTTATAATATATTAATAAATCATAATATTCTCTGTCTCCTTAAATTACCTTGTCAAGTTGCTTTGGAGAAGCCAACCCAAAAGGACCATGCACAACTAGGTCAAGTACATACCAAATATAGTTACGGGATTAGACACTATTCCAACAGTCTCCCACTTAGATAAGTCTAGTAACTATATATCACATATGACTTTAGAATCCGATAAGCAATCGTAGCTCTTATACTTCGCTATCAACTCTGATCAACTTGTCCTTCAGATAAGGGATAGTATAATCCTATGTTCTAGATATCGTGCTGACAATGCTTATTGTCCAACATGTGTTCCTTGATCTCTGATTTGTTTGACATAGAATTTAGTTGAACACATCAACCTCATTCTGACCGGGCCCGACATATAAGTCAAACCAAATTATCAAGTGGCCAGGATATCACTTTTATTCTCATAGAATAAAAGGAACAGATCAACTTCGACTCATATGCATTCATTGTTCACTAATTGAAGTATGCACAACAACGTGTTTTATAACATCAAGTTACTAATGCGTTTACACATCATCAATGCATAACCAACCAGCAAACAATAATCATATCTCTATCTTTTAAGACTATATGATATTATCGCTTTGCGATCACTTAAGGTAAAACACCACGAAGTGATACCAGCAAACTTGGGTTTATTCCAATACTCAAATCATATTCATAAGCACTCATGAACTCTGAAGCAAACCTTTGCTATGCCCAAAACCTTTTCGACAATCCACAAACAATTCATGACAGTCTTCATTCATATCTACTTCCAAAATATGACCGACTGTGGACTGTTTGAATAATCCTATCATTCAGGATGTCAAAACATGCAAAATTGAAACAATAGATAAATAACCAACACAAGATAGTAGCTTTACTCATAAATAAAACAATTTTATTTATTAATCAAATGTCAAGTACAAACTATCTATTACCCGTTTCCTATCTAATCCAAACTTATATCATCCTTCAGCCCAATGCTCCTAGCGTGATGCAAGTGTTTGACCCTACTCAGTCCCTTCGTAATAGGAACTGTTGGGTTTTCTTCTGATGATACCCACTTCACAACGAGGTGTCCTTCTTCTATCCGATGTCTGATAAAATGGTATTTTTTGTCGATATGTCGATATCTACCATGATCTCTCAGTTCCTTGGCCAAAGCAACCGCTCCTTTATTATCACAGAAAATTTCCATCGGCTCCTTTATGGATGGCATAAATCCAAGGTCTCCAATGAAGTTCTTCAACCACATAGCCTCCTTTGACGCTTCTCTTGCCGCAATGTACTCTTATTCACATGTTGAATCAGCTACGGTCTCCTGCTTAGAACTCTTCCAAGTCACTGCTCCTCCATTTAGGGTAAAGACTTAGCCTGACTGCGATCGGTAGTTATCCCGATCCGTCTGAAAACAAGCGTCACTGTACCCTCATACCTTTAAGTCATCACTCCCACCGAGGACTAGAAACCATTCCTTGGTCCTTCTCAGGTACTTAAAAAATATTCTAAACTGCAATCCAATGGGCTCTACCAGGGTTCCCCTGATATCTGTTGACCATGCTTAAAGCGAAGGCCACATCAGGGCGAGTACAAGTCATAGCGTACAAGATAGAGCCTCCTACTGAAGCATAAGGGACTCGGCTCATATCAGCTATCTCGGCCTCTGTACTCGGGCTCTAAGTCTTACTCAGCTTGGTATTGCTTTGGATTGGCAACTCCCCTTTCTTGTAATTTTCCATACTAAAACGCTTTAGTACCTTATCGAAGTATGTATCCTGACTGAGTCCTATCAGTCTCTTTTCTCTGTTTCTTACTATCCTTATTCCCAGAATATAAGCAGCCTCTCTGAGGTCCTTCAAAGCGAAACACTTCCCAAGTCGGGACTTGACCTCCTGCAAGGTTGGGACATCGTTTCTTATGAGTAGTATGTCGTCGACATACAATACGAGGAACCTCACTATACTCCCATTGGCTTTGACATACACACAAGATTCATCTTCGCTTCGCAGAAAGCCAAACTCTTTAACTCTCTCGTCAAAACAAAGATTCCATCTGCGAGACGCTTGTTTAATCCGTAAATGGATTTCTCAAGCTTGCATAATCTATTTGGATGCTTCGCATCAAAAAAACCCTCTGGCTGATTCATATAAACATCCTCAGCCAACTTTCCATTAAGGAAAGCGGTTTTCACGTCCATCTGCCATATTTCATAATCATGAAATGCAGCTATTGCAAGCATTACCCTAATACACTTTATCTTCGCAACTGGTGAGAAGGTCTCATCATAGTCAACTTTGGGAGTTTGATAAAGCCCTTCGCAACTAATCACACTTTATAAGTATGCACTTTCCCATCCATGTCCGTCTTCTTCTTGAAGATCCACTTGCACCTGACAGTCTTACGACCCGGTACATTATCAACCAAATTCCAAACTTGGTTGTCGTACATGGACTGAATCTCGTTGTACATCGCCTCTTTCCATTTCGTAGACTCCGGGCCTGCCATGGCTTCCTTGTAGCTGCTAGGTTCGTCCAAATTTACTAGTGTACTATCACTAATAAATGTATCTCGTTCAGTCGTAATATCAAATCCATACAACTGGGGTGGAACACTAGCCCTAGTGGAACGTCGAAGAGGTAAGTACTCATCAACAGGTTCAACAGGAGTTTCCTCCTCAGGTTGAGTGCTAGTGTCAAAGGTTCCTTCATCGCTTTGATCTTGAATCTCTTCAAGTTCAATTTTCCTCCCACTGTCTTTTTGGCTTATCAATTCCTTTTCTCAGAAAACTCTTCTTCTAGCAACGAAGACAACATTGTCACTCGGTCTACAGAAAAGATAGCCAAAAGACCTCTACGGATAGCCGATGAAATAACACTTCTCACTACGAGGTTCGAGTTTTTCGTGACTTTCTCGTCTTACGAAATCCTCACAACCCCAAACCTTAATATGTGCCAACGAGGGAGCTTTCCCTGTCCATATCTCATGAGGAGTCTTGGTAACCTTCTTGGTGGGAACTAAGTTAAGGATATGGGCGAAAGTCTCTAAGGCATACCCCTAGAAAGCTATTGGTAATGAAGTCCGACTCATCATAGAACGAACCATGTCCAACAAGGTCCGATTACGTCTCCCATCCACACCATTCAATTGCGGCATCCTTGGAGGCGTCAATTGCGAAACAATTCTGCATTCCTTTAGATAGTCGTGAAACTCAAGACTTAGGTACTCTCCTCCTCAGTCTGACCGAAGCATCTTAATTTTCATGCCCAGCTGATTCTCCACTTCATTCTTAAACTCTTTGAACTTTTCAAAGGTTTCCAAACTTTTGCTTGATTAGGTAAATATATCCATACCTGCTATAATCATCTGTAAAAGTCACGTAGAAGCGCCAAGCATCCCTTGTGGTGGATCTAAAGGGCCCACACACATCGGTGTGTATGAGATCCAATAGACCCTCAACCCTTTCCCAAGTGCTAGTAAAGGGTGACTTGGTCATCTTCCAAAGTAAACAAGATTCACACGTGTCATCGTCCATAACGTCGAATGACTCCAACACTCCATCCTTTTGGAGTTGGGCTATGCATTTCTTGTTGACATGGACAAGGCGACAATGCCACAAGCATGTTTTCTCTAGACTGGTAGACAAATCAATATTCAAAACATTATTTCCTAAATTATCAACAACCATCACATATTCATAAATCCCATTACAAGGTAATGCATTGAAGTAAAAGGCACCATTCAAATAAACATTAATAGAACCATTACTATTATCAAAAGAATATATGAAACCTTGTCTAAACAACCCATGAAATGAAATAACGTTTCTTTCCATATTTGGCGAATAACACCAATTGTTTAAATCTATCCCTAACCCATTACTTAACACTAAAGAATAAACATCGAATTTGGTCACAGGAGACGATCTTCTGTTTACCATAATCAGGTTCATCTTTCCATGTTCCACCTCCCTACTTCTTTTTAGGCCCTACATATCAGAACAAATGTGGTAACCACACCCTGTATCAAGAACCCATGAAGTAGCAAATGATGAGTTATTAGATTTAATAGAATACATACCAGCAAAGGTGGGCTTAATCTTCCCATCCTTTATATCTTGTAGATACTGAGGGCAGCTTCATTTCCAGTGGCCCTTTTGGTGATAATAGAAGCACTTTGCTTCCTTGGGATCGTAGGAGGGTTTAGCATGACCTGTTTTTGTCCCAGTTGAGGATGAACCATCACGGGGCTTCCCATTATGGTGGATCTTACATGGAGCCTTCCTCTTTTTACCCTTTCCTTGACCTATTGCCATCACAGGAGCGGCCACAGCAGGGGATGGTGCAACGGATTTGTCTTTGAGGTTGCTCTCAGCAGTCCTCAAGAGTCCTTGGATCTTGCTCAAGGAGACCTCTTCCTTGTTCATGTGGTACGTCATCCAAAAATGGTTGTAGCAGGAGGGTAAGGAGTGGAGGATAATGTCAATAGCCAAATCCTCATCAAACTTAACATTAAGTTTGAGGAGACGATCAACATACCACTGCATTTTCTGTAAATGAGAAGTTAGGGATTTTCCACTCCACATCTTAGCGGTGATCATGTTAGTAATGATCTCATAGCGCTCTTGCCTCGCGCTCTGGTGATACATGTCTAGCAAATATTGATGCATTTCATATGGATACATGTCCTCATAGGACTTTTGGAGTTCGAGGTTCATGGTGGCCAGCATGATGCAGTGAACTTTCGTAGCATCACGCTCATGAGCCTCAAAGGCGGCCAGCTCTTCAACAGTAGCAACATCTGGGATGATCTTTTCAAGCTTTTCATCGAGGACATATTCTTTGTCCTCGTAGCGTGTGATCATGCGAATATACCTCATCCACTCGTTGAAGTTTGACCCATCAAATGTCACTTTCTGACATAGGCTCATCAATGAGAATGTCCCAGAAGCATTGTTGTTGTTGTTGTTTGCAGACATCTGAAAAAGAAAGGAACAAAGTTTGATTACAAATGAATCCCTAATTAAACACGAAACAGAGAAATTAGGGCTAGGATCCAAAAACATTATTTACAACTTAGAAAGGGATGTCGTACTCTTTAAGTAAATATTTTGAAGGTAAGTGAATGACGATTCACTAATTCTCACCATTAAAAACAAAAAGGAATTTAGGTTTTAAAAGTATTGAAAACTCCTAGATCTTTGAGATTCATTGAACTTTTCAATGGCATGTTTAAATCTCGATATGCACATCAAATTTGCGACTGGGATACCGAGGATCGAAAACAAGTTGTGAATAACCATGCGAATCAACATGGTGCACTCAATGTCTCTATCACCTAATCAATGTGCCGGTAAACCACACACGCTCCATTGATCCATGACAAACATTGAGTCACCCTTCGCTACCAATGTCATCCCTAAATTGTTGTGCCGGTTAACCACACGTGCTCTATCAACGTTTGACAAGGGTACGAAGTGTAATTCCATGGATTAACATCATTTTCACATTTTACCCTAAAGTAACTAAGATTGGGCATTTGTAAAACATGTAGTTACTTTGTATCTTACATTATACTTTTAATGAGGAGAGGGTTTCCCTATCCTACCCGTTCGGCTAACGACCCTCCACCAGTCAAGCAAACGGTGGGTGTGAGTGTACACCCATTAAGCGCCATTTTATAAGCAGCAACCTTATACCCACCTTATAGACTGGCTTCGTGAATGAGGCCTACTAACGGTAAGACTAACATTTTTAAGTTATACATATATATATTTATTAAGCTTGTAATAATATATAATAGTATACGGTTGAATTATAAACTTGTAAAACTCTAAGGGTTTGAAATTTAAATTACTCAAAATTAAACTTTAATCACAAAATTCAAATTTCAAAACTTCAGGGCAAGTTTTGAACTTTTCAAAACATAAAGGATCAAATCACAAATAATTTAAATTAAACAATTAATTTCATAATTATCTACATTTGACCTAATCCAATTTTAGTCATAAAATAATTACCAAATAATTTTAAATAATCTATATTTATCATAAAAACAACCAATATTCAAAAGATTTGAAATTATCTATTGTTTTGGCAAGGATAATCATTTAATTAAGATAAAATTAGGATTTTAACTTCAAAAAACGATTTAGGCATCAAATCCAAGACAAAACAGCAACTAAATCTCGAAATATCCTCTGCCTGACGCACAAACTCGCCGAGTCCATATACTGACTCGCCGAGTTGAGTCGGGCAGAGGCAAGAAAACTCGACTTTTAGCAAGCAAAACAATTAAGCATCACATACAATTGAAACCAATCAAGGCTCTGATACCACTGATGGGTTTTAAGCATAAGAACAATCCTATGTGCTCATACAAACCCTAATGCTTGGATCTAGGTTTCTCTATTGTACATGCTTTGAATCCAAGACTTACAAACATAGATCTTTCATATATAATTGAAAATTATACTAAAGA